>NC_134859.1:42345000-42945000 GCF_049852395.1 Peromyscus maniculatus bairdii
TGGTGCATGCTTTAATCACAGCATTGAGGAGGCAGAGGCAGGCAGATCTGAGTACAAGGCCTGCCTGGTCTACAGAGCGAGTTCCAGGTCAGCCAGGGCTACACAGAGAAATCCTGTCAAAAACAAAAACAAACAAAAAGTATATATGCTAATAAAAATATTAAAAAAGAAACCTGTTTACAGAAGAATTTCAGTCTGTATGTTAATAAGAATAGCTGCAGTGATCATAGACAACCTACATGCTTTCTTAAAATTGATGGAATTATTATTTTTTAAAGATTTAGTTTTATGTGTATGTGTGCCTGAGTCTCTGTATATGCACATGTGCAGAAGGGTATTCTTGGAGTCCAGAGAATTGTTTTGGAATCCCTGGAACTGTAGTCACAGGTGGTTATAAGCCACTTTGTGGCTGTAGGAACCAAGCCCAGGTCCTCTGCAAGAGCAGCCAGTGCTCTTAACCACTGAGTGGTCTCTCCAGAATCAGAAGAGATTATTTGGAAACCAGGAGGCTTTGCTGTTGAACTTGACGTGTAGCAGTGTGTTCATTCTGCCTCTAATACTGAAGCCACGGGGGAGAGGAAAGCACTTCTCAGAGTGCAACAGGGTTGAGCAGCCACTGATGCACAAGAATGAGTGAAGGGAAGAGCTGTGGGTCCTCCAGACAGGAGGCTGGCACAGGCTGTTGCCTGCTCTGCTTGCTCTTCCTCGGTAGTCCTGGCAACCAGGAAGGGGTGAGTGTGGACATTCGTACCCATTAAGAGAACTGCCTGACACTGCAGTGCTTAGATTTGGGGTTCGGTGTTGCAGCAACAGCTACAGAACTATCCTTGCACTCCAAGAGTGTGTCATGCACAGGAGGGCTCAGCTAGTTCTGTCTGTAATCAGCAGGTCTTGATGCTGATTGGCTGTGGATCTGAAAGCCTGGACAAGGAAGAGTGTTTTCCTGTGGGTGCCTGTGTTCACAGCCCTCCTAACTCCCTTCCTAATGTATCTACAGGTTGCCCCATTGCTCACCAACATGGAAGAGGCTGTTGGGTCTGTTGAGGATAAAGAATATACATGCTTCTCCGATGCTATAGCCATTCAAAAAAACAGCAGTATTTTATCTGTGGAAGTTGTCAAGAATATTGAGACTGCTGTGAATGAAGGAAAGTTGGGAGAAGTGTTCTCCATAGTCAAAGATATCAGTCAGGAAGTATCCAGAAGCACAGTGAAAATTGCCGTGACTGGGGACTCTGGCAATGGCATGTCATCCTTCATCAATGCCCTTAGGCTCATTGGACATGAGGAGGAGGATTCAGCTCCCACTGGGGTGGTGAGGACCACCCAGAAACCAGCCTGTTACTCCTCCTCCAGATTTCCCAATGTGGACCTTTGGGACCTGCCTGGCACAGGGGTCACAGCTCAGAGCATGGAGAACTACCTGGAGGAGATGGACTTTGAGAAATATGACCTTATCATCATCATCGCATCTGAGCAGTTCAGTTCAAACCATGTGAAGCTGGCCAAAGCCATGCAGAGGATGAAAAAGAGGTTCTATGTCGTCTGGACAAAGCTGGACAGGGACCTCGGTCCAAGTGCCCACTCAGAACCCCAGCTACTGCGGAGTATCCAGGAGAGTATTCAGGAGAACCTCCAGAAGGAGGGGGTGAAGGTGCCCCCCATATTCCTGGTATCTAGCTTTAAGCCTTCATTACATGACTTCCCGAAGCTCAGAGACACACTGAAAAAAGACATCCCCAGCATGAGATATTATGGTCTCTTAGGAACCGTTTTCCAAATCTGCGAGAAGACTATTAATGAGATAGTCGAAACCATTAATAAGAGCATAGATGAGGATAATCTAAAATCTATTGGAATCTCAAATCCAGATAATCTGGGAGAGTGTCAGAAAGTATTCCAAGAAAGATTAGGTGTGGATGACAGATCTCTCTACCAGGTGGCTCTGATAATGAACCAGCCTGATGTTGATTCCATGATTGCCAAGCTATCCCAGGTTACACAGAGAGACCAAGATGGCTGGACTCTGTCTCAGCTTTCTTGTTCCGGAATCAAACGTTTCTATACAAGGTTTAAGGACAACATCAGTGGCTGTTTTGACTCTCGCCGTCATAGACACATGAGTCAGAAAGATGTGCTTGATGAAGTTGCTAAGCAAACCAAGAAAATTCTGGGGGAAATCCTGAAACAGTCCATTATCCTTCCTCAGGAGGGCTAGACAACTGAGGTCCCCTAATCAGCTCTGTACCCTACGTCTACCCGAAGTTGAGCTTACCTGAGCTATGGATTCCAAGTTCCTTGAGGTTAATGGTCCACCTTTTTTGATGGGTGTCCCCCCCTCAGGAAACACCATAATGGATTTTACTTTGTACCTTTTGTTTAATTTTATTAACTGAACTATCTGGGATCCCAATATAGGAGAAATTTCCTTATTTTGACTGTACAGAATCTCACGTTTGACACACGGTTATCTTTGCACCTATGGTAGATATTGTTTCTCTAAGAGGCCTCTTGGTTTCCCATCTCTCTTTGCCCTCTCTTCCTCTTTCCTGTTTGGGGAAGCAGTGCATCCCTGGGGAATGAGGACCAAGCTCTGAAAGCATGGCTGGTAGAGGCCTGGTCTCTGACCTCTCCTCCCATGTGTAAAGAGAGGGGAATTAACTCTGGACCACTGGAAATGGGATTCACCAAGTGCTGAAGGGAAGAATTCTAAGTACCCAACACTGCCCCCAATGGCATCAATGGCGTCATGTCTAGTCATGGCCCCTCCCACTCTGTGCATTCACAGTCCCCTATTGGATCTGAACTTTTTCAGCCACCCTAACTCTACAGGCCAGACACTTGGACCCTCCTCTCTTCCACATGGAGCTTTCCCATTTTCCTCAGTTGTGTGTGTGTGTGTGTGTGTGTGTGTGTGTGTGTGTGTGTGTGTGTTTATCTAAGACAGATGCTGCCCGGCATTCAGTCACCTCTCTTTCTGTCAGGCCAACCTTTAACTGTCTCAGCCCTGTACCCTCCACTTCTTTCAGGACACTAAATCATCCCCCACTTCCCACCATTGCAGTGTCACATCCCAGCACGTGTGCTTTCATGTCACTTGTTACAGGAAGGGTTTATGTTTGCCTTGTAGTTTGACAGTACAGCCCATTGTCCCTGAAAGTCATCACAACAGGAGCACAGGGCAGCTGGTCACATTGTGATCACAGTCAGGAAGCAGAGAGAGAAAGATGAATACTGTTCCTTGGCACATGCTCTCCTTTCTTTCAGCCCAAGACCCCAGCCCATAGAATGATACCATCCACCTTCAGAGTTGGTCTTCCAACCGTATTGATCCAAGTCGAGAAACTCCCCCATAAATATGCCCAAAGGTCTGCTTGCATTCAAGATCCTGCCAAATTGACATTCAATATTAGCCATACAGGAACTCTGATAGCAGAGGGGTGTATTGGAGTTTTATTGATTAGTAGTGTGAAGAAGATTGGGTGTGGCTCAGTAGTCCAGTCCTTGAGGATCACACAGGAGGCTATGGTTTTGATACCCAGAAAGAAAGAAACAAAACCTGTTTTGAGACAGGAAGACAATGCCAATTGTATTTGTTGAGAAAAACACATCAACTGTATCATCTTGCTGGCACAAGAACTTTGTGAAAAAGGCTCATGTAAATGTAAAAGGTAGGTCTACTTTACATGCTGGGTAAGGATGGGATGGACTAAGAGTGTCAGTGGTGGTGGGATTGGGGTTGACGGGAATAAAGCTCTGGCTAGCCTCACCTTCCACCTGCTCCAGTCTGGTAGTGTAAATCCATAGACTCCCAGGAAAGGTCTGCAAAGAAGTCGCAGAAGTTTTGTTTCTCATCCTCCTGATGCTCACAAATAATTTTTGACAGTGAGTTTATAGCGTGGATTTCACTGCAGTGTGTTCACTGTTAAAGTGAGGGGGCTTACTCTTTGAAAGTCGTGTGGGTGCTACTGCTGAGGTTGTGTGTGTTTGTCACAGGGAATCTATCCTGGCCCCAGCCCTGAAGAAACTGACATGAAGACTGTGATTTCACTCTTAGCCCGCTGCAAAAGCAGGGTATAAATTCTATGTCTTAAAAAATAAATGTAGATTTTCTTTTTGCTAGTTGTATATACAGACCTCTTTGTGTACAGATACAGAAATATATGTACACATTATTAACTCATCACACACATGTATGATGTATTGCATGTAACATACATACTGTTAATCCCTAATATAAATAACTAATAAGAGTATACAATACAAATATGTGTTGGTTTTTGTTCTTTTTATTTTTGATAACTTCCCATGGGGACTCTATCTATATTGCTCCCACTCCCTCCTTCCTCCACGTGCTCCTCCCGAGTGTCCCAAATGTATCTTTCGTAGGGTGACTGAGACAGAGTTTCTCTGTTTCACAGCCCTGGCTGTCCTGGAACTCACTCTGTAGACCAGGCTGGCCTCCTACTCACAGAAATCCACCTGCCTCTGCCTCCTGAGTACTGGGATTAAAAGTGTGAGCCACCACTGCCTGCCCACTCCCCAAATGTTTTTAATAATAAATTTATTTTGGTTTTTCTTTTTTTTTAAGATTTATTTATTTATTATTTTATTATATATAGTGTTCTGGCCTGCATGTTTGCCTGCACACCTGAAGAGGGCACCAGATCTCATTACAGGTGGTTGTGAGCCACCATGTGGTTGCTGGGAATTGAACTGGGGACTTCTGGAAGAGCAGCCAGTGCTCTTAACCTCTCAGCCATCTCTCCAGACCAAGGTTTTTCTTTAAAAAAAAAAAAATTAATTTAATTGTATGTCCATTGGCATTTTGTCTGCATGTATGTGTGTGAGGTTGTCAGGTTTTGGAGTTAGAGACAGTTGTGAGCTGTCATGTGGCTGCTGTGAACTGAACCTGAGGTCAGTGTTCTTAACCACTGAGCCATCTCTCCAGCCCCACCCCCTTTATTTTTTGGTTTTCCAAGAGAGGATTTCTGTATGTACCCTAGTGTCGTGGAACTCACTCTGTAGACCAGGCTGGTCTTGAACTCACAGAAATCCTCGTGTCTCTGCCTCCCAAGCATTGGGATTGAAGGAGTGTGCCACCACAGGCCAACAATAATGGATTTTTAAAAAAGATATAATTATCTTTGTGTTTGGGGGGGGGTTGTATAAGTAGGAATACCCAGGGAGGCCAAAGGCATTGGATTCTCTTCAGCTAGAGTTGAGAGGTAGTTGTGATCCTGATATCCATGCTGGGAAACGAACTTGGGTCCTCGGCAAAGGCGGTATACACTCTCGATCTCTGAGATCTCTTTCCAGTCCCATGGAGTGGCTTTTTAAGAATAAAGTGTCAGGGCTGGAGAGATGCTTTGATGGGCCAAATGCCACTGTTCCAGCAGGAGGACCTGACTTTGAATATCTATCATCTATGTCGAAGAACAGGTGTGGTAGTACATGCCTGTAAGGAGGTAGGTGACATAGGTGGATCCTAGGAGCCTGCTGGTCAGCTGGTCTAGCCAAAATGGCAACATCCAGGCTCTGTGAGAGAACTTGTCTCTGAAAATAAGGTGGAGGGTAATAGAGGAAGACCCATGACATTGACCCCTAACCTCCTACACACTCATACAGGCAAGCACCCTGGTACACACACACACACACACACACACACACACACACACCACACCACACCACACCACACACACACATTCTCTTTTTCAAATTTCACTTGTGACATCAAATGTGTTAAAACCTGTTTCCACAACCAGGAAGGTCTCCCCCACAGCAGCCTTCGCTCCACACATCAGGTCCCAAAAGCCCCCCCCCCCAGCAGCCTTCCCTCCCACATCATATCCCAGCGTCTTCTCTCTTTATTTACCAAGGAGGAACTGACACACAGAAGGAAATTTATGCAGGAGGCTCAGCTAGTCTCACGTGTAAATATTTGGGGTTACCCTCAGACATTATCTCCCCGGAAGAGTCTGCTACACTTTAGCATGAACACGCAGCTGCTTTCAGTATATTGCTCCAAACAGAGCAGAATGAGCTACAGAGAGACACTATGAAAGAGCTCTGATTGTGTGGGAGCCAGAAGGCTGCTTTCACTTGAGAGCTTGGGAAGGAGGTTCTGCTCTGAGGACAGTTCCTGGGTGAGGAGTGGTTACTTCTGCAGAACTGACATGTCCCCTCCTGGGATGCTTAAAAGGTCAAGAAGTAAACAACCTCCACAGGGCCCCCTCCACAACGTTCTATAAGTAATAGCAATTCTGGGGAAGTGGGGTCTCTAATCAGGGGAGCTGCCAGGCAACTCCAGGGATACAGCTGTCATGACCTCTGACCCACACTGGATGGCTTTGCAGCGATGTGGCCTCTGAAACACTCTGCTTCTGAAAGTAGCCCTTCGCCTATTGCTGCAAGCCACAGGAAAATGTGATGGAATCCAGCTACACTCAGAAAAGGTACTACTTGGAAAAGTTTAGGACTTTTCCAAAGGTCAAACCATGGCTTAAGAAGTCTTGGTGATATTTTAGCTTTTGTATATATATTAGTTGGTTCCTACAGTGATTTTTTTGAAATTCCATGCATGCTTCCAAGAACTCCCAACAGTGTATTTATCTAAATTACCTATCAAGCATCCAAGGCCAAAATGAAACAACACCTGTCCTAGGTCAGGCAGATAGCTTTATTTCTTGTGCAGTTTCGGGTGAGACCCTCCTTTCTTGTACAGCCTTCCTAATAGACCCCTAACTTCTTACCTAACCACTTCTAGGAATGTAGACTGAGCACATAGATCCCCTCTGTGATATGCTAACAGGTCATTAGTACTCAGTTGACCTCCTCTTTCAGCACTGGCATTTGGGGTTGTAAAAGAAAGCCTGACAGTCACTGTCTGAGGAAAATTCTTACCTACCCTTATGACCCCATAAGAATTCAAGCCTGGTGACCTTTCTCTGGCAGAGGACTGCTATTGCTTGGGTTATAACTGGATTCCTTAAAGACTTGGGGAGAACTGAGAGAATAAGGAGATGGAGAGGAGGAGAGAGAGAGGAAAAAAGAGAATGGAAGAACTAGTTGGTAAGAACTGGAGAGGAATGGACTAGATGGGAAGAACTAGATGGAAGGGCTAAAGGAGAGGACTAGAGGAACAAGATGGAAGATGAGGAAGAGCCAGATGGGGAAGAACAAGATGAGGAAGAACAAGATGAGCAAGATGAGATGGAAGAGAAGTTCATATGGGAAAGAACTAGATGGAAGAGATCCTAGATGGGCCAGAACAATGATGAGAGAATTAAGATAGAACCTAGAGGGTATAGTATATGAATGTATAGAGAAATCAGGCAAGAAGGGGGCTAGGCATGAGAGCAGAATAGAAGCTGTGTAGAGAGAGAACTGACTCAGAAGAATAAAGTGTATGGACTAAGGAGTTTAGTGTATAAAGATTCATTTCTTATCATTAAAGATTAATTATCAGCTGGTTGTGGATTCTTCCTGAACCTTGGGAGGGGGCTATTGAAGGGCTGGACCCCCATCATCCCCAATAGCCTATGGTACTGTAACCCCAAAATACCATTGGTTTAGAAAACTAGACTTGGGTGGAATCTCTTCTCTGGGCTGCCGTTGGTGCCCTATCTGGGGTGACTAGATACTTGCTCAGCTCTCCCTGGGAACAGACACACCACACCGGTTCTCACTCACGTCCATGTAATGAGCATCGTGGTCACTATGGCAAAAAGCATCAGAGAGCGGTTTGAAGCATAACTAACTGTAAGCATGTAATGTCGGAACCCAGCCACTGCTCCAGCACAGCACCGCCAGTCCCCTCTTCTCAGACACTGACAGGTGCCCTCCTGAGACACTGTGAGTGTCATTCCTGTGCCGTGAAACCTGCCCCATCCTCAGAAAGGTGTATCAGACCACCCTTTCCGCCAAGTAGGCCTTGAGTTCCTCTTGTCAGCATGCCAGCCATGCTGTTGTCTGTCTGTCTGTCTATGGGGCTAATCACTCTTCTCAGGAGCTCCTTACCCTTAACAGCCCCTCTCAGTCAGGGTCTCTCTTGAGTCGCCCACCTGAGAGTTTTCACACCCGGCTGTCACCGAACGTCCCAGGAACCAGCTCTCTGTTAGTTCCTTCACTCCTTGAGCAACGGTGGGCCCACAGCACTGATGGAAGAACCTGGTGGGAACCACTGTGGAACCCCTGCAGCCATAAAGCCCTAACGTGGCACGCACTTTCATTTACAGAGAGGTGTTTGGGAATGATGGTCCTTCTCCAATGAAGGGGTCCTGCTTTACACCACGGTCCCGTGGTTCGTGACTGACGCAGTGGCCCACCCTACGAAGTCTCGAAAGAAGAGCTCCGAAGCCCCGTGTCAGCAGCTGTGAACCCGGTGCCCTATGGCATGCGTTGAAAGGAGCCTGGGGAGGATGCCCGTGCTGAGTGCCACACTCGAATGCTGCTTTTCCAACCACACTGCACGAGGGCTCTCACCAGGCCTCAATGCAGAATGCTAAGACGGCTTGTTAGGACAATCTTGTTTGACGATGGGAGAAACTCCCTTTTATGCTAGGCATCCGTCTTGGTACTCCCTCGATGTCTGTCTCTGTGTCCAGTCCCTGGAAGATAAGTTTCCAGTAACCCTGACTCAGTGACCATCCCCCCAAAATGTACAGCCATGACTGTCTACAGCCGTGACCATCTACTTGGTATGATACGACTAACTGCTTTTTGGCTCCTCTAACCTGCTTGTTCAGACATTCAAGAATGATTTTTTGTTTGTTTGTTTTGTTTTGTTTTTCGAGACAGGGTTTTTCTGTGTTGCTTTGCGCCTTTCCTGGATCTCACTCTTTAGACCAGGCTGGCCTCGAACTCACAAAGATCCGCCTGCCTCTGCCTCCCAAGTGCTGGGATTAAAGGCGTGCGCCACCACCGCCCAGCTCAAGAATGATTTTGAGGTCTCCTTGACCTACCTAACCTTGACAGAGAAGAATAGCCTCGGCTTGCTTGTGGTTTTCCCCTTTTAAAAATCCTTCCCTCACTGTTTTATGCGGCAATCTTGTTTCCTCAGAGATTGTCGTTCTGCTAGCAGTAATCAATAATCTTTTGATTATAATTGGATCAAGCCTATGGTTTTTTTCCCAGGGGTCACAACCTCCACAACATTTGGAGATCACAGCGTTACCCCAGATTCAGGGCCAGCAGTGTGGGAAAGCCTGGGGAGCCTGAGATCTGGATAGGCTCCAGGAGACTTATAAGTTTGGGGAGCCTGAGACCATGGCTACCACAAATTAAAAGTAGGGAGTAGGCCTCAGAGGGAGCAAGTCCAAAGTGGACTTGTAGGCTCCAGGGAGCTCAGACTGCTACCACCACCACATTTGCAAATTGAAAACAAAATGAAAGTAAGAACTGCAGGCCAACGGGCATCTGCGACTCGGAGGGATCACTGAGTTGTTCAGTTCTGTTTTGTTGTCCGGACATTTGTAGAGGCGTAGCGGAGGTCAAATACAATCATAGGCCCGGTCTCTGGGACAGAGGAGATATCCTTCTGTCCTTCTGTTTCTGGTGTATGAATGATGGTGGCTACCACGTGTCTGGGTTTGTCTGATCCTCTCTGACTGTGTGGACGCTCTGTTTTTTACGTTGTTTGCCCTTGTTTGATGGATCTGTGACTGTGCTTTGTACATTTTGTTGCTGACCTGAGAGCCGGACCAAGAGCCCTTTGCTTCCTCCCCAGCTAGCTCTCTCTCCCAGCTCCCTCCTGGAACTCGCTCTCTCTGACCCTCCCCGTGGCTCCCTGGAGCCTGCTCTTTAAGTCCCACAAAATCTCTTATCTCTGAGCTTTCTTTGTTCTCTGCTTCCTCTGGTCCAACTTCTGGTTACTGGATCCAGCTGTGCAAGGATTCACGCGTCATTTGAGTATGGATAGTATTGACGTGTTGTTGTATGCTGTTTCACTTTGTTGAAAAGCTGGCTCTGGAGTTGGGTTTTGGCCTTCCTTCTTCTAACCCAAGCATGCTTGTTTAAAAGTTTGACCAACATCTGTTGAGTCAGGTGGGTCCTGACTCTGACAGGGAAGAGAAAAACGCAACAGAACAGCCCAGGGAGAGATGCTGTTTTCTTTGAAACAGCTAAAAAAGGTAGATGACTTCCAGTAACAATCGCTGTTGCTTACCTCTTGCTTTTGTTCTTGGTTTTATTTAACTCTCTAAAATTTTGCTAAAACATAAACTTTCTGTATCTTAAGATTTGTAAGCTCATTCAATATGATTACAAATCTGTAGAGAAAACAAAAGCAACCTGACGCCAACATTTTCCGAGTTCCTGTAGATGTCTAGTTTTTTATAGTGTTCTGTTGAATGGCCTCTAGGTGACAGGTACTTACATTATTCTGCAACTTAATGATGTTAGAAGAAAAAAAATGCTTATTAAGCTTTTTAGGTTGTCTGCCTTTATCTGCAGACACACACACACACACACACACACACACACACACACACACACACTGAAATAAAATAAAACCCTTCATCTAAAATCTCCCAGTTATAACTCCAGATTATTCCTGCTTAAAAGAATCAGAGCTGGACGTGTTAAAAGTTAATATTCCTTAAAAAAAAAAAAGACATGCAAGGCCATCACACCTCCACTTGAGTCTGCAGTCACCCATTCCAGCTGTATGATCAATCTCTCAACTATAGATCTTGCTTTAGCCATGCTTACCCATCGTCCTCATAACATGCCCAAATGTACTGTGCTAATAAAGGATTTCTGCTACCAAGTGAGCCACCTGAAGGGACTCTGGCCGGCTAGTGTGTGGCAAACGGCTCTGGCAGGCCTTTCCCTTTCCCCCCACTCCCTCCGCATTACATTCCTAAAGCTAACTCCCTAGTTCTATTCCTTTATTTGGCCCTTCCTCTTCCTCATCCTGAGGCTGACTACCAAGGTCCAGCTATCAAAGTATTGGAATCCAGCAATCAAAAGCCCGCTTTGGCTCACCTAATTAATATGCCTAATTAAAATGAAACACCTCATCCTAACACAGGGTACACACCCCTTTAACTTTATAAACTGCCATTATTCTATGGGCCATGTCTGTCTACTCTATCCAGAGGCAGTCCTTTGTCCTCTGGGACAAATATCTCTACCCCTTCTCCCTAATCCTCTATTTCCTGTCTTTGTTTCTTATTCCTTGCCCTCCATCCCTTTGGGGCAAATAAACTGCCTTTGTGCTGAGAACTTGGTCTTGGGGGTCCTGACCTGATACTTTCCTGCTGGTGGCTGTGTCAGAGTGCATATTGAAGTTCATGAGGTCAGTCTGCCAGGAAGCCAAGCACTGATGGGTGAATCTCATATAGGCAAGGCCCTCGAGGACTTTACCTCCAGAATGTCTCTTGATACTGCTGTGCCTTTACATGTTTGCTGCTGCCATATTTCTCTGGTATCTGGCATGATGTGAATGGGTGTAGGGGGATCCCCACTGCCTTTAATGTAGTGTGATTATCTCATGGAAATATCCCATTCTACTGGGCATTTTTACCTGTGGATCATTTTCTCTTAAACTGTACTGTTTGACTGAAGTAATGCTTTTATACAGTAATAATGTTAGTTTAAATAGAATTTTGATGATTGAGGGTTTTTAATAACTATAGTAAGGGATTATGATAAAGTTTAGTTTAGTGGAAAAATTAAGGTAGGTAAAGGCAAGATATAGTGTTACCCCAGCCCCTCACAAATCAGGATAGAAAAATAGAACAAAGAAATGTCACACAACTAGTTTTTCTTGAGGAGCCATATAGACTCTGATTGACGTTAATGATTAAGAAAAACAATTGTGTCCCAGAAGCTGAGTTAGCTCAAGTTCTTTTAGTCTTAATGTTGAGAAATGTGTTCATGGGTTTCAGAGTGCATCATAGCTAAAACAAAGCTTTGAAAATGAAAAGCTTAATGTTAGATTAAGATTTTTTGTTAATAGTTTTGAGGTGAAAAAACCCAAGGAAAAAGTCTAAAGTTTAGAAAGACATGTAGTTGAGCGAGGGACTCTTTGAAATCAGGGAACAAGAACAAAGCAGGCAAGTTATTATTAACCTGCCTTCCTGTTAGGATGGGTTGGCGATCAAAGATGATGATTAATTCCTTGTGCCCATTTCTGCCCTCAGCTTCCTGATATGATTTAATTAAAAAAAAAAAAACTGTTGATACGTGGGTATGCACCCTGAGGATTTAAAATGGGGATGACTGATCATTTTTCATATGTCAAGTTTAGATCAAGGTCAGCAAGCAAGGCAACAGCTACTCAAGGAACAGGGGTCAGGGCCCAACAGAGTCCCACCTTACTAAAGAGAAAAAGGAGTTTCTGTCTTAGGTTACATGGGAAGTCAGCACCTCACCTTACCCGTCATGGAGACACCTGTCCAGGCCACAAGGCTCTCTGTCTTAGGTCAGTGAGTGCCCCCCAGAAATTACCCATCACTGAATACTCATTATCATACAGGCTCAACCATGTGTGAGCTATAGGGTTAACTGCTGCCAAAGATCTCAAAGTGGTGCTGGGCTTGCAATCTGTGCATTCAACACAGAAAAGACCAACAGAAGTCCTAACCCACCCATAGCCAGTAGGCTAAGGGCTATTGAGCCATTCCCTTCCTTAATGAGCCTTACAGCAAATTGGAGTCTTCATAAGATGGGATCCCAAAAGTAAGTGGAACTCGAGTTTTATAAATTTTATAACTGCCAAAGCCAATTGAAATATATATTACTGCTGAATTAAATTTATTATAATTAACTATGGTAGCTACTTTTGCTACCAGGGTCTCCACTGTACTAGCTGTAGTAACCAACTATGAAATAGCAATTCCAGAAACAGTAGCAGTGGTGGCTGCTACCGATGTAGTAGCAACAACAGCCACAGTGAAGTCAAATTCTCTTCTCGAGTGTGTGAGCACCATCTGTGTCTTACTGCCATGGTCCACTGGCATGGACACAACTCCAGGAACATGAATCACCAAGGCCCATTTTTCTTGATCCCAGTACAACTTAAGCTGGCAGCTCTGTAAAGAACAATTAAGAACCACAAAGAAAAACAGAGACAGCACACAAGGAGCAGAACTAATGGTCTCATAATGGCTACATTTCAGGCTCACAAAATTTAAGGTATCTTCAAAGGGGGCTAGATAAATTTCAGGAGGCCATAAATGTTGCACAGAGCCATTCCTGGAAAGGCAGGTACTACACCAGCTTGAAGAGGATTGCGAAAATGAAAAGGCTTAGCTGGCATGGTACTGTTAACAAATGGAGGTCAATGACCATACTACCAAATGTCAGGGTTACCCTTTAATCTCCAAGATGCCTGGGTGACACGTTCTCAAACATACTTGAAAAAAGCAGTTACCATACATTACCTTATGAAGAATCCAACTGCCTGGCTACAGTCCCTAGGCTTACACTAATGCTTGCCAAGGCTGACCGTATTGGGCTCTCAATCCCCACTGGTATCAGAAGGGGAGAGTTTTTCACAAAGGCCCAATAGGACTCTGCCATGTTGGGATTTGGCAGCAGCCACAGGGCGCACACAGCGCTCAGGAACCCAAAGAGGAACCTCATTGTCCTTCGGAAAGACACAAACAGACCCCCAGGCCCACACCAGCACCGGATTGGGTCCCCTCCAAGTGCCAGTAGAAAGATCCTTCTCTCACACCAGAGGATGATTTGCAACAGGAGCCCTCCAGTGCTTATCTGCAGCAGATACTCCAGCAGAATCCACCAATAAAAATTTTAAAATATATAAAACAAGGGAAAGAATAGAATGTGGAGAGGAAAGATGAGCCCCTAGCTCCCCCCTTTTTACTTTAACAAAATATGTTTTTAACGTATAGTGGCTGCATTCTACCATAGCCTGTCCTTGAGGATTATAGGGGATACCAGTCTTATTAACAATAGAAAAATCTTTGCAGAATTTTGAAAACCCCGTACTGCTGTAGGCGGGACCATTATCAGTCTTTATGCATTTTGGCACTCCCATATAAGCAAAAGCACGAAACAATGATTCTTTACATCCTTAACCTTCTCACCTGAATGAGCAGAGGCAAAAATTAAAGAGGAATATGTATCGATAGATACATGGGCATATTGTAGTTTTCCAAAGGAAGGCACATGTGTGACGTCCATTTGCCACACATGGCTAGGTAAAAGTCCTCAGGGATTAAATCCCAAATTGAGGAACAGGTAAAAACTCAACACAAATAGAACATGACATCATGGAGCGGTCGCCGTGTGCTGGGTCCTGGTAACTGCACGTGGGGCTGGAGGTCACTGCTCAGCCGCTGGGGGCCTTAGGCGCCGCTGCTGCAAGCAGCCTAGCTCTGCAGGCCCCTGCCCCGGCCTGGCGGGAGCTGAGGCTGCAGCTTCAGCTTTGGCTCCCGCTCCACCCGGTGTTTGGGCTCCAGTGCCGGAGCCAGCCTGGGTTGTGCTCCATCGCAGCCTTGCGGCTCCACCTCTCACCAGCACGTATCTGCCCGCCCACCGCTCCAGGCTGTCTCACATGCTGCCGCATGCCCATTGTGCACCCTGTACACACACACTCCTGCCTGGTGCCCCGGGGCTGGGACCTCCTCTACCTGAGCCTCTTTTAACACAGTTTTAGCTTCAGTTAATTGTTTTTGAACTTTCACATTATTGTTAAACAACGTATCTTTAACGAAGCACCACAAAGAGAAAGTAGCTAAGGGTGTGGAATCAGGCGCTTCTTTATGCAAGCGTTTTTTTGTAAGTCAATCTTAACCTGTTCCCAGTCTGGTATATTAAATCCCCCAGAGACCAGAAACCAGGGACTAACATTTTGGAGGATCTGAATGAAATCTTTAGCCGTCCTGCTCTTTAATGGTGGTGCCCTGTTGCATCAGCAGTCCAATTAACTGTTCCTCCAGGAGCAACTGTGAACTAGCTTCACCCATAACAATCACCCGCTCTTACCTTTTTTTTTTTTTTTTTTTTTTTTTAATGCTGGCCAGCCTTATTTTGGGTGTCCTTCATCACGTCCCTTCTTTCTCTGATCTCGGTGAAACCTCCACTTGTAGTGTCCACGCTACCACCTGTTCACCATGTCCCAGCAAGGGGCTGAGGATTAAAAACAGAGACAAGACAGCGGGTCTCAGAGGAATGCTGAATGCCATTTATTGAAGGAGGGAAGAGGCTTTAAATACAGGCTTACAGCACAGTGGGAGAGCCCTGGGGGGCAGAAGTTCACTACAGATGTTTTACATACCTGCATCCTGGTTGTTTACACCAAATGCAGGATACACAAACAAGGAACCTCCGGCAAGCTGTTCAGGAGGAAGGAAACCGGCAGGGAATTAGCATAGGGAGGACATCTGATCAAGGTCAGCAAGCAAGTCAACAGCTACTCAAGGAATAGGGGGGTCAGGGCCCAACAGAAGAGTCCAGGAATATAGAAATATAAGATTATAAACCTAAAGAAATGAGAACTGACAACTAGCAGCTTTGTCAGCGACTAAGGGTTAACTTTTAACAAAGGCTTTTTGCCTTACAGCAAGCGGCTCTGTCAATGACCATAGGTTAGTTTTTAACAATGGCTCTCCACAGCCAGGGTTAGCCCCCTGTGGCTGACAACTGCGTGGACCAAAGTTAACTTTTAATAGAAGTTTGTACATGATTCCTAGCATCCATCCCATCTTACAAACTTTAACTAAATGCCCCTCTGTGACTTTCCATTGTTTCGTACCCTCCCTGGCTATGGGAAACCTGCTGTGTCAGGGAAGCTGCAGGTTTCTAAAAACATCATTTAACCGAAACCTTGTTAGTGAAAACTGTAAATCTCAGAATGCAATGTGTCTCTAAGCTTAACCTGAAAATGGTAAACATTCTTTTGTCCATGCCTAATGCTTACTTCTTACTATAAAAAGGGGCTTGGAACTCCACCCCCTATACCATGGTTTCAGAAGCCCAAACTCTGGCTGTGGTCCCAGTTAACTGGCAAGCTTCTTGTGCCCTGTAGTGATTTTTTTTTGGAATAAAGTTTGCTTCTGGTTCAGACTTTGGTGGTCTGTCCTCCATTATTTGTGTATCCCTGGGACCCAACAGATTTGTGATTCTTTTAAGATTCCTTATAAGGTTACCTTTTGAGATAAATAATATAGTAACTGATCCTTTCTTTGTAACCACAAAATGCACCCTGCCAGTAAAGGAACTAGTTGAGAAAAATAACTTGCTTGCTTAACACTCTGTTAATCTATAACAAGTTGCTTGGATATGAATCTTTGCACGTCCTTGGGATAACTTGTTTTTTACCTTTAATATGTAAAATTTTTAATCATGTAAGTAGTATGGAAAACATGTGGTGGTATTGTGTTCTCCAAAATATTGTGCACCCTAATAAACTTATCTGAGGTCAGAGAACAGAACAGCCACTAGATACAGAGGCTAGAAAATGGTGACACTCACACCTTTAATCCTAGCACTCCAGAGGCAGAAATCTGTCTGGATCTCTGTGAGTTCAAGGCCACACTGAAAACAGCCAGGCATGGTGACACACGCCTTTAATCTCAGGAAGTGATGGCAGAAAGCAGAAAGGTATTAAGGCATGAGGACCAGGAACTAGAGTGGGTTAAGCTTTCAGGCTTTCAAGAAGCAGTTCAGCTGAGAGGCATCCAGTTTGAGAAAACAGGATCAGCTGAGGAACTGGTGAGGCGAGGTGGCCGTGGCCTATTCTATCTCTCTGATCTTTCAGCATTCACCCCAATACCTGGCCCCAGGTTTGTTTTTATTAATAAGACCTTATAACAATTTGTGCTACAGTTTTTTACTTATATTCACTGTAGTCATTCACTTAAAAAATAGAATAGCTGGGCGGTGGTTGTGCATGCTTTTAATCCCAGTACTCGGGAGGCAGAGGCCAACGGATCTCTGTGAGTTTGAGGCCAGCCTGGTCTACAGAGTGAGATCCAGGACAGGCACCAAAATTATACTGAGAAACCCTGTCTCAGAAAAAGGAAAAAAAATGTAACTACATTGTAATTTTTATATTGTTTGAAAGACTCTGCTGGGGTATATAAGCTGTAAGGGAGAAAATAAAGACACAAGAGAAGGAAAACAGGTAAGATATAGAAGGAAAGCTAGAAGGAAGACATCAAGAGAGACAGAAGAGAAGCATCTGAATAGAAGTAAGAAAAAGAAATAAAGAGATGAGATGAGAAAGGCAATGATGGAGAGCCCCTAAAGGTGTGTGTGTGTGTGTGTGTGTGTGTGTGTGTGTGTGTGTGTGTTTCAGAGCTGAGGACCGAACCCAGGACCTTGCGCTTGCTAGGCAAGTGCTCTACCACTGAGCTAAATCCCCAATTCCCTGTGTATATGTTTCCTCTTTCTTTCTGGCCCCAGAGAATTGAGTTTTACTCCCTCAGGTAGAAAAGTCGTGTAGGGTGATTAGTTCACTGACTCCCCAGATTTCCTTCACTCCCGAGCTGCTGTGGGCTGGTTCTCAGGGCAGCAATACTTTTCCTTGCACCACCATGGCTCTCCCTGAAATCCAGGGCAGGCAGCCAGAGGGTACGCCATCTTTCAGGTACTATGAATGAATTTTTCTTTTTCCAGATATATAATGCGTGTTTCATAGTAGGACAGAACTCACTGTGCTAACTGTGCTGGCTAGTTTTTGTCAATGTAACACAAGCCTCAGTAGTCTGGGAAGAGGGAACCTTAGCTGAGAAGATGCCACCATCAGGTTGGGCTGTAGGCAAGTCTGTGGGGGATTGACTTGATTGATGATGGAAGTGAAGGGGACCAGGCCACTGTGGATGGTGTCCCTGGGCAGGTGGTCCTGGGATGTTTAAGAAAGCAGGCTGAGCAAGCCATGGGAAGCAAGCCATGGGAAGCAGCCTTGCTCCACACCTCTGCCCCAGTTCCTGCCTTGAGTTCCTGCCCTGACGGACCTCAATGATGCACTGTGATTGCAACGTGTAAGCCAAAGCAATACTTTCCTCCCGAGTTGCTTTCGGTCAGGGCGTAGGGAACAAGCTAGGACAGATCTCAAATGGCCACAGTCATCTTGACTAGGAAGATCAATGCTAAGAGCAAGGTATCTGACACCAGATTTCAAGTTATTGTTCAGAGGCCTCACACTAAAAACAGTGTGGCACAGGCATAAAGTCAGGCACACAGACCAATGGCATGGAATAGGGGACCCAGAAACAACCACACAGCTATAGGCCTGTGGTTTTCTGTGATATGTGCTGAACACACAAGGTGGAAACAGTCTAACAAACAATGCTGGGGAAACCCCATATCCATGTGGCTAAAGAATGGAATTGGATTCCTCTCTCTGCCCTGCACAAAAGTCAATACAAAGCTCATCCAAGGCATTAATGTGAGACTTGAAACCACTAGAGAAAAGCAGGGAAAACATGTGCAGATACAGGTAAGGGCTTCCATGAAGACTCCATGGCTCAGGAGAGCATGTGAGAATTGCATAGGGGAGGATATGAATGAAAAGGCTGCCTGGCAGACAAAACAATGAGAAGCCCAAAGGGACATGGAGAGAATGGGAGAAATCTTCATCAGGTATACGTGTGACAGAGGGTGATTGGCTCATCAAATTACACATGTTCACACACACAAGCACATGCACACACCACCCAAAGACACTCTCACACACAGGCACCCACATACACATGCACAAAAATAGATGTCTGGAAAAAAAGAAGAGTTTGAAAAGCCATTATGAAACTTATTTTTGTACAATAAGCTAAACAATAATAAAAGCTTTAAAATGAAAAGATGAAACAAAAGCCAGGACGTGCGTACTTGTAGATGGCCTTTTTTTTTTTTTTTTTTTTTTCTCCTCGTTTTTTGAGACAGGGTTTCTCTGTGTAGCCTTGCGCCTTTCCTGGATCTCGCTCTGTAGACCAGGCTGGCCTCGAACTCACAAAGATCCGCCTGGCTCTGCCTCCCGATGTAGATGGCCTTTTGCTGGATGATGTGTCTTCCTGTCCCATCCCGGCTCTCTCAGGTACCTGGTTCCTCTCCTGGCGTGCTATTTCCTGGAGGAATCATAATTCTGAAAGCCGCTATTTCATCTTTCTCCTTTCTCTCGCCCGTTCCTACGTCTTTAGAAATTCGGGGCGCTGGGATCCCAACGCTGGATTGGTGTATAGATTCCATCCATGGCACTTGGAGCTACCGGCAAACAACTCTGAAAAGGTCGCCCCAGCCCGTGTCTGAAAACGGTGAGGAAGCGGGAGGCTCCCCCTAGTGGAGGGATTGGCAACCGCAGAAGGAACTCTCTGTGACCTTTCTGGGCTCTGCTGGGTTTCATTGGTGAAAGTTGATATCAACAATTCCATTTTCAGCTGGATATTTTTTTCACTCTTGTCTCTCAATCATCTTCCCCGCCCCCCAAAAAAGCATGGTTGATTAATCATGCTTTGCTCTGGTCCCTTGTGGCACGTGACTCACCAAACAGGGGGAGGCAATGCCTGAATGGAGACTGTTTAAAAAAACAAAGCAAAAGAAAAAAAACCATCCTTGGATGGATCTGCTCAACATGAGGAGTATCAGGGAATCTAACATTCTCTTGGCTGTCCTAGAAATACCTCTGTAGACCTGCCTCTGCTTCCCGAGTGCTGACATTAAAGGTGGGTGCTACCACCCCCCAGCTAACAGCAAGCTTCCTGATTAAAAAAAAATGGTGAATGTGCCTTGGGCCTACCTCACCCAGGGTCTGTGTTGATGTCTGTGGCTCCTGATACCATTAAAGGCTATGCTAATGTCGGGAGTCTGAGCCACCACCCGGGACCATGGCAGTGTCCAAGGACCACGCTGCCATGGGGGCCATGCTGCCTAAGTGGCCTGTACTGCCCCCTGGGGCCATGGTGACATCTGGGTCCTGTGATGATAACCACCATGTCTGGGTCCATGGTCCTATCACAGCCAGGGTCTGTTTTGATGTCCATGGCCCATGGTAACACCAAAGACCACACGGATGCCCAGGGTCTAGGCCTGAGGGCTGTGTTGTCACCTGGCCCCTGCAGATCTGGGTAGCCTGTGCTGTTACATGGGACCATGGTGTCATCTGGGCCTGGACTACTGCCTAGGGCCATGTCTGGGTCCATGATCCTCTAGCAGCAGCAAGGGTCTGTCTGAATTGATGTCCCTGGCTCCTGTTACCACCAAGACCTGTGCAGATGCCTGGGGTCTGGTCAGCCACCCGAGACCATGCTGGTGTCCGAGGGCCTTGCTGCCACCAGGGCCATACTGATCTGGGTGCCCTGTGCTGCCACCAAGAGCTGTGCTGAGCTGGCCTTGCCCCTTGCTGGCCCTGGGATGTCTGGCCCTGCTCCTTGCTGGATGTGAGGATTATGTCCTTAATTACATCACCAGCCTGTGAAGGCACCCCAGCCTAAAAAGTGGGTGTGCTCTCTGTGCACTCTCTCCTTCTGTATTCTCCCCCCCCCGTCTGCTCAGTCTCTCTCTCTCTCTCTCTCTCTCTCTCTCTCTCTCTCTCTCTCTCTCTCTCCCAATAAAGCTCTAGAAAGGTAACCATGGCTCGTGAATCTTCCGTCACCAATACATCCAGTACTCTCCTCCGTCAGCATGGCCTCTGCAGGCGGTGGCCAGTCATGAGCGCTGCCGCTGCTTAACTAACATTGGTGCCGTGACTTGGATAGACCACTGAGGACCTGCTGTGACTTCTGCCGCTTGCCACCTCCTCCCCCATCCAGCAAGACCGAGAGACAGTGAGACCACACATGTCCCTTGCCTCCACTGGACTCCCACACAGCTACCACTACTGCTAACACCATGATTCTTCACCACAGTGAGTCCTCCGTTCTCACAGCTGTAGTCTGAGCTATATTCTTTGTGACAGACACCCCGGGGGTTGTCCTTGGGCTGTGCTGGCAACGGCAGGCACATTTTCACTCCTGACGAGGGGGTCGATCTGTCTTGGGTCCACTGTGGACCAACTGCCGCACAGCTTTAGCCCTTCCCATCCCTTGATGAAGAGGATGGTACCTTGAGCTGATTCATAGATCTCTCTTCACTCCTTGGGGACACCTGAGATCGGAGTCTGATCCCGGTTTGTTATTTTAATTTTTTATTTTTCTCTTGGGTACAGACATGGGACAAAGGGGCGGATACATTTACCACTTACGTTGGCGGATAGGGGCGGGTACCAGTAAACCTGGCCTTTGCAGAAACTTCTGCCAGTAAATGGGCAAAAGCCATAAAACAAAGGGGCGGGTACCGGTAAATCTGGCTGCATAACAGCATTGCGGGAACTTCTGCCAGCGAACGGGCAGATAAAAGAGTTACTTTATCCCCAAGCTTTCTGCTAAAGCTCTAAACCCTTCTCCCTCCCCACTTCTGCGTCTGCCATGTGCAACCTTTTCTGTCTGACTTCCACTGGCAGTGGGTGGGTGTGGTGGTAATCTAATTGTACTGAAATGTGATTTTGATTGTATGTTAATAAATAAAGTTGCCAGGGGGTCAGAGCTATTAGAGCCATAGACAGAGTGTGGCGGTGGTGGTGCATGCCTTTAATCCCATAGATCACTGTGTGTTCAGGGATACAGCCAGCATTGGAGACATATGCCTTTAAGACCTGGGGGGCTGTACATACAGACAGTGACGAGGCAGTCACGTGTTTGGGTTTACAACCAATGAGAAGGCAGAATGACTATGAAACGACTTACACACAAGGAAATAGCTCTCTTTCGGGAAGCTGGGACCACCGCAGGAGGAAGGGTGAGATTTTAGCTCTGAGCTCTGACCTCTTGGCTTTCTCTTTTACATTGGTTCTGTGTTTCTTATTTAATAAGATGGTTGGTTACATCTACAGGTGGGCTCAAATAGGCAGGCTTGGGTGACTTCTATGACTCTAGCCCTAACTCACCTTAACTCTACCCACTCATTCTCAAACTGCCTTGAGAAGCACAGACAGGTCTGGAAGCAGCTAAGATCCGTACAAACAAGTTTACAGTAGTCAGGATGGCTCTTAAGCAAAAAATCAACTTATAGCCTCAGACAAGTCTTCCAAAAGGATCGGTTTATAGTCTGCCTCCTGGCAGATCTTCCAAAAGCTGTCCTTAAGCCATCAATCATCAGGGAAAAAAATTCAGGACACGAAATAAAATCTGTCTCTTGTTCCTCAGACCTCCCTGACTAAAACGTAAGCATCTGAAGAGCAAGGCTCCTGACCCCACAGGCAAAAGAGTCATCTGTGGCATTTAAGGTGTGCCAGGGAAGAGATAAAAGCCTGAAAACAAAATTGCCAAGTGCTGGCACTTGCTGACTCCCAAAAGCTGTTGGGTCCCTGTTTTAAGTGAGGAAAAAGGTCACGAGCTAGCGAATGCCCTGCCAGACCATCATCATCCTTGTTAAAAGTGCCGCCTGGAAAGACAACCAGTCAGCCGACTGCCCCCAGGCACCAAGACGCTTGGGTACATCAAGCTAAGACCTCCAGCATACCTAGGCTTGGCTACAGACATGGCAGGGAACCCAGAACGCAGCAGGGAAGCGATCCGTTTCTTTCCTTCTGGACACCAGAGCCACTGACTCAGTCCTGGGAGTTTTGGGGTGTCACCTCTCCTTTCTCTATAGTCGGGTACAGAGGACAGCCTTACCCACCTCACCAGATTTAACTGCACTTTCAGAGTTACTTAATGGAAAAAGATTTCCAGCTAAGATAAGAGCTCATTGTCTCACTCCAGATCCACTGCCTGTGTTTCTCATGTGCATACAGACAGGGCCCTGAACTTTGCCTTGCTCCTAATTCAAAAAAGTAAGTTCTCACACACCACAAGCTTTTCTCTTTTCAGTTCCCTGCTCTAACTCACTGTTCAGCCAATGATACAGGACCACCACAGAGCCGGAGTCCAAAGATCATCAAATAAGTGACAGAGGCCTTGAACCAGACCAGTGAAATGAACATTTTGTGAGTGGGAATGATTGACAAAGGGGTATGCTGTGTGACACACTGCAGCTCCCATGCCACTAGGATGAATGAAGAGGTGTGGGAAAGACAGAGCAGGAAGGTGGGTTTGTTGTTGTTGTTGTTTTGTTTTAAATTGATTTGGGGGGAGGGTTTCTTTGAGGGGCTGCTGCAGGGGTGAGGGGAGGATATGGAGGGACTGGGAGCTGAGCAGGATTGGGGTGCATGATGTGAAACTCCCGAAGGACCAATGAAGAATTATGGTACCTATAAAAAAGAAATATTGAAAGTGCCTAGCCTAGATTTCTTTTAAAAAATGTAAAGGTACACGTCTTTGTATTTGTATCACATAGTGTGTGTGGGTGTTATCAGGAACAAGAAAGATTGACCAGAGGAACCCCGTGTGGCAGAAGGAGAGAACAAACCCCTGCGACTTGTCCTCTAACCATCACCCACACACCACAACCAAGTGTCCCTCCCACAGATAAGAAACACAACAACACGAAGCACTTCAAGGGCTGCCATCTCCCCTGCCCCAGGCTGCATTCCCACAGGTGGAAACAAGGTCTCAAATGCATGACTGCTATGCAAAGGTCCAGTCTGAAATTATCCTAAGATTACAAAAAAATGTCCAGTGTTTGACTGGCTCCCCTTACCAGTCTTGCACAGACGACCAATGTACAGCCATCAAAGCCGGGGAATTAATGTTTGTAAATTCTGTCAGCTAGTCTCTTTGCCTTTTCCAAGCTTCCTGGGCTGTTGCACCGTTTGTAAGCCTCTCGATGTGTGGTGAGCATTGTCTTACCTCCTCGGTCTCGCGTAACCCCGGGGCCTTCTCTTGTCTCCCAAGGCTCCCACACTTCCCAGTACTCGTGTGCTTTGCAGAATGTCGCTCAGTTTGAGTCTGCCTGCTTCCCCCTGGTTTGGATTTGGACTGTCCATGCTGGGCAGGAGTACTGCAGCACACCGTGTTGGGGGCAGGAATGGCGGGGGAGAGAGAGGTGGTGACGTCAGGATCTGGAGTGGTATTGGGGCTTGATGGAGGAGATGCCTGCTTTTCTTATGATTTTTTTTTTTTTTTTTTTTTTGCTACAGGCCTCAGGAATATATCGAAAGAACTCAGCTGATATATAACAAGCCAAATAACACCAAAAGCTCCGTGGAATTTGGCTTCCTCTGAAGAAAATCCTTGATTCCTCCAGGTAGTGACTTTGCCATAACCAGCTGAGTTCTTATATTCCTGCGGCCTGTAGCAATTTTTTTCCATTTGAAATTGATGTATCATGGAAGGAGACACTGCTCTACTTCCATCCTTGCCTACATATTTCTAAGTCCAACAGCAGACCTAGAGCCCATCTGTACTTCTGCAGTGACTCACTGGGACTCTGTTGGGAGGAGACTCTGTTTCTTCCTCCACTTTATTGACTATTCACTACAGACTGAACATCTGCTTTATTCTATGGGTGTTAACGCCCTTTTGGATTTTGGGCAGACCTGATTAAACTGTCCAGAAAGGCTGAGCAGACCTTCACATCCCTGGATACTGTAAGAGCCCAGCACCAGCTTTTGTGCCCACCACCCATGGCTTCTACACAGCCAGAGCGGTCAGTGAAGGAGGGGTCCGCCACTGCTGCTCTCGGCACTTTATTGCCAGCAGACAGTGTCTTTCCACCCCGCTCCCATCACTTCTCATCTCCGTTTCCTCATGGAACACTGCAGCTTTTCTCTCACCGTCTCTGTGTTTGTGATAAATGTAACAAAATAAAAACAACGCTGGTGTCTGTGTGTCTGGACCTGTGCGTGCAGCGGAGGGCAGGTGGAGTTGGTTCTCTCCTATTACTAACTTGAGACATTTTCATGGTATCTTTGTATTTTCATTGTGTGTGTGTGTGTGTGTGTGTGTGTGTGTGTGTGTGTGTGTGTGTGTGTGCCAGAGGACAACCTCGGGTGTCATTCCTTAGAAGCTAGCTACCTTGTTTTTGGAGACAGGGTCTCTGAGTGAATGTGTAACTTGATAATTCAGCCAGGCTGGCTGGCCAGCGAACCCCAGGGATCTGTCTGTCTCCCAGTAATCTGAGTGCTGGGTTTACATATGCATGTTCCCCTGCCTGGCTTTATTTTATTTTATTTTTTCTTTTTCATGTGGGTTCTGAGATTGAACTCAGGTCTTCATACTGGCAAGACAAATGCTTTACCAACAGACCTGTCCCCCTAACCCCTGAACTTAGATGCACATAAATTTTATAATTTTATACAATTCCAACTTCTATTTGTCTTTCCTAAATAACAAGAAATTCAGCTTGTTCTCTTAGATTACTAATGCACTTAATTCTTCTCCTTTTTTTCTTTTCTTTCTTCTTCACAACTTTCTTTTATTCTCCTGGAATACATTCTACCAGACTTTTTAACATCAAAGTGCTTCCTTATTTCAATGTGTTTACTCCAAGTTCAGGAACATATGAAGATGAAATTTAAATCCGTAGAGAAATGCATACAGCTTCTAACAAATTTACAGATGAACCCCTTGGAGGACAAAGTGGAAGCTTACCTCAAGCTGTTTATAAAAGCAGATTCCACATAGATATATTTACATTAGGAAAATATTTTTAAGATTTATTTTATTTTTAATTATGTATATGTGTGTGTTTGTGCACAGTGTGCAAGGGCTTGCAGAAGCCAGAAGAGTGTGGCAGATGCCCTGAGGCTGGAGTTAGAGGTGACTGTGAACATTGTCAGTGCTGGGTAAACTCAGGTCCTCCACATGAGCAGAAAGTGCTCTTAACTACTGAGCAATCTCTCTGGCCTCATTAGGAAAGCATTTTATCAAGAAAATATGAGCTCTGCAACTTAGGCCTTCTGAATAGATGCACAGCAGGTTGTCTATGCCCCCATAGTTTGATAGCTTTGGGCAAGCATGAGATAGATAGATGTAAGGCCAGGAAGCTTTTCACCACACTGCTAGGACATCTGCATCTTGCTGCCTCTCCTTAGAGCACAGACTGCATACAATGGCAAAAACATTTTACTTTTTACTACTCATACAAGGCTTTGGTTATCTTTACCCAGACTCAAATACATACAAAAGCAAAACTTTTATTTGAATAAATTGAAATAAATAAGAATATAAAGTACAGGTTTACAAACATGTACAATTACTAACATAAATACTAATTTACATGACATGTAGGCATAATAGAACATAATAGAACACATAAAAAAGAGGACTGTGACGGGGCCTGGGAGAAACTACAAAATTAAGTCATCAGTGATCGGCGTCAAAAGCGCCACAAATAAAACCTGCAGATGGTCCCAGTGACGTCCTAGCTGGAAGAAGCAGCTCTCGGGTCTCATGTGGTACTCCCGGAAGCACTTGGCATGGACACCCTTCTGGCACTTCTTACAGCCGGTGTTGGTCTGTGAGTAGCAGAGGGCACACCGGGTCCTCTTGTCCTGATGGACAATCCAGCGCCCAATCATATTGAAGCGGCTCTCAGTTTCCACCCGCTGACTCCGTCTCCCCAGGGAGGAAGCGTCCGCATTGCTCCCCAGATACACGCGGGCAGGCCACGGACCTGTGGAAGGCGAGGAGGTCCACCTGTGCGTCCTGGCAGCACACCCGGTGCAGCTGCCACGCATTGTTGAGGGCCGCGTCGATGATGCAGCTGGTGAAGTCCCACTTCATGCCGCGGATCTGCACCTTGTCCTTGGCGATGTTCTGGTCCATCTGGTCAACCCCTCTGGCCTTCTGATAGAGCTTCCCCAGGGATGGCTGGTGGACCTGTGCCCCAGCTTTGGCTGCTCCGGGGTGGCGGCTGGTCTGCCTCGCTGGCTCTGTGCCCACCGCATTGGAGCAGATGTTCACCACGCGGCTGATGCGCCACCACGCGGCTGATGCGCCAGCGGCACACAATGGTCTCCTCGCTCTCATCCACCTTGGAGTCAAACGAGCCCTTTCTCTTATTCCCCCGTTCTTTGGGATCCTTGAGGGGGCAACGCTTGGTTCTGTACTCACAAACAGTTCCTATGGCCTTTACCCCTTTCCCCCTCAAAATGGGCATCGGGTTGATGCTTGTAAAGACCTTGTCAAAGAATATGTGGTATGGCGGAGAGCCAAGCTCCTGAAGGGCGTCCACAAATCTGACCACCATACTGCCTCCTATATCCAAGCCCCGGTCTGGCTTGGTGAATAGTGTGCCCTGTGAAGGCCCAAACCACGCCAGGTAGCCTCTGCTGATCGTTCCACACCAGATCTTGTAGCCTAGCCAGACCGGCTTCCCTGAGTGCAGTTGCTTGGACCCCCGGCGCCCAAAGTATTCACAGACGGATTCACCAAAGCTGTAGAACTCTTCCAGGGGAGCATGCTTCTGGAAGCTACAGTTCATACGGACGATGAGAGGCCTGACCTTGGCAAACCTATCGTTTTCATCGAGTTCGCTGTTATCTGCAAAATGCAGGAGAAGATCAGCTCAAATCTGTCTCTTCTAATAACATCATCCACAAGGTGATGATGCGAGTCAGGAGCTGTCTCCTAAAACATCTGTCTCCTTGGATAGGAGACGTACCCACTTAAAATCAAGATGCCCAAAACACACTTCAGTTCCTGGGCTGTGAGATCCAGGGTGATATTTTTCTGCCCAGCATAACGGTTGGTTTCATCAACAATGAAACTGTCCCGTCATCAAAAAAACAGCTCAAAGAGGCCCACAGGACTCAGCTCCTTGGTTTTGAGGTCCTCTATATGAGGGTCTGAGGCTGTGCAGCTACCGAAGTCTGGCCGGATGTCTCTCTTGGTCCAAACACGCTGGGGCTCCACTGCTGCCTTCCGCCTTTTCTTGGCTGCTTGCAGCTCTGGCTTGTCATAGCCCCCCTCCTCCTGAAGGTCGGAGTCCTCAGACACAACTGAAGCACACAGCACCCAGCCTGGTCGCTGGGCACCATGCTGGCCACTGTCTTCTTCCCCAGAATCCTCATCAGTGACGTCCCCGGAGGCATTGTCGGGGGTGGGGGGTGGGGGTGCAATGACAATCTCCTCCCTGTTGCTGCTAAACCCATCCTCCTCCAGAGCGCTCAGGACCTCCAGTAGCTTAGGCGACCTCACCTTTGAGGGTGCTCCTCTCCTGGCAGGGCCACCCCTGCAGTGACAGAACAGTGAGCGAGAGAGGTCACGCCACGGAAAAGTAACTCAGCCTCATGGAGCTGGACCCATCAAGTGCAGCATCACAGCTGTGAGTCTTCCACATAAACAGAGCCGGCAGGAATGGAGAAGGTTTATATCAAGTACACACCGCGGGGCCAGTGCCCACTTTCTACCGTCACCCCCCCCCCCCCCCCCCCCCCCGTCCGACTGCAGGATGAAGGGATTAAAAAGTCACTAACTAGGGCTAACCGTGCTCCCATGAGCACTGTATCCATCCCTTACCGTGACTCTGAAGCCATCACAACCTGCGTAGAGAGGATGTTCTTATTCAGGGTCTAAGAGCCTGTAAGACGATGCAAGTCAGTGTTTTTAATGAGCAAAGCCGCAGACTCTTTACCATTTCAAGGGACAGCTCTTGCCTAAGGCTTGCCAATGAGAAGGATGGGACACACACAGGAAAGAGTATCAGCTGGCTCTCCCATCTCAGAGCACAAACCAGCATACATTCTAAATCAGCGTGGCTCACTGATACAACTATGGACATTTGGGGCTAGATAAGCCTTTGCTGGTGGGGGCGGGTGTGGGATGGGGTGGTGGTGGTGGTGGAGGCAGAGTCAGCCCCCTGCATCATCCCTGGCTTCTGCTCACTGGGCACCTGTAGAATACCCAGCCTCCTTAACTGCTGCAATACAAGATGTCCAGGGGCTGAAAAGACAGCTCACTGGGTAAAAGGCTTACACAGGCCTGGCGACTTGAGTTTGGTCCCTGGAACCCACGTGACGGTAGGAGGAGAGAACTGAGTCCACAAAGTTGTTTTGACCGCTACATGCTTCCCTCGGCACTTACCTGTCCCCGTCCCCCCCTCCCCCCGGAACAATAACAACATAACAAAAATCTCCAGACATTCCGACGTGTTCCCTGGGAGGGGACACAAAATCACCCGATTTTCTGTGGAGATGGAACTGTTCTGCTTCAGACCTATCCAGTTTGGAAACAGCAGGCCACAAGGGGCTGCCGGGCATTTGAAATATGGCGGAAGATGCTGAATTTTTAATTTAAATAGCCACATATGGTCAGTGTACTAGACAAATTCTAAGTATATTAAGAACTAACTGTGGGGGCTCAGGGGTTCAGAGCACTTGCTGTTCCTCCAAAGAACCCGAGTTTGGTCCCCAGTGCCTGTGCCAGGCAGTTCCAGGGAACGTGATGCCCCCTCCTAGTTTCCATAGCACTTGCACACACATGGCAAACACATACATTTTAAAAACTTTAAAAACTAATCATGAAAAAGCCAAAATTTTAAAGTTTTTATTTGTAAGTATTTTATTTTTTTGAGGCAAGGTCTCATGTGATCCAAGGTTGAACTTGAACTCACTTTGTAGCTGAGAGGTACCTTGAACTTCTGACCCCTTTGCCTCTACCTCCCAGTGCTGGGGTTACAAACACGCGGAGCCATGTTGTTAAACTTTTTGTTTGTCTGTTGAGACAGGGTCTCTCTATATAAGTCTGGCTGTCTTGGAACTCACAATGTAGACCAGGCTGGTCTGGAACTCACAGACATCTGCCTGTTTCTGCCTCCTGAGTGCTGGGATTAAAGGCCACCACACTTGGGGAAAAAAAGTGTAAACTTAAAGAATGAATGAAAATCAGTATAGAGAGGACTTTTTTTTGTTTTTTTTAATTTTTATTTTTAAATTACACTCATGATATTCATTAATTACACTCATGATATTAATCACATTTGTGGTATTCATAGATTACATTTGCAGTATTCATTCAAATATATATATATATATATATAAAATGCCGAATGTCATTTATTGAAGGAGGGAGGAGGTCTTGTTTTGTTTTTTAGAATGAAAAATTAAACATCCTTGGCCTTCCTACAAATCTGTAGTAGGCAGCCTCTAGGAGAGCCCTGATGGTCCTCACACTCCTGGTGTCTATGCCCTGGTGTAAGCATGGGGACCACATGACCTACTACTTCTGGCAATCAGAACAGGGCCATGTGGTGAGATGTCCCCTCTGGGAACCTCTGAGGAGAGGCCACAGAGAGACTGGCCTGCTACACTGCCTCTGCCTGTCTGTCTCTACCACTCACTTTGAGGGAAGCCAGCTACCATAGCTAAGCTGTCCTATAAGAAAGGCCTGTGGGACAGGAAACTGAATCTTGTCCCTAGCCAACAGCCACAGATAACTGAGGCCCTGACTCTAACACTGAACAGGGACCCAACTCCGGAGGAACTGTGAAGACAATGACTGGCGAATTCTGTTGTATTTACATCATGACACAGCTCTCAGTGCCAGAGAGCTTGCTCAGCATGTAGGAGGGCCCAAGTGTATCCCCTGCACTGCAGAATAAATAGTAATAATGCCGAATTTAAAAATAAAGTAAGAACTTCCCTGTTTATCAAGTGACAGCCACAAATGGAAGTTATCTGCAGCAAATGTAAAATATTTATATTTTGGCATTATAAAGAATCTAGAACATGCAGGGGGAGAAATCCCAGTAACTATCAAGAAAAAAAAACCAAAATCAACAATACAATTAGAAAATGAATAAAAAGATTTATGGGGACAAAAGAAACATAAATGTGAAAACACATTTAATTTCCACTACTCAGGAAAAGAGGAGCCGGGTGGTGGTGGCTCATGCCTTTAAAGCTACACAGAGAAACCCTGTCTCGGGAGAAAAAAAAAAGGAAATGAAAATTAAAACCACAAGATAACATTTTGGAGGTACAAAATCCGGGAAAAACAAACAAACACCAAACAAACACGCTAAAGGCCGGCGTGACCAGGACCGAAAAGCAGATTTGAGAAGCGTGAGGCCAGAGGCTGCAAGACCACTGAAGAGTGAGGGACGCTGGCCGTGCAAGCTGAACATCGAGCACCTGACTGAGCCGAAATCCATTCCACATATTTAAGGCAGGGTTTTCCAACCCCGCATAGGAAGGAGCTGGACAATTCTTTGTGTTGTGTTTGGGGCGGGCCTCGCAGTTGTGGGAGCCAGGAAGCTGGGTGCTCAGCACGTCCTGCACTTGCCACTAGGGGGCAGCAGCATCCCGACGACAGCTGCGCAGACCCAGAGCGTCTCTCCCTCATCACACCTTCAGAGAATCCTGACCTAGAGGGTCTATGCTCTATGCTCAGGAATGCTCATGGCAGGACAGAAAGCCAGAAGTAGCCCTAATGGCTCACAGAATGGATGTAATGGATACGATAGGAAAGGAACAAATCTCAGCCACACAAGTCACCAATGATTCTGAAAAAACACCAGGGTTGGAAATGATGTAATCCCAGCACTTGGGAGGGTGAGGCAGGAGGATCATCATGAGTTCAGGGCTACACAGTGAGAACAACAAACCAACCAACAAACAACAAAAAAACAACCTCTTACCTGTTACAAGGACCAAAACATTAAACAAAACCAGAATCATGTTCTCTGGAAACATATACAGATCCACAGTGAAACCATCATGAAAATGATTAAGTAGAAGTTCAGAACTGAGCCTCTAAGGACTGGCTGGTTTTGTGTGTCAACTTGACACAAGGTAGAGTCATCAGAGAGGAAGCAGCTCCAGTTGAGGAAATGCCTCCATGAGATGCAGCTGTAAAGCATTTTCTCAATTAGTGATCAGTGGGGGAGGTGGTGCCATCCCTGGGCTGGTGGTCCTGGGTTCTACGAGAAAGCAGGATGAGCAAGCCAGGGGAAGCAAGCCAGTAACCAGCACCCCTCCATGGCCTCTGCACCAGCTCCTGCCCCAAGGATCCTGCTCTGTTTGAGTTCCTGTCCTGACTTCCTTTGGTGATGAACAGCAATATATAAGTGTAAGCCAAATAAAGCCTTTCCTCCCCAACTGGCTTTTTGGTCATGGTGTTTCATCACAGCGATAGAAACCCTAACTAAGACACTCTAAGAGAAAGGTGCAATCATGGCAACCCCCCTCCCTGGGGCACTAGACTTTGGATCAGGATCAGTTTCCTTTGGAATGACATTTACTTATGGGGGCAGGGAGGGGATACACACCCATAGTGCACATGTGGAGGTCAGAGGTCAACTTTTGAGTCTCAGTTCTGTCCTCCCACCATGTGGATCCTGGGAATCAGGTTTGGTGGCAAGTGCCTTAACCCGTTGGGCCGTCTCATTGGCACAGAAGTACTACTTCTGTTTCAGGACCCTTTCAACGGCTCCCTCCTTCCTATTCAATTATGTGCCTTTTACATAAACGCACAGCACGGGGACACCTACAGAGACCACACCGAGTCACTATTACCCAGCGGGAGGACTGCAGCCCCATACAAGAGGGGAAGGGGACATCAACCTGCTGAGAGATTTCACCACGGTTAAAGATGACTAGTACTTAGAGTCGCCTCCCCGCTCAACAGTCTATACCCTTTGGAGAGGAATCTCCTCACTCCCCGCTCAACAGTCTATACCCTTTGGAGAGGAATCTCCTCACTCCCCGCTCAACAGTCTATACCCTTTGGAGAGGAATCTCCTCACTTCCCGCTCAACAGTCTATACCCTTTGGAGAGGAATCTCCTCACAGTCCGCAGGAAAGTCTGTGCCTTCTGTCCTCACTGTTCTAAGCAACTGCCAGGCCTGTAGGGAAGACCCGGGTCTTCCAGTTCTACGCCCCTCCACACACACCTGGTGTGAGCCTGGTGAAAATGTGGAACACAGAGCCACCAGTGAGAAACCGCAACCTTGACAAGTCATTCACGTCATCTGGGCAAATGGGATCGCTTTGGTCCCCCACGTTCCCTGGGCTGTGAAAACAGGGAGTCTGTGTGTAACGAAGGACGATGGGCATGGCTTCCCAGGGCAGGGGACTGCTTCAGATCCTACCTCTCCCACGCAATGACAGAAGTCAAACGTGCTCTGAAACCTGAGCATGTCACAAACTCGTTGGCATCACATCCTGAGCAGACTTAAGGCTCTTTATTATCTCTACTCCCTCCCGTAACTTGCTTTAGATAGATAGTCATGTTTGCCTTGAAACACTGTTTGATGAAGACACACTGTTGTGCGTTGGGGTGAATTTGATAGGAGATATCTGACCTTTCCCCCACTTCTAGTGATGTCTGGAACAGGGAGTGGGCCCTGCCTTCTATTCATTAGCTCGTGCCTTTTCCTCTGCTGGGCCCAAGGCAGGCCTCATTTACTTACCAACAGGCTGCCTGGCAAGCCCCAACCAGCCGCTCTGCCACAGCCTGTCCCAGACACCTGCCCAGGCACAGCTGAAGCAGGCTTGAGAGTGACAGTCCTGTGGGCTTGGGAGGGACACCTGGCCTAGCCTTATAAACGTGTTTGTTCTTAGGATTTATGGACAGAGCCACAAAAGGTTGCCCAGGATGGAAGCCCAGAGTAAATGAGAAGACTGTCGAGGAAGGAGTCTTTAAACACTAATGGAAGTGATGGAAGGGAGGGGTAGAATCCTGCAAAGCACAGGTCAGCATGAAGGGCAGGAGATGGGCAGATGGGGTGGATAGGAGAATTGTTCCAGGACCCAGTGGCCATTCTTAACTGGTGAGGCTTGAAACCTGGAGCCTCGGGGACCATTCTGAAGGATCTTGGGGGAAAGGAAATCAGCAACAGTGCTGTTTAATACAAAAGCTTTTCTAAGAAGACAGGGCATCTTGATATAATTAGAGCCCCCCCCCCGCCCCCTCCCACACACACAACAAAGAATCCTTAAGATGAGTAGAGATTTAAACGAGGCCTGTACAACTGTGTTGTTCTGTTAAAGAAGATGGTTATTTAGTGGAGGGCTTGAAGTAATCTGGGTGAGTTAAAGATAGATTTAAAAAAAAAAACTTGTTTTGCAACATTTTTTTAAATTGTGAAAACAATTTAAAATAAAATTTTGTTTTAGGGCTAGGACTAGAGATCAACTGGTAGAATGCTTGCCTAGCACGTACAAAGCCTTGGGCTCCGTCCCCAGCACTGAATAAGCCAGGCTTGGGGCAAATGTCTGTAATCCCAGAACTCAGGAGGTGAAAAAGAAGGATCAGAAGCTTGAAGTCACCTTGAGCTACATATGGAGTCAGAGTCCAACCTGGTATCTAACAAACAGAACAATAACAAAAAACAATTTTAAAGTGTTTTATACCATCAATTATATATTTTTCACTATCAGTTACAAGTAAGAAAGAACTAGCTGGGCGGTGGTGGCGCACACCTTTGATCCCAGCACTCGGGAGGCAGAGGCAGGCGGATCTCTGTGAGTTTGAAGCCAGCCTGGTCTACAGAGTGAGTTCCAGGATGCCCAGGGCTGTCACACAAAGAAACCCTGTCTCAAACAAAACAAAACAAAACAAAACAACCCCTCCAAAACAAACAAAAACTCAAAAAAAAAAGAAGAAGAAATTATGACTATGAAACTAGAAAAACGAAAGTGTAGACCCTAAGAAGCCCCAGAGCTTCAAACAGCTGTTTTAAGCGTACAGAAGTTTATTGAGGTGTACAGACTTTAGAACCCGGCTAGTGTTTGTTGAGTGGCTACCTTAATATAGCTGTGTGATTTTTTTTGTGGGTTTATTACAATAAAGTGATTTTTTTTTCAAGACAGGGTTTCTCTGTGTAGTTTTGGTGCCTGTCATGGATCTCGCTCTGTAGACCAGGCTGGCCTCGAACTCACGGAGATCCTCCTGCCTCTGCCTCCTGAGTGCTGGGATTAAAGGCATCCGCCACCACTGCCTGGCAATAAAGTGATTATTATTTATAAAAGCATTTTGTAAATACAAATGCCTCAACCCTACGCCATGTTCAAGGATCCAAGAGAGTTTGGTTGACATAAGCACCTTCCTTTTTAAAAAATTTCTGTATCAAAGAAAACAAAGGGCTAGGTACAATAGCATCAGCCTATAATGCCAGCCCTTAGGAGATCGAGGCAGGAGAGTTGAGAAGTGTTCAGCCTGGGCTAGCAGGTGAGACCCAGTCTCAAAACAATAGCAGAAAAAGGGGAGAGGAACAAGGACCCTTGACTGCGGAAAAGCAGACTTAAACCAAGCCTGATACGCTTCACCTCACCCTTAAGGGACATCACTTAAGACATACTCCCCATCCATCATCCTGACCCAAACTCCATCCTCTCCCTTCACTAGACCCACCCCGCCCCCGCCCACTTTAGATAGACCCTCAGCCTGCCCCCGCCTTCTTGCCACACCCCCAACCCAGTAAGAAAGGTCTCGCCCCGCCCACAATCCAATTCATCCTTGCCAGACTCCGCCCCCATCCAGCCGTCCCCACCCACCATCCCACCCCATTTCAGCCTGCCACACCCACTCCTGCCGGGTCTCCCGGACTCAGTAGGTCCGGCCTTTGACTTCGCCCACAGGTCATCATCCATCCACGCAACCTGCCTCGTCCCCTGCCCAGCCGGCCCCGCCCTCTGTCCTGTCGCCGCAGCGTCCCCTGGCGGCACTCGGAGCTCAGCGTTCGCCGGCTCATTGTCCTGGTCTGGGTCCCGTCAGCCCCCTTTCCACGCACAAGCAATGACAGCAAACGGCATGGGCGCTTGCCGAGGAACTCATCAGGGCCCGTCGCTGCCGCCGCGCTAAAGCCAGAAGCTTGCCTGGAGCGCCGGCCGGGCGACACCCACCTGAGTGGCTCAGATCGCAGCCGCGACAGCTGCAACAAAGTCTGGACCCACCTCTACGCCACGCCCCCGACTCGGCCAAACCCCCAGGACGGCCACGCCCCCTAGCCTAGCCATCATTGATCTTTTAGAGCACAGGCCTCCCGGGCACTTAGAGAGGATCCAACGTGCCTCTGCGACCTGGGCTACCTGCGGTACTGGCCCAGAAGCTTCCTCAGCACTTCAGAGTCCAAATACCTTTTTCTCTAGCTCAGGCAATGATGCTCACACCTAGTCTCATACTGCCTATAGCATCACCTGAGGAGATGGCAGAACTGTTGTTCCTGGACCTCGCTCACACTTCGGACCTGGAAGTGTCAGCAAGCCTTGCAAGGCTTGGAGGTGACTGTGAAGAAAACGAATGTAGACCGCTATTGGCGGTTCTCTCAATCCCCATACTCAAAACGTTCACGCATGGGCAATTATTCCCTGTGAGGAGCTGCTCTCTTCATTATAGGTAGGGTTTCCGGATAAAACACAGTGAGATTTGTTTTTCAGACAGCTGTGAGTTCCCATAGTTCATCTGGCAACCCCATTGGTTTGTTTAAAGTACAGGGGTTAATTGTAGGATGTGGAGCACCCAGGATTCTGAGGACTACAGTTACGTTGACTAAAATGGTGTCCCTGTCCCTTGGAAATCAAAAGTCCAACTTCAGCCCCGGCTGCATGAGTCGCTGCTCTGTTAAGGACTTTGTCCCACAGAATCCTGCCTCCCACCCATGAGGTGTATAGAAGAGAACTTCACAGCTCTGTTGAACGTGCTTTATTTTGGTTTATTCAAAAAGAGGATCAAACTACGTTAACATTGAAAAAGGGGGCCAGTGGCAAAGGCTAGTGTTTGCAAAGCTACAGTTTAGGAGACGAAACCTGGTCACTCACCCCTGGACACCAGTTAAAGACCCAAGTAATGCGGTAATGATGAAAAACAGAGGGAGGAGAGCTAAGAGCCACACTGGGCTGAGGAACAGATAGATATAGGGTCCAGTGACCCCAAGTCCATCTTTGGGGGTACTACATGAACCTTTAGGTTCTTGTTTGTTTGCTTATTTATTTATTTATTTATTCATTCATTCATTCATTCATTCATTTATTTTGGTTTTTTGAGATAGGGTTTCTCTGTGTAGTTTTGGTGCCTGTCCTGGAGCTCGATCCGTAGACCAGGCTGGCCTCAAACTCACAGAGATCCGCCTGCCTCTGCCTCCCGAGTGCCTTGATTAAAGGTGTGCGCCACCACTGCCCGGCTCTTGTTTTTAATTTTTTGAAGCTTTCTTTCATGTATATGACTGTTTTGCTTGCATGTATGTATGTGCACCACATTGGTGCCTAATTTGAACCCTTCTTAAAATGCTGATTTGCACAAAACACAGTGATCACCACCAAATTGCTCCCAAATCGTTCACTTTTAATTGCCCAGGGTCCCTGAGCTTTGGCCCTTCCAACAGGAGCCATGGTACCTGGGCTTCCCCTCCTCCCAGAGGGACCGCATTTTCCTATGAGTTGACTATGGGAAGGGGGGTGGAGAGATTTCACCCCCCTCCCCATAGTCCTCATTCTTTGATTCTCCGTCAACTGCCTTTCCTGCTTGGAATGCTTCCACACATTGATCTAGGCAAGGGTATTTTGGATTTGATGACAAAGCACAGATAACAAAAGCAAAAACAGAAAAGTGGGAATGCTGAGGAGCTAGCTCAGAAGAGGAGGACTTGCCTGGCTCCTGGGTTCAAATCCCGATACTACACAGAGAGAGAGACGGAGAGGGGGTGGGGGGAGAATCTTTATGTATGGATGTAGGCACGTATGGATGTATAGATGACATGAAAGCGGAAGTAAAGCCAGGTGACGAGAGGGACTAATGGGAGGGGGAGAGGTGAGAAAAGTCATAACGGGGGTCCTGGGGAGGAATATGCTAGACATACAGCATATACTTGTATGGAAATCTAAAAAACAAAAATTCAATAGATAGCAAATATTGGTGAAAATATAAAGAAAAGAGAACCCTTACAGTGGAAGGTAAGAACAAAGATATAAAGAAGAGGAACCTAACAGTGGTTGGTAAGAATCTGAATTAGTAGCCGTTGTGGACAATGTTATGGAAGCACCTTAAAAGATTAAAAATATGACTAGCGTATGATCCAGCAACTGGGCATGTATCCTAAGGAAATGAACTCAGTATATAGGAGAACGTCTGCACTACCATACTCATTGCAGCATTATTCTCAAAGCCAAGAAATGGAAACAACCAGGGTCCATCAAACAATACATAAAGAAAATGTGGTACACAGAAGCTAGGAGATGGCTGGGACTTCAGGGTGCTTGCTCTGCAGTTCTGTGAGTGGAGTCATCCCTGCAACACCTGAACACCATAACCTCAGCTCCCAGGGCAGTGGAGACCGGAGGATTGCTGGGGCTTGCTGACTTCCAGCCTAGGCAAGATGTGAGCCCAGTTCAGGCTCCGCCTCAGAGGGAGAAGCAGAGAGGCATGGAACAGGGCGCTGATGCTTCTTCTGGCCGCCATATGTAGGAGCACCTGCATATTCGTGCGAGCGCGCACACACACACACACACACACACACACACACACACACACACACATCTTTAAAAGAATAGGAAACGTGGTACACATACACAATGGAGTGTAATTCACCCTTTTAAAGAATGAAACTGTCAGCCAGGCCGTGGTAGGGCATGTATTTAATCTCAGCACTCGAGAGGCAGAGGCAGGTGGATCTCTGTGAGTTAGAGGCCAGCCTGGTCTACAAAGTGAGTTCCAGGACAGCCTGGACAGAGAAACCCTGTCTCAGAAAAAAGAGAGAAAGGAAAAAAGAATGAAATTGTCACTTGTGTCAAGATGGATGGACCTGATATTATACCAAGAGAAGTGAGCCAGGCATAGAAAGACAGACAATTCACTATTCCATTTACATGAAGAATGTTTTAAAGGCTGAGATCATAAACATGGGATCAAATGGTAGTTACCATGGACGGGGGAGTGTGGAGGGCTGATGGAGAGGTAGAAGACTTCAGACAGGATAAACATGTTCTGATCTATCGTATAGCTCAGTGGCTGCAGTGAATGACATGTATGGTGCACTGAAAATTTCCTGGGAGAGTGTCTTAGTCCATCTTGTTTCTGTCCACAGTACCACAGATGGGGTTAATGATGAAGAAATCGGGGGTGTGAGGGCTCACAGTTCTAGCTCTAGGCTGAGGGTGCCTCATCTGGTGATGGCAGAAATAGAGCTTTCCATGGTGAGAGACAGGGCGAGAGATTTGGCCAGACTGGTTCTGATGTCACACTTCCACGATGAGCCATTCACTTATTAATCAGCTAATTGCATGAATGGATACTACTTAGGGCCAAACCCTAATCACCTCTTAAAAGCTCACTTTGCCCCCCTTAATATCCAGTAATGATGCTAAGATTTCAGAGTTTCTGGGGTGACTCATCCAAATCCAAGCGAAGGGCAGAACTTAAATGTTCTTGATGCAAAAACCTGATTCGAGGATATGTGAGGATGGTGATTGACTTAGTGAGGAGACCAAGTCAGGTTTACCCAGCCTGTGAGCATGGCTCAACACAAAACCATAAAACTACTTAAAACATTGCAAGGTGAGCTTTTTTTAAAAAATGGATTTCAAAATAACTCACTTGTATGATACTCAAGCATAAACCTTGAAGATAAATGATCATGTTGCAATGTCAAAAGTTTGGACACTCCTCAAACATATCATATATCTGATAGACACAGTTAGTATACAAAATTTTATTTCACCAGATTGTTAAAAAAAAAAAAAGCTAATAGAAATTCAAAATCAAGTGTACCTTTTAACTAAGGAGCTGTGACAGTTAATGGCTTCTGGGGAAGGGCGTCATTTTCCTGAAGGGTGTGGCTCCACACCCAAGAGTTATGGTCAGCACAAATTAGACTCCATGGAAAGAAAAGAGAAAAAGAAGACATGAAATCAAGGGTAGGGAGATGAAAATGGATATGGGAGGAATTAGGAGGAAGAGTAGGGGGTAAATATGATCAAAATGCATTACATGAAATTCTCAAAGAATTAAAATATTGTAATCAGGTAGGCAATGGGATGGGGGAGGGGAAGGGAGGAGTCCTTTCATGACTTGGCTTATGCTTACGGCCTTTCAGCAGGAGAGGGACCGCGTAGTGTGTGGTACCAATCCCAGGAGGTCTGACCTCATTAGAACCTGCCACTTAGGAACTTGGACTATGAGAAAGTAATTCTCTTTCCCTCGCTCCTCCCTGTCTTCCTTCCTTTTCCTTTAAAAAAGTTTCTGACTGTTAAAAATATTTGTTTTTATTTTTCATTTACATGCATGTGTCTGTACATGGGTATAGGTTCATGCAGAGACAAGATATGGGTTTGAAGCCGGGCGGTGGTGGCGCATGCCTTTAATCCCAGCACTCAGGAGGCAGAGGCAGGCAGATCTCTGTGAGTTCGAGGCCAGCCTGGTCTCCAAAGTGAGTTCCAGGAAAGGCGCAAAGCTACACAGAGAAACCCTGTCTCGAAACCCCCCCCCCCAAAAAAAAAAAAGATATGGGTTTGAGAACTGAACTCCAGTCCTCTGGAAAAGCAACAAGTGCTCTTAACTGCTGAACTATGTCTCCAGCCTTTACGATTTTTTTTTTTTTGTTGTTAAACAGGGTTTTCACACATATCCCAGACTGGCTCTGAACTAGCAATCCACCTGCCTCCATCTCCCAAGAGCTATGATAAAAACCAAAAACAAACACATAAACAAACACCAAAAAAACTTACTCTGTGTGTGTGTGTGTGTGTGTGTGTGTGTGTGTGTGTGTGTGTGTGTGTGTGTGAGATACAGGCATACTTTTCTATAAATTTAAAATATTCTGAGGTGCTGGAGAGATTGTTTAAGCATGCACTACTCTGGTGATATTTTTATCTGTGCTTTAGCAAATAAAGCTTATCTGGGGATCAGAGAACAGAGCCAGCCGCCAAATTAGACATAGAGGCCGGGCAGTGGTGGCACACACCTTTAATCCCAGCACTTGAGATTTCATGTCTTTGCTTGGGAAGGACACACACCTTTAATCCCAGGAAGTAATATGGCAGGACACGGAAAGGTACATAAGGCGTGAGGAAACAGGAACTCAAGCTCTGGAGGCTGAGGAATCGGTGAGGTTGGCTGTGGCTTGTTCTGTTTCTCCAATCTTTCAGCATTCACCCCAATATCTGGCTCCAGATTTTTTTATTGATAAGACGGTTTTGCGATTTGTCCTACACACTACCTCTTCCTGAGGTCCTGGGTTGAGGTTCCAGGACCTACATCTGGCTGCTCACAGTTGGCGGTAACTCTAGCTCCTGGCGATCTGATGCCCTCTTCTGGCCTCTGTGGACACTTGACTTGTGTCTTAGAGTTTTATTGATGTGATAAAACACCATGACCAAAAGTAACTTGGGGCAAAAAGAGTTTATTTCATTTCACAGCGTATAGTCCATCATCCAAGGAAGTCAGGGCAGGAACTCAAAGGCAGGAACCTGGAGGCAGGAGCTGAGGCAGAGGCCATGGAGGAACATGGCTGGCAGCCTTGCTCCTTATAGCTTGCTTAGCCTGCTTTCTTATGGCATTCGGGACCACCAGCCCACAGATGACATTGCCCACAGTGGACTGGACCCTCCACACCAACCATCAATCAAGAAAATGAGCCATAGGCCAATTCAGGACATTTTCTCCATTGAAGTTCTCTCTCAAAATTACTCTAGGAGCTGTAGCCTAGGGCTCAGTGGAGAAGAGCACTTGCTGCTCTTGTAGAGGACCCAGACTCTATTCCCACAGGGCAGTTCACAACCATCTGTAACTCCAGTTCCAGGGGATAACCTCTTCTGACTTCCATGGGCATGAGGCACAGACATACATCAGGCAAAACATTTATACACATTAAATAGATCAATCAAAACGACTCTAGCTTGTATCAAGTTGACATAAAACTAGGAAGCACAACTCATGTGCACAAACCCCCTCTACATGAAAATACATAAAATGTTTCAAAATTAAATTGCATATGTGTATATATCCAAGTATATGTCTGCATTCAAATGAATAGTAGATATGATCTATAGAAGATTTATCAAAAAAAAATCATTCAGCACACCATGAAAGCTAATTAAAAGTAACCAAGAATATAAGTTAATGAAGTTATATCATGTCTGGCTGCCAAGCCACCCTCACCCTGCAGAGCTGTGCTTTCTTGAGACTGTCTGATTAGCTGCTGTGTAGAAAGTATATTCCTCTCACTGTAAGTTCCCTGTTGACTGCCTTCATTACCACAGGATGTAAGCACCAATTAAAGAAAAAAGTTTCCCATAAAACCCCCAGGGAGGATCCCAAGAGGCGTGGGTAAATGAGGTCTTGTCGCTCCCTCTGCCCCTGCCAACACTCCCCATTCCCAGAGAGCCAAGCTGAGCCCCACAGCCCCACCCATCTGCAAGAGCCAGCAAGTGGCAAGAGGCCAGGATGGACTTGTGGGAAGCTGGGCATTTTTTCTTAACTGCATAAACGCATCCCCTTTGACATGGAAACTGGGTCCCCCAACCCCCCACTCATCTCAGTGCCCAAGAAGGTCTTCCCTAAGATGGTTGTACTTTATACTCAATACCCGAGTTGGCTATTATTTGAATTCAATGAGATGAAGCTTTCAATAGACCAGAAAGAACCCCTGAAGGAGCCAGGAAAGTAATGAGTCCCTTGCTGCTGAATCAACAATCGTTCTCACTTCTCAATGAGGCCAGAGGGTAATTAACCCCAGAGGCAAGAAGGACTCACTCGGGTGACCCCATTAGGATTGATCACAGGTGATAGTATTTCTATTAGTGGACATGCACTCAATTATCAGGCTTGCCAAAGCACTAATGGTAATCCACACATGCCCTGTCCTCTGTCTCTATGCTAATTTCAGGTAATCCTCCTGAGGGAACTGGGAATAACCCTGTCTTCATCACTTTCCTACTTCAGAGATGAAACAAGTTGGTACAATCTGAAATAACCTCAGCCTGGTCTATGACAGCCATTGGTGGCACAAAATTTCTTAAGAAGGACTGGAGAGATGGCTCAGAGGTTAAGAGTACCGACTGCTCTTCCAGAGGTCCTGAGTTCAGTTCCCAGCAACCACATGGTGGCTCACAACCATCTGTAATGAGATCTGGCACCTCTTCTGTATACATAATAAATAAATAAATAAATAAATAAATAAATAAATAAATAAATAAATAAATAAATAAATAAACAAACAAACAAAAATTTCTTAAGAAAGATGGTAGCCTGCAGTTTACAGACAACAGGCTTGCCTTGTGTGAGGGAAACCTTGTGTTCCAACAGCACACTGTACCACAGGCCAGCCGAAATGGCTGATCGTGCCAGCCGCCACTGCGTTGTGTAGCAGCATTGGAATGGGCTCTTTCGCTTCCCTGTGAACTGAGTTGCCATGCTGAGTGGGAGCCAGAGCTCTGGATGCTGAAGCTCAGAAGGGAGCTGGTCTCTGCTTCCTTTCTTACCAAATACGTAAAGAATGAGCTGGGGTGGAAGCAGAGGCAAGGTAGGATTATTTTTTTACCAGGCATTGTCCCTCCAGCAGGGAAGGAATGGGAAGAATTTTCCTGCATTAGTTCCAAGACTAGTTTGAAAGGAGTTAGTTTCTGGACAAGACTGGGTTTAGGTGTGAAAATGATCTTGGCTTTGTTGTGTAGCAATTTCCTCAGAATGGAAGCATTCCACCCAGAAAAAGAGCTCCTTAAGATAGAGAAGTTTGTGGTGGTGCATGCCTTTAATCCCAGCACTCAGGAGTCAAAAGCAGGAGGAACTCTGTGAGTTTGAGGCCAGCCTGGACTACAAAGAGAGTTCCGTGACAGCCAGCGCTATTTCACAAGAAACCCTTTCTTGAAAAACCAACCAACCAAGCAACAACAACAAAAAACGCCCAAACCCCCCAAAACTAGGGAAATTCTAAAGAGACACCCACTGAGACTTGAGAAGTAAACAATTCACAAGTCTCAGGAAATCCCTGAAGGTTGGGAGATTTGCAAGTCTGTCTTGCCTCAGGAGGATTGCGCAGAAAGGAGTCTCCTCCAGCTGATGAGCTGCCTTGAGTCCCGTAGAGCACCGGGGTTCATGAGCAGTCCCCACACTGGGTAGTGGGGGGCTTTCAGGGATGTCTTTGAGTCATCTATTCTCTTGTAAGGAACCCCTCACCCATACTCCTGTCACTGGTTCATCAAGTTGGACTTTGGTGATAATGTTCCTTTGATCTGTTGTTGGAGTGAATAGACGTTTGTGTCACAGAGCAATCTTGAAGGAGATCGTATCTGTTTTCTACTGGTGATGTAACAAAGGAACATGAATTTGGTGGCTTAAAGGAGAGAGGATTTTAAAACATCTTAAAGCTCTATCTGTCAGAAGTCAGAGTGTTGGCAGGCTGTGTTCTTTCTGGAGACCCTGGGACATAGTCTGCTTCCTTGCCTTGAATCCCCAGCCGCCCTCCCACTTCGGGCTCATACTTGGTCCATCCTCCACCTGCAAAGCCAGCAGTGTGGACTGAGTCACTGTTACACCCCTATGCCAGCTGCTCTTCTATTTCCTTCCACATTCGAGGACCCTGTGATTACATCTGGCCCAACCCAGGGCTCTGAATACCACGTCTGTCAGCTCTGCTGATAAGCAGCCTCATTCTTTGTGCAACCTTAATCTCCTTAGTGTGTTAGGAAACACAGTCATAGGTTCTGGGGATTAGAATGTGGGCCTGTTTGCAGGGGGCTTTATTCTATCCATCACAGGTCCCAGCGTCCATCAGTGGCCTTGGGACCACTATGAATTTTTAGCCGTGGATTGGAGCTCACTAACCTTCCATACATTTTTAAGGGACCATGGGAGCATGTAAAATTAACCTTTAAAATGTGCCTGGCTTCTCACGAATGGTGAAAATGGTCATTCTGTGGCTGCCGAAAGCCAAAGAAGCCAAAAAGCAATCTGCAGTCTCGGGAGTCGGCATTCACACGGGCGCGGCTGCAGGGATACTTACAAAGTCATTAGTGAGTAAGTGTGACTAAGGCAGATGATTACACTTAAGTGGTGTGGAGGAGACTGTAGGCTACAAATACAATTCAGACGAGCGAGGGGCCAAACCCGGCCTTGTAATTACTGCAGCTTGTTCTGTAAACTTTTTATAGACTAGTCTTTCAGTTATAAGTGTAATACACATTCATTATAAAAAAACATACACACCCATATATATTTAATATATATATGTGTGTATATCATGCAACAACAAATACATATGTTTATACGAATTTATATATATATACATATATATATATGAGGGCTAACAGATATGTGTAGACGGAAGGCAGGTGGCAGTTAAGGTGAAGGAACCCATTATTTTAACTTACAATGACTTCCTTAACAAACTCCTAATGGGTGAGTCGCATCTGTATGTTTTTTAGGTTTCTTATACACATATGATGTTTGTATGAATTTTATATATTTATCTTTGCAAACTTGATTATTTCCCCAGGAGAAATTTCTAGAAGTATAATTTCTGAAGAGGAGACAGTGTGTGTGTGTGTGTGTGTGTGTGTGTGTGTGTGTGTGTGTGTGTGTGGTTTTAGATTTATTACCGAATTGTCCCCCAAAATATGCCAAATTGCTTCACCCTGAAAATCAGTAGTTAACAGAGCCTTGTCATTTTAACTTACTTTTTTCCATGTGGATGCAACTATATTTTGAATATTTTTTCCTATTATATACATTTTACATCTAGATTTTGCCTATGAGAGAAAACGTGGTGTTTGTCTTTCTGAATCTGGCTTATTTCATTTAACATGGTTTTAATCTCCACTTCCATCCATTTTCCCATGTAGGCATGATTTCATTCTTCTGTAAAGCTGAATAAACCATTGTGTGTGTATACAACACCAAAAAAAAAAAAAAAAGGAATCTATCTGTTGATAGACACCTATACTTGTTCCATAACTAAGCTGCTGTGAGTAGTGCTAGAGTGAATATGAGTGTGCAAATGTCTGTGGTGTGGCTTACGTGTACCCTCGAGTGGTGTAGCTGGATCACACAGTACTTCCATTTTCAGTTTGCTTGTTTGTTTTTGAGGAAGCTCTAAATTGATTTCCTTAGTAGATGCACCAATTTACATTTCTACCAGCAATACATAAGGATTCTCCCCACCCCCTAAATCCTTGTCTGTCTGTTTTTTCCCTCTCTCTGTCTCAGCACTCAAGAGGCAGAGGCAGATCTCTGTGAATTCAAGGCCAGCCTAGTCTACGTAGCAAGACTTTGTCTCAAAAAGAAGGAACGGAAGGAAGGAAGAAGGGAGGGAGGGAGAGAGGGAGGGACTCCAACAGAAAACCCTTAGAATTTACACTTTCAGCAAAGCAACACAATCAAGTTCCAGGAGACAGCAGCTTTTCTACATTCCAACAAGGAACATATTGAGAAAGAAGTCTGGAAAAAAAATTCCATTCCTAATAGCTTTGAAATAAAAATCTAGAAATAAACCTAGCCAAGAAGTGAAAGACCTTTACAGTGAGAATTTTAAATTGAAGAAGGCACTAGAAGATGGAAAGACTTTCCACTCAAAAACCGGCAGAATTAAAATCAATAGGCTGTATTATCCAAAGCAATCTGCAAATCCAGTGTGATATTCAAAATTCAACACCGTTCTTCAAAGAAATGAAAACAGTCCTAAAATGTACAAGGAAGCACGAAAGACACCAAGTAAGGAAAGCAATCCCAAGTGGAAGAAAACGCTGTGGGAATCACAGTGTCTAACCGGAAACTACACTTCAGGGCCACAGTACGGAAGCCAGCGTGTGGCTGGCACAGCACATGGACAATGTAGTGAACAGAGAACCTGGAATAAACCCGTGTGGTTACATCCTCCAATTGGTTACATCCTCCATTTCCCCCCAACGATGTCAAAAACAGACATTGTAGAAATAACGCTTTATGAATGGGTCTGTGGAGATGGGATACCACGTCCAGAAGGATGTAGCTTGAGTTAGAAGAACAAAACCAAATTCTTGTCTCTCAGCCTGAACAAAAGTCAGTGGACAACATGCATGCTCGTAGCCACTGAGCTATCTCTCCAGCCTCTTCGCCTCATTTTTAATGTTAGAGAAACTGCTTTCAGCTTTTCTACATTTAGTACAATGTTAATTATAATGTTGACTATAGGTTATTGTCTAATATGCCTTTTGTTGTATCATGGTATATTGTTTTTATTTCTAGTTTTTTTTTTTCAGGGATTTTATCTTGAAGGGATGTTGGATTTTTCATAAACCTTCTCTGTATCTGTTGGAATGATCATGTGATTTCTTTATCTGAGTGCATTCATGCATTATGTTACCTTTTTGATTTGCGTCTGTCAAATCATCCTCGAAAATCTAGAATGAAATCTAACTGATCACAGTGTGCGATCTTTCTAATGTGTCATCAAATTTAGTTTGTTGCAAGTATTTGTTGAAAAATTTTGTATTGATGTTCAACAGGGAAACTGGTCTATCGTTTCCCTTTTTTGTGCGGTTGTTGAGTCTCTATTTGGGTTTGGTATCAGGGTAGTACTGACTTCATACGATAAGCTTGGCCATGCTTGTTCCCTTTGTATGTTAGGATAAACTGGAAGGAGTATTGGTGCTGGCTCTGCCTTACAGGTCTGTCAGGGACTTTGGTTGTTTTTGTTTCTCTGTATAGCCTTAGCTGTCCTGGAACTCCCTTTGGAGACCAGGCTAGCCTTGAACTCATAGAGATCCGCCTGCCTCTGCCTCCTGAGTGCTGGGATCAAGGTGTATGCCACTACCGCCTGGCTATTATTTCATTTTATGGCTGGCTATAGATCAGTCACATGTTTTGTAACTTCTAGGTTAAATTCTGATAGGCTGTCTAAGAGTTTATTTGTATTTCAAAAAGTATTCTCTACCGATCCTCTGGATTTTTTGGTATCTGTTGTGAGTTTTTATCTTTACCACTATGTCATACAGGGTTACAGATGGCCATGTTCATCAAGTGTATAATGATCATTGAGCACCCCGCTCCACATCCCAGCATCGGCCCTTCTCCCCTGGCTAGCCCCTCTCATCCTGTGCCCAGACAGTTTTGTTTCTACTTTCTTGTCATCTGCACATATATGATTTCTATAAAATCTGTAAATTAGAGGAATGTGATGTTTGTTTTTCCAAGACTGAATTTGCTTACTGTGACCACCTCCAGCTGCCTTCACTTTCCTGGAACAATAGAACTTCACCCTTCCTTATGAAGAAGAACTTGCAGTGTGCACATGCACAGGCCACATTTGCTCTATCTGTTCCTGTGTTGGTGAATACCCATTTTCACTTCTAATTTGATTAGTTAGGATTTTCTCCCTTTCTTTTGATTAGTTTGGTTAAAGGCTTCTCGATCTTGCTTATTTCTTTTCAGGGAACCAACTCCTTGTTCCATTGCGTTTGTGTGTGTGTGCGTGTGTGTGCGTGTGTGTGTGTGTGTGTGTGTGTGTATGTGCATGTGTGTGTGCATTTGTGTGTGTGTGTATGTGTGTGTGTGTGTGTGTGTGTGCATGTGCTCTGTTCTTGTAATCTTTAGTTTGTTAATTTGGGTTCTATTCTCTATTTCTTTTTGTCTAATGATTTTCAACTTGTTCTTCCTATCTTTCTAAAGCCTTGAGAGACATCCTTGAGTTATTTATCTGAAATCTCTAGCTCTTTTAGTGGACAAACATGCTGCTGTGAACTTTCTTCTTATAACTGACTTTGTTGAATCACCAAAGGTTCTCATAATTTTTATGGTTCCTGATTTCTTCAATGACCAGAGTTCACTTACCCACGTATTCATATGGTTTCTCCTGCTGTTGACTCCCAGTTTTGTTCCATTATGATTTGATAGGATAAAATATATTTTTTGATTGCTTTATTTTTTTTCCATTTTCATGCATCTGCAGTGTGCATGTTTGCATGTATGGGCACGCATGTGTGTGTGGGGGGGTACATATGAAGTTGATGTCTGAAATCATCCACCATCTCCCTTCCACCTTATTCATCAAGGCAAGGTCTCTTAATCAAACCCAGAGCTCACAGAGAGGGCTAGTCTTACTATCCAGTTTATTTTGGAGATCCCTTGTCTCCACCTTTGTGGGCAGGAATTGCAGGTGGGCTACCACACCCATCCAACATTTCCATGAGTTCTAAGAGACCCAAACTCTGATTCACATGCGTGTGCAGCATGCACTTTAGCCACTGAGCCGTCTTCCCAGCCCTTATTTTGTGTTTACCAAGGCTTGCTTTGTGTCCTGGATAGGATCTGTTTTAGATGGGGTTCTGTGGACTGCTGAGAAAACTCATATTCCACAGCTATTGGAAGGAATATTCTATAGATGTTACACAAGTCCATCTGATCTATGGCACACATTACCTATGAAGATTCTTGATTGATTCTGTCTGTCTGTCTATCAATCTATCTATCCATCCATCTATGTATCATCCATCTATCTGTCTATCTATCTATCATCCATCTATCTATCTATCTATCTATCTATCTATCTATCTATCTATCTATCTATCTATCTATCTATCATCTATTGAAGAATGTGACATATTGAAGGCACCCACTGTGTTGTATTTGATTCCATCTTTCCTCTCTGTTCAGTGTCTGCCTTATGAAGCCTAGTGTGCCAATGTCTGATGTGTAGACATTTACAATTACTGCACCTTTTAATGGGTTGTTCCATCTATGATGTGCACTGACCTCTCTTCCTTTTCTGACTAAGTTTGCACTTGGCTACTCTTTCTTGGCTTGGCTTCCACTTGCTTGGTGTATCAACTTCCACTCTATCCCAGTCTGAGTGTCCCCTTGCCAGGGAACTATGCTTCTTGGAGACAGCAGGTAGTTGGATCTTGTTTTCAGTCTCATCAGCTACTCTGCATCTTTTAATTGGATAATTAAGACTACGTTTAGGGTTATTATTGAGATCCTGTAATTCTCCTGGTTGTTTTTCTGGTTGGGTAGACAATTGTTGGTGTATATTTATTTGGCCAAGGTCTTGCTAGATAGTGCTACATGACCTGGTACTCACTATGTAGCCCATACGCACCTCAAACTCACAGTAATCCTCCTGCTTTCACTCCTGAGGGCTAGGATGACCAGCTCAGCCACCACATCCAGCTTTCTTTGGTACTGTCTGATGTTCATTGTCTCTTCTTGGAAGAAAGGGGGAAGGGCTGGGCTGGTGTGAGCACCTGGACTTGCCCCCTCTTCCTCTGGTCCAGAGCTTCCTGGAGTTCTATGAGTGACCGTGGTGAGGACGAGGAGAGTGAATTTGGTTATTTGTAAAAGGCCCCTTTGGGGCTGGGGTTTAGCTCAGTGGTGGAATGTTTGTCTAGAATGTACAAGGCCCTGGATTTGAACTTTACCATCTTCATAAAAAAAAGCGAGGCCTGGGGTTCAATACCCAGCATTACATAAACTCATCTTATTGGTACATCCCTGTAATCCGAGCACACAGGAGGTGAGGGCAGAGAGATCAGAAATTTAAGAGCATCCTTGGGTACATAGACAGTTTGAGGCCAGCCTAGTCTACATTATACCCTCTTCCCCCACCAAAAAAAAAAAAGGGTAAAGTTTTGAAACCTGGGTCTTCATATCTGAGGCAAACTCCTAATCCTGAGGGCATCTCAAAGTTCAGAGGGGCCATATAGATGCAGACTCCCCATTCCAAGCCTGGGCTCTGTGTGCAGCATCGCTTTCTGTCTCCACCATCTATCTCAGTCCTCTGCCTGGACCCCCAGACTCCTGCTTGGCCAAGCCTGGAGTTATTGAAGCAGGTCTACTTCGCTCAACCCACTCCTGCAGACAGCAAGAAAACAAACAAACAAAAAAAGATGACCCCTACTTGTCCCCTTCCTCCCTGGGTCAGAGTTTGATGTTAAGATTTGTTTTCATTTTGATTTATGTGCGTCTCTGTGTAAGTTTGTTCACACAAGGGCAGGAGCTTGCAGAGGCCAGAGGAGGGCATCAGATCCCCCTGGAACTGGAGTTACCACTGGTTTTCAACCCCCCGACAGGGGAGCTAGGAAGAGAACTCAGGTCCTTTGTGGGAGCAGCTAGCTGTCTTAACTGAGGAGTCGTCTCTCCAGCCGCTGACAGCCAACAATAAAGTGATGGTTCAATGGATGCTAACGATACACATTTGTGCTGGACCCGTAGACCCTGAAACTGTGTTTGTTTAAAGAGGATATATTAGTTCATATTCTTCATTCGTCATTTTACTGCTATACCAGTGTTATTAATCCCATAAAACAAAAACAAGGCCTGTTAAGAGTGGTACTTAATAACAAATACTAGTGTAATTAACAAACGATACATAAGGGAACAGTATATAATAGTATTTTTTAACTTTTTTTTTTCCTGGTCTTTCCTAGAAGAACTTTATAAACTACTCAAGACAGATACTTGAGTTGTGTTTGTGTGTGTGTTCATGTGTGTGGGTGTGAGTGTGTACAGGTGACTGTACACATGCATGCAGATGTGGGAGAGGTCCAGAGGACAGCCTTGGGGCTCATAGCTCAGGACCGTCCATTTAGTTTTGGAAACAAGGTGTCTCGCTGGCGCAGATCTCACCAAGTAGGCTGGTTTGACTATCTACCAAGACCCCGTGGGTCGTCCTGCCTCAGCCTCCCCAGTGCCGGGATGACAAGTGTGTGGCACCATGCTCAGGTTTGTTTCCACCTGGGGCCGGGGGTCGAACTGATTCTCCTCTTGTGTGGCAAGCACGCTTCTGACTGAGCCATCCCCCGGCCCGGAGGGTTGAATTCTGGAACCATGTTAGTGTGCTTTGCGCTGCTTCTTGTCTCAAACATCTGTCCCCGAACTGCAGGACACTTTTGAATCTGTGGGAGGGACACCCAAATGCTGTCTTAGCCTGACTCACTGTCACAATTTTCACTTCGAGTGTTCCTTACATGAATTTTTGTTTGTTTGTTTGTTTGTTTGTTTGAGACAGGGTTTCTCTGTGTAGCTTTGGCACCTTTCCTGGAACTCACTTTGTAGCCCAGGCTGGCCTCGAACTCACACAGATCCACCTGGCCACCACTGCCCAGCCTTACTTGGTTTTTTAAAACAGGGTTTCACTGTGTAGCCCTGGCTGTCCTAGAACTTGCGCTATAGATCAGGCTGGCCTCAAACTTAAGAGATTCGCCTGCCTCTGCCTTTTGAGTGTTGGAACTAAAGGCATGCCAAGCCTGGCTCCCCTTACATTACTTTTAAAACTGTTTTTGTACGTTTTCTGTCACAGCAGGTTCCAGACACAATTAGAAATGGTTTTCTTCCAGCTGTGGAAAGTTGGCCTCCTACACAGCTCAGGTTTCAGCTTTGCCGATCTTACCCCAACTGGGTGTCATTGCCTTCTTCATGATGTGGAGATTAGGCTGTTGAAAGGTGACACTGGACAGAATAAATAGAGAGCTGAGGGGTGAGGCACGTGTGTGGCTCAGCGAGGACCATGCGGAGGTCTATCTAACCTTGGGCACAGAGAACAACCAATAAGAAGGCCCAAAGGTTGCAGCCTGCCCGGACTACTTAGTGATCGGAAGGGGGCGAGAGCAAGCACGAGGCTGAAGAGCGATGGGGGGTGGGGATGGGTGGGTGGGGGGTGTAGAAGCATGTCGGGGCTCTGGCCCCTGCCTTGTCCTCCTGCGGAATGAGGAGGCGAAGCTGGGGCAGGAAGCCCCAAGACGCAGTCTGTGACCTAACACATCCCCAAACCATCCCCGGGGCAGCTTTGAGACTTACACTTGCTTTTGCCCCGTCCAAACAGGTCTCACTGAAGCAGAGAGGTGGACACGCTTGGGTGTGCCCGTACGAAAGCTGTGCAAGGGCACGCCACACCCAAGATTAGTGCCACAAGAATGGGGACACCTGCTCCCAGGGACACCTGTCTAGATGCCCAAGGCAGAGACATACCAGCATGGCATCTGCAACAGAGCTCTGCCACACGGAAAGCCTCACCACAGGTGCCTCCACTGCGCATGCTCCCCACCATGGGCCTTCACCGCAGTAACTGCGCATGCTCCCCGTCATGGCCCGCCACCGCAGTAACTGCGCATGCTCCCCGTCATGGGCCTTCACCGCAGTAACTGCACATGCTCCCCACCATGGGCCTTCACCGCAGGAACTGCATATGCTCCCTGTCATGGGCCTTCACGGCAGTAACTGCATATGCTCCTCGTCAAGGGCCTTCACGGCAGTAACTGCACATGCTCCCTGTCATGGGCCTTCATGGTAGTAGCCGCCTTCACACCACGTGAGTCTCTTTCTTGCACACTTCAACCACTCATGCCTCTATTACGTGCACAGCCTACCCCATACCCACCTCTGCCACATACGTCACAGCCTCCAAACAGTCCACCTCATCTCCAGTCACAGCCTTCTAATACTCTGAGTTTCCTGAGCTTTGACACTGCAGATACGTAGTGGCCAGAGCCCTCCGTCTGCCTTCTTTCCTCAGCAGTTACTTAGGCCTGTTTCAGGGGTGGGGGCGGGGAATGAAGGCATGTAACTGAGGGACGCTGGAATGCTGGGTTTCTTGCTCCTCATGACTCTCCAGTGTCCACAGATAGAGACTCCCGTAGGCCAGGACCCGTCTTATCTGACAAGCACTCTCTTGTGTCTACTCTGTGATTGACACTGGGTCTTCCTGTCCAGGAAGAGTGCGGCGTCTTTTGCTTTTCTTCCTGCCACCTGGCGTCTGATCTCCTGGAGACACGCAGGATCATTCACTCAATCAGTTCTTAGCACCACTGAAGGCCTGTGGTAGGAGGGAGCAGCTCCAGAAAAGACTCCCTTTAGTCCTGCATCCAGCCCAGGATGAATGAGATACCCCCCCCCCCCGCGCCCCCATATCCCCTTTGTTAATGAGCCCTTTAGGCTGCTCCAAGGAAGGTTATCGGAGGCTGTGTGGGTCGGCCTAGACACAGATGGGCAGTTTTCATTATTTGGTGATCTGGAGGAAGCAGTGGGAAGAAAAAAGGCAAGAGAGGTCAGGAGCAGCAGGGATAGAGCCGGGTGGGGACTATGACCCCTGATGAGGAGCCAAAGCAGGTAGGCGGGGAGGGAGACCGGAAGACGCAGACACATTCAAGAACAATCCCCGCCGCAGTCCCGAGGCTTCAACTCCATTCTGGCTCCGTCTGTACGGGTCTCACCAGGGCAGGTGTGTGCTGCTGTTACTCCACCACTCAGGCAACCCTCGTTCCCAGTCCTCTCCCTCCCCCCTCCCCCGCATCTGCCAGGGCAGGGAAGCCCCAGTCCTCCACTCACACGGATGCTATCTCTAGAAAAGCAGCTTGCCCAGAGGGCCTGGGGCCTGTCATCTTTGGAAAGCTAGGGAGGGGCTCACAGGCCCAGCTGGTCCTACCACCCACCTGTCTGGCTGAGTCCCGACAGGGGGCAAGGCAGCCTGCCCTCTTGCCCTCAACAGGGATGCTTTTCCAGATGCTTCAGCCTTGTGGAGGAGGATGAGGCTGAATGCCCAACAGTGGGACTGGAGTGCAGGGGAGCGGGGAGTGGGGGGGTGGGGGTGGGAGTAGGGGTGAGGGTGGAGGGTGAGGGTGGAAGATGAAGGATGGCATGTGAGCACCGAAGTCTAGCAGGCAGGAAGATGGGGTCAGGGCACCTTGAGCTCCAGTCATGGGAATTCCCAGCAAGCCGTACTGAAGTCAGTGACCCAGGAAGAGGGACCCACCCCTGCCATTGTCCGGTCACCTCACTCCCACCTCCAGACAGCAACTGCCTTTTGTGCCCCTCTGTTCTCTCCCCTACTGTTTACCTTCATTTCTGAGATCAGTAACCAGTCATCCTGCCAACATTCTAATCTAAAAATAGAATTTGAATATTCATGAGTGAATGGATGGAGAAATACACAATGAGATGTGAGAAAGCCCTGGACAGAAAGGAAAGTCTTTCACATAGCTGAGCCCTGCGGACATTAAACTAAGGAAAACAAAGGAGTCACACACACACACACACACACACACACACACACAGTGGAAAATGAGTCTGTCTGTATAAAGTGATTCATGACAGACATTGTTAGCACAGAGGTACTAATCGCTATTGAATTGTGTGTAAAAATAGTTACAATGGGGGCTGGAGAGATGGACAGCAGACAAGAGCCCTGGTTGCTCATTCATTGTACCTGAGTTCTGCTTCCAGCACTCACAATGGGCAGCTCACATCTCCCTGTAACTCCAGTTCCAGAGGATCTGACGCCCTCTTCTGGCCTGTGTGGGCACCTGCACCCTTGAGTACAAACATATACAGAGACACACAGGCACACACAGACACACAGACACACAGACACACACACACACACACACACACACGATTCAAAATAAGACAAATCTCTTTTTTAAAAAAAATGCATAAAACAGGGCTGGAGATGTGGCTTGGCTGACAGAAAATGCTTGCCTAGCGTGTATGAAGCCCAGGGTTCCACCTCCAGCACTGCAAACCAGGCATGGTGGTCCGTGCCTGGCATTCCAGCACTTAGTCGATGGAGGCAGGAAGAACAGAAGTTCAAGCTCATCCTTTGATACAGAGGGAATTCAAAGGCTGATCTAGGCTACCTGAGACCTTGTATCAAAAAAAAAAAAGCATAAAACAATAAATTTTAAGTTATGTATATTTTATTGCAAAAACATATGTATATTTTTCAAGTGGAGACATATTTCTAGAAGTTCCCCCATTTCTCCCTAATGTTCAGCTCTCTGTCCCAGTCCCAGCAGAGGAAGAGATGTGTCAAAGAGTCAGAGGTCACACTAGGGGCTTTCACTAGCCATCCTTAATCTCAACCATACCAGCCAAGGTCAACATTGTCAATGAGGAAAGTGATGCCCACTGGCCTCATGATGCTCACTGGCCTCATTAGCTTTCTGCTGCTGTGACAAAACAATATGACCAGGAACAATTTAGGAGGAAAAAGGGGTTTGTTGGGCTTATACTTCACCATCGAAGTCCATCACTGAGGGACGTCAGCGCAGGAACTCAAGCAGCAGCAGCTGCAGAACCATGGGGGGAAACTGCTCACTGGCTTGTTTCCCTTGTCTGCACTCAGCCTGCTTTCTTCTACAACCAACGCCACGTGCTCAGGGATGGCACCACCCGTAGTGGACTAGATGCTCCCACATCAATCATCCATCAGTCAAGACCGTGTCCCACACACCTGCCCACAGGCCGGTCTGATGGAGGCAATTCCCCAACTAAGGTTCTCTCTTCCCTGGCGACTCTAGTTTGTGCAAACTGGCAAAAACTAACCATCACTCAGGCGGGTCAAGAGGCGTGACCAACGTCCTGTCGCTGGTGAGAAGTCAGCGTCACCTTCAGACTTCAGAATGCCAGCTCCTCGTTACAGGTGGTCATCTTTTGCCTTGTTCATGCAACGCCTCCAAAGATTCATGCTGGAAGGCAGGGTGTGGAGGTCTGGCCTATTTGAACCAGTACAGACAAAGGGTGGCTTGGAGATGGGGGTCTAGACACCATTAGCAGGGCTTTGGGACACCGATGCTTTGGGACAAGTTCCAAAGTCCTGCTTCTGGGCCTCCTAGACTTGGGCAAGGGTTTCCCTACTCAAAGCTCCTGCTGCCATGAGGGAGATAAGTTCTGAGGGGCTGTCTCTCAGGATCTGCCATTCCCAGTCATCCTGGTCCTATTGTATCCCGGTTTGCAGAAAGCTTCAAAGGAAAATGACACTGCCAGTCTCTGGATGTCTCTGCATCTGGAGAAAGGGTAGGACAGGATGGTGGACAAGCTCAGGGGTGCCTGGAAGTTGAGCCAAGGTCACAGCTATGGCAGGCATGCAGGACAATGAAGAAGGAGAGCTTCAGGCTCCAATTACTTGAGGATCTGGGGTTCAACGGAACCAACGCATATGACCGTGGCTTTTATGATGCTCATGCCCTGTCCATTACGAAAGGCAACCTGCTATACAGACCACCCATTTAATGACAATCTCACCTGATAATGCCTTCACAGTCACACCCAGAAATACGCAGGTAGGTGGCCAAGTCCAGTCTAAATGATGCATGGAATTAATCATCACAGAGAGAAGCTGCCGTGGTGATATTTATATACTTGACAGAAGTATCTCAGAAACTGTCTGAAATCCATCAATGCCCTTGCTGCCCTGTTTTCATGCCGGAAGCCATACTTTAGGGTATGATTTCAGTTGCATGTCAAAAAAACAGCCAAATCTCCTTGCCTGTTATGCTACACTGACATCATGCCACATTTTGACGTGTGCACATATGTGTGTGCGTGCACGAGCATATGTGTGCACGTACATGTTGATGCCGGAGGTCAATGTCAAGTATCTTCCTTCATTACTTAGATAGTAATTACTTAGATAGATAAATTTTTTTTAAATGTGTATGGGTGTTTGGGCTGCATGCAGCACTCACAGAGTTCAGAGGAGAGTATCATGTTCCCTGAGACTGGAGTTACAGATGATTATGGGTACTAGGAAGAGCACCCAGTGCTCTTAACTACTGAGCCATCTCTCCAGCCCCCATCTTATCTTCGGAACCAGTCTGGAACTGAACTTGGAGTTCATTGATTTAACTATGCTGGTTAGCTAATGTCTCCAGGGATCCGCCTGTCTCCACCTCTCCAGTGCCAGGGTGCAGACGTGCACCACCACACCCAGCTTTTCATGTGGGTGCCAGGCGTTAAATTCAGGTCCTCATGCTTGCACAGTAAGTGCTTTGATGCACCGAGCCATCTCCACAGGCTAATCGTGGCTGATTTCAGGGCTGCTATTTTGATCGGTGCTGTGCCGTGTCCTCACAGAACCTCCGAGGTACTGTGATGCCTTCTTGGCTTCCAAGTGAGATGGAAACGGCTATCTTTCTTCATACCTGATCACTCTATAATTTGGAAACACTACTTGAGAATTCTTGTTTTCCAGAACCCATGGTTATTTTCATAAGGCCAATAAGGGGCTGTCCTCACAGTAAGAGGACAGAGCTGGAAAGGCCACTCACATTGCCATGGCTTGGACGAGAATACTGTGTTTGGTAATAACTCATGAAGTGTGGTACAGGCAGGCAGATTTGAAGAGCTAAGCTTGACTTCATGGAGCTAATACTTGCAAAAATGGGCCTGGGTTTTACCATTGAGTAAGGAGGGGGCATCGTGAAATCCCCACCCCTCCTGAGGATCTGTCCACACACAGCTAGTGGTTTCTGGAAGAGGGACCTTTTCTCTAGGGTGTAGCTGCTAGTAAACTGACCATTTCACCCTAGTGAAACTCACTGGCTCACAAAAACAAACAGACAGACACCAAGTAGAAGAGAGGCTGGTTGGGAAGAGGTGGGAATCAGCGGGAGTGGGGTTGGGACAAAAGAGGGCGACTATGATTAAAATACACTATGCACAAGTGTGATAATGTCATAATGAAACCTGTTATTATGTGGAACTAATATATGCTAATTTTTTAAGAAGCTAGTCCAGAACCTGCTTTTCAGAATTCCCAGCGTCTTAGGTGAGTAAATTCACTTCCTGCGAGTCTCAAGCGCCAGGAGTCTTTTGGAAGAGACTCACCCAAACCTGCCATCATTGAAGAAGAAGTCTGGTGGAGAGTCCCTGGCTGGGTGTCCTGGCCCCAAGGGGCTTGCAAAAGCTGACCTGAAGATCCTTGTGTGACTTTTCCAGTAAAGAAAAGTTGAAGTGCCTTGTGTGGTTAATTGCCATTTTTGATCTGCTCCTGAAGACAAGCAGAACTGCCAGATGTTGTGGCCCCCACCTGTGATCCAAGCACTCAGGAGGCCGAGGAAGGAGGACTGTTGTGAATTTCTCTGGTCAGCCTGGGCTACAGAGTGAGTTCCAGGTGAGCCTAGACTACGGAGAGATTCTGCCTCAAAGACTAGACCTATTTGGTAAACAGGAGTGACCTTACGTTGGTTATAGAGGTGACGGAGGCTAGAGAGATGGCTCAGTGGCTAAGAGTCCATGCTGCCCTTTGGGACCTGAGTGTAGTTCCCAGCATCCACATCGGGCAGTTCACAATTGCCTGTAATTCCAGCTCCAGAAGGTCTGACACCCACTTCTGGCCTGTGTGGGCACTGCATTTATGTGCATATACCACCACACAGACACACATGCACATACATAATTAAAAATAATGGTGCTGGCCAGGTGTGGTAGCACACGCTTTAAATCCAAGTGCTAGGGAGGCAGACACAGGTGGATCTCTGTGATTTTGTGAAGCCAGCCTGCTCTACAAAGTGAGTTCCAGGACAGCCAGAGCTACATAGTAAGAGTCTATCTCAAAAAAACAAAAACAAAAACAAAAACAAAACAAAACAAAAATAAGCAAATAGATAATAAAACAAAATAAATAAAAATAGTAAGGCTAGACAGATAGTTCAGTGGTCAAGAGCACTTGCTGGACTTACAGAAGACTCAGGTTCAGCTGAGCACAAATTGCTCTTTCATGGGACCCACGTTCGGTCCCCAGCACTCACATCAGGCAGCTTACAACCTCCTCTAACTCTAGTTTCAGGGGATCCGTATCCACTGGCCTCCAAAGGCACCTACATGCACATGGTGCACAGAACTCACACAGACATGCATAGACACACACACACACACACACACACACACACACACACACACACACACACACCAAATTTTTTAAAAATAGGCTGACTGTAAGCGCAAAGTGTGGGTTTCGGTGGAAAGCTACTGGTCCCCGTGGAGTCTCCGTTCATGTAGCTTCCTCTAGAGTCTGGCTCCTGTGCTCCAAACCAACATTTCTGGTTTCTCTCCCCACTCCCGATTTGGAGTCAGTTCTCACAAGAACTGCCTGCTTATCTGTCTGTCTATCCTCTAATGAGAACTTCTGCTGTCCTTTCCTCCAAGTTCTGAAAGCTGATGCTGAGTGACTTGACTCAGGCTTCATCCACTCACATGTGTGAGCCTGCTGCCCTGGGGCACTCTGAGAACTAACAGGAACCCCCGGCACTGTGTCCAAAGTGTGTCTCCGCTACCCTTACTCTGACCATCGAAAGATGCTGCATGCTAAGAGAAATCTCACCCAGTGGTCCTCTGTGTTCAGCAATGCATTGTTCTCTTTTCATTTTCACATGAACCCCCCCAATTCATGAGGTACATGGCAGCCCATCCAATGGGAAATGGACTTGCATCATTTAAAAGAAAGAAATCTCCTCTTGAAGAACAGGGGACTTGGACTTAGGCTGCTCCCTGCTCTAAGTTCCTCCATTGTCCAAAATAATTATATCTTTTAGGTTGTGCCTTGTCCCATTCTGAAGCAGCTTTTGACTCTTTTTTTTCCCCCAGGCAGGCTCTCATTATGTTGCCCTGGATGGTCTTGAACTTACTTTGTAGACCAGGCTAGCCTTGAACTCATGGAGATCCACCTGTCTTTGGCTTCTAAGTGCCAGGATTAAAGGTATGAGCCACCACACCTGGCTTTGACTCCATTTTGAGAATGTGGTGACTCCACAGCTTGGTAGACAGATGGGCAACACCATGTGTCTGGCCATACCCATACAGCATAACTGACTCTTTCCCAAAAGTACAAATGGTGACAGATTGGGATTGCAGGAACACACTTGTGTATTAAAATCAAGTAGAAACTCAGACTTGAGAATTCAGCAGACACATAGACTCCAGAAAAGGTACAACATGCTCACCTGGACCCCATAAAGAGGAGGCCATCTAACACTTTAGTAGCCCCACCAATTTGCCAAATGATCACCTGGTGTGTGTGTGTCATGTGACTTTCAGGCCTAACACTCTCCAGTGTCTCAGCAGCTTCAGCCTAGCTTGGTCCTGCTGCAGACACAGCCTACATGAATTGTTATCTGCCTGTTTGCTTGTCCATCCATCTGAATCCGCTGTTCACCCCTTGAATTCTGCTGGCGCCTTTCAGCCCTTTGTAACCATTCTGTAACCTACATACAAACAGTTGATGGATGGATGGATGGATGGATGGATTAATGGATGATGGGTAGATGGATGATAGATGGATGGATACATGATAGATATAGATAGATAGATAGATAGATAGATAGATAGATAGATAGATAGATAGATAGATGAATAGATATGGTAGATAGATGATGGATGGATGGATAGATAGATAAATAGTTAGATAAATGAATAGATGATGGGTAGATGGATGATGAATGGATGGATAGATTTATTTACTGTGTTATATAATATATGATTTGAGAGTTTATCATTAAGATTGGAATGAAAGTACCTGTGTTTGTCTTGGCCAGGTTACCAAGGAAAGCTGAACTGCTTGGCAAATTGCTGCCAATGAACTGGGTGTACCTTATGAATTTATTGTTAATAAATGATCAATAAACCCTGACATGGAAAAACACAAATGTCTTTGTTTTAGGCAGCATGCCGACGAAGACTCTCTCCTCTGACCTAACAAGTCTGACTCCCCCAAATCTTCTTCCTGGTAAGTCAGCATACCCCAAATCCCCACCCTGGATATGTGATCACACTTCCCATCTGCAGCTCTCAGAATCTCATCCACCTCTCTTGCCTTCAATGTTCTTATTGATTCAGTAGAGTGAGAATCTTCTTACCCTCCATGTCTCTTCTTAGTCACTTTCTTTTTTTGTTCAAATCGCATGTGTGTGTGTGTGTGTGTGCGCGCGCGCGCGTGCACGCACAAGCATGTTTATTCATGTTACTGTGAGTGCATGAGTGCACATGTGTGAACATGCATGTAGAGGCCAGAGAACAATCTGGGTGTCATTCCTTAGGAACTGCTGATCTCACTTTTCTTTTCAAGACATCGTTTCTCTGTGTAACAGTTCTGGCTGTCCTAGAACTCACTATGTAGACCAGGTTGGGTCCACCTGCCTCATCCTCCCAAATGCTGGGATTAAAGGCGTGTGCCACCACCGCCCAAGTACATAATGGACTATTAAACACAAAAACACTTATTTGTGGAATTCCCCATATTTATTCAATATAGTACTTGTGTAATGTATTTTAAAAATCTCATAAAGCTCAAATACGTAGTGATAGAAAATGACACAATGGTTATCATGAGTGGGGTAAGGGGAAGGGAGAGGAGACAAGGAAATGTAGGTTAAAAGTTATATAATAATACATAATGGGGGTAGAGAGGATGAACGAGTTTAGAGATCTAACACACAGTATGAGGAGCTAGTATGTTACATTGTAATAGGGAGTTTTTGTTGTTATTGAGTAGATGTAGCTGGTCATGTCACATATCACACAGAATATAACCTATGTAGGATGACAGATATGGAATTTTAGCCTGCCCTAGAATGTTATGTATGGACCTCAAATACACATAATAAATTTTATTTTTTTCCTGTATACATTTAATATATTTCCCAGAAACATATGTAGACACACACAAATATATAATGCAGACATACCATCAAAGACATAGGTTAGAAGACATAAATATGTAGCTTGGACTGGGTAAATTTTATTTGTTAAAAAAAAATTGCAATATGCTGAGCTGACTGGCAAGATGTTCCACCCGGTGCAATAGTGGTATGACAGTTTTAGGGGTAACCAACTGCCTTCCACTTGGCTACAAGACCTGTTCAGCTGGAGGAGTTTCATGCCTGGTACTGGTCAAAAAGTCCACGACTGGGGAGATCATAGACCATGGTGGGGAACCTACTTTTGTTGTCATGGTAACTGTCATGCGTTCAAACTTGCTTCTAAATCTTTATGTTAATACCCATAGATTTGTGTTGTTCTCAACTTGGGTCAGAGAATCTTCATTCTACAGTGGCTGGTGAAGAAAGCAGGTCCAAGGGTCCAGTAAAAGTAACTGTGAGTGCTCAGCTGGGATGGAACCTCTCTCCATCCCAGGCTCAGGGAACTTTGAAGAAGAGGAGAGGGAAAGAGTCTAAGAGCTGGTGGATGGGGAGCTGTGAACTGTGGACTCCTGGACACAGCATGGCTTTAGAATCATCAACACCACGGCAGTTCTAGGTGCCCATATAAGATTTGCACAAGATTGAGCCAGCTGACATCTCAGCATGGCTCCTTGGTGGAGGAGCTTTAGGCAGTTGATGGTGCTGAGGGAGGAAGAACTGCTCTCCTTTAGGGATATGGATGCTGGCACACTGCCTGTGCTCTGGGCACACATCTACGCACATGTAGGCTGCACTAACGGACTCGGGAGGTTATTAATAACAACGACAAAAGGTGGACCTGAAGTTGGGTGGGAGGTGGGGTGGGGAGCACTAGGAAGTGTTAGACAGAGGCACTAGAAGATACACTACATTGTATAGGTCTATACAATTTTGGGGAGAATAAATGAAAATAATGTATTTTTTAAAAACCATGATAACGTTCTCTTGAATCAGGTCTGCCTTGAAGTCTTCCACAAGGGCATGAATAGTTCTTTTATTTAACGAGAGCCAGGCTCAGAATTAAGAAAGACAAGAGGCAGGGTATCCCCATTACTGCAAACACCACATCTACCATGAGAGGACAGCTCTGTGTAAAAGTGCAGAGAAGACAGACCCCGGGAGACAGGGCACCTGGAGGCAGAGCACAGGCTCAGACTGTAGCCCCTTCCACCCAGCAGACCTTCTGCTGTGCCACCATCTCCCAGGAGACACCCCAATACTGATAGCCATGCTATAACCTTCTTATGCAGCTGTGAGAAGGGAAGACCAGGTGCAAAGGTGGGGACAGAAGAATCCCCACAGACACGTCAGGTCACCTGAGTTCACTCCCTGTAGGACATGAGGACACAGAGCCCAGGAGCTGGGTCACTGACGGTGGGAGGCAGAACCGAGGACCCACCCTCACCCGGTGGCAGAGGTGCCAGGGCCTGCTGAGCCACTGATGGGCACGCCCTCTTGCACCATGCCTCTTCTTGCATCAGGATGAAAGCATTGCCCTGGATGTCACACGGAGGCATATACATTTATTTGGTCTGATCCCACCCTCTTTCCTGTTCTTCGCCAAACTTCTCTGGCAGGGCCTGTCGGCAGACCTGGAAACCAGGGAAGAACCAAGGGGACCTAGCTTCAAGGAGGCCAGAGTCTCGGGCTCATGATGGAGGAGTACAGATGGCTGCTTCCTGGTCCAGGACTCTGACCTCCACTCACCTTCCTCAACACTGACAACTTGCCCAAGCTCTGGCTCTGTGGACATGGATGCTACCAGCTCCAGGCTGGATCCCAGGTAGGCGCCTTGCCTTCCTTCCCAGGATGGAAGACCCTGGAAATGACCTCTCTCCCAGCTTGTCTGCCACCCTAGAAGGGTGTGCTTGCCCCGTCTGCCTGTGCCAGGTCCCTTTTTGCCTGGACACAAAATCCTTGGTAGCAACCAGGCAGGATAACAGGACACAGAATAGTGAGGGGCCCTCTTGGGTGAACCCTTACTTCAGTAACACAGGATGTACCTATTTCTCTTCTGCTATTTCATAGGAGTGAGGTGGTCCAGTGTCACTCCAAGGGAGAGGGAGGGGGAGAGGGAGAGGGAGAGGGAGAGGGAGAGGGAGAGGGAGAGGGAGAGGGAGAGGGAGAGGGAGAGGGAGAGGGAGAGGGAGAGGGAGAGGGAGAGGGAGAGAGTTGCGTGTGTGTTTTCTGTAATGTGTTCTGCATGTGTGCTGTGTGTGTTATGTATATTGTATGTGGCATATGTGTATTGTATATTATAAGTGACGTGTGTGGTTTGTGCTAATTGGGTCTGGAAGTGAACAAAGGAAGGGTGTGAGCTGTATGTCCCCCTACCCTGAGCTGTTTGGGGGGCAACTCTCCATTTTCCTGGGTTTCTGTTCTTATTCCCCTTCTCCCTTCTCTGCATTCTTTCCCCCACGCCTGCCCCATCCCTCGTGATGTTTTTAAGCTTCTGTACTGTGCATGCAGTGCAGGGCCAGATTCCTGACCCACATAATGACCTGTTGTGCTTTACCTGGCTTTGACTCTGTCCAGGAGGAATCAGGGCTCTGCCCAGTCACAGTCTCTTTCTGTGTGCAGGGCACAGGTGATTCTCACACGGTCCGTGGAGTGCAGAGGCAGACACAGGAGGTGCAAAAGGAGAAATGCATGCTGCAAGGCCGGGGCCAGTGCATGCCCCCAGCAGTTTGAGGCAGAGCGTCCACCCACAGTTCCTCATCCTGCTTTTTGCTTCCTGTACTTTTACGGGATCTACTCGCAGTTAACAGACTCAAGCCTTGGGAATTCTATGAGGACAGCTATTCCCCCTGCCCCCCAGCATTGCAGAGGAACCCTCTGCAAAGGGCTGTCAGACCCTCTAATCGAAGAATAAATGGGAGTCGCCCATGGTGGTACACACCAGTAACCCCAGCACTGGGGAGGCAGAGACAAGAGGGCCATGTAAATTTGAGGCTAGCCTGGTTTGCATAGTGAATTCCAAGCCAGGTTACACAGACTAGGTTATGTAGACCCTCTCTCTCTAGGAACGGGGAGGGGTGTGGCTGGAGAGATGCTCACAAGCTACACACCGGCTGCCCTTTGTCAGGATCCGAGTTTGGTTCCCAGTATTCACATTAGGCAGCTCACAAATGTCTGGAACTCCAGCTCCAGAGGATCGGGCACCCTCTTCTGGCCTCTGTGGGCACCCATACACACATAGCATATACTCAGACAGCAAGACAGATAGGCTCCGAGACAGACCACAGGACAGACCCCAGGGCAGACACGCCCCAGAATAGACCCTTAGGACAAATCTCTAAGGTAGACATTCAGGACACACCCTCAGGCTGACTCTTCTATCATAAGCCCCAGCACTGACAGACCCTCTAGACAGATCCCTGAAAGCAGACACCCTGGGAAAACTGTCTGCAAGACAATATTTCTGGACAGAGATCCATGCCAGTCTTCCAAGCACATGGGGGTGGCTTTCAGGAATCTCTCTGTTACTGGTGGTCAGAGTCTAGTTTAGGAATTTCCAGGTTCTTGGCATCTTATTCAGAAAACTGAAATAAAGACACGCACAGATTAGCGAACGTGGAGAGGACTTTGTTCAAAGCAAAGCAGTAGTGCAGGTCAGAACCTGCCCTCAGAGAGCAGTGGGCCGTGTGAGTGAGGGTACTCAAGGGCCCTGGTTACTGTTTGGGGTTTTTCTTTTATGAAGTTCAGGAGAAGGAGGAGTTTAGTTGCTAGGAGGTATCATGCGGGTGGTTCTTGGTTTTGATTGACAGGCTTGGGTTACATAACCTCTGCTATGCATGTCTTTTCCCATAATGCATCTGATTTTAATCGTATTTATGCCCAATTAGGCCCAGGTAGAAGATGGTAAGTAGCTTGCTCAGGGAACACAGTTTGCCTTATTGTGCATGTCACCCAAAACTGGTCTGGGATGACTCAGCCCATCTCTCTTGGTTCCAGGATGTGTTCTAGGATATGTTTGAATAGAAATGGAACATTATCAAGGGGTAGCAAGGGAAAGGAACTTATTTCCATTGCTTAAAGCAGGTATACATGCAGCCTGGTACAGGTGGAGTCCTGGTTTGCTAAGCTAGTCCCAATTGGTGCCAATCTCATGTTGGCCGAACTCTGCATTCCCAGGGCAGCATTAACTCCTTCCTACACACGGAACAGAGGACAGAAGCCCATTGCAGATACGATTTCCTTCATTGTGCAAGTGATGAGGAGACCGACAGCCCTAACCAGAAGATAATCCCTTACTTCAAAACACATCCCAGTTCACACTGGAAGCATCCCAACACTACCTGCCATTCTATTCAATTATTATATTTTACTTCCTTCTATTATTGTCTCGTTGCCTGTACACACTCACCTGCATGTATGTGTGCATGTGTGCTCATGCAATACAGACTTTTTTTTTAAGAGCTAGAGTCTCATTTAGTGCAATCTGTCCTTGAACTTGCCATGTAGCTGAGGCTGGCCTTGAACTTCTGATCCACTTGCTTCCACATTCTGTCTTAGTTAAGGTTTCTATTGCTGTGATAAACACTAAACCAAAAGCAAGTTGGGGAGGAAAGGGTTTATTTCTGCTTACAACTCTTCTTAGGTCCATCAAAGAGGAAAGTGTTAGGTCCAAAGGAAACTGCCCTTCCCCAAACTCTAAAAGGTAGTCTGAACACCTAGAAATTAGCTCAACCTGGACTATAGGAGGATTTCTGGCAGTTAGATAAAAGCCAGCCTTCCTCAGGAACTTGTGAAACTGGTTCCTATCTGTCAAAGGAGTCATTTCTCTTACCTCTGGCAGGAGGGACATATGGATACCTGTATTGTCTATTAGCACATGCTGGCTGGCCTCCAGGCTCCCTCTGCATCACAAGTACCTGTTACTCGTTTCAAAGTCCATGCTGGCATCCTAGCTCTTCTCAGCTCTACCCTAAACTCCCTCCAGCTCATGGGCTTCTCATTCTCCTTATAACTCTGCTCTTCTTGCTATGGGCACCCGACCTCGTCCGTCTGTTTTGCTACTGCTTCTCCAACTATCTATTCTCTATCTCCTGCTATTCTTCCCTCTCTTGCAGACAGCCCAGGCCAGGTCCAGTCTGCTGGCCATGTTCAGTCTACTTCTTTCTCTTTCTGCTCTGGACTCTTCCAGATGCCTCTGGCTGTTCCTTCTCTTATATCCATAATAGAAATCTTCCCCTTAACCATACCATGGAGTGGTCATGTTGCCATCTTGTACAGAAAGCCAAGGCAGGAACCAGAAGCCAAGAATGAAGTGGAAACTATGGAGGAATGCTGCTTACTGGCTTGTTGCCGATGGCTTGCTCAGTCTGTTTTCTTATACAACCCAGGACCACCTGCACACGGGCAGTACCACCCAGTGGCTGGGCCCTCTTAGACCAATCATCAGTCAAGGAAATGCTCCCACAGGCTTGCCTACTGGCCAATCTGATGGAGGCATTTTCTCAATTGAAGCTCCCTCTTCTCAGATGACCTTGGCTTGTGTCAAGTTGACATAAAAACTAGCCAGCACGCCTCCCAAGTGCTGCACATCCCCCAACCTTTTCAATCTAGGAAGAGCTGTGTGTGTGTGTGTGTGAGAGAGAGAGAGAGAGAGAGAGAGAGAGAGAGAGAGAGAGAGAGAGAGAGAGAGAGAGAGAGATGTGTGTGTGAAGGTGTGGAAGCTGGGGGAGGCTGTTGGATATTCTGATATATCAAGCTCCATTTTATTCCCTTGAGACAGTGTCTCTCACAGAACCTGGAGCTAGAATCCAGCCAGTAAGCTCCAGTAAGCCACCTCCCATAACACGGGTCACAGGTGCATACAGCCACATCTAGCTTTGGATTTGAACCTGGGTCCTTGCACTTACACAGCAAGTGTTCTTACACATTGAGTTGTTGCCTCAGTCCCTGAAAGAAAAGGAAAATTAAGCCAAGTATATACATTTCTAATTGAGCACTTGTGAGGCAGAGGCAGGAGGATTAGTAGTTTAAGGCCAGCCTTGGCTACATAGTGAGTTTGGAGCCAGCCTGAGCTATGTGAGACACTGTCTCAAAAATTTTTAGAAAGGTAATTTTAATGTTAGCATTTATGGTTTAAACTGACTTTTGAAATTCTTATTTCATATACTGCCCAGCATACATATATAACTTGGTGACACACTCTTGTGACCACTACTCAGGTGACATTGTAGACAATTGCTCATAGGCCCAGGAAGGTCTCCTGTGTCTGGTCTCAAGCAACATCTTCCAGAGATCAGCCCTGTGATCACTTCTGTTGTTGTTGCTACAGACAGAGTGACCCTTAGCCCAGCTGGCCTGGAACTCACTGTGTAGCCCCTGCTGACCTCAAAGCCATGGACAGCCTCTAGCCTCAGCCTCTGGAGATCAGGGGTGACAGGTGTGAGCCCCTGACGGTCGCTTTATCGCAATTCCCAGATCTGTCCTTTATAAACGTCATGCAAGTGAGGAATCACTATAGCTATCTCATCCGATTTTCTGGTCCGTGGTGTTGCTGGGGTCCTCTGGAGACACTCAGGTCACCCTAGGAAGCAGCCTGTCACATCGTCCTCTGACCGGCACTTTGTCTGTCTCTGATGATCCCCTCCTGCTGTAGATCTGTCTGATTAATAAGCATGAGAGGTAATTAAACTGGAGTGGCATGAGATGGGATTCAGGGGCCTAAACTCAGAGTCTGATAATGCTCTTGCTGGGTAGGGCCGAGCTTCCGGAGCCAGAGTGAGGCTGGGCCGGGCAGCAGGGGGGCTGTGCTTACCCTTGCTCTCTTCACCCACCTCTGCCTTCCACCAGGTCCAGGCTTGCTCCTTCTGCAGGTGGATCTGCAGGGGCACCGGCCTTTACATGGGCTCCACCACGCCTCCAAGGCTTTCCATCCCACAAGGGGAGGGTTAGGGAAGGGTGACAGTTCTCAGAAGGGCACCAGGAAAAATAGGCTCAAGTTCTGGAATTGAGAGGTGTGTCAGGAGAACAGCATGCACCAGGAGCTCACGAAGCAGGAAACGAGCACAACCCTGGAGTTTCTGCTCCCAGTGCCCCGGAGGACTGGAGGAAGAGGGAGGAGGTGGCTTTGGCAGTTCGAGAAAAATCTAAGAGAAGGGAAAGGAAGTTAGAGAGCCTGAGATACACAGTGAGCGCCAGGCTAGCCTGGGCTACCTGCTGAGACCTGTCTCAAAGAAGGAAAAGAGAAAAAGAGAGGAGAGAGAGAGGGATGGATGGAGAGAGAGAGAGAGAGAGAGAGAGAGAGAGAGAGAGAGAGAGAGAGAGAGAGAGAAGGAGAGAGAGGGTGGGCAGGCAGGCAGAGTCATAAAGCCCCTCAGTCCAGATGGGGGAAGCAGCAGGGGATGGGTGTGAGGAAGGAGGGGATGGTGAGGTGAAAGACCCTAACTAAGGAAGCAGCAGCGAGGAGCCCTGGACAGAGACTCAGGAGGGTTCAAATCTCTCCTCAGGTTTCTGGCCAAGAACTGGTGGAAAGATTCATCAAACCCCTAGTGAGTGACAAGGGGAACCGACTTGGGTGTGTAGACAGCATCAGATTGTGCATGGCCCCCCAGGACCTGGGCTCTCTTCTCAGGGCTCCCCGCCCTCGCCATGCCACCCGAGGCAGAGTTGTGTTGAGCGTCAAGACAGGGGAAGCTCTGGGGTGGGAGAGAGGCATGTCCTGACTGCCCACCCGCCCTCAGACAGACTCAAGGACCTGGAGCCGGGAGACCCTGGAGACCTGGGATCCAGGCTGGGTGGGAAGCCCAGGAGCCTGCTAGGCCAGGGCTCTGGACCCACTTTCAGCCTTCCCTTTTTATTCCCGCCGCCCAGCTCTAGACCCAAGGTGACTCTGGTTTCCAAACCAGTGACAGAAATGAAATCACCCGGCAGGTGTATTTTGAAGTAAACAAAGGGACAGGATCCGTTTCATTTTAATTGATTTGTTGTTTTGTTTTTTATGACAGGTCTTATGTATCCCCCACTGGCTCAAACTGTAGCTGAGGACCTTGACTCCTTGATACTCCTGCCTCCACCTTCCAAGTGCAGGGATTACAGGTGCTCACCACCATGTCCAGCTCTGTTTTTTTCTTTTTAATTGCACATAGTGATCCCATATATTCACGGAGCACAGTGTGATAATTTAGTCCACAATACAGTGTATAATCACAGGGCAGAGGCTGTGTTTTCATCCATTTACACAATGATTGTTGTCCAGTTTTCAAATTCCCCTCTTCTTGTTCTTTACAAAGTGTGCAAGGAAGCCAGGCATGGTGGTACATGCCTGTGGACCTACCACTTGGGAGGCTGAGGCAGGAGGATGGAGAGTTCAAGGCTAGTCCATGCTACAGAGTAAGACCCTGTCTCACAAACTACAGCTGGGCATGGTGGCTCAGGCCTGTGGTCCCAACACTTGGGAGGTAGAGGCAGGAGGATCAGGAACTCAAGGCCAGCTTTAACTACCTGAGATCTTGTTTCAGTAAACAAACAAATATTAGTTAGGTTGTTGGTTAGTTACCTTAGTGTAAAACATTAGAACCTTTTCTTTCTCTCGTTCTCTTTTTTGGTAGGTATATATATATACATACATACATACATACACACACACACACACACACACACACACACACACACACACACACACACACATATATATATATGAATGTTTTGCTTGTATGTATGTCATGTGTGTGTCTGATACCCATGCAGGCCAGAAAAGGGCATTGGATCCTCTGGAACTGGAGTTACAGATGATGACGAGCCCCTTGTGGGTTCTGGGAACAGAACCTAGCCAGTGCTCTAACCAATGGGTTACCTTTCCATCTCCCCCCTTGGTAGATTTTTGCTGTTGTTTTTATGAGACAGGGTTTTTCTGTGTAGTCCTGGCTGTCTTGGAACTCCCTCTGTAGACCAGGTTAGTCTCAAACTCTAAGATCTGCCTGTCTCTGCCTCCTGAGTGCTGGGATTGAGGTGTATGCCACCACACTGGGTCCTTGGTAGACTTTTTTTTTTTTTTTTTTTTTTTTTTGAGGCAGGGTCTCATGTAGTAACCTCTAGAACCTTCCAGGCCAGCCTGAGCTGCTTTGGGTGAGGCTTTATCTCAAAGACACAAACAGATTCAGGATGTGCGATTTCCATGTCCTGTTCCTCACTGGCAGATTTAATCCACTCCTCCAAGAAAGTCATGACACACATGTCCACAATATTTCTGTGGCCACATAAGGCTTAGGGTTGATACCGCGTGGATAGGGCAAACATGGTTCCTGACTCCAGCAGACACCTGGTTTCTCAATGGTCACCCCACCGCAGACGTAGGTCACAGCACTCTTTAAAGCCAAGGGTAGGTGGAGGGACGCTAGGGCTGTGGGTCTGCCGTTGGCTTCACCTTGTATAGTAAATGCCTGTGGTTGCCAGTGCCACCACAGGTTTCCTGGCTCCGTTCTTTTTATTTCTTTCCTGCATGTAGCTGAGGACTGTGGGTTGTTTTGACAGGTCCTGAAGCTCAAAGATACTTTGTTCTCCTCTGGAGTCACCCTGTCGGCATGGCTCTCCAGGGCAGGGCACCTGACAGGAAAGTGAGAGCAAATTAGTGCAAACTCCCCGACTCAGCGGAAAAACAGCTCCAGGAAGTGGTGTTTCCCAGAGGATCCAGCCTCTTTAAAGGGATGGTTGCTGGGAATTTCAAGCACCATTTTCCAGCAATACAGAAAGGTAGCTAGGTGATGGGTGCATACCATCTGCGTGTGTTACAACATCATGCTGAATCATGCTCACACGTACCGTGAATAAATGCAAATAAGTGCATCACAAGGGAGCAAAGAGGGAAAACTGGGGACTTCCGGTTTCAAAGGTAGAATCCACTTCCTTAGTCCCAGTTCCACTCCTTAAAGAAAGAAGAGATGGGGAACCCAAGGGGTGGGAAAAGGCTGGATTCTGGTTATGGTGATGGTGGTGGTGGTGGTGGTGGTGTGTGTGTGTGTGTGTGTGTGTGTATGTGTACATGTGTGTGTTTGTGTGTGTGTATGTGTGTGTGCCTGTGTGTGTGTTTATGTGTGTTTGTGTGTGTGTGCATGTGTTTGTGTGTGTGAGTGAATGTGTGTGCGCATGTGTGTGTGAATGTGTGTGTGTGCATGTGTGTGTGTTTCTGTGTATGTGTTTATGTGTGTGCATGTGTTTGTATGTGTGTGAGTGTGTGTGTTCATTCCTCAATAATAATTAGAAGCCAGATGCCGGGTGCACAGGTTCACAGGGAGTCGGGAGTCAGGCAGCCCCGGGGATAGCAGACAAAAGTAGGTTGCAAAGCTGAGTCGGAGGATGAGCAACGACAAGTCCAGACGAAACCCTGGCCCCGGGCCTAGTGTCTGTGATTATTGCAGAGGCTGGAGAACAACCTCTGTCTGTGTGTCCTTCCCTCTATCTCCTCACCCACCACCTTCCCTCTGTTCATTCCTCCACACTCATATTCCTCAACTGTTCGGAGAACTCCTAGGAGCCATGCTCTGTGCAGACAGAACTGATTTCTGACTCACTCTGGATAAGACAGGTTGAGCATTTGGCTAACGTACCGAGTACAAGTATTGAACAGGAACCCAGGGACACGGTGATGGGTGGAATGAGGTGAGAGAGCCATCAGTCATACATAGGTGCCAGTCCCTCTGCTTCCACTTCCTGTAAAGCTACTGAGTGTTTCAGTGGAGAAAGGTACCCAGTCCATCTGTTCTTCACTAACACGGGGAAAGATGCAGAGGAACAACCCGGATTAGTCAGCTCAAAGTGTGTAAGAAAATACTATAGAGTATGCTATGTCTCATAGATGGACCTCTCAACGAAGGTCTTGCTGGTGGGCCTTGGCCGCTGAAGGTTTCCCACCATGCCCTTTCTGTGTGGGCATCCCTGGTGTTTCTCTTAGTGTTCACATTTTCTCTTTCTTTTAAAAAAATACAATGTTACTGTTACTCTTTTGAGAATTTCATAACTCCTCCTCCTACCGTCCCAGACCCACCTTCTCCTTCCTACCTCTACTTCCTGTCTTTTATAAAGAGACAAAGTAGCCATCCTGGTCCTTCGGCGGCTCGTAGAGTCTTTCTACCTGGTCTTTCTCCATCTGTGAGCCTTCGTTGTAGGGATTGTGTTATAGATGTATCAGCTGGGGCTGGGTACTCTCCAATCAGTTGTGCTCTTCATTTTCACAAGTTGTAGCTTCCTGTAATGGTCTCTGTCTGCTGCAAAAAGAGCCTTCTTTGTTGAGGGACGAGATGACACTTACCTGTGGACATCAGAAGAAGTATCTAGGATGCAGTTAGGAACGAGGCAGTAATAGTTCTCCTTTTGGCTCCACGGCCTACATACTTCCACTTCTCATGAGGACATCACATCGTGGGAGGACCAACCCTCACAGCTTCATTTTAACAAAGGCCACCACCCCTAAACGGGGTCGAATTGTGAGATCTTGTGGGTTAAAAGCCTCCACATAGGAATGTTGGGAAAACACAATTTGTCCTGTAACACAGACGATAGCTTTGAAACCAAGAACTCAACTACCGCAAAAAACACACCTTTGATGGGCTCCCGGAGGGAAGGTGTGGCCTGCCTCTCCCACAGTGGAGCCAGAACTGACAGAAACACACCAGAACTTGGAAAACACAGGCCCACCACTGGGCAAACTCTAACTTCAAGGAGCCATGCTCATCTCTGAGAGGCAACCTTGTGATGATCCTTTGGGTCTCGGGAACCTGGTGACCTCTAACACACCTCTCGGGGACTGTTGCCCTATGACACAAAGTTTCAGGCTTCCAATCTTCTGTCTCCCACAGTGGTGCTGAGGTAAGGGTCTTCTCATTGCAGTGGACAGTCTAGGCACCCCAAATGGTGGTGGAAATGGGGAAATCCAATGTGGTGGGCAGGTCTTCCTCATCTGTGTGCATGGCAGTCCCACTGACCGAGGGGAGGGAAGACACCTTAGGTAGACACGCGCATGTGTCATTCCCCGAGTGAGAGGCCTTGGGACCTGAGGGGCATTTGTGGACTAGCAGGCAGAGTGGCAGGTAAACTTGGGAGGACCCATGACTAAGGCTCTCTTGGGTAGGGGAGTGCCTGGTATGTTGCATCACAGGTCCAGTGATAAATCTTCAGATCAAGGGGTATGGCCAGTCCTCCTTCATCCCTAGCCATTTGCCTAACTGCCACGTCCACAGCTATGTTCCCAAGCTGGCTGGCTCTCACCCTCCTGGCCGTGCTGAGCTTGGAGACCCAGGCCTTCAACAGCCAGCTCGTCAAGTGCTTTGAGGATCCCCAGTATGAGGAGCTGCTGCAGCTGGCCCGAAATGGCCTGGGGCAGACAGCAGAGAGGAAGCAAGTGGTGGTGATCGGGGCGGGCATGGCTGGACTCACTGCTGCCAAGATCTTGCAGGATGCTGGCCACCAGGTACGTGATGGGGCAGGGGAGAATCTCTTGTGGGAAGACTGAGCTCTAAACAGGGAGGGAGAAGACCAAGCTGTGGACATCCCTGAGGAGCTGGGGCCAAAACGAAGCTCCAGAGCTCTAGGGTAGCTGGGGGTAAGAGAGCAGGTAAGCTTACCCAGTGACAAAGAACAGCTTTCAGAGAGAGGCAGGATGAAGCTAGGGCCATAGCTCAGTGATAGAGTGAGGAACAGCCTGTGGTTTCCATCTCCAGCACTGTGCAAGGAAGGAAGGAAGGGAGGGAGGGAGGAAGGGAGGGAGGGAGGGAGGGAGGGAGGGAGGGAGGGAGGATAGGAAGACTAGGGAGGGAGGTAAATCTGGGTCTGCCACAGGGGAGGAGGATGTTGTACAGAGGGTATGTGACAAGTCCCGTTGAGTTCATCAAAGAGCTGTTTGTCTTTCCAGGTGACTGTCCTGGAGGCCTCAGGGCGTGTAGGTGGCAGAATCGAAACCCACAGAGTTCCTGGAGCACACTGGTACATAGAGTTGGGTGCCATGAGGATCCCTATCAACCACAGGTACTCCTGAGAACAGTAGTAGCAGAGGATGAAGGCCAGGATGAGAGCTATCACACCAGGAGGCCAGTGCAGAGGACAGTGGATGGAGTTCTTTCCAGGAAGCCCAGGGGTTAGGGTCTGACTTAACTGATTTCCCAGCCCCAGGGCAGCACAGGAGCATCTCCTAGCCTCAGCGTTTAATCCACGTATGGAGATAACTGTGCTAGGTTTGACTGCCAAGGAGGATGAGTTGAGGACATCACAGATGATAGGTGGTCCACGATAAACCTGCTGGAAAGTCAGAAGCAGTCTACTGAGTTTGCAAATGATAGGGAGCTGGGTATCCTTCCAGGAAATGCTTTCTGAAGGGATGAGCAGTTTGGAGAAGTTCGGGAGCGCTGAACACAGCCTCCAGGAAGGATGGCTCCACAGACACACTGGGCACACCCCCTCTCACCGTGCCTCCAGGAACTGGAGTGTTCACACTTGACAGTGTGAGGGTGGCAGGTTCCACACAAAGTGGCCGAGAGCTCAGCCCTCATACAGGGCCGCCAGCAGGAAGTCCAGGTCCCTCTTGGAACTCCAGTTCTCGTCGAGTGTGATGACCCGGGTGCCTATCATCCCTTTCATGGAGGAAGGCCACGGGTGGTCTTGGTGGACCCAGGGGAGGCAGAAAGAAGGTCCAGGAAGCAAGAAGGGCTGTTTGGCTCTCAGAGCCTCAAGTCTCTGACTCCCTTCACAGGCTTTCTCACGAGCTCATCAGGAAATTCGGGCTGATGTTAAAGGAATTCTGTCCCTGCAACAACCAGACCTGGGTGCTGGTGAATGGAGTTCGGCAGCGCTCGGGGGCGGTACAGGCTGACCCTGGCCTGCTGGGTTATGAAGTGAGAGCTGATGAGGTGGGAAAGACGGCGGAACAGCTATTTGATAAGTCGCTGAGGAAGGTAAGGCCGGGTGGAGAGCAGCTCACCTCTTCCCTCGGGGCCACCCTGCATAAACACCTTCAAGCTCCTCTGATTCCCCGGGGAGGAGCTTTAGTGGACCCCAGGCCCTCGAGTGCAGGAAGCCTCCACCAGATTGACCGTTATTGGCCCCTTCTCCCTCTCATGACTGTCCCGTGTCAGCCACCGGGTCTGCGGTCAGTCTATTCCCAGACCCCAGGCATCTGTGCATGGACAGACGTGTGCAAAGTAGCTGCCATCGCGGTAGGGCCAGGCTCATTACAGAGAGAGCCCTGCAAGCTCTAGGTCTGAGTGGGCCGTGTGACTCCAGGAGAAATACTCGCTGGCTCTCTTCTCTCGTCAAAACGGTGCCAGGACGGGACCAGTGCTCACTCGACAGCTGTAATGACTGACAGTTTGTCGAGGAAGAACAGTAAGCACTCTGCCTCAATGGCCTGCCCACCTTTTCTACCTGGCCCAGCAGCGACAATGCCTTTGTCTTCTCTGACCCATGACCTGGAAGGACCTCACTGTGACAGCTGAGCTCAGTGGGAACAGAGGGCATTCCCAGGAGGCCTCTGCCCAGTGTTGCCTTGCTGTGGCTCACTTGGGGTCAGCATACTCAGTCTCTCTCAGCAGCTCTGTGGGGACAGCCTCTGGCACCTGCTTGCTTCACAGTGGCTTAGAAGTCCACAGAAATGTCCTCAACATAGGACAAGAAGGTAGACTTCCCATATATAACCTCAAGGCTGACAGGGGAGTCTGGATACTTACCTTTGTATACCTGGTGTCCATTCTAGAAGAGATGAAATTCCCACCATCCCAGATTTAGGACACAGTTTTGGAACCCAGGATTCATATAAAGTCACACACACACACACACACACACACACACACACACACACACACACGAACAAGGGAACAAGGGTGGTGCATGTGGATGGGTGGGCTGGCTTTGACAATCTTTGTGGGCTGACCTTCACCATGTCCTCCCCCTCTTCTTCCCTCCTGAGATTGTGGAAGAACTGAAGAACAGCAGCTGCCGTGAGGTCCTGGAGAAGTATGACTCCTTCTCCACCAAGGTCAGTTCTGAGACCTTCCGCCCTGAAACCACCCCGCCGGGACTGCTACCTGGGGCGTGTTGCACTTTACTGTCTGCCCTGATAGAATGCAAGCTCCATTAGGGGAGGGAGAGAAGGAAGAGAGGGAGAGAGGGAGGGAGGGAGGGAGGGAGGGAGGGAGGGAGGGAGGGAGGGAGGGAGGGAGGAACTAGACAGAGACCACTCCATGGAGGGCAATCAAGCTACTTATTCCACCTTGCTGTATCAAGGGAGTCATCCATAATACCCACAGAGTCAAAGACAGACAGAGGTATGGGAAAGCCTTATGGAGGTGTGTGTTGCTTCACAAGGGGTTAATGTCTCAGAATGTATCTTTAGATGATTATATAGCTGTGCAAAAATCACAGCGTTTACATGCCAAGATGCCTACGGTGCCACTTGGCCACACACTCCCTGGGAGCCACTGTTATATGTGGGTCACCACTGATGAAAACATCTTTTGTAACACATGACGACAGTGAAAAGCGGAAAAGCCTGGGCCTTCGGCACAACCCACTGGTGTGAGAGCTGACCTGTCATGTGTGAGGCCCTGGGCTCAATACCCAACACTTCAGATACAAGAACACAAGGAAGGTTCCAGGTGTGGCCCGATAGGAGGCTGTTGGCTCGTGGGTGCTGGGGCCGGCTCACCCCTGGGCCTGGGGAGGGGAGGGTGGTAGGTATTCTTCGGCTGATTCTGAGAGAGAAGCTCATAGTCACTGCCAGGCCCTGACCATTCTAAGTAGGCTGTGGTTTGCCTCTGTGGGCAGCTTGCTTCAGAGGTTGGGTGGATCAAAGCCCGTGGCCATGTGTGGTCTGACCACTGCTTACTCAAGGCCTTGGTGTGGAGAGAGAGATTAGAGAACAGACACAAGTCAGAGATCGCCAGGACCCACACCCAGTGAACACGCCCTCAGACTTGGCCAAGGCAGCGATAACCGCTTTGAACCTTGAAGGTCCTAACCGATCCAGCGCGTCTTTGGGCGCCCTGGTGTTGCTGTTCCTAGGATGTCGTGGCCCTGTGGTTTAACCTCTGGTTTAAACAAGTGTGTTGAAGAGTGGCATTTTGCCCACCTGGCGGTGTCCGGCCATCCTAGCCGGCTCTTCCGGTGCCTGGCCTCTTAACTCTGCCTGTGCTAGTAACAGGGAGCGAGCAACACAGCCCCGGGGAAACCAGATGGTCACCCACGCTAACCAGTGAAGCCATGCCAGCCAGCTTTGTCACGTCTGTGCTGGCTTTATCTAAGACGAGGAGCAGAGACAAAACGCACAGGGCACAATCAGGGTCACAGGTGCGCCGTGAGCCAGCTCTGAGGTCACTTGCTGATGAGCGGCTGGGTCAGCAGGTGATAGGTCAGGGGTGGGAGGTCAGGACAGGATGAGAAGGGTTTTGGTCCTCAGATGATTCTTCCTAGCCTGGGCTTCAGGAGTAGCCGGGCTGGGTCCACGTGGGCAGACACGGAGCCTGGGCCTCAGTTTCCCCATCTGCAAAGCAGGAATCCTTACCTTTATTTAGAGGATTATATGAATGAAAGTCTGGGAGTGTGTAGGCTGAAAACTATACTTAGTGTTAGCTATTTTCCCTATACAGGGGACCAAAGGGATCATGTCTGGACAACGGTACAAAGCAGCCTTGGGGCTCAGAGGGTACACACTGGCCCTTCTACCCTGTCCAGGTCTGTTCCTCGCTGTCCCTGGGTAGGAAGCGAGGCTCACATTAGCTCCTTATACATACATTCTCATCCACTTGCCTTATTTCCTCACGCACGAGGACAGGAGTACCTGATCAAGGTGGGGAACCTGAGCCGTGGGGCCGTGCAGATGATCGGTGACTTGTTGAACACAGACTCTGGCTACTACGAGGCCTTCACAGAGACCCTGCGTGGCATCATCTCCTTCTTCCAAGAGCCCCGGTGAGAAGTGGGGCAGGGACAGGGAGTCACTAGTTACTGATGAGGATAGAAGTGAAAGGAGGGACTAAGAAACCAGGGGGAAATTCCTCCAAAATGGGAAACTGGGTGTGGTGCTGCACACCACCTTTAATCCCGGTACTCAGACGGCAGAGGCAGGTGGATCTCTGAGTTTAAGGCTAGTCTCAAAAAAGCGGGGTAGGGAAGAAAGGAGAAAGGAAGGAATCCTGACTTCAAGAAATCCCAGAGTCACTAGAGTGGATGGGGGTGTTAAACACTTAAGGTGGACCCCAGAGACATGCCTTCTGATATGCTGCCTGCCTTGGCACCCCACTCTGAGAACCTCTTGATAGAGGTCTACCAAAGAGCGTGAGCCTCATCTGTTCTGTGACAGGCCCTGTGGCCTCAGCCCTGCTTCAAGGGACACTTGTCATCTTTCAGCCCAGGAAGACTTATCAGGGATGCAAACCTGAGACTCCAGTCACCATTGGTCACTGTGATCTGTAGCTTATAAAGATAAAAGGGCGCCAGGCAAGGTGGTGCACACCTGTAATGCCAGCACTCCCGAGGTGGGGTGGGAGGATCTGAAGTTCCAGACCCAACTTGTCTCAAAAAACAACAACAAAAAGATAAAAGCGAACTGGTTTTGTGAACAGCAACAGAACAGGCTACAGGAAGCTGAAGTGAAGCCTGGGCATTGATTTAGTTAGACATTCTGGCCTTCTGGTACGGACTCCTGCCCTTCTTATCAATTTGAATCCAAGCCAAGAACTGCCTTTAGGGCGCATGGGAGGGAAGGAAGTTTTAGGACCGACTAAGTAACACAGCTCTGTAGTGTTCGGATATTTTCCTTGAGCAGCCCCCCAGGACATTACGGAAGGGGCTGTAAGAGCCCTGGACCGGGGCTGGGGTTCTGACTTCGTTGCTAGACTGCTTGCCTAGCACGCAGGAAGTCCTGGGTTCCATCCCTAGCATCACATAAGACTGGGAGGAGCAGCAAATGCCTATAATTTCAGAACCTGGGAGGTGGAGGCAGGAGGATGACAAGTTCAATTCTGGGTGTTTGTCAGCTTATGACCAGGCATCCTGGGTGGCCATAGGAGGTAAGTGACCCAGAGGAGGGGGTTGTATTAGCTCAGAGTAGACACACGTTTCTGATTTGGTCACTCCAAAGCAGTGCCTTTCTCTAGCTCCCTGGCGCTAACGGACACTCCGCTTGCCTTTGGTTCTTTGCCAACTGTTTGTCTCTCTAAAACACGGCTGGGACATACCTGCGAAGGGACTGAGCCATTGTCCCGTTCCAGCAGCCTGTCCTCCGAAGGCCCTGTCCATCAACCCACTCATCTTCTTCTCTGCTGGTTCACTCTCAGGTTTGATGAAATCGTTGGGGGCTTTGACCAGCTCCCCCAGGCCCTACACAATTCGCTCCTCCCAGGGACTGTCTGGTTCTACTCACCAGCAGAGGAAGTGGAGATGTCTGGAGACTGCGTCCACGTGACCTACAGGACACCTGACCCTCTGCAGCCCAGGGCGCGGCTGACTGCAGATTTTGTGGTGGTAGCCACCACTGCCAAGGCTGCCCGGCTCCTCCGATTCCAGCCATCTCTCTCTCTAAACAAGCAGGATGCTCTGCGCTCTGTCCATTATAATAGTGCCACCAAAGTGATCCTGGCCTGCACACAGCGTTTCTGGGAACGAGATGGCATCTTTAGCGGAAAGTCTAGCACTGACCGGCCTTCCCGCTTCATCTACTATCCCAACCACGTCTTCCCCAACGGTGCCGGCGTCATCCTCGCATCTTATACCCTGGATGATGACTCGGTGTTCTTCACAGCCCTGGACCACAATCGGGTAGTGGACATTGTTCTGGATGACCTCGCTGCTATTCACAATCACAACAAAGAGGAACTCCGGACCCTCTGTCCCTACTTCACAGTTAAGAACTGGAGCCAAGACCCCTATTCCATGGGTGGCTTTGCCTTCTTCACCCCTTACCAGTACGTGGACTATGCCCAGGAACTCAGCCAGCCGGAAGGGCCAGTCTTCTTCGCAGGTGAGCACACAGATATGCCCCATGGCTGGATTGACACTGCTATCAAGTCAGGGCTCAGGGTGGCAAAGAACATTCAGGAGGCTGTGGACTTGGCTTTGACAAGGAACCCCAGAAACACAAAAGACCACTTCTCCAAAAGTGAACTGTAAACAGCCATGTGGGCCTCAGGAACTGGGGTGATTCCAAACAAGCTTGTCCCACTCTCACCTATCTTCACCTTTGCTCAGAGATTTGACCCACGACTCATGACCGGATCCCCAGGGTAACAGACCACGCATCACCCCTACATTCATGACAGTAGCTCGGGAAGCACATGTGGCACGGGATAAAAACAATAAAGCAACTGTTGAATTTGCCTATCACTGTTTTATTTACAAATTTTTAAACTTAAATTTTATTTATTCAGTGTGTGTGTGTGTGTGTGTGTGTGTGTGTGTGTGTGTGTGTTGCGCGCACACCAGTGCCATGGTTTGAAGCATGGAGGTCAGAGCATAACATTGGGGAGTCGGTTCTCTCCTTCCACCATGTGGGTTCCAGGGATGGAGCTCAGATCACTGGCTTGGTGACAGGCATCTTTAGCCCCTGAGCCCAAGTGTTTCACGACATTCTAGAGTCATCTAAATAAATTCAGAGTTGAGTCCTGAGGGCAGGAACCCTTGTCTTTCTCAGGACACTTCTTTTATCCTTTATCTAGTCCTAACTCTCTGGCTTACCTCTGTACTGCTATGAAGACACCATGACCAAGGTGGCTTACAGAAAAAGGAATTTATTGGTGGCTTACAGTTTCAGAGGGTGTGGTAAGTAATCGTGGTGGCAGATAGGCAGGTATGGTGCTAGAGCAGTACCTAAGAGTCCACACCCTTACCTGAAAGTAGGAGGGGAGGGAAAGCTAACTGGAAGTGGTGTTGGCTTTTGAAACCTCAGAGCCCACTGAAGTCATAAGACCACACCTCCTAGTCCTTCCCAAACAGTTCCACCAACTGGAAAATCAAGTGATCAAACATATGAGCCTATGGAGGTTGTTTTCATTCAAACCACCACCCTCCCCTCCTCTTCTCCAGTTCTTTGCCTTCCATGACTAAATTTTTTTAAAGTAAGGTTTCTTTGTGTAGCCTTGCTGTCCTGGAATGCCCTCTGTAGACCAGACTGGCCCCAAACTCGCAGAGATTCACCTGTTTCTGACTCCAGAGTGCTGGGATTAAAGGCGTGCACCACCACTGCCCAGCTCCATGACTGAATTTGAAGGGAAGTTGAGATGTTGGTTACTGGAGGCTACTGTGGCCAGCAATGTGCTCCATGCTTTCCTGTGTTGTTCCAACAGCCTCCGTGGACAAATTCTAATAGTGTTGTTTCTGGGATTTTCAGGGTCAAGACTTGGGCCCTGGAAGCCCCAATAAGTCAGACTTGTCCACCCATCCTTAATATACTGTTTCAGGAGACAAATAATGGGGCCAGCAAGATGCCTCAACAGGCTAAGGCACTCACCATGAAGCCTGATGACTTGAGTTCAATCACCAGGTCCCAAGTGGCTGGAGAGAACTGACTCACAAGTTGTCCTCTGACCTCTGCACATGACCTTGGAACATACCCCCTCCCCTCACACACACACCTATAACTCCAGGTTCAGAGGATAATCATAGCTTAACGCAGAGGAAGGCGATGTAGTCAGTGCAGCCACACTAGGAAGAACAAAGTCAGTCCATCTTCAGGGTTGCTTACATAAGTGTAAATAGAAGGTACCAAGTTTTAATAACTAAGCAATCCTGTCAAGGTGTGGCCCTGCCCACACTGACCCATCAATGTCCCAGCTCTTCCTGGGAGACAAGCTCCCTCTCTGCCTGGCACCAGGCTTTGGCTTTTCTCTCTCCCTGAAAGAGACTTCTAATTCCTTGGGGTCCATTGTCTCAATAGTCTATTGGCCAAAGAGAGGACACAAAGGCCTCTCTGCAGAATACCTTCATTCTTAACAGAACCATACAGCTATTATTCCAAATCCTTGGCTCTGTCTTATTCTTCTTTGTGCTCATATAACTAGTGATTCACACTGGGGACTTGTCACAATGAGTAGGTTAAGTGTTTGACGAATACAATGTCTCAGAAGGCACAGGGCTTCATTCTGACTTCTATGCCTTACCCCTCCCTGTCCCCAGACCTACGTGTCCTGTAGACCCAAGAGGAGGAGTGTAGAGATGGCAGAGTTCACGCTGATGATGCCTTTTAATCAGAGAGATAACAAGATGAAGGGCGTAGAGATGGATGTGTTCTAGAGGAGCCCATCATTTGGCAGTGACTTGGCCTGAATTTTGTCCTGAAGGGAACTCTTGGGGTTGTGAGTTAGTCACCCTGAGGGTCACAGGAAGAGATCGGGTGGCCATGTAGTGAGGTGACAGTTCAAAACCAAAGGCAACTAGGCACTGTCAAGAATCTGCTGAGCTGGGCTGTGATGGCGCACGCCTTCTATCCCGGCACTCAGGAGGCAGAGCCAGGCAGATCTCTGTGAGTTTGAGGCCAGCCTGGTCTACAGAGTGAGTTCCATGATAAAGTTTTCTTCAGAGATTAAGGAAGAGAGAGAGAGAGAGAGAGAGAGAGAAAGAGAGAGAGAGAGAGATATTACTAGCTGTGGGCAGGATAGGTATTATTTTATCCCCTGGAGTTGTTCACCAAACCACAACTCTAACAAACTAGTCAGGACCTCACCTCCACAGCACACCCAGAGGCATATGTAGAGACACTTGGGCCACAGATCATTTTTCCCGGGACTGCTATATTCTCTCTCTCCCTGCAGAGAGCAATGAGCTGTGTCCTCCCTGTGGTGATACTGTGTTCCCTAAAATATTGTGCACCCTAATAAACTTATCTGGGGTCAGAGAACAGAACAGCCACTAGATATAGAGGCCAGAAAATAGTGGCACACAAGCCTTTAGTCCTAGCATTCTTTTTTTTTTTTTTTTTTTTTTTTATTTTTTATTTTTTATTTTTTTGTGATATATATTTTTTATTTTACAATACCATTCAGTTCTACATATCAGCCATGGGTTCCCCTAGTCCTAGCATTCTTGATGCAGAAACCCATCTGGATCTCTGTGAGTTCAAGGCCACACTGGAAACAGCCAGGCATGATTACTCATGCCTTTAATCTCAGGAAGTGATGGCAGGAAGCAGAAAGGTATTTAAGGCATGAGGATGAGGAACTATAGCCTGGTTAAGCTTTTAGGCTTTTGAGCAGCACAGTTCAGCTGAGAGGCATCCAGTCTGAGGAAACAGGATCACCTGAAGAATTGGCAAAGTGAGGTGGCTATGGCTTGTTCTGCTTCTCTGGTCTTCCAGCATTCACCCCCATACCTGGCTCCAAGATTTGATTTTATTAATAAGACCTTTTAAGATTCATGCTACAGCAGTGAGCTGTGTCCTCCCACTTCGGTAGTTGGGTCAAAGCAGCTTAAGGAAGAGAGGGTACTTTAGCTCAGAAGCCTAAGTTACAGTCTATCACTGCAGGGGAGTCCAGGCGGGAACTTGAGCAGCTAGTCACAGTCAAGAGCAGAGACACGGCCTGGAGAGATGGCTCAGTGGTTCAGAGCACTTGCTGCTTCCTCATGAAGACCAGAGTTTGCCAGGAACCATGGAAGGCAGCTCATGCACACCTGGAACTCCAGCCCCGAGGGTCAGCACTCTTCTAGCTTCTTTGGGCACCTGCACACACATGTGTGCATACATTCAAGAACACACACACACACACACACACACACACACACACACACACACACACACACACCCCAAAACAAAACAACATGGGGCTGGAGACATGGCCCCAGTGATTGTTCTCGCACAGGACGGTGTTCTGTTCCCAGCACCCACATGGTAGCGCACAACCATCTATAACTCCAGCTTCAATGGATCCAATTCCTTCTTTTGTCCTCTGATGGCACCAGGAATGCACATAGTGGACATACCTACCTATCTACCTACTGACATACATGAAGACAAAACACTCATACAAATAAAATAGTGGTGCTACCCTCTTTCAGACTGGGTCTTTTCCGAATCAATTAAAGCAATGAAGATAATCTCCAGAAGATATGACCACATGTGTTGTTGTTCAGGGAGGCCTCAGAGTCTCTCACAATACAGCTCCCTGTTATTCCTCTTGGGTGCCCACCAGAACTAGTTGACAAGATCCTGTTGCTGAAGACATCACACGCACACACAAGAAAAGTGACAGAGAAATCAAACTGGAACTGAGAAATCAAATCTGCTGGCCAGTTTTCATAGTGCAGGAAGGTGCAATGTAGGCTGCCAGGAGAGGAAAAGCATCAATGGTCTCACCCAGCTGAGAGCCCTATGAACTAAATAACTTACCAACCTTCCAGCTAAGATGTGCCTACTAATGCAATAGTGCCATGACCGTTACCGGGCAAACCAAATACTCTCTGATAGGTTTTGAGGCCTGCTCCACAAGAGGGAATTCACACCTGGCATTGTAAACTCAGTTAAAAACCTATGGCCAAGGAGGTGATATGTCCTAGATGGGACTTACTACTACTGTTTAGCTAAATCAACATAATGTCAAGCTGCCTTCTCTGTATTTACATTCACACTCATAGACAAATGCCACTCTCAGTCTTAAAGAATCGTCATAATGATGGTGGTGAAGGCAGAGACACATGGCTGCTCATGATGCTGAGAATAAGTGATGATTGAATGCTCAGTTTAACCAGAACATGGATCCCACACCTTCTAACAATGCAAAGAGAACAGTGCAGAAGAGGAAGCAGAAAGAATGTAAGACCACAAGACAGGGAGAAGGGCTGTGGAATTCCCTCTTCCCAGCATGGCCGTTGCATCCACGACCTCAAAGCAGCAGTGCTGATTGCCAGGGCAATGCTTAAGGCTGGGCCTGTGCCAGATGTCTGTCATAAGTAGGGGTGGGGCCATGTAGCTTTACCTCTTCCTGTTGAACTATGGGGCTACTGCAGGATTCTGGGGTGGGGCAGAACGGTCTTCAGCTGTGCACCTACTGGTCAACCCACCAGGCTCCAGTGAGCACTTTGAAACCCATGGCCACTCAGCCCTAGCTAAACTCAGGGGTAACAATAAAACAGAAAGGCTTGAATGGGAAAGAGACTTGGGGTGGCAATAGGGGCGGGAAGGAGGGAAGAAAGGGTCAGGGAGTCGTCAGAATGCATTATATGTACTATGAAATTATCAGAGACCTACATGAATAGACTACTTAAGAGGAAAATAAGGAATTTTCAATCTCAGGACAGGGAGCTGCCTTCCTAAAGTCCACTCAAATACAACCTGACTCAAACCACCCAGGAGGCCAGGCCAGTGGACTTCTCTCAACTACCATGAAAAAAAAAATCCCAGCCCCTCTCAAGGGAGTGATTATTTATTAAAACTTTTATATCGGTTCTCATCTGGTAAATTCTTTTGCCCCGATGCTCTGGGTCACTCCACTTACAACAGTCACCTTGGATTTCAGGCACAGCACTGCCTCCCAGACAGATCCCTGTGTCTGAGGTTACCCCCAAGCAGAAGTCATCGTGAGGGAACCAGCTTGTTCCCGCAAGCAATAAGGACTTCTTTGAGCTGCCTTGCAGAGCCAGAGTGTATTGAGGATCAACCAGACTACACCTTGACCAAGAGCCATTATGCAGACCTTGATCCCTGCCCAGTTCTCCCCTATTAAACCCTAGAGCTCACGTCAGTGCCACAGAGATGGGCTGGAATGCTCACCTTCCACCTTCCCCAGACTTGCACTGAAAAAATATTTTAGATTATTTTTATATGGAGTGTGTGTGTGTGTGTGTGTGTGTGTGTGTGTGTGTGTGTGTGTAGAACAGCAATAAATATGACTGAGCAAGTATCTCTATGGTAGGATGTAGAGTCCTTTGGGAATATACCCAAGAGTGGTGTGGCTGGGACATGTGGAAGTTTTTTGGGAAATCTCCACACTGATTCCGTAGTAGCTTACACCCCATTCTGACTGGGGTGAGATGGAATCTCAAAGTAGTTTCAATTTGCCTTTCCCTGATGGCTAAGGACGTTGAACACTTTTAAAAACATTTATTGGCTTTTGAATGTTTTTTAAATGTTTAAAAACATTTATTTCTTCTTTTGAGAACTCTGTTCAGTTCGTTAGCCCATTTTAAAAAATTGAGTTGTTTGTTTTTTGTTTAGTTTAGTTTCTTTCATTCTTTGTATATTCTAGATATTGATCCTCTGTCAGATGTATAGCTGGCAAGGTTTTCTCACATTTTGTAAGCTGATTGACTGTAGAGAAGCTTTCCAATTTCACGAGGTTCCATGTGTCAAATGCTCGCCTTATTCCCTGAGCAACTGGAGTCCTGTTTAGAAAGTCCTTATTTCTGTCTAAGCCTTAAAATATTTTCTTTTTCTTTTCCTCTATTTTCAGAATTTGATGTCTTAAATTAAGGGCTTTATTTCATTTGGAGTTGATTTTTGTGTAGGGTGAGAGGTAGGGGGTCTAGTTTCTTCTACAGGTAACACCCAGTTTTCGAAGTACCAGTCACTAAAGAGACTGTCTTTCTCCAGTACAGACTCTTGGCATCTCTGTGAAAAATAAGATGTATGGGTTCTATCTAGGTCTTCTATTCTGTTCTTTGTATAAAGATCTAGTTTTTATTTGTTTCAGTACCATGCTGTTTTGCTACTGTGGCTCTGTATATCAAATTACACTACAGTATAATTTGAAATTAGGTTTAGTAATGCCTTCAGCATTGAGAACGAAGAAATGAGGGTTATAAGGAGATTCAGAGGCGGAATTGGATAGAGAGGACTTGAGGACGAGACAGAAAAGAGAAAAGAGAATGGAAGAACTAGATGGGTAAGAACTGGAGAGGAACTAGACTGAAGGGCTAGAAGAGAGTATTAGAGGAATAAGATGGAAGATGGAGAACCAGATGGGGAAGAACAAGATGAGAAAGAACAAGATGAGCAAGAAGAGGGGCTGGAGAGATGGCCTAGCGGTTAAGAGCACTGGCTGCTCTTCCAGAGGACCCTGGTTAAATTCCCAGCACCCACATGGCAGCTCACAACTGTCTGCAACTCCAGTTCCAGGGGATGTGACACCTTCACACCAGTGTGCATAAAATAAAGTTTTAAAAAAATATAAATAAAAAAGAACTAGATGGATGAGAACCCAGATGGGGCAGAACTAATATGAAAGAATTAAAATAGAACTTAGAGGAGACACAAAAGAACTTACAGGAGACAGGAGATGAATGTAGAGAGAAATCAGGCAAGAAAGGGGCTAGGCATGAGAGCAGAACAGAAGCTGTGTAGAGAGAGAACTGACTCAGAAGAATGAAATGTATGGACTAAGGAGTTTCATGTACATAGATTAATTTCATTTCATCAAAGAGAAATTGTCAGCTGGTTGTAGATTCTTCCTGGGCCCTGGGAGGGAACTATCGAGGGGCTGGGCCCCCATAGTCCCCGATAATGTTGCTGAGGATTTTTGTATCTATCCCCATCAGAGAGGTTGGTCTACAATATCTGTGTGTTTGTCTGGTTTTAGCATCAGGGCAATAGTGTTCTATCAAAAAGAGCTTGGAGATGGAGCTTCCCTTCTGTTTTGTGTAGTAGCTTGAGAAGTACTGTTGTTAAATCTTTGAAGTTCTGATATTTAGTTAGCAAATTCTTTTTTTTTTTTTTTTTTAGGGAGCTCACCACGTAGCCCTGGCTGGCTTGAAACTCACTATGATGTAGACCAGGCTGGCCTTCAACAGAGATCCAGCTGACTCCACCTCTTGAGCACTGGGATTAAAGCTGTGTACCACCTTATCCAGCAGATTTTCTGTTTTCAATCTTACTCTTTTCTAGGCTAGTCAGGTGATCTCCTAAAGGCCTCTTGTATCTGAATTGCCACACTCCCTAATTTGGGAAAATTTCCACTATGATTTTATTGGAATGTTATTAAAAATGCTGTTAGATGAAATTCTGCTCCTTCCATGGCCATGAATCTCAGATTCATCTTTTCAGTGTCTGTCCATCTAGGGAGCCCTGCTTTCCCTTTCCGGTTCTTCTACCTCATCTTCCAGCTCTCCTGTCCTTGATCCATTCTAGTGGCGAGGCTTCCTAAAAGCACCTTGTTTAATTTATTGTGGTTTTCAGTTTCGGTATTTCAGTTTGTTTTTTCTTCAGAATTGCTATCTCTTTGTCGAATTCCTCTTTTTATATATTGTATTGAGTTAAATATTATTTTCACTCAGTTGTTTGTGTTCTCTGGAAATTCATTCAGGAGCTTACTTATGACTTCTTTCATTTCTTCAAACATACGTATAATCATGAATTTTTTTGAACTGCTACTCCATCTACTTCATTCTACCTGGAATCAGAAACACAGGTGCTCTGTGCTGTGAGCTACACCAGGCAGGGCCGCACCCAAGGCACAGGGCACAAGACAGAACAGGCAAGCTCTAGGCCAGCAGGCAAACTCACTGTGTAGCCCTGTCTGGCCTGAATGCAAGAAGTGGACCAGGCTGGCCTCAAACTCAGAGAAATCTGCTTGCTTCTGCCTCCCAAATGCTGGATCAAAGGTGTGCGCCACCACAGCACCTGGCCCTTGGGAAGCCAGCTTTAAGTCCTGTTAATAATGGGTTGGGAATAGGCAGAGGCAGGCAGATCTCTGAGTTCAAGGCCAGCCTGGTCTACAGAGCTAGTTCTTTTTTTTTTTTTTTTTGTTTGTTTTGTTTTGTTTTGTTTTTCAAGACAGTGTTTCTCTGTGTAGCTTTGCGCCTTTCCTGGAACTCACTTGGTAGCCCAGGCTGGCCTCGAACTCACAGAGATCCTCTTGGCTCTGCCTCCCGAGTGCTGGGATTAAAGGCGTGTGCCACCACCGCCCGGCTCAGAGCTAGTTCTAGAACAGCCAAAGCTACACGAAGAAGCCCTATCTCAACCGCCTTAGTGCCGGCCCTCTCCTCACCCCCCAAAAATAAAGAAGATAAATGGGTTTGAAGGTATCTTGACAAGACAGAAGTTCTATTGTTGCAGAAGGGTGCATAGCAAGCAAGCTCACTCCAGGGACCCCCTGGATTTTTACTCCTCACGCAAAGGGGTCAGAGCTGAGCTTCAAGATCTTATGTAATCGGCTAACTGAAAGCAGGGGAGTTGATAAGCACACCGCGACCTTGACCACGGGAAGCTTTTCATTTCAGGACAGGGTTGACTCAGAAAGGATTGTTGACAATTTTTTTTTCTTCATTGTTTTAAAATGATGTTTCTGGGCCTGGGAAGATGGCTCAGAAGTTGCAGAGTTAATTTGCTAGCACAACACCCGCGTCCGGTGGCTCACAATAGCTCCAGGGGGCTCTTGCCCTCACATGTACAAACCCATACATGTGCACGTGCACACACATAGTTAAAAATAATTAAAAATTTTTAATGGCAATCTCCCTTGTCATATTGAACCCTGGTAGAAAAGACAGCACAGGTCTGTCATAGTTCGCACAGTCCTGGGCACACAGAGTATACACAACGCAAACCTGGAGAGCTAGAGAAGGTGCCTAGGGAGAAATGCATACCAAATTTGAAAGCAACGGAAATTACTCATAGAGACTCCCGATCTTAGGAAGAGGTTAACGATGTTACGAACTTACCTCGTGAGGTAAGTTCGTAACATCGTTAACCTGGAGACACAGCTCACCGAGAAGCACATGCCTGCTACCTGTGAGGCTTTGGGACTGAACTCCGGCACTGAGGGCAGAAAAGGAGCCTGATATTGAGAACATAAATGCCATCTAAATACTTTCACTTGTTCATATGAATTCTTTCCCGCAGGCAGTGGGAATTCCTAGAATGAAAAGCATGAGCCCTGTAGAGGGCGCTCTGTACACGGCCAGGACGAGCTTGAATGTGGCTTGGTTTTGACTGAAGTTTTGCACTAAAATCACAAAGAATGTAGGAGGACATGCTAATGTCAATGTTCTTAGGTGTCTGTGTGAAGTAGCAGTATGCAGCTTTCAAATGGTAGGACGGGGAGATGGACACTTGTGGATATCTATCTATCTATCTATCTATCTATCTATCTATCTATCTATCTATCTATCTATCTTTTTATCTTTTTATTATCTGCCAATCACCTATCATTTAACTATCATTCTTTTATCATTTAATTAATTTTTTTTTTTTTTTTTGGTTTTTCGAGACAGGGTTTCTTTGTGTAGCCCTGGCCATCCTGGAACTCGCTCTGTAGACCAGGCTGACCTCGAACTCAGAGATTCACCCGCCTCTGCTTCTGCCTCCCAAGTGGTGGGATTAAAGGCATGCACCACCACCGCCCGGCTCATTTGATTTATTTTATTACTCATTTCTCATTTAGCTATTATTCATTTGCTAATCGATCTGTTCATGTATCATATCTATCTGTCTGTCTATCTATCTATCTATCTATCTATCTATCTATCTATCTATCTATCTATCTATCATCTATCTTCTGTTTGCCTATCATCTGTCTATGAATAATCTATCATCTGTCTACCTATCATTTATCTGTTTGTCTATCTATCTTCAATAATCTATCAGAGAGGCAAAGAATGTGACAAAATATTGACCAGCGTTGACTCTAGGCAAAGAGAACACCAGTGTCCGCAGCACTGTTTGAATTATTTCTATTTATTTTCTAACTAGAAGGCAAACGCTGGCGGAGCAGCTGCTGTGGGGCCGCCCTGGGTGTAGCAAGGGGATAGGGATGGGAGACGGGGAGGGTGGGGTTGCGGGTGCAGTGTGCCGCTTTGGTTTGGTCTGAATTCAGAGTCAATGCCTGGCTGACTTGTTTGCTGGTGTTCACAACCTCAGTACGGTTCTGTGTTAAAACAGAAAGTTACTGAACTCGATTTCACTTTTATTTCTTCAGTGAAGTTATTTAGTTTGACTTTTCCTAAATAGTGGGGACTTTCGGAAAATAAGGAAGAAAACAAAAGCAAAACAGACACTTCCCTGACCGGGAATCGAACCCGGGCCGCGGCGGTGAGAGCGCCGAATCCTAACCACTAGACCACCAGGGAAGGCATGCTAGCGCACCTCTAGCGGCACTACACTAGGTGACGACAGGGGTGACGGGCAACTACACTCACACCAGGAAACCGGCGACTAGGCAACCTGGCACTCGTCGTCCTGGAGGACCCGACAACGCCTGCAGCTGAGAAAATCTTAGAAGGGAGGGACCGGCTCCTGAGCGGAGGAAAATTAAAAAAAAAAAAAAATAGTAACACGAGAAAAAGGCATGTGTCAGAAGTGGGATTCGAACCCACGCCTCCATTCGGAGACCAGAACGCCCATAGGGAAGGCTGTTACCTTGAGTCTGGCGCCTTAGACCACTCGGCCATCCTGACACCTCGGAAATTTCCTCCTTTCTGCTTCTCCTGAAGCCTGTGCTATGCGTGCTGTACGTACAGTCACTCTGCAATGTCCCTCCCAGCTGGCTCCAGCGCCCAACAGTGAGCTGCACGCTGTCGCCGCCTGTAGACCCAGAAACGCAATGCCGGGAGAGACGCAGGCGGCTTGGAGTGGCGGCCGCGGACCGAGCTGTCACCCTTGTTCGCCTGCAAATGCAGCCAGCGATCGGGATACAACCGGAGACCTGACTGGGAGCTCCGGGCTTCCCTCTGAGCAACCTGGGTTAGGTGAGGGTCGCTCCAGCAGCGGCGACATAACCTGGAGTGCTTTAGCTTGCAAAGCGAGGCTCAGGACCTCCCTGCGGAACAGTCCTGGATCAGCCGGCGGATGGCCGAGTGCCTTCCTCCCAGGCCACCCGTTCTCCCTTTCCTCCCCTCCCCCCACTTCTTCCTCCACGCAACCCCAAAACTTCCCTTTGCCCTGGTGACCTGATGAGGGAGTATAGCTATTCAACCTGCGAGAAAAGCACCACCACCACCACCACCACAAAAAACTACCACCAACAAAACCACACAAGCCTATGAAAGGCAGAGGGGTCACTGCTGGGGAAGATCTCATTAAAACAATTTCCTTTTGAAAAACTATTCTTCAAAAACTAATATACACAGACAGGATGTAGCCAACAATCCCGTTACTCTGAGGTGGAGGCAGTGGGATTGGTTCAAGGTTATCATCCTCAGCTGTACAGTGAGTTCTGGAAACGTGAGACCTTGCTTCAAAAACGAAATGAAGCAAAACACTAACACACGACCCATTCAATCATGAGTTTTCTATACAGACATTCTATTCAATTAATGAATGATGCTAAGGAAAAACATCCTGCCCTTGTTCAAACGGAGAGGAAGATTATTCTATTCAGACTATCGCAGAAGCAGAGAGAAAGAGATTTTCTCTAATAAAATTAGCAAAGACAGCTGGGGTTTGTAGCCAGGGAAATGGTGGCCTGCATGAGTGAAACTTTTTTTTTTTCTTCCTGAGACATGGTTTCTCTGTTTAACAGCCCTAGCTCTATCCTGGAACTCACTCTGTAGACCAGACAGGCCTCAGACTCACAGAGATCCGCCTGCCTCTGCCTCCACCAACACCGGCTGGGTGGAAAGTTCTTAAGAGCAGATGTCAAGGGCAAGGGAATTCCCACTAAACAGGCCCTATAGAATTCTTCCAAAAACCAAGCCAAAGACTTGGACATCAAAGGTGAGGGGTGCTGAACTTGACAGTGACAGAAGGCTGTCTCTCAGAGCAGGAGTTGAGGGAGTTCTACATGCATGAATCCAGGAGGGTGGCTAATGCCAGATTCAGTTGGGGGGTAAGGTCCAGGCCCTGTCAATCAAGGGCTCAGAGGAGCTTAACTAAAAGTTGGTTAATGATGGATCTGTAGGACACTAAAACCACACTGAAGAAGAGTTTGAAGAGATTTTAAAAAGTAACCAGTGTACCCAAATTAGTGGGCAAATAAGTAGATACATGGTGTAAAGAGATTGCTTATAGATTCAGGTGAGTTCATGTCCTCATTGTATGCAATAAGTGATGCTTGACATTACTGCTTCTTCTTTGAAGCTGTCTTTTTTGTTTGTTTTGTTTTTAGAGACAGGGTTTCTCTATGTAGCCTTGGCTGTCCTGGAACTAGCTTTTCAAACCAGGCTGGCCTCAAAGTCATAGAGATCCTCCTGCCTCTGCCTCCCCAGTGCTGGGATTAAAGGACAGTGCCACCACCACCAGGCAAAACTTTTGTTGTTGTTGTTTGTTTGTTTTTTAATGCCAGATCAAAAATTCTTTCTTCTTATTATTACTATTATTATTATTATTATTGAGATAGGGTCTCTCTACATAGCCCTGGATATCCTGGAACTCACTATGCAGATGAGGCTTGTCTTGAACTCAAAGAGATCCTCCTGCCTCTGTCTGTCTCCCCAGAGCTGGGATTAATGGTGTGTACCACTGTGTCTGGTGACCATGCCTGTCTGCAGGAGATTAACAACAACAACAACAACAACAAAAAAAAAACCTTAATTAAAAAAATGTATATGGGGATGTGTCTGGGTGTGAGTTTGTGGACAGAAGAACTGGTGCCCTCAGAGACCAGAAGAGAGTGTTGGGTTCCCAGGAGCTAGTTATGAGTGGTAGTGATCTGTCTGATGTGAGTGCATGGAACCAACTCTGGTCTTGTGCAAGAGCAGAAAGCACTTTTAACTACCAAGCCACTCTTCCAGCCCCTTGAAGATAGTCTATTTAAAATTTTTTGGAGACAGGGTCTCACTCTATAGCTCTGGTTGGTCTAGAACGTGATCTGTTACATCAGGCTGGCCTGCAACTCAGAGAGGGCCATTTACCTCCACCTCCTAGGTGCTGGGATTAAGGTGTGCATCACTACATGTGGTGATCATCTTTGGAAATAAAAATTAGTGTTTTGTATGTATGTAACATGTGTGAGCATGTGTGCTATGGCTCATGTTTGTGGAGGCCTGAGGGCAACTTTGTGGAGTCCGTTTTCCCCTGTCACCCTTATGTAGGTTCTAGGGATTAAACTGAGGCCTCCAGACTTTCCTCGATGAGCTACCTCACAGTCTACGATGAGGGTCTTGTACACCAAAACAAGTCTCCCCAAACATCCATGTTCTAACTACTGGAATCCGTGAAAACTGCTTTCTGTAGCAAACACTTTGCAGAGAACTGTTTGAAGCACTGAGATGGGTCACCCAAGTGGATTCCGTGTTTGGAAGAGGCAAAGGAAGGCTTGCCCTCAAAGGAGGCCACGTGACCTGGGAGTCGAGAACTGATGTGCATGGTCGGAAGTCAGGGGATGCTGAAGATAGAAAAGGCAGGGGGAAAATTCTCCCCTCCAGCTCTCACTTGACATGTGGCCCTGTCAGCACTTTGGTGCTGGCCTTCTGACCTCCAAAACGGTAAGGAGTGAATTTCTGCAGTTGTGAGCTGTCAAGTGTGTAGTGATTTGCCATAGAAAAGCAGTCAATAGCGCAGGTGGCTTGGAGTGAGGTTTGAGCTCACTCCTGCAGCTGCTCATGGTTGATATTTTACCAGGCACTACCCTACATCCTTTGTAAACACGAAGTGTATTAACTCAGTTAATCATGGAGGGCCAACTAGGCAGTCAAAGGAGTCTGGAATCCAAAGAGAGTAGCCAGAAACATAAACCCGGGGTCATCAATGGGTGACCTAATTAGATCACCCCCAAAGAGCATATCTAAAAGAAAGGCTTGCCAGGGCCTGAGCCTGGAACACTCCATCCTTTGGTAACAGAAGGATCCAAGAGAGAAGAGAAGCCAGTGAGGAAGGAGAAGACCGGGAGTAGGTGCAGTCAGAGAGCAGAGCTGAGGAGAAAGTGAGAGGAACGCAGTAGCAGAGGAGGGAGAGTTAAAGTCTCCTGCAGTCTAGGGCAGAGGAAGCAGGATGGGCACTTCATTTAGCAATGCAGAGGTGCAGGCCTGTAATCCTAGCACTTCAGATGTGGAGGCAGGAGTTCAAAGTCACCTTGGCTACATAGGAAGTTGGAGAACAGCCTAGACAACATGAAACTTTGTCTCAAGCAAAACAAAAAACAAAAAAGCGACCTTGGAAAGCCCCGTTGCGGTTGCTTGATGGAAATAACTCCATCAGAGCCATTTGTCGATAACGCGAAATGAAAGTCTGCATAGAATCTAGGCCACTTTTTGAAGGAATGTTGATAGTAGCAGGTTATGAGCTGCAGCTGGAGGGTGGTCTAGCGGTTCAGAAAGGGCTCTAGTTGACTTCTGGCGACGGACACCGCAGCTCGCCTTTGTTTGGTGGCAATTAAGAGGCAGAGATGCTAGTAGAGAAAGGAGCCTTTACAGCAGGATCCCCTGACAATCCTACAGGACCAGGGCTAACTACAATTCCCGGCAGGCTTTGCGTGGGGCGCACGGAGCGCAAGCGCAGGGCCCTGGCCTCCCGCTGCAAGTCCGGGCTGCAGCGTCGGACGTCAAGGGGGACGGTTTCTTCTTAAAGGAGAAACAGCAGCGGCGCGCGCGCGGTGGGCCCCGGTCTTCCCGCGGCTCTCGGAGGGAGCACGCGGGACCGGGAGGCGCACGCGCAGTCTAGGCGAAGGCGGGTTGGGGTGCGCAGGTAAGACCCTGGCGTGGGCCAGCCTGGTGCCCAGGCAGTGCTGGGCGGGCCTCCCCTGCATTGGAAGCAGTTAAGAGGCCCAGGCGCGGCTGCACGCAGACCCCACCACCCATGGACAAGGAGGACAAGTTTCCCAGTGGAGGTCTCTTGCCCCTGCCTGTGACTTCCGTACCCCGAGTGCCCACCCTGGCTCTAAGAATGGGTGGCTGGATCCGAGAGCCGCCAGTGCTTTGGAGGCAGTGTGGTCGGGTTCCCATTCAGTGCAACTGGAGCTGAGGCTGTGTCTGCACGGCACGCCCCGACGGCACTACGTCCTCTCGCAGGCCCGGGCGCGCATGGCCTCTCCGGTGGCAGATGCATCCCGTCGGCGGCGGGAGAAGCGTAGGCAGCTGGACGCGCGCCGCAGCAAGTGCCGCATCCGCCTGGGCGGCCACATGGAGCAGTGGTGCCTCCTCAAGGAACGGCTGGGCTTCTCCCTGCATTCACAGCTCGCCAAGTTCCTGTTGGACCGGTTAGGGCCAGGAGGGACTGGGGTGGGCACCGTGGCAGAGCCCCCGACCTGTTCCTATAGCCTCGGGTGTCTCCCTTGGGCAGGGCAGACTGCTCCTCCCCTCTCAGCCCAGCGAATGGGAGGTCCTTAGGGTTGGCTCCTAAGTGTGTGAGTGCCTGAGTGAAGGTGGTTGGCTTCCTGGGTTCTGAGCTGACCTCAAGCTCTTCTTTGGCAGGTATACTTCTTCAGGATGTGTCCTCTGTGCAGGTGGGTAAAAGATGGCAACAGGTAGTGGCGGCTCCCAGAAACTTAGGCTCCAAGAGAAGGATTAGAGGCCTTTAATGTGCTGCTGTTGCAGCAGCCTTTGGGAAGGGAGCTTTGTCTCAGGACCTTGGGGCGTGTGTGTGTGTGTGTGTGTGTGTGTGTGTGTACTGGAGAAATGGTTGAGTGGTTAAGAGCGGGTGCTGCTCTGGCAGAGGACCCAAGTACATTTCCTAGCACTCATGGCAGGGGGGCTCACAACTGCCTATAACTACAGCTGCAGGGAGATCCAACACCTCTGGCCTCCAGGAGCATCTGTATTCATGTGCACCCCCCCACACACACACCACACACACACATAAAGCTAATTGAAAATAAGATATATTTTTTAAAAAGAACACTTTAAAAATGATAAACTAGATTTGGAATGAGGTTGCCCATGGGCTTTAGAGGATTGGGATGCCCTGAGTGGCTTTCTGGGTGAGAGGGGTTTCCAGCTTTGCATGACTGCACCATCTTACCTGCAGGTCCAGAGCCTCTGCCCCAAAAGGGTCTGCAGTACCTGGTGCTCCTGTCTCACAGGCACAGCCGGGAGTGCAGCCTAGTGCCTGGGCTCCGGGGGCCTGGAGGTGGAGATGGGGAGCTTGTGTGGGAGTGCTCAGCAGGCCACACATTCTCCTGGGAACCTTCTTTGATTCCTACACCTTCAGAGGTGCCTAAGCAGCACCCCTTCTCACACACTCCTGAGAGAACCTGGTGCTCAGAGGCCAGGAGGAAGCAGGAGCCTGAAGGTGAGTTGGGAAGAAAGGGTTGTGGAGAAAGAAAAGAGCTTTCCAATCTTCTTTGGCTTAGAACTGGTTTATAAAGATGATTGTTTAATTTGTTAATTAATCTACTGGTTGACATAGGGTCTCATGTAGCCAAGTAGCCTTGAAGACCTGGTCCTCTCTCTACCTCCCAAGTGCTGGAGTTACTAATAATGACCCTTTTATGCTAGCGAGGAAATCTATCCTCACATGCATTGTTAGGTATAGGGAGCAAAACCATAGAGTGATGGTATGCTACCTTTGAGAGAAACTAGAAATAAGGTTTAAAAGAGAGTGCATTTGTAGAAAGTACCACCAAGTAAACCAGGTTACCACTGGGAAGAAACCATCCTCAATCTTTGAGCACAGGCCTCCTTCTCTTATGACCTGCTTCTGCCAACAGGTTTGGAATGTGAGCAGCATGAAAGAACTCAAGAGACCAGGCTGTCCAGGTGAGGATGGGAGGTGAGGGACAGGACAGACCTGCACTGGTAGTGGGGGTGAGGTGGCAGTTTCTCAGGATTGTCTTTCTTGAGCTTGCAGGGGAGTAGAATCCCCATTGGAGAGCTTCCCACCCCCAGGAGAGGAACAGGATGTGGAAGAGGAAGAGGATGAGGATGAAGAGCTGCTCAGTGATGCCAGCCCATGGACCTACAGCTCCTCCCCAGATGAGCCAGTTGGGATTGAGGGAGGATGCTGAACAGATTGAGAAAGGGGGGAGGCAGCTGGCACCTTATAATTCAGAGATGTGTCAGCTGGAGGGATGGACTTGTAGGGTGGGCAGGGCAGGTGCTGGGAAAGTGAACTGTAGGCTTTGAATTGGGAAATGTGGAAAAGGGATGAAGTCAGGCTCCGAGGGACGCTGAGAGCATGACAGCCTGCCATGGGAGTTGGGATTTTTTCCCATTTAGGGTTAGGACTTGGTTAGGGCTGATTGCCCAGAGGGATAATGCCCTCCTCCTGCTGCTTCTCTTTCCAGCAGTGAACCGGATGTCCCTAAGCCGCCTCCATCCCCTGTCACTCACACACCTAAGGAGAGGGAGGTCCCGCCAGCACCTGCGACTTTCTCCACCCCTTGTGCTGTTCTTGCCTCTCTGGGTTCCACAGCTGCACTGACAGCAGATGCTGAAGTGCAGCTGGAACTCAGCAGGACCCCCCAGACCTCTGCAGAGCTGCAAATGACCGAGTCTCTGGACAGGTAACCTGATGGCTGAGACAGAGAGGGCAGGGATGTCCTGGAATGTGTCACTCTTGAGGCCCTTGGCTACTTCTTTGCTACCCACAGTCCTGGGAGTCAGGCCCAGTCTGCTCCAAACCCGACCTGGGATGAGGACACTGCCCAGATTGGGCTCAGGAGAATCAGGTAGGACTGGGGCGATGGGACTCTGGGGAGAGTCAGGAGTGAGGCAGAGCAGACAAGAGTCCTCCCATTCTCCCCACAGGAAAGCTGCCAAAAGAGAGCTGATGCCCTGTGACTTCCCTGGCTGTGGAAGGATCTTCTCCAACCGGCAGTATCTGAATGTGAGGGACACAAGTTGAGGCTTGTGTGACCACTGGGGTTGGGGATGGGGGGGGGGAGGGAAGGTACCCCTAGGCTGTGGTGTAATATAGCTTAGTTGTAATGCAATTGTCTAGCATGTGCAAGGCAGCACACACAGCTTTTGGTGTAGAGGGAAAGGCCAATGCTCACAGTTAGTAAGAGCCTCTGACCCTAAGTATAGAGAGGGCCAGAGAGATGGTGAGGTGTAGGTGGACAGCATGGACCTGAGAAGGGCATCTGCAGGTCAGATTTGAGCCTTTTATGTAGGAGACTGCAGCAACTGCTGCCATTAACTATGGGAACACAGGATTAGAATGCAGGAGGCATCCAATAATGCATGATCTAGGACTAGATCACATAAGAAGGACTTGCTCATTGGGAAGTTCAGTTCGAAGCACCATCTGCCAGGTGGGGATGTAGCTCCATGGTAGAGTACCTGCCTGCCATATGCCAGGTCCTGGATCAGAACCCCAAACTGAAAAAAGAAAAACAAACAAGAACCCCCCCCGCCAAACCCAAAAGAACCCTTTTCCCTCAATAGTGCTCTACTTTGAGAGCCTATGAGGCCTGAGTGTTTCCAAAGCAGATTTAGGAGAAAACCCCACATTGGTATATATAAATAGCAGTAGCCAGGGCCTGCAGCACGTACTAATGTGGGTCATCATAGTCACCTAAACTACATTCTGTCCCTGACAGACAAGGTAGGATAAACCACGTGGTCACTTGGAGTGGCATTCTGTACAGGGACCTCTGTAGACATTGCAGTGACGGTGTATAAAGAAGTGAGTTGGTGGGCATCCAGAGGGGACAGGTGAGGGCAGTCAGTGGTCAGAGTGGGAGGATAGTTGTGCTGCTGAGGGCATGGGGGTGGGACAGGATGGTGGCCCAGACAGTGACAGAACTGTGGCGGGGAAACAAGGGTGGAAGAGGAGCCGGCCTGCTCACCCCGCTCAAGTCCGTCTCCCTGGGGAGGCAGCCATGCTCTTGCCTCTTCTCTCTTGTCTGTCACCCATTCTTAGCACCACAAGAAGTACCAGCACATCCACCAGAAGTCATTCTGCTGCCCCGAGCCAGCTTGTGGGAAGTCCTTCAACTTTAAGAAGCATCTGAAGGAGCACGTGAAGCTGCACAGTGGTGAGTGCTGGAAGCCCTCAGCTCCCCGGGGAGGGCTGAATCCCTTAGTCCCTGGGTGCCTATTAGCCCGCCTGCTTGAGCTGGAGATTGTTACTAGGTTCGGAGGAGCCTGACCCTTGTGAAATGTCTTCTCTAGTCATGTAGGGCCATGAAGATATGGGAAAGAAGGGGAGGGCAGAGAGCAGGAAGGGCAGTTGCTTTTGGGGTCAAAGCCTTGCAGCAAGATGTGAGCGAAGCGAGGAACACAGGGCAGCACATGTGGAAAGAATCTATATGTTCCAGGAATGGAGAGGAGGCCTCTAAAGCCACAGTACGGATGATGTGGCTTCTACTTTGGGATGAGACCATTGTGAGGTCTTCCAAGGTGGTAAGATAGCTGACTTTCAGAGATGGCTGTAGCAGCTATGTGGAGAATCAGGGACTGTAGATGAGCAGAGGTGGGTGCACACTGGTGATGGCCTGGGTTTGCCCATCATAGTTGGTGAGCAGTAGCTGAGGCATCTATGAGAGTGCAGAAGGGCTGTGTGAGAAGGATGAGTGAGCCACAGATGGGACTAGCAGGGAGAGAGGGTGTCTAAGACAATACCAGCCTGGGCAGCTGGGTAAATGGTGACGAGTCCCTGAAAGCAAGGAAGGGGCTGGTGGGTAGGAATCTGAGTTAATACATGTTAATTCGATGTCAAGATGGGATTATGGGATTTTTAGTGTGAGCAGAAATCTGTCATGAGCATGGGTAGTGTGTCTGCAGAGAGGGGAGGAGGGAGGTCTGACATGGTACACCTGCCTTCAGAGGGTAGGCCGGGGGTGGGGGTGGGGAGGGAGGCAAAGAAAGTGGCACTTGAGAAAGCAAGTGCAGAAACTGCTCCAGGAAGGAGGGAGAACAGGTTGACAGAAGCTGCAGGCCAAGGAAGGAGAGGGTACTAGATAACAAGACAGTGTGACAAGACTCTACTCTGGGGATGAAAGCCAGAGTAGAGTGTGTTCAAGGTAAGCAGAGCTGAGGAAGTGGGAGATGCTGGAGTTCTGCTGTGCAGATGAGCAGAGGAGTAAGGTCTCATAGGGAAGGCTCAAAGCTTAAGGTGCAGAGTGGGAAAGGAAGGCTTACTGACTTTGATGAGAAAAGGTGAATTCTGAGAGACATGTGAAGGCATCCACACACTCATATATATGGGCAGAGGGTACTAAATAACTGCTGGATTTGGGGGGCAAAGAATGGCACCAGGAGTGTTGGAGAGAGCTCTTCAGGATTCTGGGCAGTGGCCACGGCAGAGCCCATCAATGAGAGGAAAGACCATGGGGAGGGTTGAGTATTCATGCCCCATCTTACAGAGGCCAGGGGTTAGGTTGGCCTGAGTTGGACTTTCATCAACCAAGTACTACTAAGGGACAGGGCAGATTGGTAATATGAAAGAAGGCCATAAAGACAGCTGTGAAAATGGGGCTGAAAGGGGAAGGGGCTATGAGAAGGTAGTAGGGACAACGAATGGTGGCCTGGAATCATCAGATTGTCACACTGAATAAGGCATGAGGATCTGGTTGGAGCCAGGATGCTTGAAATGTTTGAGGTGGTATGGTGCTTGGTGTCTGAGCAGAGTGGAGGATGAAGTGATAAGGAGACAGGAGTACAGTGCTGCCCTAAGATAGCAGATGCAGAGTAGAGGACTTGAAGCCAAAGCTTGTGGTGTGAGGATGGCCAGGTCTCCAGAGAGCTGGTGAGGCAGTCTGAAGGGCACCACAAGAAGCAAGGACAGTGTTGCTGCTGTAGGCATTTAGCTTTAGTGGCACAGGAGAAGAACCACAGCAGCCTGAGAGCTGTTGATCAGTAATGATGGCGACAGCAAGTGCTGTTGGAGTTAGTACGTTCAGTAAAAGGAAGACTGGCCACTTGCAGACATGGTACTGGGAGTGGCGGGATTTCTGGTTCTAGGGGTATCCTTGAAGCTTGGACTGAAACCCCAACTTCTGACTCCAGGCTTGTATGTGGTTGCTACTTGGTACTTCCTATCCACACAAGGCTCCATCCAGCTCCCTATTCATTACTCCTTCCACAAAGATGCAGCCCAAGGCCCCAGATAGGGGCGGTATGCCTGTGCCCTAGGAGACAGTTGGAGCTAGGGACTAAAGGCGACAAGAGTGCAATTTTAGATGCCTGTCTATCTCACTTAGTTTTCAGGACCAGTCAGGTACAGGATGTCCAGATGCTTATTAGGACCCGACTCCTGAGCCCTAGTACTCACCTTCTGTTGGGGATGGTAGGCTAAAGCCTGAAGATGACTGAATGTTCCTTGTGTGCCTACAGACACCCGGGACTACATCTGTGAATTCTGCGCTCGCTCTTTCCGCACTAGCAGCAACCTTGTCATCCACAGACGAATCCACACAGGAGAGAAGCCCCTGCAGTGAGTGCCAGGGGCCAAGGAGGGAGCTGGTGTCTGGCAGCCAGGAAGTGGGCAGCAGAACCTCCAGGGAGGTGAAGGTGGACCAAGGCTTCTTCCTGTCTCTGGCTGCAGGTGTGAGATATGTGGGTTCACTTGCCGTCAGAAGGCCTCTCTGAACTGGCACCGACGCAAGCATGCAGAGACGGCAGCTGCCCTGCGCTTTCCCTGTGAATTTTGTGGCAAACGCTTTGAGAAGCCAGACAGTGTGGCAGCTCACTGCAGCAAAAGCCACCCAACTCTGCTCCCTGCACATGAGTCACCTGGCTCTTTGGAGTCTAGTCCCAGCGTCTCTGCCACTGGACCCCTGCAATCTCCTCAGGGGGTTGGCCTCTTTTCCTCTTCTGACTCTAATCTTGCCCCGTCAACAGCCAGCTCTTCACAACCTGGTGAGCTAGACCCTAGGGATGCAGAGAGAACCATGGTGGTCCCCAGGAACTAGGCATTAGGAGTGAAGTTAAGGGTATGGCACAACTGGGCCCCAGATACTTTGTTTTAGCCTTCAAGGAAACAATAAATGGTATTTTATACAAGTGTGGGCAGAACATATGCTTTGGTGCTACAGGTTTAAGAATCTGGGAATCTTTTGAAAACAGGATGTTAGCTATGCCAGAATGTAGCATAAGACGACCCTGCTCACAAGCTCATCTTCTTTCTAGACCTTTCCTATAGAGTGTAACATCTGCCTTGGTCTAGGGGCAGGCTGGTCCAGGAGGCAGATGACCTCTTGTCTGGCACTTGCCTGTGGTGGGCCATGCAGTCTGGCCTTCTGGTATAGAACCAAGCCCTACAGCAAAAGTTTGAACTAGTTTATAGTGGATGAGTTTTTGACAGGTAACTGGACTGTAGATCATGACTTGTCAAGTAGTTAATCCTTTGATAAGTTCATAGCTGAAGGCCTATTAGGTAGTGAGGCCACAATCCTGGGGAAATGCCTTGAAGGGTAATCTTGTTCCTGTATACTTCCCATATTTCCTTGCCCTCAAGTGGGTGGCCTCCCATGCCTTTCGGCTTTGCTTCAGGCTCACAGAAGTGGAACCAGCTGACAACGGAATGACACTACTGAAAGCGCGAGCCAAAATAAATCTTTAAGTTGATTTTCTCAGGCATTTGTCACAGCAATGAAGAAACCACCACCAAAAGGGATGAGAACTTGGAACTCATTTTGACAAAGGGGTGCTTGGTGTCACAAACCCAAACAAATAGCAATGTTACCAGCTATAAGCAGTCATTGACCAATTCCAGGCTTTACATCCTGCCCTTGCCCAGGACTCCAGGGAACTTGTTTCCTCATGCCTTGAAGCTTCATCTGGAAAAAACATTCTTTTGTTTCACATGGTGTCACTGGGCTTTATGGACTTACAGTCTTGGGCTGCATCCCAAGGCAAACATTTCTTACCTGGCTAGAGAAAATTGTCCTAAGAGGCATTTGTTAGGGGAGGGGAGGGTTAGTTCTTTGTGTGTGCACATGTGTCATGGATGGTACATGTGTGGGTTCAAGGGATCAAATTCAGGTTGTCAGCTGGTGCCTTTACCTGCTGAACCGTTTTGCTGGGCCCTAAGAGGCATCTTGTAAAAGGGCATATGGATGGCCAGGCTGATGAGTGCCTACTTTTGTGTTTTACTCTTCAAGGGAGTAACTTGCCACAGATCTTGGTCCTTTAGTGAAGGGAACCATTCCACCCTTCCACGCTGCCTGTGTTTCACCTCTGCAACTATGTCTCAAGCAAGAGAAAGCAGTAGAGACTAACAGGCAGATAAGAAACAAGAGACCTAACTGACCAATATGTTGCCTGAAGAGCCAAGAAAGAAGAGCTCAGGCCCAACACCAACAAAGGAGAGCAGAGTGGCATCAACAGAACACAGAACACCCCGTCTGTCTTGCATAGGGCTGTGGTATTGGTTCCTTGACTCCTAGGACTTTGAGCTGGGGAATACAAGGATGGATGAGGGAAGAGCTGTTAGGGATCTTGGTTTAGAGACAAGGCAACCTAGGTGAGTACCTAGCAACAATGCAACAGCAGTAGGTCTGGCTTCCAAACCATCTGAACTGTCTTTTCCTCAGGGTTGAATGTGTATTCACCCAGCCACCTTATGGGGCCCTCTTAGCAAGTTTCCTGAAATGGAGACACTAGGAGCCCTGATCTCTCCTGTTCCGTTGGCCCTGTGAGGGCAAGGGGAGGACCTACTGTCACCTCAGTGACTACAGCGGTGGTGGTAGTGGCTGCCATTGCAGCTGCTCTAGCACGTCTGTGGGACCGCTGGTGCTGTGACAGTGATCGGCCATGGCTAAAGAATTTGCCACACTCCATGCACTCTGCTGTCCGCTCACCTAGGTGTGTTTTTCTGTGCAGTGCAAGCTTGGAAGCAACACTGAAGGACTTGCCACACTCTGGGCATTTGTGTGGTTTATGGCCGGCATGATTGCGCAAATGCACATTGAGGTTGGAGATGCAGGTGAATCGCTTGCCACACAGCTCACAGTGGTAAGGCTTTTCCCCAGTGTGGGTGCGCAGGTGTTTGGTGAGGTCTGAGCGGTCTGTGAAGCCCCGGCCGCACTCTGGGCACGGGAAAGGCCTCTCCCCCGTGTGGCTGCGCTGGTGCACCACAAGGTCATATCGCTGTCCAAAGCCCTTGCCACAAGTAGGGCACACGTGGGGCCTTTCACCCTGGTGGCTGCGCTGATGGCGCAGCAATGTGGAGCTCTCGCTAAAGCAGCGCCCACAGTCGCTACATGCGTATGGCTTTTCTCCAGTGTGTGTTCGCTGGTGCCGCACCAGCGTGGCACTCTCCAAAAAGCCCTTGCCACATTCAGGGCACTTGTAGGGCTTCTCCCCCGAGTGCCTCTGGAGGTGTCGTGTGAGCGTGGAACTCTTGCTGAAGCTCTTACCACACACACCACACTGGTGGGCCTCAGCGCCAGGGTCGCTGAGGCTGAGGACGACGTGGATGCGGGAATGGTTCCGTAGCCCAGCACTGCTATGAAAGGCCCGTGGGCATTGCGTACAGTGGTGCAGCGGGCTGGGGGGAGGAGCGGTGGCAGTGGTGGTCTCTGGGGGGTGCACCCGTGCCAGGTGAAAAGGAAGAGCACTCTGCCGAAAGGAGCGGGCACACAGTGGGCAGCGGTGGGGCTTCTCAGGTGGGTGCTGTCGGACCCGATGCAGCAGTAGTGCAGGGATGTGAGGGAAGCGACGGCCACAGAGGCGGCAAGGGCAGGTGTGGCTACGCCTTCGGTGTGTCCCCAAGTGTAGGTCCAGCAGGCTGTTGTTACTGAAGCTCTGGCCACACTCACTGCAGACGTAGAGGGTCTGGCCAGCATGGGTCCGCCTGTGTGCACGCAGGTCTGAGGCTCGAGCACAGCGTTCACCACACTCGAGACAGCGGAAACGTTTGTCACCACCATGGGCACGTTCGTGCCGCAGCAGCACTGCACTGTACCGAAAGCTTTTGCCACACTCACTGCAGGAATAAGGCCTTCCGCCAACCGCAGCCACGCCAGGCGCTGTGAACATGATGTCCGCCTTTCCTAGTCAGTAATTTCTAGTTTTAAGGTCCGGAAAGTACCAGAGGGGGAATGACTGTGGCCTTGAAAACTGGTCTGCAGATTCCTGGGTTTCTTCTTTCAAGAGCAGATGTCCCTGCTGTTCCAAAGGCAGGCAGCAGTTGGACTCATCATTGTGATCCCTGCAGGGAGGTCACCCTGAGTTCAGCACTGGCTGCAACAACTCTGGCTGGGGACACAGAAAAAGCACCTTGAACTCTCTAGGCTTGTAAAGTATTAGCTAGTCAAGCTCTCGAGAGAAAAGCCATGAGACCCTGAAATTCAGAGGGGTGTCCCTGTAATGCTTGGAAAGGCAAAAGGGGCAGATCACACCTGTCCAGGAAACAAGCAGTTATAGATTTCAGGGAGTGTGTGGGGTTCCTTGCTAGAACTAGGAACACTCAACACTGTTGGAGAGAGGAAGTGTCCAACCTGTTTTCTGGTGTGATTTAAGCCCCTAGGGAGTTCATTGCCTGGCATTCCTCCTCTGTCCATTCCTAATGCATCCCAGGTACAGGGGAGCCCCTATCTACCAGAAAATAGGTCTGGACAGTTGCCGATTCAATGGGTGACACAGCCACACTGACCTATGGATCATACCTCATACTGGGTGTCCTGGGCTAGTGACAGATCCCAGGCCCTAAGGGAGTAGTCACTTGTAAAGTAAACCAGGTGAGAGGTCAGCCAGCCTGTTTTTATAGGCACAGGGCATCACACAACCTCTAGTTAAATGTGCTCTTCACGATCATTGAAGAAAAGCAAACAAAATGGCTAACAGCTATTTTCTTGTGGGAAATGGAAATCTATCCTTAATGCCCAGCAGTGCTGGCTTGACTAAATAAACCCAACTGGGCCTCTACATCTGTAAGTGAAGTCAAGCAGATGAAATGCTTGGTCAACAGCGCACCGGGAGAACTCAGTATCTGCAGGTCCTCCATGCTGGGTGGAAGTATCATGTTATTTTTGTTCTTGTGTCTTTTTTTCTGAAGGAAGGACTTTTTTTTTTTTTTTTGAGGCATGGTCTATCTGTGTACTTCCGGCTGTCCTCAAACTTACAGAGCTAAACCTGCCTCTGCCTCCAGAGTGCTGGGATTTCAGGAATGCACCACAATGCCCGGAGTGTCTGCTTCCCCAGTGCTGGGATTAAAAGGGTGTATCACCATACCCAGGAGGAGGAAGTTATTTCTTAACATCAAAACAGGCTGGAGAGATGGCTCAGCAGTTAAGAGCACTGGCTGCCCTTCCAGAGGTCCTGAGTTCAATTCCCAGCACCCACATGGTGACTCACAACCATCTGTAGTGAGATCTGGTGCCTTCTCCTGGTATGCAGGCATATGTGTAGGCAGAGCACTGTACACATAATAGATACATAAATCTTAAAAACCAAAACCAAGACCTGAGACTAGTGCCACAAGCGACCCTTTGCTACTCGTCTTACCAGTGATACCACTTCACGTTTTATGTGTTGTTTCCCCTGCTCTAGCCCAATCTGGACTAGTCTAAACACCAGATACCTTATTCAAAGACGATTTTTAAACGCTGCAAAGCAGGGACACTTTTGCAGCCACAGAGCAGACTTCAGAGTAGCTAACTCTGAATCCTCTAGGGGTCTTGCTTCTATTTTTAACTTAATTTTAATATTTATCTTATTTTTATTTATGTGCATGCATATGTTTATGTAAGGATATATGCATGAGAGTGCAGGTACCCAGAGACTAGAAGAGGGTATCAGATCCTCTGGAACTGGAGTGATAGGTAGTTCTGAGACATTTGAAGTGGGTGCTGGAAACTGAACTCGGATCTCATGAAAGAGCAGTATGTACTCTTAAATGCTGAGCCACCTCTCCAGCCTCTTATTTTATTTTATTTTTTTTTTTGAGCCAGGGTCTCATTATGTTGCCTTGGCTGGCCTTGAACTCAGAGAGAACTGCCTGCCTCTACCTCCCACGTACTGGTCATTTAAAGGAGTATCTGCCTTCATCAAACTAAAATCCAGTGCCTGTTATCTCTCAGCCCATGCTTCTGGGAGCCCATCCTCTCCCAGGCCAGTGCTTCCTAGGGAACATGTCCAAGGAAAGAAACCTAAATGCACAACACATACATGCATACAAAAGGCAGATAAAAAAAAAATTCCATCTCTTCAATAGTGTAGGTTGTTGCTTGGCCCTTTCACATCTCTTCCTTACCTCATCCCATTATATGAGCAAAGAGGTCTGTTCCTGGGGTAGAAACCTGTAAAAAAATTATAATGCTTAGAACACTTAGAAATCACCTAAATATCACTGATCTGAGAGTGAGTCTTTTTTTTTATTCTGCTCACCTCCTAGTCTCTCCATATCCTCTCCTCACCCCTGCTGTGCCCCCCACAAAAGAAAACAAAACAAATAAGCAAGTAAACAAAAGCAGAAACAAACAGAAAAACCTCTTTGCTTTTCCTTCTTTCCTGCCTCTCCAACACCTCTTCATCCATCCTGGTGGCATTGGGGGCTTCGGTGTGCCGCAGTATACCCGTTTGTCCCATCAGCTTTACTAGCAATGTTCTTGGAGATCCTGTGGGTTATCATTCCACAGGACCAGTCCTTTCACAAGCTCCAGCAGGTCCTAAATGGAGTAGATGCTAGGGTAGGCCAACCCAAGGCCCAGCTGTGGGCCTGGGTGGTAATTGAGCTGGTCAGTCTGGGTCACTGGGGCCACCTGTCTTGGGTGAGGGGGTGGAGTCAACTCCCCTACATGCATGACCTCAGAGTTGGTTCAGCCATGCCCGTGGTGAGGGGTGTGGGCCATCTCTCCCAAGTGCTCTCTTGTTGTAGTGTCCAGCAAGGGGCAAGAGTAACTTTCCCATGGCCACTGAATGGTGGGGCTGGCTCAGCATGGCCCTCTGATTTCATCTCAAATGCTTCCTAAGCCCTCTTGAGGCAACACAGGCCACAGACATCAACACAGACCCCAGGTGCAGCTGGACCACAGACCCAGACATGGCCCTTGGTGGCAGCTTAGGCCTGGACAACATCCTGGCTCTGGGTGGAAGGAATGGCCACTAAGGCGGCCGCCAGACACCACCAAGGCCTCAGGTTGTGGCCTCATCCCTGGACCTCTAGGTGACCTTTGGTGGCATTACAGGACCTGGACTTCAGCACAGACCACAGCCGAGGTAGGACCACAGATCCTGACATGCTCCTTGGCAGCAGCTGGGTCTAGATGTCACCACTGCCCCAGAGGCAGTATGGCCCATAGACACCAACATGGCCCTCGATCTCACGTGTCTGCATGTCCTTTGATGGAGAGCATCAGACATCACCACAGACCCTGGCTGCAGTAGGGCCACAGACCCTGACATTGAGTAGCAGCACAGATCACTCAGTTCTGCATGCATCCTAGCCCTCAGACACCAACCTGGACTCAGGTGGCTGATCTGTCCCGGGGCATACTCATGGCGTTCTGTGGTAACAGGAGCAACATTCATCAATCTGGCCCCTACAGGGCCATAGACCCAGACATGGCCCTCAGCAGCAGCCTGGAACCAGATGACACTATGGCCGTGGGGGGCAACACAGGACACCTATATCTGTATGATCCCCACTGTGATGTGGTTCCCCAGACTCCAATCAGTCCCAAGTGGCAACCTGGGTCACAGACTTCAACAGACCCCAGCTGTAGCTAGGCCATGGACCCAGACATGGCTCCAGGAAGCAGCTAGGCCTAGTTGACATCCTAGCTCCAAGTGGTAGCCCAGCCACTCAGATCAGCATGGCTCTGGCAGCAGCATGGCCCCTGTATACCATAATTGGAAACATGGGCCATGGACATCCCCACAGACCTTGGCTGTGGTAGGACTATGGATCCAGATATGGTCCTTGGCAGCAGCTTAAGTCTGGTGTCATCATGACCCTAGGTGGTGGTAAAGGCCACCCAAATGGGCATGGTCCCAGTGTCAACATGGCCTGTGGACCCAAACATTGCTCCAGGAGGTGGCCCAGCCCACTGGAATCAACATGGCACTCAACAGCAACAGGACCATGGACATCAACACTGACCCTGGCTTCTGTAGACTGGGGACTCAGACATGGCCCTTGGCAGCAGCCTGGCCTGGACATCTCCATGGCCCTGGGTGGTGAGCAGACTTGCCCCATCAGATTGTTCCTCACTGTCTTCACCATGGCTCCAGGTAGCAAGCAGGCCTCCAACATCTGCCCACTCTTCACCATCATCATTTCTTCCTTTCTGCATCATTCCACAGTGTATGACCCATTCTGCTTCTCTATCTTTATCATTTCTCAACCACTTATTTCCTTATCATAATGAAGCCCACCTGCCCAGCACTGCAAGGCAGGCCTTGAGGACCCTGGCTGGCAGTCTAAGACTGAGCAGAACTACATCAGGTAGGGGTGGCTGTCTTCCCGCCAGCCAAGGTGAGTCTTGAAGTGTTATATAACGAATATGTTTTGCTTTGGAAAAATGGTAAAAGGGTAATTACATAGGATGAACAAGTCCTAACAGTTGAATACTTTACTATTTTAGTATCCTTCAAGCATACCTTATAACTGTAAGTGAGGAGTATGAAAATTAATCACAATTTAGTACATTTATTAACGATCCACTGTACAAATCCAGTCGGAAAGGAGTTTCCATCTGGGTTCATTCTGCCATACCAATACTTCTTGGGTAAACTGAGAGACCCAAGTTAGGAGTCATAGATGATATCTATCTTGAAGCAAGAGTTAAGTATAAATTGTTTGACCAAGTAGGAATGAAGCTGAGGGTAACTGCTCAGAGCTGTGCTTTCTAAGAGCTGCATGTAGCTACAAGGCATTTGAAAGTGTTGTGATGCTCAAATGCACTTATTTAAAAGTTTGAGCATGAAAATGATATGTAAAATCTCATCAACAAGGTTTAGGGATGGACATCTAACTAGGTTGTTATATTGTATGCATAAGGCCCTGGATGCAATCCCTAGCATTTCATACACACGAAAAAAATTTAACAACTGTCTACAACAGTCTCCATAGGCTCCCAACTCCACAGGTGCCTGGGCTCCAAATGCTGCTGGAGTCAGCAGCCCACTACCAGCTGGCTCTGCCTTCAGGCAGCTCTGTGCTCTCACTCCTTGGCCGTCACATGTACTGCTTCTACATGTTCCCTTGTCTTGCCTTTGAGATGGCTGTCTCCTTGACTCCTTTTCCCCATGGGTTGAGGGCTTCCCCTGGACCCCCTCAGGTGACTGCTGTCACACTAGGTCAGCTGCCTGGACACCAGCTCTGGCTTCTATTGTTGTTGCAATTATCACATACTCTCAGCTCACAACTCTGTGCAAGCAGCTGCAGCTGCACTCAGCCAAGCTGTGGATTGCCTGTGTTCTCTGGCCAGGCATGCTACACAGCTTGAGCCAGCCTCACACTTCACTGTCATCATCCGCAGAACTGGGGAGACACCTGGGAATTCTTAAAGGGTGGAAATGGTTATAGAAAAACAAATTTAAAAAAGAGAGAAGAGGTTTTTTACCCCCCAAGATAAAAATGGGAAACATTATGCTGCATGGAGTTAGGTCTCTGTATAGTTCTGCAATGAATGGTCTGAAAATTGAACAATTAAATGAAGAAATAATTAATTAACTTAGCTGGGATTGACATAATGTCAATTATCATTTTAGCAATTCTTATTTTATCCCCCAAAAGTTGTTTGATATCAGTGCCAAATACAAAAAATTGACTGATAAGATAAAATCTCTATAAAGACAGACTAATGGAATTAAGAAAGATATTCGAAGAAAGATATTCGCACACCAACAGAGGAGTTTAGAGCAGAAGTTATGACACCATGGCATTATGAAACTGAAGGGAAGCGGCCCAAGGTTATTAGAAAATAACCTTTATTTATCCAGTTACCATTCAAGAATGACCACCGATGATAGGCATCCCCAAGGCTATTCAGAAGTTAACTGGGAACCCCTAGAAATGTTAGATTGAAGAGATTTAAGGAAGCAATAGTTTCATATGGTATGCATTCACCTTTTGTGTAGCAGATGTTAAATTCATGGTCCACTTAGAACAGAATTATTCCATAAGACTGGAAAGATTTAGCTACAGCAATATTGGAATCTGGTCCTCAGTTACAGCGGGTGAAGAGATGAAGCTAGGGCCATCAAACAGCAAGGTAGAGTTAAAGGTCATAAGATTTCCCAAGATCAAATCCTTGGGGAGGGCCGTTATGCTAATGAGGAGACAGGTTACATTTGATGATCACATCTTATCCCCGTGCTGTACAGCAGCTTTGAATGCTTAGGACAAGGTTGAACAAGCAGGAAAGAGAACTGAGCCATTTACTAAAATTATACAAGGCCCAAAAGAAGCTTTCACCAGTTTGTTTGTTTGTTTGTTTTAAATAAAGATTGAGCCGGGCGGAGGTGGCGCAAGCCTTTAATCCCAGCACTTGGGAGGCAGAGGCAGGTGGATCTTTATGAGTTCGAGACTAGCCTGGTCTACAGAGCGAGATCCAGCAAAGGTGCAAAGCTACACAGAGAAATCCTGTCTCGAAAAACAAAACAACAAAAATAATAAAAAATAAATAAATGAAGGTTGACTTCAGCTGTAAAGAGAATGTCATCAGATCCAGAAGTTAGAAGAATATTAATTGAATTGTTCTTTGGCTTTTGAAAATGCTAATTCAGAATGTAAAAAAGGGTGATCAGGCTTTTAAAGCCAAGATCAGCATCCATAGATGAATGGATTAGAAATACAGCTGATACTGGATCTCACGCTTATGATAATACTTGGATAGGAGAAGTGACTTCTAAAACTTTTAAGGTTGGATGTTTTAATTGTGGTAAACCAGGTCATCTGAAAAGGGTTTGCAGGCAAGGCGTTCCCAGGAACAATGTTTTTTTCCTATAGAGATTCTAAACAGAAGGCCCTAGCCTTCTAGAATACGCAGAAGGTGTGGCAAAGGCTGACATTGGACCAATAAATGCAGATCAACAAGGGACAGGCAAGGTAACCCATTGGCATTAGGGGCCTCTTGAAGTCCTCTGTATCAAATGTGGTTCAGTCATTCCCTGTCAGCACTGGGGAAACTCTTCCAGAGAGTAACTAGAAGACTTAATGCCTATTATGAAAAACTATACTGCTCTGAATGACAGAACATCTTTAGAAGATAAAACAAAATTTTCAGGAGAAACCATAAAGCAAATATTTTGGCAAACTTCTATAAATGCTTAATTTTTTTTTTTTTTTGTTTTTTTTTTTTTGTTTTTTTGAGACAGGATTTCTCTGTGTAGGGCAAACTTCTATAAATGATCAAAGACCAATGTAAAAATATGAATAAATGGCATTATAATTGAGGGTATGGTAGACACAGGGACAAATGTAACAACAATTGCACCAAGATCTTGGCATCCAAATCAGCCACTTCAGAGGTAAATGTTCACCTATAAAGGACTGGAACTTTATCTCAAGTAAAACAAAGCACAAGATGGGTTGAATGTATAGGGCTGGAAAGACAGGAAAATTAAAGCCATATGTGGCGAACAAAGCAATGAATTTACGGGACATGATTGTTACAGCAATGGAAAACCCAGATTAACATTCCTCCAGTCTCAGAAACAAACCATAAACTAGCATGCTTCTGAGGAAAATATTAAAAGGTATTATAGGGCTGGAGAGATGGCTCAGCAGTTAAGAACACTGGCTGTTCTTCCAGAGGTCCTGAGTTCAATTCCCAACAACCACATGGTGGCTCACAACCATCTGTAATGAGATCTGGTGCCCTCTTCTGGCCTGCAAGGATACACGCAGACATTACACTGTATATATAATAAATAAATCTTAAAAAAAAAAAAAAAGGTATTGTAAAGAATAGTCATCGACAATTCAGATTGTATATAAACAGGGCACAACAGCTGCTGATCTTTCAGAGGTACCAAAAATTGTTAACTGACAAATCTGTCTGGGTCGAACAATGGCCTTTGACATCAGAAAAATTACAGGCCTTAGAACAGCTGGTACAGGAACAGCTAAACATTGAAGAATCCACTGGTCCTTGTAATTCTCCTGTATTTGTCATTAAAAAGAAATTTGGAAAATGAAGAACGGTAACAGATCCAAGAGCTATGAATAAGGTGATTCAGCCAAGGGGATCTTTACAGCCTAGAATTCCCCTGCTTTTTCTATTTCCTAAAGGACGGCCTATTATAGTTAATAATTTAAAAGATTGCTTTTTTTGGGTTGAAGAGATGGCTCAGTGGTTAAGAGCACAGGCTGCTCTTCCATAGGTCCTGAGTTCAATTCCCTGCACCCACATGGTGACTCACAACAATCTGTAATGAGACCTGGTACCCTCTTCTGGCCTGCAGGCATGCATGCAGACAGAATACTATATACATAATAAATAAATAAATCTTAAAAAAAAAGATTGCTTTTTTTTTTTAACTATACCTTTGCAAGAACAGGATGGAGAAAATTTTGCCTTCATAGTACCTACTTACAATAATTCCCAGCCTGCTAAAAGATATCTGTGGAAAATTCTCCCACAAGGAATGTTAAATAGTCCTACCTTGTGTCAATATTTTGTACAACAGCCACTAGAAATGGCTGTTTCTTCAATCTATAATTTCACATTATATGGATGATATTTTACTAGCTGATTCAGATGCAGATACCTTAGATAAAATGAAGAAGTAAAGACAATTTTGCCTTGTTGCTCCTGAAACAAATTGCTCCTGAAAAAGTACAAAGAGGAGATTCTATTAGTTACCTAGGATATAAGGTAAGTTTATAAAAAAACTCAACCACAGAAAGCACAAATCAGGAGAAATCAATTACGAGATCTTAATGATTTTCAAAAATTGCTGGGAGATATTAACTGGCCATGGCCCACAATTGGATTGACAACTCAAGAACTAAGTAATTTATTCCAAACCTTACAAGGTAATAATGACTTAAATAGTCCAAGAAGATTATCAGCTGAGGCTGAGAGAGAAGTGGCTTTGGTGGCAAAGAAATTACAGGATGCACATGTGGATCATCTGGATCCATTGCTTGACTGTATTCTGGTTATTTTACCTTCTATGCATTACCCTCCTGGAATTCAGATGCAGAGAGAAGACAATATCTTAGAATGGATATTTTTACCACACAGAGTAAAACATTAAAGACCTATGTAGGTTTCTGAGTTGATTCTGAAACGAAAACTAAGATTTCATTAATTAGCAGGAATTTTACTAACGCTGAAATTTCCTCATTACAGACAAAAACTGAACACTGGCAAAGAGCTTGCAGTAATTTTTTTGAGAAGAAATTAACAACAAATATCCCCAAAGCAAGAGACTTCAGTTTACAAAGAGAACTGCCAGTGGCCAAGAGGAGCAGCAGGTGGCAACTGAAGTTCAAGGTGTCAGCCCACTAGAAGGCTGTGATTGATATTTTGTGAATGCTCTAACAAATGAAGCTTGCCTGAAGATCAGAGGGCAAGGCCAGCCACTAGCTAGCCATAGAGGCCAGGTAATTGTGGCACACATCTTTAATCCTAGCTCTTGGGAGACATACACACCTTTAATCCTAGCACTAGGGAGGTTGAGACAGGAAGTGATATGGGCAGGTAGAGAAATGTAAATTTCTAGTCCTTGAAAGTTATTACTACAAACTATTTAAGATAATAAAGAAATGCAGTTCAGTAGTTAGTCACTTATTACAATCAAACTTATAGTCATGTTAGGTATGTTTTCAAAGTCAGAGACATATTTTAGGTAGACAGGTGGTCTTCAAACATCTCATAGACCTACAGAATATGGCATTTAAGATGTTTTAATAACATAAGTGTTTTGTTTTTTTTTAAATTTTTTATGAGACATGTCTGTTCCTGGCAGCACTAATCTACTTCAGAGAAGATGATGGACATCAAAGAAACTCCATATGGAGTTTACTTTCTTTGTGGCAAAAGTTAGTCACTGGGCAAGAAATTGTTCTTGCTTTGATTGGTGTCCAAACTGGACAAGCAGGACACAATTAAGTGACTGCTGAACTCCGCCAAGACAAGGTGGGACAGTCCTTCAAAATTCCTGCTTCACAGAAAAGTCTGTCATATATTCTAGGACTATAGGCTGAAGATGGATGCCCCAAAGTTATAGTTATATGCCTTGGGTGACTGTCCAGACAGCCAGCTGTTTCTGTCATTTCTTAGATTTAGAAGATGTTCGCTCTGCACTTTCTCTTTACTCAGGTAATATTATATCCTTCTTAGGTCTCTGACGGAGTTGAAGACTAGATAGTTATAGTATTTCTTGTTACCAAATTCAGTAAAGAAACTCAGAAAAGAGGTGTCGAGTGTATAAAGTTGAGACATAAAAAGATAGTTTTGGCTTGGTAATACAAGTTATGATAGAAAACAAATTAGGCACAACACTTTGGACTCACCAAAATAGGATAATGGAGCATTTTCTCTGAATCTGTCATATTCAAGTGGACTGGACATTTTTAATGTAATTCTTACCTGTATATATTTGTATAAAGTTATTGTACTTATTATATATAGTTCTACTATGTTAGTTTATAGTTTTGTTTTTTTTTTTAGACAAAAAGGGAGAAATTCTGTGATATTCTAAGTGTTCTGACAAATAAAAGTTGCTTGGAGTCTGAGGGCAGAGCTAGCCACTAAATGACCAAAATTAGCCACAGAGGTTTTGGAGGAATATGGACAGATAGTAGTAGTAGTAGTAGCAAGGCAGGGCAGAGAGGGATCTCAGTCATTTTGGAGGAAGGAACAGAGCAGGTAGGAGAGACCTGGTGGCTTCTCTGACCCTTCAGGTTCTTACCCTGATGTCGGACTCCTGAATTTTTATTGATAAAGAATAATTAGGATAACGCTTCACCCAAGGTCAGCTACATTAATCTTAGGCCCTGGCCCAGGAAACGGAACTCAGTGACGGGACAGCACCTAGGACTAGTAATGTGGGCTGTGGCTCTCTCCAGGGAAAGTGACTTCCGTTGGATTCTTCCCACCCCTGGGAAGCTGAGACACTGCTGTCCTGGAGGTTCTGTGACCTTGACCCCTGAAGTCAGGCAGAGGCCTATTACCCATCCCTTACTGGACGATGTGAGTAGAAAGGTTTATGGCCAGTGTGACATATTCAAGGAGCTGGCAAAAACAGGAGTGACAAAAGCTTCTACCTCAAGAGCCAAGTCTGATCATGATCCAAATACAAACCCAAAGTTTTGCTTTTATAAAGACTGTGAATCTGGGAAGGTTAGAGATTAGTATGTAGGTAGGGAAAAAATAGACAGCCAGAGCTTATCCTCTGTCTCTCTAACAAATGGGCAAAACTGAAGGCTAGAAATCTCAGAACAGGGAGAACACGAGAAGAGACTGTTAGGTCTCTTGTACCTTCTCTGGGACTATCAATGAATTGGACATAAATAACATACTCTAGGGGGTAAAAAAATGTGTAATCATTTGTCAATTAACAATGGGATGAGTCCAGAATATGTGGCCTTGTTACTATGACTATCACACAATTTACTTACACAAATCCAATTATGACATTAAAAGGTGATTGAATCTTAAGGGATCACCAATATACAAACAGACTAAAATGTGTTTTGTGGCAAGTGACTGTATTAGTTTAGTATCCAGCTCTTCCAAATCTGTTCTCTATGGTCCCACCACCATATATATTATATATACTTTGCCTTGGATAACTGAGTTGGGATTGAAACCTGTGAAGTTCACTGGAAAAGCACACATATGCAAACTGAGTAGAACTTGCATTAATATGAAGACTTGGAATGCAGCAGATGGAAAGCCCAAATCATCTTGTGTCATTTTTTGTCTTGTAATAGCCATTTGTCACCCACCTCTGCATCTGACCTAAGTTCTTTTAGAATTTATCTATTTAGGAGACTATTATCGTCTACCAACTTAGAAGCTAAGTATGTCACCAGCTAGTATATAAAACCTATAGCATGGGTAAGATGGCTCAGTGATTTTAAGAGAGCATGCTCTTCTTACAAAAGACCAAACTTTGGTTGGTTCTGAGCACCCACGCAGGGTAGCTCACATACCTTTAACTGTAGCTTTCTTCTGACTTCCAGGGGAGAGTTCATGTTCATACATACCCAAACACATAAATAAAAATAAATCTTAAACCAAAACGAGTGTTCCCATCCCCTTTGCTTACAGGTTTTTCTCATCTGCTACCTTTATGTTAGGTCATACTGTTTTTGGACACACAAGGTCTCATGTAGCAGAAAGCTGTCCTCAACTTGTTACCTGGATCATGGTGGCTAATAACATGATACAGGAACTTGTTTCTTACTTTTTTGTTTTGTTTTTAAACAAACAAAAAAACCAACTGTTACTCTGAGGCTGGAAGACTGGTAGGGGTGATAATCTTGGCTCCCCCCTCCCCCTTGAAATTCACTCTGTAAACTAGGCTGACCTCTGACTCAGAGATCCAGAGTACTGGGATTAAAGGCATCACCACCACTGCCCCGACATCTTCAATCATCTTTAATAGTCATTTATCTCTCACCTCTGTATCTAAGAGCCTTTGAAAGACATTAACTATACCATTAACTTCCACTAACCTGAAAGCCAAGACTATAATAATCACATAGCCTCTAAAACTTACAGCAGGTGTCTCCCCAATTCTGCCGTAGCCTGCCCACATCTCACGTTACCTTTGGGGAGTTTCGTTTTATGTTGACAAACCTGCTTAGAGGGAGCAGAAAGGCAAGCATCCAAATTCTGCTTCTTCCATGACTAATTATGCGACCTTGAGGACAGGACTTAGGTTACCTGTACCTACAGCCTGGGATAACTCAATACAGGAAACCATGATAGTTTTCTACGAAAAGAGAAAGGTCAAAGCAGTCATTACCCTGAGAACTCAAGTCGTGAAGCACTCGCGACTTACTCTTCAGGGCCGTCCTTATTTAGGCCGACCCTGACTCGGGGGCTCACTGGCCGACGGCTATCCCACTGCAGCCTGCCAGGTCTTTCTGGCTTTCCCGTTCGGCCCCCGGAACCCTTTCCCACCGCGTAGGCGCACGGGGCCCTTCCTTAGCTACAGGCGTGCGCCCGTGCACCCCCGAGTGACGCGAAACTGCGGGGCGCGGAAGCACTGAAGCCACACGGCGCGCAGCACCCTCTTCCTCGGGTCTCCTGAGGCCGTCCCTCCAGGCCCGAGGCTGTCGGCGCCCCGTGACCCGCTCCGTCGGGCGGACGACTCCGCAGGCGCGCGGCCGGACAGCACGGCCGTCCTAAGCGGCCTGCGCAGGCGCACTGGCCCGCCGCGCCTGCGCCGTTCGTCGCCCTCCGGTCCGGCCGCTCGACCCCGGGTTGACGGGAGGCGGCGGCCGTCGAGGGTCGCGGCCCCGCCCGCCCTGCCTTTGAGGCCCTCAGTCCCCTCACCAGTCGCCGGAGGGCCGCTCCGAGCCGCGTTCACTTCAACGCGCTGCGGACGGTGCTGGGCTCGGAGTGCGGAGGAAGGGGCGGGTGCGGCGTGGGGGCGGGGCCAGAAGACAGCGTGCTGATTGGCCTGCTCTGCCCGCAGGGTCACCCCTTCGCTGTCGCTGGTTGCTGGTGCAACGATCCCGCGCAAGCGCACTATTGACCTGACCGGGCTGAGTTGGAAGTTCACGTAGAGTGCGGACCTGGCGATAGGGTCACCTGCTATGCTCAACTAACCTGCCTCCCCTTTTGGATGTCCACACGTGGGCCGCTTCCTGCCACTCAGAGGAAAGAGCGCCATTCCCAGGGCCACCTGGAGACGGGTCAGGGCCCGAGTAGGTTACCTGAGGGAGGCCGATCGCCCCAATCCGCTCCCAAGGTAGTGTCTTCCTATACGGTGAGGCCAGACCGGATGTCCACTATCTTGATTAATCTTCCCCACAGATGAATGGCATGCCCAAGAGCACTAACAGGGACAGCGGTACTCCTGTTCTGCTGGCCAGCTGCCTCAGGTTGAGACTAGGGTGAGTGGAGAAGGCTCCCAACACTGCAGAGCAAGGGCGTCCAACCCGCGAATGCACGGGACGCCTAGGAACGCGGCTCAATCCCAAAACGTAAACCTGCTGGGGAATTAGCTCAGTTGGCAGACTAGCCAAGGCCGGGAGTTTATTTACCAGCACCACATAAAACAGATTGGTGGTACGCAGACTTGAAAATCCAAGCACACCAAAAGTGGACGCAGGAGGATCAGAATTCAGTCATCCCTTGCCTCCGCAATTCCTAGCCAGTAGACTACCTGACACTGTGTGATGGTTAGTTTTGTCAGTTCGGTAGGATGTAACATCACCTGAGAAGACAGTCTCAACTAGGAATTACATGGATTGGGTTGACCTGTGGGCAAACCTGTGAGACATTTTCACCATTTCATGGATTGGGTTCTGCACTGTACAAGTGTTGAGAGGCGACTTAGAGAAAGCAAGAGGCATATCCATTCACTTTGTTCATGGCTGGATGTAGGTTAACTAGCTGCCTTAAGTTCCTGCTGCTGTGACTCCTCCGCAATAGCAGACTATAACCTAGAGTTGTATGCTAAAATAAAATCTTGCTCCGCTTAGTCGCTCTTTGTCAGGGTGTTTTACTAAAGCATCAGACATGAAACTAGGAAAGACCCTGTGTTGAAATAACAAAAGTGTAGCTTAAAAGCTGTTCTTGTGTGTGACTTACTTTATAATGACTTCACAGTTTACTCTTTAGACAACAAAGATTGAAATGTCACACAAAATAAAAATATGACTTTGTATGTAAGTATGGGCTCAGTATTATGGTGGTTTCCAGGGTGTTATCTTTCAGGTACAGACAGTGAAACTGGCACCACTGGATGTTACATATGCTTGGAGTGACTTGAGTGAAAGGCAGCGGTTATTGAGGTGTTAGCCTATTATTGCAGAACAGGTAGGTTTTATTTGGGGATGGTCTCAGTATGTAGCCCTGGCTGGCCTGGAACTGGCAATGTAGACTAGTGTGGCTCCAAACTCACAAGAGATCTACCTGCCTCTGCCACAGCAAAGTAAGTAAAGATTAAACAGGACTCCAGAGACAGACTGCAGATGAACAATGGCTGTTCAGCCAAACATGGACAGACAGATGACTACATTTTTGTTGAGGCATTCTGCTTAATTTGCAGGGAATTCGTGCAAGTTTCCTAAGACTATGACTTGAAAGGCATTATATGCAAAGACACACTGCCAGATTAGGTGCTTATCAAGGGTTGTATTGTAAGGAAAAACAGAACTGGAAACCTGCCATTTTTCCAATGGAATGCAGAGTTGCAATCTGACATTCAAGTCAAAGGAAAATCTGGTCATGTCTGACTTTTATAGGTTTTATCTTCCTAGATACACACATCACTCACCTTAGGATCAAATCTTATTCACGCCAGCAGCTACATTTGAGCAACTAGTTTCAAGCATGAAGTACAATTAAGAGTAAAGTTAGAACCAAAATCTGATGAACACCTGAGTGTTGCTCGAATTTTAAAATGGTCTTATATAAAAAACCCGGAGCCAGATACTAGGGTCAATGCTGAAAGATCAGAGAGACAAAGGAACAAGCCACTGCCACATCTCACCTCACCAACTCCACAAATCCCGTTTGAAAGCCTCTGAGTCCTCAGCCAAGAGGGGTCCAGCTGAAAAGGCAATCCTTTAGTTCCTGTCTCCGCACGCTTTACATACTTTTCTCTGCCCAGCCATATTACTTCCTTCCTAGTGCTGGGATTAAAGGCCTGTGTGCTTCCCAAAATATTGCTAGCAAAGGCATGAGATCTCAAGTACTGGGATTAAAGGTGTGTGCTACCACTGCCTGGCTCTGTTTCTCTCCTAGACTGAATCAGTCTCATGTAGTCCAGGGTGGCTTTGAAATGGCAGAGATCTTTAATCTTCCTGACTGCTAGGATTAAAGGTGTATGCCACCACTGCCTGGCCTCTATGTTTAATTTAGTGGCTGGTTCTGTCCTCTGATCCTCAGGCAAATTTTATTAGGGTACAACAAAATATCACACCTGAGAACTGAAACTACTTCACTGAACCAGATATTATGTATTAGGCTTCAATATCCCACTATGCTTTAATTATTAGTGATTGCAAATCTGGGACCTGCCAATGATTTTAAGACTCTGAACAGAGTACTGCATAATTAGAACCATTATGCAAAACTTGTTTATATATGCTAGCAGAGATCATCAAAATTGTACATGGACACCCCCCTTTTTTGCTAGTGTTATGTATTTACTGAGTGGCCCCAAATGATAGTTCTTGTCTAATGTGGACCAGAGAAGACAAAAGGTTAGATACCAGATATTGAGCATGCTGAGTGGAGCAGGGCAAGAGTTGTAGGAAGTGGAGTGGGTAAAGATTTTGGGCGAGTTAACAAATCATAGGATCCCTCTTTTCTAGTAGGCTGAGATGGGAACCCAGACCCTTAAATATGCTTGGCAAATGCTCTATCACAGAGCTACATGCTCAACTTTTCAGAAGTTTTTACTGGTGCCAAGGTGTCTGCAGATGGCTGGCTAATGGAATATAAATAGAACATCACATGCCCTATCCCATACCCAAGAGTGTGAGCATCTCTCACTGGGGATGGCAGAAGCAGCTGCATCACATGAGCCCTGTGAATGTAAACGGCTTGCTGTTACTACTGTGTAAGGGTGGAGTCCAGTTTCATTCATCATGTTACTCTATCACTGAATATGTTTTCCATGATGTGTTTCAATTTCAGTTCCACATGCGAAACATGTCTGCCTCCTGCTAATTCTAATTCTTTTCCAAATAACTTTATAGTGGTAAGCTGAGTTTCCAGCGGTGGGAAGGACCAAGTACAGCAAAGTGAAATGTAACCATTTAGAACTAGAACAGAAAGACTGGGTTAACTAAGTCCTGAATTGCAGACCTCAGTTTTTTACAGAATGGTTTTAATTAATCTCGTTATTAATGGGAAAGCACATCAAAATAGGTTTCAGGACATTAAAGAAGCAAAAACTTACAAATAACATCAACAATACAAGTGATTCTAATGGTTTGACAATTATCTTTTAAAACATTAAGTTAGACAGGAGCCATTTAAAGAAAAATATTTATTTTTAACTATGTCTAAGTGTGTGGGTATGCATATGTGCGCTGACTCCCCTAAAGCTGTACTTGTGAGCTTCCTGACATGGGTCACTAGGAACTGAATTCATTCTGGAATAGCCATCTCTTCAGCTCTAAGACAATAATAATAGAAAAATGATTGGGGTTCCTGCTGCTTATAGGGTTTGGTCAACTTCAAGGTGTCAAACACTTATTCCAACAGAAAGACTAATGTTTCTTTTCTAACACTTTGGTAAGTGAACTAACTGTGAAGAACCATCAATAAACCAGACAGGTAAACGCCATGAATTTGGTACAGTGCGATGATGTAACGCTGGTAAGGTATTTAAAGATCAGTCCTTCTGGAAACAAACTTCACTAGTTCATGATGGCTTAGTCTTTAAGGATGAAATTAAGCAAATAATAAAGTTAGGGGGAAAATTGTGTCTCAAACTAATGTATACAGCAGTGCTTACAAAGCTGAGGCAGGGGGTGATGGCAGTTCCAGGCCTGGAGTACAGTGAAACCATCTCAAAACATTCCCAACAACCTGCTGCTGCGGCTGCCAGCCCTCTGGGGTCCTTTTTGCTGCCTCTGGCCTGATGCAGTTATGCCTCCCTTCTCTCTTTAATGCTTTTAAACTTTTTTTAATTAAAAAAAAAAGTCTATATGCATGTGCACCACATGCACTCAGAGCCCAGAGACCAGAAAAGGGTGTTAGATCCCCTAGAATTGGAGTTACAGATAGTTGTGAGCCACATGTGGCTTCTGGGAATTGGAGTCCTCTCAAAGAACAAATCAAGGGGTCAGGCTAGCACATCAATGCCTTTATCCGTTGGGCCTCTCACCAGCCCAGACCTTTGTTGTTATCTTTTATTTCCCTTACAACATACCCTAAACTATCTTCATTAAAAACTAGTTTTTTTTGCCAGGCATGGTAGCTTATACCTTTAAACCCAGCACTTGGGGAGGGAGCAGAGGCAGGCCGATCTCTGTGAGTTCCAGGGCAGCCATAGCTACAAAGTGAGACCCTGTCTCAAAATAATAATAATAATAATAATAATAATAATAACAACAACAATAACAACTACTTTTTCTTGGGCTGGAGAAATGGCTCCGTGGTTAAGAGCACTTGCTCTTGTAGAGGACCTGAATTTAGTACCCAGTACCCACATGATGGCTCGCAACATCCCTACCTCCAGTTCTAGGAGAGCCAATGTCTTCTTTTGACCTCCGAGGGCACCAGGCACGCATGTGGTACACATACATACATGCAGGCAAAATACTCATACATATAAAATCAACAAAATCTGAAAAGAATTTTAAAACTAAAACTTGCAACTTTTGTAGTGCTAGGGACTGAACTCAGAACCCAGGGCCTTCCACATGTAGACAAGTGCTGTACCACTGAGCTGTATTCCCACACGCCACTCGTACTTTTTTCTGGAGACAGTATCACACTGTTGCCCAGTGTGGCAATCCTCCTGCTTTCGTCTGCTTCAGTGCTGGGATCACGGGCGTGTACAACTAACTCAGTTCTTTCTTCTTACATTTGTGTGTATACTCGAATGTGCCGACTCACGCAGTCCGTTTTCTCCTCCACCGTCTGGGTCCCAGGCATCCAACTCAGGTTGTCAAGTTTGGCAGAAGGGGCCTTTTAACTGCTGAGCTATCTCCCAGTCCATACCTTTTTACATTTTATTCCTGAAGGTAGGTGTGTGTGTGTGTGTGTGTGTGTGTGTGTGTGTGTGTGTGTGGTGGTAGGGTTGAATCAAGGGTCTCGAGCACGCTAAGCAAATCTCCATCAGCGGATTACATCCCCAACTCTTAAGCTGTCATTTACAAGGTTAGGATGGAAAGAGAGAATTGAGAACTGAAGAACTCTTGGCAGCTTCCATCCAAACTTCTGTACTTCAGAGATAACCAAATCTGCCCAGGCAGTGGTGGCGCACGCCTTTAATCCCAGCACTTTGGAGGCAGAGGCAGATGGATCTCTCTGAGTTCGATGGCAGCTTGGTTGACAGAGTGTCCTAGAGGACATCCAGGGCTACACAGAGAAACACTGGAGAGAGAGAGAGAGAGAGAGAACACACCAAATCCCACCATGGTTCTAGCACCAACAGTCCTGGCCCTAGGATGGCCCAGCCCTTTACATTCCACTGAAGTGCCTGTTTGAGAAAGCTCAATGCTGCCAGGAGAACAAACTGTTCATTTTGGGCAACACCTGGTTGCCAATAACAAGCTCCCAACTTACTTTTCTTAAAGACTTACTAAAAAGGGCCTAGAATTTTGAGTCCTTCTTTTGTCCCCTTATGATAGTGTTTGTATTTCTTACACTTTAGGAGTGTCCTTCTCAAAGAACCAAGGACCATACATATCTTTGCAGTGTAGTTATTAGGAAAGACAGGGCCTCCATCTCCTAGTCTTGGAGACATGTAAAAGATTCTTTGGTCTAACTTTAGACGGGCCTCTGTACACTATCTTGTAAAACCTAGTTTTAATAAAGAACTTTGTGAAGTCAGTTTACCAAGACCACTCCTCTACCTGTCGTTCATGTCAGGCTCCTCCGTACAGACACAAGCCTTCCAGGGTTGTCTTCACCAAGAATCCAGCTAGGCTGGCTTAACCAGTCCCGTTTTACCCTACTTTTTCCTCTCATCAATTTTCCGTCCACTGACCCCAACATCGATCTTTGGCTATACATTTCCCTTTGTTCACACTGGAGGGAGTCCGATCTCTCCCCGCACTGTACTGGCCCCTATATCTCGTTCTACAATCCTTATACAGTCTTCTTTATCGTTCTTTAACAAACCACGGAATACTTTTTAACACGGAGCAGAATCCTAACGTCACTGCCAACTAGAAACACGCTGGCCTTATAGCATCGACAGTGACCAGCTTCGTTAATTCCTTTCACTCCTCTCCGTTCTCCCTCCTCATTCACATTCCCCTTAAAATACCTAAAGACCCTTACACAAATGCAGCTCTCGACTAAACAAAATCTCTTCTTAACCGCTTTACCAAACACGGGCTGTGTTTGACAGAACCCAAAGGGAACTCGGCCCAGGTGCGGGCTTCCTCTCCAGGGAAAAGCTTGTCCCGGCTGACGCAGTCAGGCTAGTGTACCGAGCAAACACCCCGCCTTGCAACCCTTAGCCTCGGTCCTTCTTGCCTAAGTAGCAGGGGCATCCAGACCACCCATTTACGGAGTAGGGAGTGATGCACTGGGCGAAGTTCGAGCCTCCTCGTCCTCCTCCTGAAAGCGAGCAAACTCTGAGATCCTCGACATCCACAGCGCAGCTGGCGTGCAGTGAGGTTCGCTACCTAGCGGGAGCGATGGCGCCGGCTACAGGTATCGGGAGAGGTTCGCTCACTTCCCCTGACCCAGAGCCCGCCGGTTTCACGGAATCGAGAGAAAGCACCTTTGGACAACGACTATTGTTTTCAGTAGCGATCCCCACATCCGAAAGAGCCGAGGCCACCGAAACCGGAAGTCCACAACACCACGTCCAGTTCACGCCTGGAAATGACTGTCCACAGCCACCGTCTCTATGCCGTAAAGCAAGATGGCCGCTCTCTCTTACGACACTACGGCGAGCACTTCCCTAGTCGGGAGGGACTATAGGTCTCCATCACCCGCTGTAGTTTCCCTAGGAATCTATTATTCATGCATTCATTTCACTTAGGCTCGGCGGGGGTGAACTGGAAGCTAGGAAAGGCAACGTTGGACATAGAGCGGCGCCATCTTGTACGGACGCTGGAGCCCAGCCCTCCGGGCGTTGAGCCCGCACAGGGCAAGGCTTGTCAGTGAGGAAGGGAGGGATAGCGTCGTTACGTGATGGCGTATTTCCGTTTCCTCGCCGCCGGGGCGTTTCTGGTTGGACAGTCTTGTTGCGGGGAGGGAGGGGGAAGATTGTTTGCTCCCTAGACGCTCCCCGCACAACAAGGTAAACTGAGGTAAAGCCGGGAAGGGGGATTTTTGCTCTTGGTTTTATATGGGGTGGCTGGGACTCAGACCTTGGGACTGCGGGAGAGTGTGGGGCTGGAGCCCGGGGGCTCAGATGGTCCGCAGGACTGGTGAGGCGAGGTGGAGGGATAGAGGGTGAATGGCTAAGCCGGAGAGGATGGTGGTGGGGGGACCGGCTGGATAGAAAGAGAGTGTGGATGAGAGGGTGGGGGGCTCAGAGGGGCGTCTGGAGAGTGCTGGCTAGGGAGGGGCTGGAGTGACGAACAGGGGCCGGAGCGGAGTCGGACCTCAAGTCCTTGAGGCCGGAGCAAAGAAGTTGAGGTGGGGACCGGTCGGACCGCACAAGTGTGTGCGGAGGGTAGAGTGGTGTCTTGGGGAGACCCCGGACTTGGAGAAGGCTGCTGGCCAAGGTCCTGATGCTGACATCATCTGTAACTTGGCCTTTGTTCCTCCTGCAGCTCCCCAGAGGCTCATCCCTTAGCCTCTGCTCGGACTTAGCCTTCTCTCCTCCATCTGCCACCACGGCCTGGAGGCCCTTGCCTCCCCCCTCCCGAATGGTGCTCCTCTTCGCAGGCCTCGGCCCAGGATCCAGGCCCCCTTTGCTCCTTGATTTGGGGCTGTTGTTGCTGGGGTCTCTTGGTGGACTCCCCGTGGTGGGGTGTGAAGAACTTTTGGACAGACGAGGCTTGAGTTATAGGGACCTCACCAACACGTTGACTCTCAGCCCCTAGCCGAGCGCGAGGCGCCTCCCGTGCCCACTGTTTTTTTCTGCCTTTGAGAAGAGAAACCCTTCTCTTTGACATCCAAAGCCCAGGAAGCCTCAAGCTGGGGCCCTGGTCCCAGCATGCCAGCCCTCTCCTGTGCATAGGGCTCTGCCCTCTTCCAGCCAGCATGGCTGATTTCAAAAAGGCTCCGGGGGGCCGAGAGACGCCACAGGGGGAACTGCGGCCCGAGATGGTAGAGGATGAAGTCCCTAGGAGCCCCGTCGCTGAGGAGCCTGGAGGAGGCGGGAGCAACGGCGGCAGTGAGACCAAATTGTCCCCTAGAGAGGAGGAAGAACTGGACCCGAGGATACAGGTGAGAGGACCCGGTGGGAGGAGGGGAGGGAAGCCCAGATTCCAGACTCCCTGAAGAGCTGTCAGAGGAATGAGACCTTACACCTACTCTCTCTCAGTGGACTGGGAGGGAGAAGGAAATAAGTGTGTCCACAAACCATTGCGGTTTATCGTGACAAGTGCCATGGGAGAGTGGGGACCCTGCCAGGGCGCTTCCGGTATGCTGGATGATGGTACTCTTTAGGGCACAGAACCGTTGTCCTTCTTTCTGAATAAGCGGAGGGGCCGGTCGCCCAGATAGCTTTGCATGTACTGGAGGCAAGAGGAGGTGACTGAGATTGGGAGGCAGTTTTGAGGCTGAGTGGGGAGATCTCTTCACTTTTTCTGCAGTTTAGTTGGTAAGACAGGGAGATGGTTGTGTAAGAGACAGCAGGGACGTGGCTGTGAGGGAGACTGGGATTGTGGGGGAGAGATGGCTGGCTAGGTAAAGCTGAGTTATCTGTAGTGTTTTAGGCTACTGTCTAAGGCGGACTCTATGGGGAAGTTTCTCGGGCAGATCACGGCCAGCATGTGCCCAGGAATGCTATTTGTGTGGGCTGCATCTCTGAAGTTCTGTTGCTTGGAGAAGTGATTGATCTCCTTCTGGAGATAGCCAGAGCATCCTAGAGCTTGAGTTCTTGGGCCTCTCTGTCAACAAACCTTACTGGGTAATGCCAATGAGTTGTGAAGAAAGCAAAGCTGGTCCTGGTGTGTGGGTCTGAGGGTGTGTGTGTGTGTGTGTGTGTGTGTGGTGAGGCTCCTCTTGGGCTAATGGAGCATTGGTGAGCTATTCTTTTCTGGCATGAGTCAGTAATTTATTGCTGCTGTGCTTCTTGGGGCTGAATTGAAAACAACTCAGCTTCTCTTGCTCATTCTGAAGACTTGTCCTCCACTGAGAAAATACATTTAAAAAAATCAGGATAGACATTCAAGCCACTTCAGCCCCATGATCTGTGATTTTTTTAGAAGGTTAACGTCTTTGAGCTTCAATTTCTCTGTAAAGTGAGGGATTTGATTTGTCTGAGTTGCACAGCTCCCATTCACCGTACACAGAAGTCTAGAGTTCTTTTCTCTTACAAATACATTTGCTTGTTTCTGTGTGGTAGCGTTTATAGATGGTTAAGAAGGAGCCCTCTCTGTTCCTTGAGGAGAAGGGCATATAATGCATCTCTTATACCTTCCTGAAATATCCCCTGTTCTGCCCTGGAAAAACCTCCTCTCCTGGCTTCTTCCACCAGCCTCTCGTTCTGTGTACTTTTCTGGGACCCATGTAGGCAAAGGCAGTAGAATGAAGAGACGCACTTGTGCTGCACTGCCCAGGAGGTGCCACCAGAGTCCCTGTGTAAATAGAGTCAGATAAAATACAAACTGAAGTTCTGTGCTGTAGTCATGGCGCTGATGGGAAATTTCTGCTGTCACCGTTCTGACTGATGAGCTCTGGAGTGTTGGGATGCCCTGAGGATGCACAAGGTCTACTTTGCCTCCGGTGAGCTTGTACTGTGGTACTAGAGGGGCAAACTAGACCCTTGTTTCTCTTGCTAAGCTGTGTGAGCTGCATGCTTGGTAGATTGTGGTAGGCTGCACGGGGAGGGAAGGTCTTCCCTTCTGCCTCGTTTAATGGCACAGGCACAGATAGGTCAGCTCTTCAGTCTCACCAGGGGTTCAGAGTTCGCCGTATGGAAAAAGCAGCCTGATGTGAGGAATACCACACTTTTGAGGTGGAGGCCACAACATTCTGCCCTTCTGTATTTGCATTCTTCTGGGTGCTGAGGAGGTGAGACAGTGTGTGTTCGGAGTTTGTTTTAGTGTTGATGGTGGTCTGTATCACATGCCTTGGAAATGTGCTTCAGCTCTTTCAGGGAGTGTCTGTTTTTCTAGAGTCTCAACGCATTTAATGTGTCTCCATTAACAGATCCATCAAAATCCACTAGGGAGTTTTAAAAAACATTTCATTTACTCTGCTGAATAGGATAAGATGTGAAATTAAAGCACACCCAGGGCTGAGTCCAATAGGCAAGGGGTGGCCCAGAGGCAGGCCTCTGATCTGTTCTGGAATTTTTAAAATTTCTTGGAAATGCCTATCCCCGGGTGAGGCTCTCTAATGTGGGGCTGTTTTTCCATGATTGACAGGCAGGTAGCTCATGTGTATCATCTGGTGGTATGTCTCTGGAAGTAGACTGGAGGGAGACTAGCCTGTACCTGCCTGTAGTATGTGTTTACCTCTTCAGAAAAGGCTGTCTCCATCAAGGTTTCATTGGATCATTGGAGTTCCTCATGTCCTCCAGCTTTTGGAAAGAGGGTCTTAGTGGACAGATGTGGGTTGGTGCTAGTATGGGCCTGGCCTCCACTCTGGTTTTCTCTGTCTCTTTTATTATTTTTATTTATTTATTTATTTATTTATTTATTTATTTATTTATTTATTTATTATTTTTCTTTTTATGAGATAGGGTTTCATGTAATCTAGGATGGTCTTGAACTCACTATATAGCTCATGCTGACTTTGAAGTCCTGATCCTTTTGCCTCTGTATCCTGAGTGCTGGGATTATAGGTATGTGCCGCCATGTTTGGCTCTACTTCCTTTTCGATGGATACTTTTTTTTTTTTAAGATATGTGGACACATTTGCTTTACTCCCAATTCTTCAGGGTGACTTTGCAACCCCGTGTCCTCATCTTCAAGTGTTGTTGGTTTAACTCTCAAAGTACAGTCATCATCACCCTGGCCCTGTTTACTCATCATCAGCCTGGGCCTTTGGTGGTTTGCGGAAGAGGACCAGGAGCATCCAAGGGTGGAGCAGAAGCATTTGTAGTCAAGCACCCATGCTTTGACTCAGTGGCCTGGCATTCTGGGAATGCACCCAGAGTGCCCCAAGAAGGTCATCCTCCTGCTGGCTGCTGGCTGCTGGCTTTCTGACAGATGATGCATGCTGACTCAGACCCTGTCCTCCCTGAATTCCATTTTCGCTGAGTGCCGGGAGTTCCTGGTGGAACAGGCCAAATGGAATGTGTTGCTGACTGTCCACAACAGCACTTAGCACTTTGGGTGCTCAGCGGCTTCCCACTGTGCTTTGCCATGATGCTTCAGCTTGACTATTTCTCCCTGCTTACCACAGCCGTCTGTCTGTGGGGAGCTTCTCTTTGTTCTGTTTGTGAGCACTAGTTAGACCTATCAGCAGGCTTTTTCTTTTCTTTCTTTCCTTTCTTTTGGGGGTGGGGTGGGGTGGGGTTTGAGACAGGGTTTGTCTATGTAGCCCTGGCTGTCTTAGAACTTGCTCTGTGGACCAGGCTAGCCTTGAACTTTTAAGACAGGCTTTACCCTATAGTTCAGGCTGACTTTGAACTTAGGATCTCTTGGCCTCAGCTTTCCAAGTGTTGGGTTACGGATGGGTGCCAGTGCAGTTGGCAGCAGGTATTTAACTTTTTTCTTTTTAATTGCAAGGGGTGCCATTGATTTGCTAGTTCCTATATTTGAGCTCACAGATACCTGTCTGCCTCTGCCTTCCAAATGCTGGGATTAAAAGCACAAGCCACCATGCCCAGCCCTGTTTTTCTTCTTAAAGGTGATGTTGTTAGCTGAGTGTGGTGGTGGACATTTTTAATCTCAGCATTAGGGATCCTGAGCCAGGAGGATCAAGAGTTTTAAAAAATAGCTTTTGGAAAATGAACCATTCCATGTGAGTTCACAGCATTGTTCTGTGAGTGGCTCTGTCAAGGACAGTCAGCTAGATTCATGGCTCTTTGGAGGTGGGCTGTGCACAGTTTCATGTCCTTGTTCCTAGTTCCACTGTAGGTCTCTGCATTGTGTTATTCTTTTTATTTCAGTGGATGTATGAGAGCAATTCCCTGTACTTTTAGTTTTTCAGTATTCTTTCAAAGTGTGCACGTGTGTGTCTGTATTATAGAAATAAGTGAGCTTTTTCATTCCAGCCCAACCCCCCTCCCTGGGTTTCTGGAAGGGCCAAATGAGGTGAATGGTAGCCGACATCACATCTGTGCAGATGGGGCAAGATGGTGGGGTTGCTGTCTAGTGCCTGTCATGGATAGGCAGCAGGCAGACTGCATGGGCTGGTGGAGTCAGAGCCTGGAGCTGATCACCTGCCCTGTAGAACCTGTAGCTAAGTACCCGTCATTTCCAGATGTAGAGTCCTTGGCACAGCCCAGCACTCTAGGGAGTAGCTTCAGATCACCAGGATCTGGGATTAGATGTGTTTTCTTAGGCAAGGGAGAATGATTTGTGGCCAGCACTTTCCCAGCTCCCTACCACATCACTGAAAGATCTAGGGTGATTTCATGCTTTTCTCTTGGGCCCAGGGACCAGTGAGACATTCAAACTACTAGATCTAGTGATTTTTCCCTGAGATTCCTCCTTGCCACTACAAGATCATTGTACTGGGGGCTTCTGAGATGACTTAGTGGTTAAGAGCATGTACTGCTTATACAGGGACCTGAATTAAGTTCCCAGCACCCATGTTGGGTGGCTCATAACCGCCTGTAACTCCAGGGGAATTTGATGCCTCGGGCCTCTGCAGACATCTGCACTCACATGCATACCCCTTCCCCTATACTCATAATTTTAAAAAAACATATAAGAAAAGTTGTACTGTATTGGATGGGATCCGGTCAAAAAAACCTTAGAACCCTTGGGTCTTGCTCATCCAACAAGCCCCGTGTTTCTGTGTCCTGCATTTCCTTGGGGTCTTTTCCTCTTCTTCCACTGTAACACAGCAAATAGCTTTTACTTGTTTCTGTGGTCCCTCCAAGCTTCCCTTCCATTGCTCAGACCTGCCATCTTACGTCATAGACTGAGTGGCCCCAGGCTCTGGGGACTCGCTTTGCCGTTGGGCCTCTATTTTCTGCTCTTCCTATGGCACCCCATCTCACTGGTCTTTCTTCCTGCCTCTCAGCTTGTCTCCCTGGAGCACTTGCTCTCCTTTGCCTTCTTGCTGGGAAGAGGTGCCTCAGGCGTCTTGCCCTGGGCTGCCTTCTGCTCAGGTGGGTGTGCCTGCTGCCTAGGGGGCACCTGTGACCGTTCCCACACAGGTTTACTGTTGCCAAGAGCCTTTTGCTCACTACTGTGAGTCACCACCTCTGTGTGCGCTGTGTTCTACATTCTTTTTAAAGATTTGTTTATTTTGTGTGTGTGTTTTGCCTGCATATATGTATGTGGACCATGTTCATGCAATGCCCTTGGAGGCCAGAAGAGGACACTGGATCCCCTGGAGCTGGAATTGCAGATGGTTGTGCACTACCGTGTGGGTGCTGGGAACTGAACCTGGTACCTCTGCAAGAGCAACAAGTAGTCTTAAACCCTGAGCCGTCTCTCCGGGCCCTGTGTTCCGCATTTTTCTCAAAGTACTGAGCAGTAAGTATGCAGTAAGCATGTGCTGAGTGGCCCTCCTGGCCCAGGGAGGAGAATCCTTCATCTCCATCAAGAGGAAGTGGTGCATTCTGGTGACCAGTGAGGCTCACTGCCACCTGCTCTGTGTGTGGTAGCACTGCATTCTCTGCACTGGGTTCCTCATCCTTGCAATGGGGGTCTGACTACTCAGTTAAGTGGAACTGTGAAGGTTTCATGAGACTGTCCTCTGTCCTGGACAGGTGCTGTCGGAACGGTCCCTCCTGCATTTCTTAGCCCTTTTCCAAGTGACTCACTTCACACCCAGTCTGCTGGGACTTTCTCTGTTTTTCCTCCTGCCTAGTGTAGTTCACTTGACGCTACTTGCATCTGTTCTAACCTGTACCCTTCTTTGGCAGGAGGAGCTGGAGCATCTGAACCAGGCTAGTGAGGAGATCAACCAGGTGGAGCTACAGCTAGACGTGAGTGCCTCATTCCTCACGCCCTTGGGCCGGTGTCTGGAGAGGTCTCTATCTGTTTCCCTGGATCGAGACGGTAGTAGAGGAGCGGGTGTGTCTGAGAAATGAGGTTCTGAGACCTATATGCCTGCTTTCTATCTTCCCGTCCAGGAGGCCAGGACCACTTATCGGAGGATCCTGCAGGAGTCTGCAAGAAAGCTTAACACACAGGGCTCTCACTTGGGGAGCTGTATTGAGAAGGCCCGGCCCTACTATGAGGCGCGACGGCTGGCGAAGGAGGTGTGCCCGTGTTTCTGTTACTGTTACAAATACTATAAGACCTCAGAGGAGGAGAGGGTTTATGTGACTTCCGGTCACAGTCATCATTGATGGAAGTCAGGGCAGCAACCCAAGCAAGAACTGGGACAGAACCATGAGGAACCCTGCTTGCCGGCTCACTTGAAGGCTTATACTCAGCTAGCTTTCTTATATAGTCCAGGACCACCTGCTCAGAGAATGTACCACCCGTAGTGGGCTGGGCCTTTTTACATCCATTAACAACCAAGATAATGCCGTATAGACATGCCCACAGGCCAATCTGATCTGGGCAATTCCTCAGCTGAGATTCCCTTTTCAGGTGACTCTAGGCTGTGTCTAGTTGACGTAACTAAGTGATAGGGCAGTTTGAGCTACCATCAGGGAGGGCTTCCTGCAGGGTCTGTCTCTGGACTCTTCAGTCTCTGTTTGGAATGGAGAATAAAGCACCATGCTTAAGGACATGGCGTGCTCTGAATAGCCTGTGAGTTGAGGAGGTTCTTACAGTTGTAGGGAATGGGTTCACGGGGCCAGTGAGATGGCTAAAGGCACCTCCTGCCAAGCCTGATGCCCTGAGTTCTCGCCGGGATCCACATGGTGAAAGGCGAGAACCGACTCCTGTGTGTTGTCCTCTGACCTCCACATGCATGGTGTGCATCTGTGCTGACACACACACATACATGCACATATAAATACATAAAACGTAAGAAAATGGGCTCGTGGTCAAGGAATGGTTGTGTGGAGGCACTGGGTCTTGTCCAGAAAACTGTGTTCAGTCTCACCAATGGCTTCATTCTTTCTATCCTTCCCTCTCCCTTCTCTTCTCTTCCTCTTCACTCCCCTCCCCTGCTCTCCTCTCCCTTCTCCGTTTCCTTGGGCTGGGATCAAACCCAGGGTCTTGGAAATATCAGACAAAGAACACCCACCAGTCCACCTGCTGGTGTTTAGATGTCTTCTGTGTTGAAGTAGTTAGGATTCAGGGTGTAGTTAGGATATCCACTCTGACATCCTACTGTTTTTCTTTGTTTCTCTCTGTCTCGTCCTTCCCTCCCCTCCCCCTCCTCTCCCCTCCCTCTCTTCTCCTCTCCCCTTCTACTCCCCTCCCCTCCCCTCCCTCCCTCCCTCCCTCCCTCCCTCCCTCCCTCCCTCCCTCCCTCCCTCCCTCCCTCCCTTCCTTCCTTCCTTCCTTCCTTCCTTCCTTCCTTCCTTTGAAACAGGGTGTCTCTGTGTACCTCTGGCTGTCCTGGAATTCTCTGTGTAGACCAGACTGGTCTTAAACTCAGAGAGATTTACTTGCCTCTGCCTCCTGAGTGTTGGGATTAAAAGTGTGGGCCACCACACCTGGCTCAGTAATTCTACTTTTTTTTGTCATTTATTATATTAATATTTATTATTATTAATGGGAATAGATCTTTGTTTATCATAAAATATGTGACCAATATGGTATCTGCACTATATTATCCACTTAGGTATATATTATCACCATACTGTTGTCAGTAATTCAAATTTCATTACCACATTTTATCCAACCTACTCATTTTACACTTAGATTTTGCATATGAGAGCCACTTAGTAACTTGCATTTTTTCAGAGTTTTGTTTTTGAACCAAATTTAAATTTGAGAACACAAGAGAGCTTCTAATTATGTGTGAATTAAACAAAATATAGAAATAGTAGCAAGGGGGAAAGCCGATGTTCTCCTTCTACTCCTCTCAGCCTATTTTCTGCCCTCCAGATAGTTCTTAAATTTGCATATATGATAGATTTAGCAATATAAAATGATAATTAACATTCATTTGAAAACAAACACACGAACAAACTCTGCTCAGAAATTTTTACAATTATTTCTTCTTGACTTTGTACAACGTTATTGACACTGCCAAATTTGGTAAGTTGTCTTTTTACAATAATACTATTTATAAATCTCCTTTAGTCTACAACCTAGAGCAAAATGTTTGACTTGGTAATTTATGCCATTCACTTTGTGAAATGTGCAATCTACTCCTGTTTTTAGAGAAGTGCAGGAGATCGATGGGGTTGTATGAGAAGTCTGATTTTTGTTTGTTTGTTTGTTTGTTTGAGACAGGGTTTTTCTGTGTAGCTTTGGAGCCTGTCCTGGAACTCACTCTGTAGCCCAGGCTGGCCTCAAACTCAGAGATCTGCCTGCCTCTGCCTCCCTAGTGTGGGGACTAAAGGCGTGCGCCACCACCGCCTGGTGTGAGAAGTCTGATTTTTTTAAGTATATACGTGCAGCATTTGAAGAACTGAAATCCTTGAACTGGCTCCTGGACTCATGTGGCTGCTTCACCCTGTTTGTGCCCAGTGTGTGCCATTCCAGCTCTAACAGCCAGTTAGTTGCTATGATCTGTGTTTCTTTGTGTGCTATAAGCAACTAAACATGCCTTCTTCCCTTTACTATTACTTCTGATGTATGCTTTTTTTTGTTTTAAAAACTACTTTGTTGTATATTTTACAAAAATGCAGTCATATAGTATGTGCTGTCTTTGTTCCTTCATCTTATCTGTGTCACTGTGTTGTGACATAATACCAAAGCTGTGGACAGCACCTTCTGGGGATGAAGTGCTTTGTGGGGCTGAAGAAATGGCTCGGTTCTTAAGAAGTGTGTTGCTGCTGCTGCACCACACCCTAGCCTGTGTCACACATTATTTATACGCTCAATAGCTATTGTCTTTCTGGTTTTGGTTTTGAGACAGGATCTCTCCATGTAGTCCTGGCTGTCCTGGAGCTTATTATGTAGCCCAGGCTGGCCTCAATCTTGATCTCACAGAGATCTGCCTGCCTCTGTCTTCTGAGTGCTAGGAGTAAAGGGGTGAGTGACCATGGCCTATGAGAGCCACGGCCAGCTGTGCTGTTTCCATTCGTAAGACATGCTCTTTTAGTCCGTTTCTTGTAAACCTGGAAGCTTGGGTTTGCTTCCAGGTCTTTGCTTGGCTAGTATTGGGTGAATATCCCTTATCTTAATTTTGAATAGAGGATGTATCAGATGTTAAACTGGTAACAGATGCTTTGTTTGATCTTAGCCAGTGAGGTGAGAAGCAGTCTTTATCTTAATTTGGGGCTAAGAAGTATTTTAGTTTTTTTTTTCCAGATTTTGGAATATGTGCCTATATATAATGACATACCTTGGAGATGGCAATCAAACTATACATATAACCTGATATATGCTTTTTTTTTTTTTTTTTTTTTTGACATGGCCGTGTCCCCACAGGCCCAGCAGGAGACCCAGAAGGCAGCATTGCGCTATGAGCGGGCTGTGAGCATGCACAACGCGGCGCGGGAGATGGTCTTTGTGGCTGAGCAGGGGGTCATGGCTGACAAAAATCGACTGGACCCTACATGGCAGGAGATGCTCAACCATGCTACCTGTAAGGTGAGGGGCTGCTGGGAGGTCCCCTTCTTGCTCCCCTCCTCACGCCTTCCTCTCACTTTCCCACTCCAGCCTTCCCTCAGCTTTGGTTTCATTTAGGGCGGAACCTGTCCTACCTCTGCCATGCTTAGCCTCCAGTGCTTCCATGATAACATTTCTCTTTAGAATGCCTTCTCTGCTCTCCTGTTTCCTCTGGGTGTGGCTGATCCATGAGCTGCTTCCAGGCAGTGGCTCTGGATTTAGAACTTACATGTTAGGTTCAGCCTTGTGACTCCCTGTTCCTGTTTCCAGGAAGTTTCCCTTCACTGGTCTTATGCTCTACCAATGTATCTTGGAGATTTATTTGTGTACCATTTCCAGGCTCCTAAAGTAGACTGGGGATGGGGGCACCCTGGCATGGGCTCATTCTGCCTCCTGCAGCTTGTTCATGGCATGTATCAGCTCCTGGGTAGTGACTGGGTCTTCCAGTTTTTGGAATGCATAGAGAAGGCACTTTGTCCAGTTGTGGGCCTCATGAGTGAGTGTAGGTGTGTTGGGTAGCCGTAGCGATGGGAGCACCTATGAGGTTGGCTGGTTCTAGGAGACAAGATAGCTGAAGCCTTCACCTGCCTCCTGGTTACACGCTGTTCTGGGCTACACACAGGTAGGGAGGGTGGAAACTAGGGAACCCAACATGCCTCTGGCTTTCCACAGGCAGTGCCTCAGGATTGTTTGGCTGCATAATTGCAGTGTGCTTGAGGGTGTTCGGCCACGTTTAGGGAACGAGCTGGCTGTAGCACCCACCCATGGTGTCAGCCAAGCTGAGTGGAGGTCATATAGATGATGACAGGCAAAGACAGTAGGGGAGAAGTGTTTACAGAGGTATGGGCTTGAGAGCTGTGTCCAAAAGAGATGGTAAGAAGCTCTAGCTGTCCCTGAACCCCTATCCGTCTCAATTTGTAGACAGCGGGGGTGGGGGAGCAGTTTGCAGGCATCTCTGTCCAGGTGCCCCCAGGTCAATGTGCATGTATTGGCAGCCTAGGGCTGATCCCAGGGATGTATGTGTGCCAGCTCATTGATGGGTGTCCCCATCCCAACCTGGGCTAGGTAAACGAGGCAGAGGAAGAGCGTCTTCGAGGTGAACGGGAACATCAGCGTGTGACTCGGCTATGCCAGCAGGCTGAGGCCCGGGTCCAGGCCCTGCAGAAGACCCTCCGACGGGCCATTGGCAAGAGCCGCCCCTACTTTGAGCTCAAGGCCCAGTTCAGCCAAATCCTGGAGGTAGCCAAGTGGGGAGAATGGGCAGGGGGAGGGAGTGCGGTGTGCTTCTTTGGTCAGTGCTGGGGACGGATGGGGGTCAAACCTTGCCAGACCAACCAATACTCTAGCATGTGCTCAAAATGACCCTGCAGGAGTGGGAGGCCGGGGCGAGCGGTTTGTGCTGGTAGAGAACACTGATCAAGAGGCACAGGTAAATGAGGAAAGTAAGAACTGATGGAAGCTGGGGACGGGGGGCAAACCACCCAGATGGAGAGGAAGAATGGAGAGGAAGGGAGGGGAAGAGCCAGTGGGGTGAAGCCCTGGGAGAAAGGCTGGGTGAAGCTCAGGTCAAGAGGGGCATTCAGAGGGTGTAGTCGGGCTGGAGAAAGCGTTGCTGTTCAGAGGTGCTGAGGCCATTGGGGCCAGGATAGGAGGTCTGACCTTAGGGAAGAGTGCTGAGTGGGATCAGAAGCCATCTTACAGGTCACTTGTCCCCTCCACAGGAGCACAAGGCCAAGGTGACAGAGCTGGAGCAGCAGGTGGCACAGGCCAAGACCCGCTACTCGGTGGCCCTACGTAACCTGGAACAGATCAGCGAGCAGATTCACGCCCGGCGCCGGGGCTTGCCTCCTCACCCCCTGGGCCCACGGCGGTCCTCCCCTGTGGGGGCTGAAGCTGGGCTGGAGAGCATTGAGGATGGGGACAGTGGGATTGAAGGGGCAGAGGGCGGGGGCCTGGAGGAGGGCAGCAGCCTTGGGCCTGGTCCAGGCCCAGATACAGACACGCTCAGCCTGCTAAGCCTGCGCACCGTGGCCTCTGACCTGCAGAAGTGTGACTCAGTGGAGCACCTGCGTGGCCTCTCAGACCATGCCAGTCTAGATGGCCAGGAGCTGGGACCCCAGAGCCGGGGACGCCGGGGAAGTGACGGTGGAGTCCGAGGGGGCCGGCACCAGCGCAGTGTCAGCCTGTAGCTTTGTGGCCAGTGTGCTGGCTTGACTTCTACTCTGGGCAATCGGGGCCCCACAGGCCTTTTTCTCCTCGAGTCCTGTCTGCCCCAGAGCTGGTCTGCAGCCTTCCCTGGGCAAGGTCAGCCGTGTCTCAGTCCTGTCTCCCTAGCTTTCTCACTGTTCCTTCTCTCAGGAGGCAGCTCTCTCTTTGCCTTACCCACCCAGAAGGCTTGCGCTCTGGCCCGGCTCCTCTTCCCTCCTGGCACCTGAGTCTCTGTGATCTCCTCTTCTGACCCGACTTCTATCTGTCCGGCTTTTCCCCTCAGGGAACTTGGTCTAGAAGATACAGGAAGGTCACGGGAGAACACGTGTCCTGCCCAAGTGGTTGGACAGGCCCTCACCTGTTGGTTCCTGGCTCTGTCTGCCCAGAAGGCAGCTCCCCAGGGTGCCCTAGATATGCTGCTGAGTCCCGGCAGCCTGTGCTCTTGTCCTGTCCCAGCCTGCCTGTGAGCAGTGTGTAAATGTCCACGTGCCTCTGGAAGACACCACCTTCTGTCAATGCACTCCTTGTGACCTTAGCGGCTATGCTGTGTGTCTGTAATTGAGTGTCAGGTCAGGGAGCCAAACCCTGTTATCAACGCAGCGATTAGGACCAACTCCAAATGGCCCCTGTCTGTGTGGTTTGTCTCCAGTTGGGCTGGGCCCTTCTCGTTGCCAAGGTGCTAGTAGGCCCCCCGATGGGGTCTATGCTGGAGGGTAGAGATGTGAGAGTCTCAAGGCTGAGACCTTGCCACCCCCACCGCTCCCTCATGTGTGGCTCCGGGCTTGCTTTTTCTTGGTGGAGGTTGAACTGGAGCTTGGCACCCTCCTGCAGGGTGGCATCAGGGAATTTGGTGCTCACTCGCTCTCTGTCGCTCTTCCTCACACCAGATAGAACCTACTCCAGGAACCTTTGGGGAGCGCGCTAAGCGTGGCTGCAAAGCCTCCCTTCTTGTGTGGGAGGAGTTGATCTGAAGTGAGGGGTCCCAGCCTCAGAGAGCGGCTCTGGGTGCTGGTGCTCCTGGCTTGTGTGAAGGGAAACCACACCAGATCTGGGGGCCTGGGAAGAGCTGACCTCCTGCCCCACCAGGAGGACGGGGAGAGTGCTTGCCCGGGGCTGGGAGAAGAGCGCCCACGCCTGGAATGGGCTCTCCCCGGTTTCAGGTTTGAGGATGGTCACAATGAGAACCTGCGGGGTTTGAGGTGGCTGTTGAGGAAGAGCAGAGATGAGGACGTGAGTGCGCGAGGACACGTGCTGGTGTGTGTGGGAAAGGGTCAGTCCTGGTTTTATTTAAATAAAATAGTTTATGTAACCGTGATGATCACCGTCTGTTGAAGGAGAAGTGAGGGTGACATGGAGGGAGGGCTCTTGAGGCCAGTCAAGAAGTCAAGGTTGTACACACCGCCGGAGAAGAGGGAAGCAGGTGCCAGCTTGGGGTGGTCACACACAGGCTGGGTGGACAAGGCTCGGGGGCCAGTGCCCGGAAGGCTGTGTTGTGCAGTGGTGAGTGCCGGGGGTGGGCTTGCTGCAGAGGGCCTGCAGGGTTGGAGTGGCCAGCGTTGGGGCTAAGACGCTAGAGGGCTGGCCTGGCACATAGTATCCTGGCTGTGTCTGCACATAAGCGTTAAGGGAGGGGGGATCAAAGTAGGGACACTTGATTATTATTTTTTTTTTTTTTTTTTTTTTTTTTGATTTTTCGAGACAGGGTTTCTCTGTGTAGCTTTGCGCCTTTCCTGGAACTCACTTGGTAGCCCAGGCTGGCCTCGAACTCACAGAGATCCGCCTGGCTCTGCCTCCCGAGTGCTGGGATTAAAGGCGTGCGCCACCACCGCCCGGCTGACACTTGATTATTAAATGTGGCATGGCACTGGATCTTGAGTTTCCAGTAGACAGTGGTTCCTGTCCACTGTGATATCATGACACATTCACACAGATAGTGACTCCTGAGTTGGAGCATGCCTGGTTATAGGTGGGAGAGGTCTGAGTGTACTTACACAAGGATGGCAGACCTTACACAAGGATGAAACACCCAGGAAGTCGGGTCCACAAGGAGCCTCGGAGGTGAAGATGGGGCTGGAGCTGAGCCTGGCCACTCCCCAGTGCCTTGTGACAGATGTTGCCCACATTTGCAGTCCTGTCATTCAGGAGAAGGAAGGAGAATCAGAAGTTCAAAGTCACCTTCAGCTACATAGTAAGTTTGAGGCCAGCCTATGCTACATGAGACCCTGTCTCAAAAACAAAGCTATGATCAAAAGGTTTTGGTCTCAATTACAGCTGGGGCATGCTAGTCTTTAGAGCTGGATTGAGGTGATGGGTCAGCCCAGGAGAGAAAGAATTGCCAGTGTGGCGGGGTTTTAGATGGCGGGGAAGGGCAGGGTGGAGGCCAGAGGTGAGAGGTACAAGCAGAACAGTGATCCTGTGGACACTGGATACCCAGGGCCATTGGGAGCCAGCACAACTGAGCATTCACGGTACTTTTTTTTTTTTTTTTGCGGAGCTGAGGACCGAACCCAGGGCCTTGTGCTTGCTAGGCAAGCGCTCTACCACTGAGCTAAATCCCCAACCCTTCACGGTACTTTTTGACAAGCACTGTTCAGGCCTTCCTCTGAGGCCACCTTCCCTGGTCTGTCAGGAGTACTGTGAGTGCATGGCTTGCATCTTTGGGTTGACAGACTTAAAAATTGGTTGTCTACATTCAAGTGTGGCATGGGATGTTCTGCTGGATATAGCGAAATAGTTACAGTTAAGCTTAGTGGAGTGTTTGTATGGTTATATTCTCTTTTATGTTTAAAAAAAAAAAAACAGAACACCTAAAACAACTCTCAGCAAACTTAGTATAATTATAGTTCTCAGGAGTGAGCTTTTGAAGTGCTGGCCAGTCCCTGGGGACAGGCAGGGTCCTTAAGTCTCCTGGTGCATTGGAGCCTCAGAGGAGAATGCTTGGATTGTTTCCATGCAGTTTGTCCTTGGCTTAGTCACATGCCAGACAAGGTAAGTGAGCAGAAACCAGGAAGGTCAGAAAATGGTGTTTCCTACAAATGAAAAGACCAGCCTCTTCTGGGGTGCTCCCCCACAGCAAGCCTCCATAACAGCGTGCTCTCACTTTGCTAACAACGGTGATTTTTACTTAACCAGTTTATTTCTGACCAGGCACACACGCCCATTTGTGAGGTCCCCTCATTTCCACACTGTCATACCACATGTTCCCCGGGGGGAGGGGGGGAGTTCTATACGGCGTCTTCTCTGTTGAAGGGCTGGGGCTTCGGTCTCCCCTGTGCTCAGCACACACCTTGTTCCTGGTAATCTGTGAAGGTGTTTTTGCTGTATGTCCCTCCTGCAGCCCAGACCTGCAGCAGCCGACTTGATCTTTACAGTGGTTACTAGATCAATACTGAGCGGTACAAAGCCCCAGAGTCAAATCTTCAGTCTTTTGGGGAAATCTCAAAATTTTATCACAGTGCAGCTGTGGATAGCATGGATGCTACAGTGACTATTAGCCATGACTCTTGTTGAGTCTCTGCAGCTTCAGATGTTTAAATCCAGGCACCTGCCCTTGTGCATGACAAGAAAACGTTATAGAGGGATTGCATTGTCTTCTCTCGTGTGTAGTGGACAGCTTAACAACTGTAACTCGGAGCAGGAGGCCGCTTCTCCGGCTGTCAGTCATGCTGTATAAGCAACAAGCAGAAGCCAGTCTTGCATACTGAACATGACTCTGCCCTGATGGTCTGTGGGCACATGGGCGAGTCACTCGGCTCCCAGTTCCCATTCCTGTGTGCAGGGAGATGGCTGGACTAGGTAGCAAACCTCAGGTAATCTAAGGCACCCAAGTGAAGACCAGGCCTTGTGGGGCGTTTGGTGGGTGACGTAGTGAATGTAGTCATACGGAAAATGGGGGCGGGGAGGGGTGTGAACTGGGAAAACAGAGAAAGTCCAGCGTGGAGCAGTAGTGGCTGCTGAAGGTTCAGCTTTCTGTGGGAGGCAATGCCTGTTGGTGTTGTGTTTCTGGAGGGCTTCTCTCCAGGTTCCCCAAGCCCCGCAGTCCCACAATCCACTTATAAAATAATCACTCAGACGCTTATATCACTTATAAACTGTATGGCCATAGCAGGCTTCTTGCTAACTGTTCTTTTATCTTAAATTAACCCATTTTTATAAATCTATACCTTGCCACGTGGCTGGTGGCTTACCAGCGTCTTCACATGCTGCTTGTCCTGGTGGTGGCTGCAGTGTCTCCCTCCTCAGCCTTCCGCTTCCCAGAATTCTCCTCTCTCCTTGTCCCACCTACTTCCTGCCTGGTCACTGGCCATCAGTGTTTTATTTATATAGAGCAATATCCACAGCAGTGTTGTGTTTCTTTCCCTGGGGTCGACAGGTGGTGCTCACCACACAGTATGAAACAAACAAACAAAACCAGACTTCCAGTTGATAGAGTGAAGTATAACTTGGAGGAAGGGGTTGTCAAGATGAGTTCCTTTCCTAAATAGGAAAGAAGAACATTCTAGACCTAGGATGCACTGAAGGAGCAGAGCCCTGGGGCTGAGAGAAGGGAGACCCACCTACTGCCTTTTTACTTTTTTGAAAACAGACACATTTATTTTGAAACAAGAAGATATTGCTTACTAGTTGGAAAAAAATACCACATAAATATTTTTCATCCATAAAGCTTGAAAAACATTCAAATTGCATATTGCTACTAAAAGGGCTAACTTCCTGGCTACCTTGGATTAAAAATAGAGCTGAGAGAAAAATAGTTTTGCAGGCATTTGAATATTCTTTTTTATAGCACTAGGTACTGAACCTACTGAATTCATGGTCTACTACTGAGCTATACCCCACCCCCACCACTGATGTGCACCCCACCCCCACCACTGATGTGCACCCCACCCCCCACTGATGTGCACCCCACCCCCCACTGATGTGCACCCCACCCCACCATTGATGTGCACCTCACCCCACCACTGATGTACACCCTACCACTGATGTACACCCCACCCCCACCACTGATGTGCACCCCACCCCCACCACTGATGTGCACCCCACCCCCACCACTGATGTACACCCCACCCCCACCACTGATGTGCACTGCACCCCTCCACTGATGTACACCCCCCCACTGATGTACACCCTACCCCCACCACTGATGTACACCCCACCCCCACCACTGATGTACACCCCACCCCCACCACTGATGTGCACTGCACCCCTCCACTGATGTACACCCCCCCACTGATGTACACCCTACCCCCACCACTGATGTACACCCCACCCCCACCACTGATGTGCACCCCACCCCACCACTGATGTGCATCTCACCCCCCCACTGATGTACACTCCACCCCCACCACTGATGTACACTCCACCCCCACCACTGATGTACACTCCACCCCACCACTGATGTGCACCCCACCCCACCACTGATGTACATCTCACTCCCCACCACTGATGTACATCTCACTCCCCACCACTGATGTACATCTCACTCCCCACCACTGATGTACACCCCATGCACTATCGTTGAGCTATAGCCACATTCTGTCTAAGCCTTTATGTTAGTAAAATACTAGGAATTCAGATTACAACAGTAACAACTGCTTAAAAAAATCCAAACAGAGCTGGGCGGTGGTGGCGCACGCCTTTAATCCCAGCACTCGGGAGGCAGAGGCAGGCGGATCTCTGTGAGTTCGAGGCCAGCCTGGGCTACCAAGTGAGTCCCAGGAAAGGCGCAAAGCTACACAGAGAAACCCTGTCTCAAAAAAAAAAAAAAAATCCAAACAGACAAAAGGAAATAAAGAGTGAAACACCCGTGAGTCTCCTCCGTGACCCATCTCTCATTCTCCCAAAAAGCCATGTTTTTGTGTGGTTTATTTGGGTCCTGTCTTTCCAGATCTTCTCTACAGATGCAAAACTCGCCTCGATTTGGCTCATATCACACAGTTTTGTAACCTGCAGTTACACTTCATGTATCTTTGACATCGTTACCTGGTGGTTGGACAGTAGTCTGTCCTTAGACATCCCTTCAAGGTTGAGTGTGAGATCCCCGTACTGAAACTGAAGCAGGAGGATCAGAGTTCAAGATCAGCCTGGGCTACATAGTGAGTTAGAGGTCGACCTGAGCTGCAGGAGAACTTGTCTTAAAAAAACCAAAACCTGGCTAGAGAGATGGTGTAGTGGTTAAGAGCACTGGCTACTCTTGCAGAGGACCCAAGTTTGGATCCCAGCATGACAGCTCAAACTGGAACTTACAGACATAAAATATAAATGAATAAATCTTAAAAAACAAAAAACAAGGGGGCTGGAGAGATGGCTCAGAGGCTAAGAGCACTGGCTACTCTTCCAGAGGTCCTGAGTTTAATTCCCAACAACCATATACTATAACGAGATCTGGTGCCCTCTTCTGGCCTGCAGGCAGACATGCAGGCAGAACACTGTATACATAAATAAATAAATAAATAAATAAATAAATAAATAAATAAATCTTTAAAACAAACAAAACAAAACCCAAAACCAGGGGCTGAAGAGATGGCTCAGCAGTAAGAGCACTGAATGAGTTGTGTGTGTGTGTGTGTGTGTGTGTGTGTGTGTGTGTGTGTGTTGGGGGTGGGGTGGGGAAGCAGTATACATGCCACAGCCTGTGTGGGGAGTCAGAGGGCAACCTGTAGGAGTGGGCTATCTCCTTCTACCATGTGGATCCAGTATATTGAACGCAGGTCTTCAGGTTTGGCGGCCAGTGTCTAACTGCCGAGCCATCTCACTGCCCCTCCTGGTAGGATGCTAATATACCTATATGCATCTAGTCTCAGTCATCTTGAGACTGGCAATTTGTAGGTGGCACCCCTTTTGCTCCCAGGAACAATAAGTCATTTATTAGCCTGTGCCATGTGGGTGGAGCTGGACAGATGGCTTCGTTGCTCAGTGCATCCTAGAATGGAATCAAAAGCTACTTACCCTCTCCAGGCAAGGCACAGCCAGAAAAAACTTTTACACTTTATGGAGTGACTTACAGCAGGACACAGCCCGAAGTTAACACAGAAGATTTTTTGTGAGATTGCCAGAAATGGTCTGGGAGTGGTGAGACCTGCCTGACCTGAGGTCATACATATTCTGGCCTTAAGCCTAGTTGATGGTTCTTTGGCATTCTTACTTGAAAGTATTTTCATAGAAGAGAAATATTAACTCTATGCCTTCAACTTCATGGTGAATGTTAATTGTGCTGCTGTTTTAGGAGGCTTCAACCAGATTCTAGAGTGAAGGGTTCTTTTTCTTCCCCATATCCCTAGATGGGAATACATTTCCCTGTCTTTCTATCCTGTCTTAGTGTCTTAGCTAGGGTTACTATTGCTGTAATGAAACACCATGACCAAAGAAACTCGGGGAGGAAACGTTTGGTTCGGCTTACACTTCCACATCACAGTTCATCATCAAAGGAAGTCAGGACAGCAACTGGAGCGTAGGAGGGACCTGGAGACCCTAGCGGATGTAGAAGCCATGGAAGAATGCTGCTTACTGACTTGTAACTCATGACTTGCTCAGCCTGCATTCTTACCGAACCCAGGACCCAGGGATGGCCCCATCCACAATGGCTGGGCCATCCCCCATCGATCACTAATTAAGAAAATGCCCTACAGCTCCATCTTGTGGAGGCATTTTCTTGCTTGAGGTTCCCTCCTCTCAGAGGATATTAGCTTCTGTCAAATCAACATAAATCTATCTGTACACTTAGCTTATCTAATTTTTTTTGTTTATGTGTGTGCCCGAGAAGGCCAGAAGAGGGCGCCAGATCTCCTGGAACTTAAGTTACAGGTAATTGTGAGCTGCCCTGCGTGGGTGCTGGGAATTGAACTCACATCCTCTGGAAGAGCAGCACACACTCTTAACTGCTGAGCCATCTCTTTAGCCCCACATTTGTCTTTTAAAATGACATATTGAGTTTGGGTAGCAGAGCCTAGCTTGTTGAGGCTGTCAGGTTCAGGCTTGATCGAACTCTAAAAATAAACAAAAACCTCTGGTAACAATCTAAGAAAATACAGAGTATGTCTGCGCAGCAGCGGGAAGGAAGTGAGCCCCAGGATATGTGTGATTAGCTTGTAGAAGGCTCCTTAGGAAAACTCCCAGTGACTTATAGCATAAATGGTGCACAGAGGTGCCAGTACTGTACACAGCCATACTAGCTTTATTGCCCTCGCTTATCTTGGCTTGCCTTAGGTGTGGGGCTGTTCCTAGGGCTCACTGAATTCTTCAGCTGTTGACAGACAAGAGGTTTATGGATCTGGTGTCAGGGAAATCACTGATAAATGGAGTTTTAGACAGGCCCCACCCTCTGCTGGCTCCAGTGGTGTTTGATGTCTAATACTGTAGCAGGAAGCCAGACCCCACGAGGGTAATAGAGTATGCAAGAAGACCCCACGAGGGAAATAGAGTATGCAAGAAGACCCCACGAGGGAAATGGAGTATGCAAGAAGACCCCACGAGGGAAATGGAGTATGCAAGAAGGCAAGAGGGAGAGGAGTCACATTCTTGGAGCATCTTTAAAAATTTCCCTGGAGGGGCTGGAGAGACAGCTCAGCGGTTAAGAACATTGGCTGCTCTTCCAGAGGACCCGAGTTCAATTCCCAGCACCCATATGGCAGCTCACAAATGTCTGTAACTCCTGTTCCAGGGAATCTGACACCTTCACACCAATGTACATAAAATAAAGTTAAATAGATTATTTTTAAAAAAGAAATATGAATTCTTGTTTATACTCTTAGGGCTTTTATAAAAATAGATTGCCCAAAATTAAAAGAAAAATTTTTCCTGGAAAGAACTCTCTTTTGGAAGAGGACCAGGAGAATGTGCCTGAGGATCTGCCTGTGAATTCCACAAGTCACATGCCTGGAGCTCAGCTGACTTGAAACATGCCATTTTCTAGTCAAAATGCAGTTGCTTGGTATGGAACTTTCATGTTTTGTGGATTTTTTATTTTTATTAACTATTTTATGTGTCTTTTGTCTGCATGTATATCTGTGCACCATGTGTGGGCAGTGCTTCTGAGGCCAGGCCAGAAGAGGGTGTTGGATCCCATGGAATTGGAGTTACAGATAGTTGCTCCCATGCAGGTGATGGGAACTGAACTCAGGTCCTCTGCAAAAGCATCCAGAGCTCTTAACTGATGAGCTATCTCTCCTTCACTTATTTTTTTGTTTAATTAAGAAAGATAGATGTGTGTGTGTGTGTGTGTGTGTCTGTCTGTCTGTCTGTCTGTGTCGGGTATTTGTACATGAATGTGGGTGCTTTCAGAGGCCAGAAGAAGGCATCGGATGTCCTGGAGCTAGAATTAGAGGCAGTTGCGAGGTGCCTGATAAGGGTGCTGAGGATCCAAGCAGGGTCCTCTGCAAGAACAGGTGATACTCTTAACAACTGAACTGTTGTTGTTTTTTAATGGAATGTGTTGGATGTCTCCACAGTTATGTTCAGGTAACTGCAGAACCTGGAAAGTGCTGCTGTTATTGATGCAGAACATACTAATATTATTGGTATTTTAACATATATACATATATACACATACATATATACACAGGCATATATTTTGAAGTTTTGGAGATTTGGCTGTGTGGTCGTTGGTAAAAAAAGAAAAGTCTCCAGTCTTTCTGTGCTGAGTTGATACTATAGAGAAAATAACAGCTGTATTGGTTTAGACACGTTCAATTTGCTTTCCACCCCCACTTGTACAGAGCTAGTTCAAGGCACTAAATGTGTAAGTTCTTATCTATGTGGGTTTGACTACAGAAGCTATTATTCTATTCTCTAAATGATGAAGAAAACATTACTGCTCTCTGGAAGACTCTCAGGCTGTGAGACGTCTGTGCTGTGTGGGATGCGCTTTTTCAGGCTTGACTTCCAACGCCCATGGTGCAGTGAACACAGGAGAAGACCTGTTTACCACCCAAATCTTAAACATGATTCAGAGTCTGCAGCCTAGAGGAGGAATGGAAATTTCCCCAAGAATCTCATGTTGGGAGAAGGAAAAGGCTGAAGCCTGGTGCCAGCCAGATGGGGAGCTTGTCTCCTGCAAGAGCCCACACAGTTCTGAGGATTGCCAGACCACCTTGCAAGAGATAATGATGGGCAGGACCACACCATGATCAGGATATGTTAGCAATGCAGACCTCTGGCTCTCTAAACCTCAACCTCAGGTTAGGACTCCAAAGATGGACTCGAGGTGGTGGTGGTGGTGGTGGTGGTGGTGGTGGTGGTGGTGGTGGTGGTGGTGGGTCACTGAATTTCTTTATTTGTTCTTCTTCCTGTTGTGAGAAAGAATTGCTCTTTCTCTGCTCTTCGCTCAGGGTGGGTAGCCCGGCCTGCCAGGCTCTGCCCTAAAAGCTCTGACCGCACACACCACAGCCCTCAGTTGGGAACCCCCAGGAACAGGGGCCCCACAAACTTGCCTGCACTCACTTGGAGTTGTTTTCATTGCCCCTGGGTGTGGGATGAAACAAGTAGGGTTCACTTGAAGGGCTGCAGGTGCTTGCTGCCCTTACAATGTTCTAGAAGATTTTCTGGAACAAATACCTCTTCATCTGCACAATGTGTATGTTCAGAGATGGCCGTTTGGTTGTTGGTCAAAACAGTTTCCCCAGACTCAGCTGACCCGCCTTGGGAAGTGTGTGCACAGACTCCTGACACTGCCGTTGTACACATGGAGCCCACCTTGGCAAACAGGGGCTTTATCGGCGGCCGTGGAGTAGTTGTGCTGGGTGCTTGGGATTCCTTTCATCCTTATGAACGTTTTTGAGGACATTTGAACCACAAGATAACTGGAAAAGCCTTATGTAACAGTCCGCTCATGTTCTACACAAGCCAGATGGACAGATTTGAGACCAGAAAAAAAAGCCTTGAATTGGGTTGGAGTCACGCTGAAGCCAGGCTGAACTCTGGACAGATCAGCGGCTTTACTGGTTCTGGATCAAAGTGACAGCCTACAAACATCAGATGTGAGAACCAGCTCTCTACTTCCTATGCCACCAACATCACATGGTGGTAGTTCACACGTAGTTCCTAAAATAGAACCATAGTCCAGAGGAAGTTATCCAGTGCTTCAGAAGGTACTGGAAGCCTGGGGAGCAGGTACAGGAGAGTCCCTCCCTGTTTTCTGCCCTCACTGGTTTTTCTGTTTATTGTGTTTTTAGACTTGCTCGTCCTCCACAATTCTCCATTCTAGCTGTTGCCTTTACGACAAACCAAATAAAACAACAAAATGCCACATTTGTGGCTCCAAATAAAATTGTTGAACTGTTGTAAAGTTTCTAGATTTATTTTCTTCTTTCCTCTTTCTTGGTTTCCTTCCTTCCTTCCTTCCTTCCTTCCTTCCTTCCTTCCTTCCTTCCTTCCTTCCTTCCTTCCTTCCTCTTCTTTCTTCTTTCCTTGCTTTCTTTCTTTCTCTCCTTCCTTCCTTCTTTCTTTTTTCTTTTTCTTTTCTTTTTTTTGAGTCAGGGTTTAACTGTGTAACAGCCTCTGCAGAGGCGGTCGGATCTGAGTTCTAGATAGCCTGGTCTACAGAACAAGTTCCAGGACAGCCAAGGCTGGGATTAAAGGCGTGTGCCACCATGCCTGGCTTTGGTTTTCTTTCTCAAAAAGTTATTTATATTCTCTCTCTCTCTCTCTCTCTCTCTCTCTCTCTCTCTCTCTCTCTCTGAGTGAGTGAGTGAGTGAGTGAGTGGAGAGTATTCACATCACAGCACAGTGTTCAGTGGTCAGAAGACAGCTTTCAGGAGTCAGTTTGGTTTTCTCTCCCACCTTTCTGAGCTGCTGTGTTGTGTATTCCAGGCCCACTGACCTACAAGCTTCTGTGAGTTCCTCCTGTCTCTGCCTCCCACCTTGCCATAGGAATTCTGGGAGTACAGATGCAAGGTGTATATCCAGCTTTGTATGTGGGTTCTTAGGAATGAACTCAGGTTGTCAGGCCTGCAGGACTAGCATTTTTACCCCCTAAACTATTTCTCAGGCTCTTTTTTCTCATGTAGACCAGGCTGCCTCAAATTCATTATTGGGAGAGGCTAGTCTTGAACTCCTGACCCTTCTACATCCACTCCCAGTGCTGAGTTCGCCAACATTTCAGCTCCTTTCCTTTCCTTACCTTTCCTTTCCTTTCCTTTCCTTTCCTTTCCTTTCCTTTCCTTTCCTTTCCTTTCCTTTCCTTTCCTTTCCTTTCCTTTCCTTTCCTTTCCTTTCCTTTCCTTTCCTTTCCTTTCCTTTCCTTTCCTTTCCTTTCCTTTCCTTTCCTTTCCTTTCCTTTCCTCCTCCTCTTTCTCTCTCAGAATTTCTGTGTTGCCCAGGCTAACCTCAATTTCGCAACCCTCTAGCCTCTGCCCCTGAGATGGAATTACAGGCATGGGCCATGACATTTTTTTCAATAAATTATTTGTTTTATTTATTGTGTGTGTATTTGTGTGGGTGTGTACTTGAGGGCCAGAGCACATGTGTGGTGGTTAATGGACACCTTACAAGAGTCTATTTTCTCCTTCTGCCATGTGGAAACTAGGGTTTGAACTCAAGTCATCAGGGTTGGCAGCAAGCACTTTGACCTGCTGAGCTATCTTGAGGGTCAATTATTATTTTATTTTAATATTCTTCTCTCATATGTTATATCCTAACTGCTGTTTCCCCTCCCTCCCCTCCCCCAGTCTCTCACCCTACCTCTCCTCTCCCCAGATCCACCCCCCTCCATCTCCCCTCAGAAAAGAGCAGATCTCCCGTGGATATCAACCAAACACTGAATAATATGCTACTATAAGACCAGACACATAGCATCTCATCAAGGCTGCTCCATGCAACCCAGTAGGAGGAAAAGGGTCCCACAAGTAGACAACAGAGTCAGCGACTGTCCCCACTTGTACTGCTAGGAATTCCACAAGAACACCAAGCCACTCAGCCATAACATGTATGCCGAGGACATAGATCAGACCCCTACAGACTCCCTGATCTCTGTGAGCCCCCATGCATCCCGGCCAGTTGATTCTGTGGGCAGTGTGCTCTTGGTGTTCCTGACGCCTCTGGTTCCTCCGATCCTCCCTCCCCCTAATGGTTGGCTGTGGGACTCTGCATTTGCTCCCATCAGTTGCTGGATGAAATCTCTCTGATCCCTTTGATGAGGATTCTGCTAGGCTCTGGTCCCACCCAGAACACTCTGCAGGCAGGACAAACTGTAAGTCGAAGGTTTTGTGGCTGGGTTGGGGTCCTAATCTTTCCACTTGAGGCCTTGCCTGGTTACAGAAGATGGCAGGATGAGGCTCCATGTCCCCCATTATTGGAGTCTTTGCTAGGGTTAGTCTTATAGATCCCACCGTTTCCCTTGCACTAGGTTTCCACCTTGTCCCTGAAATGCCCCCCAATTCCAGCTGTTTCTCCCAGTATTTACTTTCCCACCACTTGAGCCCTCCTATTCCCAACCCCACCCATCCCCAGTCCACCCACGGAATCTATTCTATTTCCCCTTCCCAGGGAGATCCTCGAATCCTCCCTTAAGGCAGGTGGCTCTCTGAGTTTGAGGCCAGCCTGGTCTACAGAGGCAGTTCCAGGATAGCCAGGACTACACAGAGAAACCCTGTCTTGGGAAAAAAAAAAGAGAGGGGAGGGGGCACTGTTTGAGGGCCAATTCCAAAACTTTTTAAAGAAGTGTTGTTAAAGACAACACAAGTAAAAACAGCAACGCCGGAGCTGGAGACATAGCTCAGTGGTTAAGAGCACTGACTGCTCTTCCAGAGGACCCGGGTTCAATTCCCGGCACCCACATGGCAGCTCACAACTGTCTGTAACTGCAGGATCCAACACCCTCACACAGACATGCAGACAGGCAAAACACCAATAAACTTTAAAACAAAATAAAACAAAACAGCAATGCTGTCAGCCATTACCACTGGAGCAATAGGAAGGTAGTGTTGCTGGGAGACAGACCAGGCTCACCCACCTGCCCTTGATGGCCTCAGCCCACGTGACTCCCACACCAGGTGGTACAGAGGCACAGGAGGAAGAGAGGACTCAGAGCTCTCCTTCCTTTCTCACCCTCTGCCTCTCCGTGCTCCTCCCTAGTTCCCTACCCCGACCTCCCTCTACGAAGTCTTCCTTCTTCCCTTCCTTCTTTTCACCGCCCAGGGAACCTCTGTGGCATCCTAAGGGACCGAGAGCCCTCCCCTCCACTTTTCTTCTAGAGTTTCTGATGCTTTGACCCTGGGATCCGGCCAGCTGCAAATACAGCTGTTACCTGTCCACGCCTTCTGGGGTTGGAGGGTGGGTCTAGGTTGGGCTTCTCGGCAGTGGGGCACACACTTCCTGGGAAGGGGAGGTGAGTACTTATGGTTTTCTTAGCATGCTGTTCACCCTCATGTGAGGAAAGCAAACTCTTCCGGTTCTTTGACTTTAACTGGACCCCACATGGGAAGATTGCCCTGACAGAACCAGGAGAGGATATTGGACTTCCTCCTGGGCTCGGCTCACATGTCTCATTTGTGAGGTATGTGGGTCTACTGGCAAATTGTTTCCTGGACTATTTCATAAATGAGTGGGGTGAGGCACATCTCATTTCCCCCAGGTAAGATAACTGATGTTGAAACTCACCATTTTTTTTTTTTACAGATTATGAAGATGTGACTCATAGGGAAGGGAGCACACCGCTCATAAATATGCGCACTGGATTCCAAACAAGCTATGGCTCTTTGCACACCGTCCTAACTTCTTGTGAAAAGAAGTAACACAGAGTATTAAAGAGGGCTCGGCAGGTATAAATATTGACCCTGTGGCATCCCAGCAAGCTGGTTTTCCCTTGTCAGTGCCCTGAGCAGAAACCCTCCTCACCAATGGGACTTTTTAACATTTTATTTTATGTGTGTGCCTGAGAGTACATATGTGCAGCACATGTGTGTAGCTGTCCATAGAAGCCAGAAGAGGGCATCAAATCTCCTAGAACCAGAGTACACATTAATCATATCCACCCACAACTCACCCTTTCTTCCCCATAGACATCCCCCTGCCTCCTTTATGTCCTCCCTATTTATTTATGCATCCCCTTTTATGGCCTCTCATTTATTTGTTTATTTAGCCCATAGTGCAGTGAGAACCTGTTGATGGATATTGTTGATCTGGTGTAGTTCTTGGGAACTAACCATAACTCTAGTGAGTTGATGAGTGTGACAGTTATACCATGTCCAGCGCTCCTCTCCATCTTTACTTTTATTTTTTAAAGATTTAATTACTTTTACTTTGTGTGTACGAGTGTTTGGTCTGCAAGTATGTATGAGTACTATGTATACATCTGGTGTTCTTTGAGGCCAGAAGAGGACATTGGATCTCCTGGAACTGGAGCTATGGATGGTTGTGAGCCACTGTGTAGGTGGCTGGGGACTGCTGAGCCATCTCTCCAGCCCCATTTCCCCCTTATTTTTAATTTTAATGGACACAAAACAATAGTTAGTAATTTGTATCGTATGGCCATCATTCAGTACTTTTATGCAATGTGTAATGGTCCACTTAGGGTCATTGCAATATATCATTTTAAACATTTATCATCTCTTTGTGTTGGAACATTCAAGATCCTGCATAAGACAGTCCTTGGTGTCGCTTATGAATTCCAGTACTCAGGACACTGAGGCAGGAGACTTGTGAGTTCTGAGCTAGCCTGAGCTACATAGCAAGATGAGACACTGTGTCAAAACAATTACAATAAAAAGAAATCCTCTCTATTGTTCACTTAGTTGTAACCATAGTTACGCTCAGTATTATAATTCTTTTGGTAACCATGGTTATACTCCATACTGTAGACTGTTGGTAACCATGGTTGCACTCTGTACTAACTATATCCTGTTAGAAGTCATTCCTCCTGTTTTTTTTTCTTGCTTTGTGCCTAAAGGTGTAATTGATAATGAAAGTGTAAAACCCTATGGGAAGCTCCATGGCTTCAGAAAGGTCATTCCAACTGTATAGAAAATGTTCACCAAGATGCATGGAGTTTGGGACTGGACAAGGGTTTGTTTGAGAAGCTGCCTTAATCCAGTCACATGATGCTTTGATTTGTGAGTTCACTAAAATACAGAGATTTATCCTGATAGGGGTCATCCTGAACCTATAGGTGGGTATTGTGGTCTTTCCTGTTCAGAAAAACCTCCCTGGATTTCTTTGGAATCCAGAGGTGAGTCTTCTAGGTGATTCTAAGCCCTGTCAAGCTGACAATGAAGACTGACCATTCCAACAGGGTGACAAGCAATGGAAGTTTGTTTCTCACAACCTGGGATCCTGGAAACTCCAGAGCAGGACGCCTGCACAGACAGTCTATAGTGAGGCCTTTTCCATGTTGTGAACCATCCACTTCTTGTTGTGTGTCTACCCACGGGAAGAGTGCTCATCATGGGTTGCTTTTGTAATGGTTCCACATTCATGACCTAATTACCTTTCAAGGACCCTACCTCCAAATACTATCACATTAGGGTTCCAATATGTCAATTTGAGGTGATTATCTGCCATGGATCTACTGCCAGTTTGCTTACCAACGACTTTTCTCTACAACCTGCTCTGTTCCCCTGTCCATCTCTAGAGCATTCTTAAGCTCAACCATCTCTCAACTCTGCATGTAAGAGAAGTCTGTACTTTGGAGGAACACCCACCTTCCGTTCCAAAAGGGTCTGACTCTGTTCCTATGGTTGGAGTCTTTCTCCTGTCTCTAGGACACATGAATGGGATTCCAGAGTTTGGTAGAGAGGCCTGGAGGTCAATGAGTACTCCTTTTCACGTTTAGTTCCCAGCACCCACGGGGCAGCTCACAACCACCTGTACTAAACTCAGGTCCTCTTCAAGCTATTCCCTCAAGCCCTGCTACCTTTTATTTATGTTTTTATTTACAGGTTCATCCTTTCCTGAAAATTTCCACATTTCCTCCACTCCCCTGGCTTCTTCTTCTTATACTGGTTTACAAAAGGTCATTTGCATATATATATATGTATATAATGTACTTTGAGCATGTTCTACACACACCTCAGTGTCCTCCCCTTCTTATTCCACCCTACCTTTTTTTTTGAGATATAATTGAGTTCCCCACCCCACCCCACCCTGCTCCACCTCACCATGTGTGTGCTTGTGTGGGAGCTGGGAAGCTCTTTCTGGAAATGTGAATCGGTGAGTGGAAAACACAGCTTTGGGGCAAGAGATGAGGCAACTGGAATGACCTCCCCCTCAGCCCTTCCTTTCAGGTCCCCAAGGCACCTGCATCCTCTCTCCAGAGTTTCCTTGAGGGGTCACTTCAAGGAAGCTGCCTGGTGTTGCCAATCCTGTCATGTCCCGGAACCATGGTCTCCCCAGGTCACCTTCAGTGATGTCCTGCATGATGCATCAGGTCTGCAGCTTCACAGTTCATCACCAGGCTGCCTCTCAATCTGACTCTCCACACTGCGATTAGCAACTTCAGTTCTTCGGATGCACTTTGGTCCTGATCTCTATGCTGTGGCACTCTCTGAGGCTCAGGTTTAGGCTCCCTAGACTTTGTTTGGTGGCTTCCCTCATCCAACAACCATGTCTTCATTTTTCAGGCTCTTGACAATGGGACTTCCACAGTGGTTTGTGGGCCCAGCTGAGTCTCGTGCATCTTCCCGGCCTCAGACTAGCCCTGACAGATCAATCAGAAGCTCCACAGAAGCACTTGATAGGAACAGAGTTGAGGCAGAAGCAGCTAGAACTGGTCCAGAATGAATTATACCAGTTATCTGGTCCTAACCATATGCATTCTGGAACTAGAGTTCATGTAAGAAAATCACATGCTTTTATCTTTCCCTGTCTGGGCTTTTTTTTTTTTAATATTTATTTATTTATTTTGTATACAGCATGTATGACTACAGGTCAGAAGAGGACACCAGATCTCATTACAGGTGGTTGTGAGCCACCATGTGGTTGCTGGGAATTGAACTCAGGACCTCTTAACCTCTGAGCCATCTCTCCAGCCCCCCTGTCTGGGCTCTTTTAAGTAGCTCCATGGGTTTGGCAAGCCCTTGGGGCTCCTGAAGCCAGGAGAAAGCCATACAGTTGATTGCTTATTCTCTGATGGGCCACACCAGGGCTTTGTCTCCCATCTAGCTCAGCTCTCTCACTTCCAGGCCCTCACACTCTGGCTCATTTTTTTTTCCAGGCCATTTCGTATGTCCAGGAAATACAGATTCAGATGGCTTGGTTGGCTGTCAGGCATATGACTAGGTGTCATAAAGAGGGACTGAATGTTTGCACAGTCTTATTTCCTCTTCCATCTTTGCACGACACAGGTCTGTCCTTGAGAGATGCCACCTGTCCCTTATCCTTGTGAGACCTTAGACACCTCAAAAGATCTTGTTCTGCTGGGTGTCAGAGCTGTAAAAGTGGTGAGTGAGCTGGGCGGTGATGGTGCACGCCCAGCACTTGGGAGGCAGAGGCAGGTGGATTTCTATGAGTTTGAGGCCAGCCTGGTCTACAGACCGAGATCCAGGACAGGCACCAAAACTACAGAGAAAACCTGTCTCAAAACAAACAAACAAACAAACAAACAAACAAACAAACAAACAAACAAACAAACAAGTGGTGAGTGAGTCTAGCCAGGCCAGAGCATTTCATTGTGCTAGTCCAGCCAGCACAGCTCTGCATTTCATTGGCCGGTGTCTATCTGCATAGTATCAGGAGTGGGCACCAACAATGGTCCTCACTCAGGAGGACGATAATTAAGACTTTCAACCAATGTCTTTTCCTCTGTCCACTTCTCTTAAGGATGAGGAAGTTGGCTGTGCCTCCCTTCACTTGACTAACCCCTGTCAAAAGGGCTCCCTCCTTACGAAAAGCCTTCCTTCATAGCCCAGGGCACCAGGCCCTTGGCTCATGGCCCACACCGGTGAGTGCAGTTATGCCGCTGTCCTCTGCCTCTGCTTTTTAGCTCTTTCAACCGCAGGTCTGCATCCTGTGTCTTGAGGTTTTTGAATATAGAAACGCATCTCTTCCCTTTGCCTAAGGCAGGTGCAATATTATGGACCCTTCATGGCTGTTGCCAGGAGTGTGGATAGCAAGGGGGAGACCATAGCTGTGTTATTCTGTGTATCAGTCATCATAGGTTATGTGAAGCTGCTATAACAAGTCGTACTAGAAGTTACAACATCAGAGATTTTTTTTTTCTTGTTCACGTTATCTGAGCTTATTGCATTTCTGACCCATGTCATCTCAACCTAGATTAAGGGAAGAGATTCTAGACTGAGGACAGTGATGTATTATGCCTCTAAATCTGGCACATGAAAGTCAGAGGTAGGAGGATTGTTGCAAGTTCAAGGCCAGCATGCTTTACACCGTGAATTCCAAGCCAGCCAGTATAGTAAAATCCTGTTTCAAAACCTCAACCAACCAAAATTAAAAAAACAAAAAGGGAGAAGGAAGGAAAAAAATATTTGACATGAAGAATTATTGAAAGCCAGGCAGTGGTGGCGCACACCTTTAATCCCAGCACTCAGGAGGCAGAGGCAGGTGGATCTCTAAATTCGAGACCAGTCTGGTCTACAGTGTGAGTTCCAGGACAGATAGGGCTATGTAGAGAGATCCTGTCTCAGAAAACAAACAAGCAAACAAACAAATGACAAAAACCAACCAAACAAAAAACTACCAAACAACGTCAGCAAAAAAGAATTGCTGATTGCCATGGAGGAGAAAAAAAGAGCAATGTAAGAGGCCTGACAGAAATGAAGGTTTTCTAAAGAGACCCTTGTGTCCTTCAATCTATGAGACTATTGAAATATTAGAACCCCCAGAAATAGGGATCACCCTAGGAATTTCATCCTGGGAGAAACAAAAGGTGCCGGCCAGAGCGGGAACTCATCTCCCAGAAGGATATCTCACTTGGCACCCCCTTGTCCGGCCACCTTACAGGATGAGCCTGCAGCCCAGATGGCAGTGGGTCAGTGGTGGGCAGAACCACACCGTGACAGGGACTGTTTAGGTGTGCACGTCCTTGGCTGTCTACTTCAATTTTAATTTTATTCCAGGACCTAAGAAGACAGATTTGAGGACTTCATTAGATCTCTTTGTCCCTCTTTCCAGTGTGGCCACATTGAATAAATCTCCTTTTTCAGCCTTTCACTTCTAATTTGGCCCTTTTCATTCACTTATTGAGGACAGGCAGCCCGACCTGATTTGGAGCACATGTTATGATCCCCAAATTCAATAACAGCATGAGAATCTGTCACTGGTGCTTTTATATATTGTATTATAACTTCTGCTAATATTTCATTGGCCGAAGCAGATCATTAGACCAAGTTTGACATCAGTGAGACAGGACTGTACAATGTGCCCCAGGAAGGACCTCTGACTCTGGAAGCATGGTTCCTTGCTCTCAGCCTCTGCCTGGATCTGAGAGTATGATATTCCTCTAGGAACTAGGAAGTGGATCTGGAGCAAGGGTCACACTAGACCGACTCTGAATCTTCTGATGTTGACAGGAGCTGGTGGGAAAAAAATGGGTAAGTGAGAGAATCAGAAAACCTGGGTCTTTACCAGAGTTGCCAGGGTCAGAGACTGGGCCCTGTAGTCCCAACATGTGAGAATTGACCATCCATCCTTAACAGGTCAATAAAGACACAAATCATAGTGACAAGCAGAGAAAAGATATTCAGTCAATGTGGCCATATGGGGAAGAACAGAGATGTCAAGATATTGTATTCTGTTTTGAGGCTGAAGTTTAAATAGAGGGCAAAGGGTGTGTATAGCTAAACAGTGTTGGTCAAGGTATGGTCCCGTCCATCACTGACCCATCATTGCCTCAGCTCCTGCTAGCTGGTCTGACAAGTCAGAACTATGTGAAACCTCTTTCTAGGGGAAAGGTCCAACTCTGGATGGCACCAGAATTTGTTTTTTTCTTTCTTCTAGCATGAGATTCCTGGAGACACTCTAATTTCTTGAGTCTGTGGTTTCAATAATCTGATAGCCAAAGGGAGGATATAAGCAACTCTGTAGCATGAATCTTAAAGAGTCTTACTAATAAAACAAACCCGGGCCAGGTTTTGGGGTGACCTGGAAGATCAGAGAACCAGAACAAGCCACAGCTAACCTCACCTGGCCAACTTCTCAGCTGATCTTGTTTCCTCAGACTGGAAGCCTCTGTGTCCTCATATCCGAATGGCTCTCAGCTGAACTGTGCTGCTCAAAACCTAAAAGCTTAACTAGCCAAATGCTTCTAGTTTCTGGTCCTCACGCCTTATATACCTTTCTGCTTTCTACCACCACTCCCTGGGATTAAAGGCGTGAGTCACCATGCTTGGCTGTATCCTTGAACACATGGATTTCTGCCTCTGGAATGCTAGGATTAAAGGTATGTGCTACCACTGCCTAAGTATCTAGCGGCTGTTCTGTTCTCTGATCCCAGATAAGTGTATTAGGGTACACAATATTTTGGGGAACACAATACCACCACACAACTCTTTCGTGCTATCTTCATGCCTTCAAGTAGATTCTCATTTTGCTTCAGTCAAGCTTTGCATCTTCTCCGAACCTCTGACTCCTTATCCTCAAAGAGGGGCTTGAACTATACAAGGGATGAGGTTGGTACTGGCTGGAGGTGATGATAGCTCCGTGGACACCCTTGACCTGTAAGGAAAGTGAGTCATGCATGTGTCCCAAGACCAGAATAGCACAGAGGAGATGCAAGTCTTTTCTCCAGGCTCTCACCAGACATGACTTGGAGACCCGATCCCTAGAATCTGCAATTTCAGTTTCCTTTTATTGTTCTAAATGTGGCTCTGCCCCTCCTCCCCCCATTGTTGTCCTCTTGTTCTCTGCTTCCTGAAGACCTGATTTTATTTTCCTCAGAGTTTCCTTATCTGGAGTAGTATCTTAGAGTTCAAACTTGACTTCCCCATCACCAGTGACCTTCCCGAAAGTTGTGTCTACATTTTCAACGGGTTTCTTAAGTTACCTACCCTGTTTCTTCCCACCTCCTACCATAAAGTCTAGCTCAATTGCAGAATGAAAGCAACAACCACTACTCAAATACCTTCTCATTAAGTTAGATACTGTATCTCCCAAGATAACATCTGTTTCATAGGTTTTCTGTCAATCCAATAGAACACCAAACATTTAGTATGGGCATGGAGTGATCAATAAACATTGACATGATACCTCAAGTAGTAAATTCAATTCCATATTTGATCTCTCAGGGGTCAGTGTTCATGAATCTCTGTTTCACGCAGAATTATGAAAAAATGCAGAATGCTGCCTAAGTGTACCTAATGTACCTAATTGTACAAAATGTGTACGAAACATAAGGACATTTTGTATTTAGAATCAGGTCCCATTTCTAAGGTGTCTCATTATATATGTGAATCTTCAAAAAAGGAAGAAATCCAAAATATGAAGCCCTTCTGGTCTGAGCACTCCCCAGGAAGGCTTTAGGGGTTGATAAATGTATTTCAAAGTCCTTATAAGTATTGACCGTGGCAGTGGTGAGCCATGACATTTTGTGGACAGGGGACAGGAATGCTGAACACTCCGCTCATCAGCTTTCTGCCACTATGACCCAAGAGAAATAATTAACAAGAAGCAGAATAGGTGCACTCTGGCTCAAGGTCTCAGAGACCCAGTCACTTGGCTCTGTTGTTTTGGGCCTATGGAGGGGGAGCATCAGGGTGAAAGCTGTGGTCGAGCAAAGCTCACCCCACTGAGGACATAATCAGAAGGACTGCAAGAACAGGGTGCAAGGAACAAAGTGTACCCTTCAAAAGCATGTCCCTAGTGACCCACTTCCTCCAAGGTCTCACCAGGTAATGATCGATCTGCTCAGTTATGAATTCATGAATGTGTTAACCCATAGGTGTGGTCAGAGCTCTCATGATCCAGTCACTTTTTTTTTTTTTTGGTTTTTCGAGACAGGGTTTCTCTGTGTAGCTTTGTGCCTTTCCTGGAGCTCACTTGGTAGCCCAGGCTGGCCTCGAACTCAGAGATCTGCCTGCCTCTGCCTCCCGCGTGCTGGGATTAAAGGCGTGCGCCACCAACACCCGGCTGGTCCAGTCACTTCTCAAGGAGCTACTCCTGAGCTCTGATGTACTGTGTACCAACGCGAGAACCCTTACATGGTGGTTTGATACTCTGAGCACTGGCTTCAGAAAGTCTAAGCTGGAGACCCTGGGGACAGTATGCTTGACTCTACGACCACATTCCTCCTGGTCAAGCCTCCTCTTGGAACAGGTGCATGTGACTGGCTCACCCCTTAGACTGCAGTCAGAGTTCACCCCAGCACATCTTTGCCCTCCTCCAGGCTGGGCTCGGCGATGGGCTGCATTGACCCACAATACACAGTGAGGGCGATTCAAGAGGATGGAGCAGTCAACAGGTATGTGGAGGTCTCAAGCGGAGGCACAGACAGTAGGAAGAGATGACTTGGAAAGCCCTTCAGTGGAAGGATTCTTCAGTTTTGTCCTTAGTTATTTTTTTTTATTGTGGTTGTCTTGCCTCTTAGCTTATTGGAAATGTGTAGCAAGCTGGTTGAGATGCCTCCCTAGAGGGTTTAGTCGACTAGCTGCATCCTCGTGTGTGTTTATGTGATGGTTTATTGCAGGACACAGACAACAAAACCCACCCAAGAACAGCCTTGATATGCCATGAGAGCTGGCAGGCTCTTACCTGCCCTCGCCCATTACCACACCCTTCCATGATGAAGCACCATTTCACTTAGGGTATCATAACTAGATTGCAGGGCTCTTGCTGGGAATTTCCAAAGGTGGCTCTCCACATGCTGGAGCCCTTGGTTACTATAGTAACTACATTATAAATCTAGAGAGAAATACAGTTAGTGATTAACCTCTTCTGTCAGTCCTTGCAATTGACTGTAAGCAAGTGCCACTCATATAGAAATTAGGGGTGGGAGGGCTTGGGAGCATGGTATACTTCTTAAGCTTTCCACGGGAGCCTGTGGACTATGCCCTGAGTTGTTGGCACGTATGTTGGGGCCACTGTAAAAAATCTTGAGGACCCAAGCTGGGTCTGTCCATCGTGTAGTAGTGGTGATGGGTGTTGGTGGGCAAGGGTTGTGGTGTGCAAGGCTGTTGTGTGCAGGCTGTGAAGTTCAGGTTGACTACAGTCTGAACCCCATTCAACTTGTAGAATGCAGGGCTGTGGTGTTTAGTTTGTAGTGTGTAGCTGTGGTGTGTAGGGCTGTGGTGTTCAGGCTGTGGTGTGCAGGGCTGTGGTGTCCAGGGTTGTGGTGTGCAGGGCTGTGGTGTGCAGGTCAGTGGTGGCTTGGAGTCAGAACCCTTGATTAGTTTTTGAAGATTAGTTTTTGAAGTTCTTACTCTTGATTTTTTATGTACAAAGTCTAGCATGACCTCTTTCACTGGGTAGATGGTCTGGAATAAACTGTTTAAGGAAGGTCTCTCTTCTAACCTAGTGATGCTCACGTCCTTCCCGTAACCCTGGAAATACTACCTGCACAAGTTCAGTCTGTGTTTCCAGGTCAGGCCACGAGCAGATGTGGCCAGAGTGAGAACCCGACTGAGCTTCTGCAGGTGACTCCAGTAGAGCTGCTAGTGACCCGCCTTCTCCTTAGATAGCCAAAGAGGGCAAAGGGAAATCCTTGAAAGGACAGTGGTTTGGGGCTACCAGTCGCCAAACAGTCTTTCCAGATGAGCACTGGGTAACTGCGTGATGCCCTCAGGCAGGGAATGGGGAGGGTTCTTCCTGAGGATGAGCCTGGACATGTGAAGCCATGGGATTTGGCCAGCATCTATGACACCATGAAGGCTCTTGGAGGAGGGGGTGGTGAGTCCTAGGACACAGCATCTTCCCTTCTCCAGATTCCTGCTGCAGAGCAAAGATTTGAGGACAAATTAAAGGAATTGAGTGTCCACGTATGTTGTGATAATTTTTGTAAAGATTTAACTTTTAAAAAGATATATTTTTAAGTGTTGTGTGCTTGCTTGTCTGTCTCTATCTCTGTCTGTCTCTTTCTGTCTTTCTGATTCTCTCTGTTCTTTCTGCTTCTCTCTGTCTCTGTCTCTCTGTCTCTCTGTCTCTCTGTCTCTCTGTCTCTCTGTCTCTCTCTCTCTGTCTCTCTCTCTCTCTCTCTCTCTCTCTCTCTCTCTTTGTGTGCTCACACAGGTACTCATAGAGGCCAGAAGTAGGTGTCAGATGCCCTGGGACTGGAGCTACAGGTAGTTTTGACCCACCTAACATACTCAGCCAGTGAGTCATCTCTCTATTCCCAGGAGCTGGTGCATGAAAAAACATCAAGCAGAGGCTGCAAGGTTTCCTCTATTCCTTGACCCACTGTTAACCTTCCCTTCACCACAGGGAACAGTCACCGCAGGTGACAGCCGCAGTACACAATACAGTGTATGTTATGTCTCCAGACTTTGTTGAACTGACAGTCCCCGAGAGTGAAAGGCTGTGAATGCTCAGCTCTGGGCGACCCTGAAGGAGGAGCAGAATTTTAGAACGTGTGCACATCTTCCCTCAAAACAGAAAGGGTCGCTGGGAACCACTGGGACAATGATTTCAGCGTAGGGATCAAGAGTCTGAGGTTCAGAGAGGGCTGGTGGTGTTTCCAAGACCACGCAGTGTACCAGAGCCTGAATCTGGGGGAAATGCTTTTCTCTGTATTTTCTTGAGTGCTGGTAAATTACTGCAGGGTGATCCCTGTGGTCACCTGCTGGGTAATGTCTAGAGGTGAGACGCTGGAGAATGACATGATGGAGAACGGCCAGGTGTTTCTGTTTGGGAGGGAGGTGGAGGGCTGTTCACCAGTGAGGGAGTGGGGTGTGTGTGGGTTCACCGGCACAGTCACGGGCATTTCCAGAAACTAAGCTTATGGCCCGTAGGTCTGAAAATCAGGCTGGCTTTTAAGGACCACTGCTGCCCCAACCCATGCTGCCCAGATCTCCATCCTCCTTACCTTTTGACCTCTGACGATGCCTGTTCTTTTCCTGCTCCAAGAAGAACCTGCCTTTGAGGAGTTGCCAAGGGCCATTTAAAGCTGGTGGCAGGGTGGAGGAGCACCTCGTTCTTCCTTGAGAGAGAAATGAAACTAGTTTTCCTTCCGTTTCCCATGCCGCAGAGACTGTCCCCACCCTGCCTCTTCTTGGGACTCTAGAATCTTCCAATCCCCCTGTCTTCCAGAGAGAAAGAAAAGTGTAACATTGTGTGCCACACTTCGTACCTTCTGGAGTTCCTGAGTGGGGGCAGTTCTGTCATTCATGAAATTTCATTCATGTTACATGACACCTGTCTCACTAACATATCAAACAACTGGCCCAGTATGGCATCAAGGATCCTCCAAGTACCTGTGCGTGCATTTAATAAATGACTGACCCCAAATATGTGAGCATAAGTTGTAAAATTAACAAAACACCTCCAAATACCTCCCAAGAATCCCCAGGCAAACTGGAAAATCCCCATTAGATACTGAGCCCACCCCCTCCACACACAGCGCACAGGGAAGGAAGGCCTCAAGCCTGGTAGCAGAGCCTGGTAGCGTGTGGGTGGAAATGTTTCCCCCAGGTCCCAGGTCTCACACATGATAGATGACCATGTCCTGTTTTGTCTTTGTTACAGTTTTTACCATTTCTTAGGGTTTGCCTGCCTTGGGTCTTAGATTTTCACTCTTCTCTGTAGTTCCGTGAAGTTTTCCATGTGGCCACAGCACCCTGCCATCCACGGTCCTGCATCCTGGTGGCTGGCTCAAAACTTCCTTTCTTTAGGTGACCACTACTAGACAAGTTCATGAGACTTCACAATCCACCCATCTCGTGGGATCCGTGAGCTTCATCTTCCCTAGTATTGCTATTTGGTGTCTAACTAGATCCCAAAGCCCGGAGATTCGACCTGTCAGTGTATAAATGCCCAACCTCCTCTTCAGTTGTTTGTTACCATCAGCAGGGACTGTGGGGGGGGGTGTTGTTGGTAGGAGTTGGGGTGTGAAGCTGGCAGGGGCAGCTCTTAGTCTCTGATACACTGTAGGAACCATAATGGGGTGAGAGCTGAATCAACCTCAATGTACACAGAGATGCTCATGTTTGAATCAAGTGCATTTCCTTTTAGGAGGTATGGGGTTGGGTTCTGTGGTGGTTTAAATGAGAGTGGCTCCCACGGGCTCATGCATTTGATTGCTTAGGCATCAGGGAGTGGCCCTATTGGAGGAGGATTAGAAGGATCAGGAGGTATGGCCTTGTTTGAGTAGGTGTGGCCTTGTTGGAGGAAGAGGATAGCTGGGCTTTGAGGTTTCAAAAGCCCACACCAGCCCCAGCACCTCTGTCTCTCTCTTGGCCTGTGGATGAGGATGTAGCTTTCAGGTACTTCTCCAGCACCATGATGAAAATGGACGACATCTCTGCAACTGTAAGCAAGCCCCCAGTTAAATGCTTTTTAAAATAAGAGTTGCCTTGGTCATGGTGTCTTTTCATAGCAATAGAAACATGACTAACACATAAATATTTGTAGGTGTGGGAGTTGTATTGTTACTACTCCCTCTCAAATTTATGACCTCTTCTTTATTACAGCTATTCTCATGCCCTGCCCATGTGTGTGCAGACACACACACACACACACACACACACACACACACACACACACACACACACCCCACACACACCATAATACATATATGGAGGTCAGAGAACAAATTGCCAGAGTTGGTTTTCTCCTTTTGCCATATGGGTCTTGGGGATTGAACTCAGGTTGTCAGGTTTGGCAGTCCGTGCCTTTACTGGCTGAACCATCTTAAAGATTTATTTCTAAGTGTATGTTTTCAATGCATGCATGTATGTGCACCATGTGTGTGCCTGGAGGGCAGAAGAGGGTGTTGGATGCAGCTGATTCCACTGGATGAGCCACCCAGCATGGGTACTGGGAACCAAACCGAGGTCCTCTGCAAGAGTAGCAAGTGCTCTTAACTACCGACTCATCTCTCCAGGCCTTCCCTGAGCCGTCTTGCTGACCCTAGTCTGTGCCTCTTGATTGGTGTGTTGAATTCATTCATCCACACATCGTTCTGGACACAGGTGGTATGCGCGTGGAAGAAGGGAGTGTCTTGTTTGCACTTCTCTGGAATTCAGCTTCTGCAGTGTGGGATGGGCTACATCTTCTGGTCCACAACTAGGTTGGATCTGGAGAAGCAGCAGCCATCTTGGCTGTGTCCGCCTGGAGTCAGGCTTCTAGCATGCAGAGAATGAGAAGGAGCCTGGGTGAGGTGGGGGTGGGCTCAAGGCTGCAGGCACTGCTGCTCTTACAATGTTTTGTCAGACCTTCTTGAATAAATATTTTTTAAAAATTAATTGATTGATTGTGTATGTGTGTATGCTTGAGTGTATGTGTGTGTACCATCTGTGTGCAGGAGCCTGTCTGTGACACCCAGAAGGTGTCAGAATCCCTTGGAACTGGAGTCAAGGACAGTTGTGGGTACTGGGAACTGAACCCCAGTCCTTTGTAAGAGCAATACATGCTCTTAATCACTAAGCTATCTCTCTGTCCTTAATAAATACTTGTTCATTACAGAATTTTGCTTGGCTGGTTTTCAAAATGGTTTTCAGTAGTTTGATTATTTCACAGGGAGTCTGTGCATTGATTCCTAAGACTACTGCGTCAGAAAGGGAATCCACTTTCTAAAATATTGGCTTCGTTTGGAAATTGAATGTTTTATTATTTTATTGTACTGGGTTATATAAGGTATGTTGGTCACAGTTATGTAAAGGAACAGAACTGATAGAATGAATACATATATATTTGATGGGTGATATTGCTCTGTATGCTATGAACGTGTTGCTCTGATTGGTTGATAAATAAAATGCTGATTGGCCAGTAGCCAGGTAGGAAGTATAGGCAGGATAAGCAGACAAGCATAATTCTGGAAAGAAGAAGGCTGAGTCAGGAGTCAGCCAGACACAGAGGAAGCAAGATGTGAAGGCAGAACTGAGAAAAGGTACCAAGCCATGTGGCTAAACATAAATAAGAATTATGGGTTAATTTAAGCGTAAGAGCTAGTCAGTAATAAGCTTGAGCTAATGGCCATACAATTCGTAAATAATATAAGCCTCTGTGTGTTTATTTGGGTCCGAGCACCTGCAGGACCAGCGGGTCGGGTGAGAGAGATTTGTCCTGATCATAGGCCAGGTGGGACACAGGAAAACTTCAGCTCCATATATTAAAAGGGGATTTATTAGGTTGGCTATATGATGGGACCCAGAGAGCCCAACAATGGCTGTCTCATGCTGGAGAGGCAATTGCTCAGTTCAAGAGGCCAGATGTTTCCACACTCCCAATCTGACACTGAGACTGGAGGATTCCCAGAGAGATGCTGGACTTCAGTTTACTTTGGAGCTGATGAGGATGATTCTAACATTGGCGGAGTAATGCAACAGCAACAGAGTAGATGGACTTGCCAGCAAGAGTGAAGAGAAGCAGGCAAAAAGCAAGGTTTCCATGTCTTTTATTCTGGGCTGCACAAGAGGCCTTGATTTAGTATGGCTCTTTCTGCTTGAAATAATCTGACCAAGAAAATCCCCACAGGCATGCTCAGTGGCTTGGTCATATCCAGTCAAACTGACAACTGTGATTAGCCAACACATAGGCCATTTTCACAAAAGTATATGAAGTACTTTGAGCATACGACACCCTTACCATTACCCCCCTCTCTCATTTCTCTCCCCTCTCCTTAGGCCCCCTGTTCCCTAGACAGTCTCCTTTCCACTTTGGTGTGATGTGTATACACATGATTTTATGTAAAATCTAGGATCCACAAATGAGAAAATGCACGTGATATTCATTGTTTTTGAGACAGATGTAACTCGATCAGTATGGAAATCAGTATGGAGGTTCTTCAAGTAACTAAGAGTAGATGTATGTGACCTGTCTACAGCACTGCTGCGTATCTACCCTAAGGACCTCAAGTCAACATCACTGGCACCTGCACATCAGTATTTACTGTTGCGCTATCCACAACAGCTTTGTTACAGAACCAACCTAGATGTCCAGAGCAAAGGAATGGGTAAAGAAAAGGTGGTGTATGCACACAATTGAGGCTTTTCCAGCCATAAAGAAGAATGAAGTTATGTTGTTTGTAGGAAAACAGACACAACTGGAGATGATCAAATTAAATGTTATCTATCTATATCTATCTATCTATCTATCTATCTATCTATCTATCTATCTATCTATCTATCTATGTATCAATAATCTATCTATCTATCTATCTATCTATCTATCTATCTATCTATCTATCATCTATCTATCTATCTATCTATCATCTATCTATCTACCTATCTATCATCTATCTATCTATCTATCTATCTATCTATCTATCTATCTATCTATCATCTATCTACCTATCATCTATCTATCTATCTATCTATCTATCTATCTATCTATCTATCTACCTATCATCTATCTATCTATCTATCTATCTATCTATCTACCTATTATCTATCTATCTATCTATCTATCTATCTATCTATCATCTATCTACCTATCATCTATGTATTTTACCTTTGTTTTTTCTCTGCGGACATTTCAAGAACCTTTAAACTCACTAAACAGCTTTGAAAGGCTTTACACACTGGTGTCATGCATGGTCTACACAAAGCCAATATCCAAATTCAGTGGCCATATTTGGGTTCAGAAGAGAGACGAATAAATGACTGAAATGTCAAAGGAGGTGCTGGCTCTGTGGAATAACATACCTAGACTAATAAAACCATCAGCACCATTGGTCCTCACCCTCAGAGAGGCTGGGGGCAGTGTCTTGCTCTGAGACAGATCAGGCTGTGTACCTGCTTCTGATGTGGTACCCATGTGGCTCCTATCCTGGGTGGCATGGAAATGGTGAGATGGGGTAGGGCTCAGAGCCACCCTTCTTCCTTCTCCTCCTCTGTCTCTCTTTGCCCATTCCAGGCTTTCTTGCCTCTATCTCATTCTATGAAGCCTTCATTCTTCTCTTCCTTCTTTCCACTTCCCCAGGAACCCATATGCCATCCCAAGTAACCCAGAACTCTGTCCCTCACTTCCTTCTGGAGCCTCTGATGCCTTGACTCTGGGGGTATGGCCAGGTGCCAGTGAAGGCTGTCCTCTGTCCTCTGTCTTTGGCTTCTGGGTCTGGAGGGTGGAGGGTGAGTTAGAGTACAGCTGGATGCAGACTGTCTCCTTGGCAGTGAGGAGTTCCTCACCTGGGAAGATTGTTCTTGACACACCATGAAAGGATGTTAGACTCCTGGGCCTGGCTCACATGTCCCATTGGTGAGGTTTGGTGGAGTCTGTGGCCAACTGATTGTTTTCTAATTCACTTCGTTCATAAAGGGTGATGAGATACTACATGTTTTCTCTCATAGATACATTTCTTGATCTTACTTTTTCTCTTCCTCTTTATTATTGCTAATTGACACATAATAGCTATACATATTTATTGGTACAAATTGAGATTTTGCTGTATGTATATAAAGTGTAATAATCAAAGGAAGGCAATTATTATGCCCATTAACTCAAACATTTATTATTTATTTCATTACTGTTATTTAATTTATGTGTTTGTTAGTATCTGTCTGCCGTGTGATACTCTCAGAGGCAAGAAGAGGGTGGTCAGATGCTCTGGAGATGGAGTTACAAGTGGTTGTGAATTACCATACCACTACTGGGAACTGAACCCATGTTCTCTGGAAGAACAGCAAGTGCTCTTAAGCACTAAAGCTACCTCTTCAGCTCTGATCATTTCTTTGTTTTGGGAACCTTTAAAACTCATTTGTTTAGCGATTTTGAGATATACAATAATTATGAACTCCAATATTCCCAAATGCCACCATGCTCCAGGACTGATTAGATACCTAGCTGGAGTTTTGTAGGTACAAACTGACTTTTCTAGTCTTACCTCCTTCATCCCCTTTCTAGCCTCAGTAACCCAAATTCTTGTAGATGTATTTCTAAATGGTCTTATTAAAATAAAAAGCACGGAGCCAAATATAGGGGTGAAAGCCGTAGATCAGGGAAATAGGAAAAGCCACCAGACAGCCTTACCTCACCAACTCTGCAGCTTCCAGATGCGAGTTACTTCCTGTCTATCCATGCCTTTATTGCCTTGCTGTTCTGCCCTCTCATTGGCTATCTTAGCCCAGCTACCTCACTTCTTCCTATACAGCTCTGTCACTTTTGGTCTGTCTGTACAGACCTCTAGGCCTCTATGGTTGGTACTGGAATTAAAAGCATGTGTCCCCACGCTTGGCTCTGTTCCCTAGTGTGGCCTTGAACACACAGAGATCCTGCCTGATAAGAGATTAAGGGTGTGTGCTGCCTGACTTCTTGTTTACTTAAAATGGCTTGCTATTTCCTCTGAAATCTCCAGGCAAACTTTATTAAAGCACAAATAAAATATCACCACATATTCTACTCTGTATTTCCTTTATTTTTTCCTAAATAGACTGTATGTTTATTTTTATTTATTTATTTTTTTCCCAACATAATTTTTTGTCGTTGTTTCGTTTTTTTAGAGACAGGGTTTCCCTGTGTAGCCTTGGCTGTCCTGGAACTCACTCTGTAAACCAGGTTCAGGCTGGCCTTGAACTTATAGAGATCTGCCTACCTCTGCCTCCTGAGTGCTGGGATTAAAGGCGTGCACCACCACCGCCTGGCCCAACACAATATTTTTATTGGTTATTTGGGAACTTCACAAATTGCACCCTGACCACATTTGCTTCCCAATCTTCCCAGGCTCACCCTTCCACCCTTTTCCCCCCAAAAGAGAAAAAAAAATTGCCAAGTCCGAGTTGTATTGCCCTTTGCTCATAAACTCACTGGAGCGCGGCCAGACTCTCAGTGGTCAGCCCCTTAAAGATAACTGAGTCCTCCACTCACCAGAAGCCACCACCTGTGAAGAGCTACACTTCAGCATCCCTATCATGATTTTCAAGAAATGGCTTCTTTTCAATGGCTTCCTGTCTAGACTGTTTCTTTTGGCGGGGTGGGGTGGGATGGGGAGAGATTGTCACAGATGTCTTCAGTGCCTCTCATTCTCATTTCAATGAGTCTGCAGTCATTGAAAGCACTGTGAAAGAAGCTGCCTTGCCTGCAAGAGCCAGCAGCAGCACAGATTGTGGACTTCCACGTGATTTCCAGTAGCAGCACAGACCACAGACATTCACATGGCCTCTGGCTGCAGCAAGGACCACAAACCTCAACGTGGTCCCCAGTGGCATCATGGATCATGGACGTCAGTATGGCCTTGTGCTACTCTGGTTTCAATGAAACCAATTTGATAAGCTCCCATGCATGCATGAGTAAGAACATGTACTGCTTCTTTTACTTAGTACAATGTCCTCCATCTAGGTTGCCACAAATTCCAGAATTCTGTTCTTTTTCATGGCTGACTATCATTCCATTGTGTATATACACCACCTTTTCCAAATCCATTCAACCATGAGTGACCACTGGTGGGGACTCTGTCTACTGGCTGAACAGTGCTGCAATGAGTATGAACGACCTGGCATTTTGTTTCCTTGGCAGATGTGCCTGGGGGCTGTTTATACAGCATTTTTGGGAAAAGGGCACTCAGGTCGTTTGCCTGGTTTTGGCTGGATTACTTTTTCAGCTGTTGACCTTTTTAGTCCCTGTGTATTCTGGACACCAGTTCTTTCTCAGATGAACAAAGTACACATCTTTCCCTTGTGTAAACTGTCTTCTCATTCTTCCTTTTCTTTGCTGACTAGATACTTTCCAGTTTGAAATAATTCGTCAATCTTTTAATTTTTACTTTATTTTTGTCTTTATTTTCTTCTTTTACTTTTATTTATTTATTTATTTTTACTTTCTTTTTTTTTTCTACATCAGACTGGTATTGTTCCGATGTGCTAACAAGGTTTGTGGGAGACACATGTCACCCAATGGTGTGAACATTCAAGCACCATGCTTATGCCCCAAAGAAAGGATCCCCCTTGTCAATTTTTTGCTTTTGTTTCCTGTGCTTTTGAAGTTTGTCATGCCTTGGGTAGGTGAGGCGGCTCTGCAGGTAAAGGTTCTTGCTTCCTGAGTTTCACTCCTGGGACCCACATGATAGAAGGAGAGACCTGATGGCTGTCCTCTGACCTACACACACACACACACACACACACACACACACACACACACACACACACACCATAAATGCAGTAAGAAGTTGCCTTTGCTAATGTCCTGGAGCTACCATTGGTCGCTTTGAGTTGAGTGGAGACAAGGCCTCCTTTCATTGTCTATGGATATCCAGCTTTCCTATCACTACTTACTGAAGAGATCATCCCTTCTCCAGTACATATTTTGGCAATTGATCAGTTTTCAGGGGTAGATGCATGGGTTATTTCTAAGGTTTCAGTCATGTTCTATTGATCTGTATGTTGGTGTTTATGCTAGTGGTATTTTGGTTTTTATAGCTTTGCCCTAAGTTTTAAAATCAAATGCTCTGATTCTTCCAGACTTCTTTTCTGCCCAAGACTTATTTGGCTCTTTGGAGTCTGTTAGGCCTGAATATGAATGTTAGTGTTATCTTCTCCAGCTCTGAGAAGTCGCATTGGTATTTTGATGGGGACTGCATTTTGCATCACATCTGGAGTTGTTTTGAATCATGGCATTTTACCAATGTCAGTTCCTCCAACTCAGGATCACCCATTCCTTGGGCTTTCTTTTAGTTTCTTTCATTGGTATTTCATAGTTGTGTTATAGGGGTCTGGATTAGTTACTTTCTTCACTACTGTGGCAAATGTCTGACAAAAGCCACTTAAGAGGTAAAGGTTCTCTTTCGGCTCACTGTTCGAGGGTACAGTCCATCATAATGGGGCAGTCATGCTGGCAGGGGCTTGGAATGTCTCAGAAGAAAATGGATCACGGGACTACATATAAGACATGAAGCTTCTAGAAGAAAATATAGGGGGACTCCTTCAAGCATCAGCAGGGCAGTCAGGAACCAGAAGGAGAGAGAGGGAGAGAGAAGGAGAGAGAGGGAAAGAGAGGGAGAGAGAAGACAAGAGAGGGAAAGGGAGAGAGAGAAAGGGTGCCACCCACATTTAGGGTTGACTTTCGCACCTTAGTTAACTCAGACTATAAACTCCCACACTGACATGCCCAGGGGCCTGCCTATTAGATGATTCTAGAACCTGTCAAGTTGACAGCCAATATCAACCACCACAGAGTTCTTTACTCACTTGGTAAACTTTATCCTTAAGTATATTATCATTTTTTTTGGTGGCATAAGAATCCAGTTTCTTAAATCTTCTTCTGTGTATGCTTATTATTGGTGTGTAAAGATGCCAATTCTAAAACACACCATTTTATGGAGAAGGAAATTGTAACCTTGAATGGAACATTGACTCACAGACCATAAATTGCTCTAGTATATTGCAAGCACCTCAGATACTCTTCGCCCATAATCTAAGGTGCTTATGAGGAGGGAGAACATAGAATATTAAAATGAGCTCAGGAGGAAGGTGTGAGCACAGCCCTGTAAATTCTCCATGAACTGGTTTCTTTCGTGAACTGGTAATCTTGTAGTAAACTTGGTTCAATTCCTTAAGCAAGACACATTGTTCCAAAGCCAACTAGACCTTTTGGGCCCATCTTGCCTTTCTAACTCCCTCCCTGGTTTCTTCTCAGTTCTCGGAAGGGTCTTCCTTGCTGGAATGCTGTGTGTCTGCGGAGTTGGCCCTGTTGCTTCCTGTGTTTGCTCCATTTTAATTCTATGACAACGCTGTGATTTGCATTGATCTGTACATGTCTGTCTGCTTGTAGTTGTTTTCACTAGAGTTTTAAAAAGCTAGGGAGGGCAGGGAATTGATTTGTCTTCTTTGGCTTTCTGTTAGTGCCTTGTTGAATGAGTGAGTAAATTTGAAACGTGGTGGTGGGGATGTGTGGGGAAAAAAATAAAGGTTAATGGTTAGAGGAAAGGAAGGAAGGAGGGAGCTGCCACCTCTGAAATGCAAACTTTTATTTATGCGTATGCGTGTGTCTGTGTGGGTGTATGGCATATGTGTGCAGGAGCCCAAAGAGGCCAGAAGAGGCTGTCAAATCCCTTGGGGCTGGGAGTGGCTGTGAGCTAGCCTAACATGGGTGCTGGGATCTGGGCCTTCTGGAAGATCAGTGTGTGCTCGTAATAGCCGAGCCATCAGTCCAACGGTCCTGTTCACAGGCTTTGATTATACTGAGATTTTCCTGCGACTGTTGGATGATTTGCTCCCAGACACATGCTCACCAGAAAGGGCCCCGTTGGTGGGTTTGCCTGGGTCACTGACAGCACAGTGACAGTTTCCTCGGGCCAGCCTTATAGTCTTCTGTGTCTTGTGCAAAGATCATCACATGTTTCTCTCTTTACCTTTTGTTTGTTTGTTTTGCTTTTGATACTACTTTATTTTATTTGAAGTTGGGCTGGTGCAAAGGACCTGACATCAGTGAGCACTTTGGCACAACTTGTAGAAATGATAAAGATAACTCCCAAATCTCTTGATCTTTACAACCAATCAGACATTGCAGCTTCCGTTTTCCTCTCAGGTGAAGAACCAGAGATTCAAATAGTGTGCAAGCTTCTAAGCTTGCTTGACTGGTAGATGGCAGGGTGTACTCTGAGGCTGGCCTTCACCCAGATCATTATACTGTGTGGTCTTGTGTGTCCCTCCAGTGTGAGCTCATGGCTACAGAGCTAGCCACTGCTTCTGTGGCCCCTATGACCTGTATGTATGTATGCCAGTGCTACTTGAACTACATGGGATGCAGGGAAACCTGGCTTAAGGTTTAGAGGAAAGACCTCTTTGGGCCTCAGTTTCCTCATCTGTCCAAGGAAATGTGGTACCCATCTGTATTATTCAGGACATCAAAGGCACTAAACCCAGGATGGTGATGAGTGGTACAGAGCTGCATCTGAATCTAGGGGTTGCTGTTGCCTTCAGTGTTGACACCAATGAGGACACATGGTCAAGATCATCTGTGTAACTCCAAAGGCTCAACCCCCCTCCAACATTCCTGATGGATGGCCTTGGAGAACTTGGTGGAATGACATGTGAATTTCAGGAGCAATAACCAGCAGCTCTTTTTATTAGGGCTATTGCTGGGATTTCACACAGTGAGCTCAGATGGTGAACAAGGTTAATAAGTAACTTATGTGACATGAGGAGCAAAGTCTGGATTCAGACCATATCTTTTTGGTTGCTTTTGTCTCTCTAGCCTGGGTATCTGAGCCTCTTGAGGAGACTTGGCTTTGGTCAGTCTAGTTTTCCTGTACCCATCTTCATTATAATACTGGATGAGGCTTCCCAGGACTGTCAAACAAATTCATGGGCACTTCAAGGTCCTCCATGTGCAGTTGGGGCAGCTACATGCTTGGGACTCCTCATCTGCCCTCATCCCTGATCATTCTCCTGTATCCACCACCCCATCTCCTGCACCCTGCTAGCTAATTTTGTTGCATAAGTGGGAGTGTGGCTGGAAACAACAGGATTCTGTGAGACAGGGGACTGCTCTCATTCAGGGAACCTCCCTCATCAAACAGCTGGAAGAAGGGTGGGGCAGAGAGAAGAAGACTGGCCAGAGTCTCCGCTTAGAAACTTGACTCAGGTTGTGCCTTCTCTGCTAGATGATTCTGATGCTTCCACTTAAAGATCAGTCCTACACTCCCATTTGGTTGATGCATTGACCCTGGTCTTTTCGTCTATTTTGCATGTTTATCATATTTGCTTGTGTTCTGACTTCCTCTCTAGAGAACAGGAGAGTAAAGGTCATAGGCCCTCCCAAATGCCTAGAACCAGCTTGACATATGGAGGGTGCTTCGGGAGTGTCTAGGGAATTGTGTGTGTGTGTGTGTGTGTGTGTGTGTGTGTGTGTGTGTGTGTGTGTGTTACGTTGGTAGGACAACAGAAAGATGAGGAGAGCCACAGTATCACACGAGGGGGTGGGACGGGTCTCAGTGCACCTGACCTGGGCTCTAGTCAATGCTAGCTGTCCAGATTGATCACAGGAAGCTGGCCTGGTTGTCAGAGAAGGCAGTAACCCCTGATGGGGGCCCTGACCCCTGTGTAGAGCCGCTGTGGGCAAGTTTCCCTTCACGGCCCACCCATCATCCCATGCAGCTGCACAATGAGTTTAGCTTTGTCTCAGCTGGATGACTCTGAAACTTAGCCAGGTGAAACCATTTGCCAGAGAGACCTGAGCCTCTTCTCAGAGTGGTGTGGTCCTCCTGTGATCTATCTGTCTCTGCCCAATGACCTGCCATGGGCAAACCTGTTACATTTTTCATCTATAGCTGGGGTACTCATCTATAAATGGGTGCTTTACCAGAACTGGGAGTGGACTGTTTTTATCAAGCTACTATTGCAGAATACTATTTCCAGGCCATGGAAGTGAGTCAGTGCACTATGGCAGACACTGGGAGATGCCAGGAACACACTGTGTCCCCTCATACACTGTGGGAAAGGCAGGTACTTCCAATTCCTGCAGGTCTCGGAGAGAACACCACCTACATAAGGATAAGGGTTAAGTAGTCTAGTCACTATGGTTGGGCAGGGCACTAACAGCCCTGAGCTGGGGCCTGGCTAACAAAGAGGCCCCTCCCCAGTAGGCAACTGGACTTTCAGAGCATACAGCCACCGGCTATATAAGGCCTCTCCCCACACCTGCTCCAACACATTGCCAGGATCCCACCTTCCTCAGGACAGTGTCCTTGACTGGACCCAGAAGGTGAGGGGACTGTGAGTCTGGAGCCTGATCCTGGGAGAAGCTGAATCCTGTGGTGTGGACTTGGGGGGACTCAGGCCTGCTCTGGCTAGTGTTCAGGATGTTCTTGAGGTTCTTGTCTGCCAATGCCACCCACTGCTGCCCTGTTCTCAGGATGGCCAGGCTGGAGTAGAGGTTGAGGCCGGCGGTGTGTTTGCTTGGCATTCTGTTGTCCGTGTGGCACTGTGTCTCTGAGCTCTGGCTTCCCTGGAAGATGTCAGCAATTGTGGCCGCATGCTGCCAGGCTGCTGAAAGATTTAACAGTAGAATGTTGCAAGTTAGGGAGGAGACTGGAGATGTAGCTCAGTTGGCAGAGTGCTTGCCTAAGAAGCAGGAAGTGCTGGGTTCGATCCGTAGTGCCTCATAACCTGGGTATGGTGGCACATGTCTGTCATCCCAGCGCTCAGAAGGCAGAGGCAGGAGGGCTGGAAGTTAAAGGTCATCCTTGACTATGTAGTCAGTTTTGAGGCTAGCCTGGGCTACATGAGAGACCTTTTTTTTTTTTTTTTTTTTTTTTTTTTTTTTTTTTTTTTTGGCAAAAAGAAGTGATTAACAGGCCTCATGTCCCACCTCAGGATCATCTCTGCCTGTCCGCTGTCTACTAGCCAGGTCCTGACTTCTCTGCATCTGAGACTAAGACTCACCATCAGGCTGCTGGGAGCTGAGGTGATCTCCTGAGGTGGAGTGAATGTCCTTCTGTGATAGCTTCTCCCCTACATTTATCTCTCTCCTTTCTTCCTTGACAGTAACAATTTTCTAGAAGTCTTTCCCAGAAGTTGGGGTTCCTGAGGAGGTGTCTTGTTATGGAGGAATATACAGTTGAGTGCAGAGCCCCTGTGCCATATTACCCTGCACAGGGCATACTTGATTTGACCTGTGGGTTTCTTTTTTTTGTTTGTTTGTTTTTTGTTTTTCGAGACAGGGTTTCTCTGTGTAGCTTTACGCCTTTCCTGGAACTCACTTGGTAGCCCAGGCTGGCCTCGAACTCACAGAGATCCACCTGGCTCTGCCTCCCGAGTGCTGGGATTAAAGGCGTGCGCCACCACCGCCCGCCTTGACCTGTGGGTTTCTAAACCGTGTGGCCACTGGGAAAGCATATGGGTTCTTTGTCCCTTGACTGGGGTAGTTTCCCTTCTTTTTTTACTAGTCCCTAGTAAGTCAACCAGGAGGCCATGCAGCTGTGTGTGCTGTGTGGTGGGATGTGTGTTTGATCTGTGGTACGGGGTGGAGCAGGAAGAGGGATGTTCTCCCTGAGAAAAGGTTAGCTCTGCTTCAGTCTGTGACCGCTGTCACGGGGCAGCCAAGCATCAGAGCGGGAAGCACCTGGAGTGTGTTCTGCTTTGGGCCCACTGGTGAGCCTGGCTGCTTCTGCTTCTGCCAGAAGTTGCATGTCTGTGGAGTGGAGGCACCAGCCTGTCTTGAGGCAGCACTACTCACGGGGGCTCCACAGGATGTAAATGTTCTGTCTGCCATGGTTAGCAGCAGCAGCTGCTCAGCACATGTGGCTGCTGACCGTCTGAACAGTGGTCCCTGTGCTGACGGACAGATGTGTCACCACCTGCCGTGACGGAGCTCACCCAAGGAGCCCCATTTGGCTATGGCTGCCATAAATAAGGTGATGATCAAGGAGGGCTCTGTGCAAATGTTTGCTTCCTGTGCTCCACTGCTACTCAGGCAAAGAGAAACTCCTTGAGTTTTGACTTAGCATCCTAACGAATGTGGCAAAAACCTACAAGAAAGATCTAATTCAGATGATTTGCAGGTAAGGAATGCCAGGTACTGAGAAATGGGTGCCACTTTAATCTAACTCAGGAGCTTTGATGTGTTCAGGCTCTGGCTTCTGAGGTGTGTCATGTGAGCTGGATGGCCGAACGGAGTGGGAGTGAAGGGTCGGCATTGTATCCCAGCCCCGACACCTCTCAGGCGTGAGATCTTGATTTTTGAGTGCATCATTTCTCCCTTCTAGGGCTCAATTTTGTCCAGGTGCTAAGACATTATTCAAATTAGTGCATGTAAAGGGCTTGGAGCCGAGCAGGGCTCACAGGTAATGTATAGGAGGCGGCAGCAAACCCCTCGCCCCCCCCCAGCATCAAAGTGAATGGAGGAGACCCCCGCAGGGAGAGCAGACATTGCACTCTGGAATTGTGGGGGTGGGGGACACAGATCCTGTGGCAGGGGAGTTGAGGCAACTACAGAACCTGAGGGAGGTGAGAAGAACACAAAACCCAGGGCCATTCTTTTGTTTGTTTTGTTTTTCGAGACAAGGTTTCTCTGTGTAGCTTTGCACCTTTTCCTGGAACTAGCTTTGTAGACCAGGCTGGCCTGGAACTCACAGAGATCCGCCTACCTCTGCCTCCTGGGTGCTGGGATTAAAGGCGTGCGCCACCACCGCATGGCTGGGCCACTCTTTTTATCTGGGACTCTGTTAGGATTTGGATCTCAAATATGCCACAAAAGCCCATGGCCTGGTCATCAGCCTGCAGCTCTATAGTGAGATGCTGGAACCTTTAGGAGGGTGGTCTGGGAGAAGGAAGTCAGCTCATAGAGGGAGACACTGGGACACTCCCCTCTTTCCTTGTCGTTCTCTGGCTGCCATTAGGTGAACAAACCTCCTTCATCATGAACTTCCACAAAGGGTCAAAATGACTGGCACCTTCGAATCCATGAGCCACAATTAATGAATCTTCTTTTCCTTCTAAATTGTTATCTCAGGTATTTTATCATAGTGACAGAAATCTGACAGACACATACCTTGGCCCCAGCAGATCTGGGTCTGCCCATTTGCACCTGAACTTAACCTTGAATCAGGACAGGACAGATAAGAGTCACAGTTCTGTCCACCCATGCAGGACTGGTTTTTCTCCCCCAGAAACAAGGACAGACCCAGTAGTAAGCATGTTTCAGTGTTTTTAAAACACTCTTGATGGTAGGTATCCCTCCAAGACTCCGGGCTGCCCTCTTTGTGTCTTTCCAGGTTTGAGGCTCCGTGGCCCCACCCTTGGGAGAAGCCAGGCCCAGCATCATGAAAGGCATCCTCATCGCTGGCATCTTTGTGGCATTTGCCATCGCAGTTATAGGTGAGAGAAGCCCCCTTTTGGATAAAGTCTTCTTTTCCACCCCGTCAGAACGTCCTTGCTCTTGGCATCTTGGTACCCACCACCTGGCCTGGTGTGTTGCGTGAGACCCTTCAGAGAGACCACTCTGCTGCCGGCCAGGGTTGACTCTTCCTCTTGGGGAATGGAGAATAATGGGGAGAAACTAATGGGCATAACTCCATGTCACAGCATCAGTTTGCGGATCTTTAGAGAACAGCTGGGCATCCACCCCCTCTGTTTTTGCTTCCTGGGGTGGGTGTGGTGCTCTGTGAAGTGGTGTTCATGTCTGCTGGTTGTTGACTTCCGTGAATCCTTTGTCCTCTTAGACTCTCTGAGTTGTCGACAGTGTTACTCACCCAATGAGAGCTGCAGCAACATTGTCACTGAGTGTGCGGAAGGGAGCGTCAGTTGTGTGGAATCCTTGGTCAATTCCACTCTAGGTGAGTGGGGCTGCCTCCATCTCTGGGACTTGTGGCGGGGGGAGCTAAAGAGGGTGGGCACAAGAAGGACCCCTGAGCTGGGGCCGGGCTGCGCAGTGAGACTAGTGGGTTATGAAGACGACTCCCCTGTGACTGAGGTGAGCAGGAGCTGCCTGGCAGTACAGGTACAGACTCAAACAAGAGGGTAAGCCCTGTGATGACTTGGAAATCAATCCCACTGATTAAAACCTCACTGTAGATACATTTTTTTTTGGTAGATGTAAACAGCAAGAGCATCTCAGAGCTAAATAAGAGGCAAACATTTTGCCCGGGACATGTGCTTTTTCAGCCGTCTTGGCTCTCAGCCTCCTGGCTCCTTTCTCTTCTAGATCAAATATCTTTTCCTTGGTGAACTCCTCCCCAGGCATTCTGACTGACAGAAACCTCTGGGGGCACTTAGAGTTCTTTCATGCATAAAAGCATGAAGGACAACAAACTGACATCTAAACTGTGACCTTGGTCAACAAGGGCCTCAGGAGATGGGTCAGTCATTAAAATGCTTGACACACCAACATGAGGACCTGAGCTTGTCCCTCAGCATCTGCGTAAAAAGGCCAGGCATGGCATGCATGCCTGCAGTCTCAGCATCGTGGCAGCCAAGACAAGATGATTCCTGGAACTTGCCAGTCTAAAATTTGTGAGGTCCAGATCAGCTCAAGACGCTTTATCAAAAAACAAGTCGGAGAGCCATTGGGAAAGCCAGTGTTGATCTCTGCCTCTTCAATGCTGGGGTTACGATTATACGCCAACATGGCCAACTAAATTTATTTAACTTTTTGGTGTTTTTTTTTTTTTTTTTTTTTTTTGTGGTGCTGGGGATTACATCTAGGGCTTTGTATGCGCCAGATAAGCACTCTACCACAGAGCCACACTCCCAGTCCCTTAATTTATTTTGACCAATCCACATTTAATGTAACAGCCACATATGTGGATGTCTCCATATTGGGTGGCTCTGACTGGATTCTCATGCAGTTTCTAGGAAGGAGCCCCAGCCAGTACTGTGATGTTGTATCATATACCAAACCCCACTGTGTCTGCTTTATTATATTTTGAGATGCTAAGAAAATTAGTGGTCTGGGAGGGCTGCATATGTGTTAGATTAAATCACCATTTTCTGGTATCCCTCCTGCCTGGCATTTGTACCCAACATTTTGACATTATTTACAACATTGTCACCCACAAAGTTCATGTTCAAGAACCAAGAGATGTAGCCAACAAAAAGATTATGAAAACTTTTAATAATATGTTAAATAAGTTTACAACTTTGTGCTGGGTCTCATTTACATCTCTCCTGCCTGCATGTGACCACATGAGGCTCACAAGGTGTAGGTTAGCTAATGGCAGAGCTTAACCCATCTCTCTGCTAATCTGATGAAGGAAAGAGTTCTCTGATGGGGAAGGGTTTTCTTCTTGTTCTCCCCTCACATCCCCCCACACCAAGACAAGTTATCACTATGTATGCCTGGCTGTCCTGGAACTCACTTTGTAGACCAGGCTGGCCTTGAACTCACAGATATCTGCCTGCCTCTATGTTCCAAGTGCTGGAATTAAAGGTGTCCCGCTGGGTTCTTCTTGTTTTAAGAAACCTGCAGTCTGTGGGGGACCTTCCCCGACTTTTCCCAGGGTTCTCTTGAGGAGAGAGGGATAAGAAATATTAGGTAGAATGATAGACCTAGTTGATGAGAAGAAAGACAGAGAGACAGGATAGCTTCGGAAGGACCTGAGTCAATACCCAAGGCCCAGAACTTTATTCAAAAAGGCTTTTTATAGTAATGCCAAGGGGCGAGGCAAAAGACCTCCCCCTTGCTAGATACAGCCAAGTACCGACCCTTCTAAACACCTGGTAACCACGCCTGTGGTCAAACCATTCCCTTATGCAACCCTGCTGGGTAAAGCAAGCTCAGATTGTCTGACCTTGAGTAATTTGGGCCTCCACACCAGTCTCTCCCAAGCTGGGCTGAGCAGAGGTTCAAGTCAACTGCCCCTGTATGAATCACTGTTTCCTCACCCTGGAGCCTCTCCAGGCACTAATAGTCTCTGTTTGCCTTGATGTAGGAGGGTCCCCCTATTTGTACCAGAACAGATCCTGCTCGGCAAATGATTGCCCCAAGAACAGCGCCCAAGTGGCCTTCACAGTGCACGTGTTTGATGACCAAAGCTTCCATTTTGCAAGCCAGTGCTGCCAAGGAGAGGCATGCAACGACACCAACCACGGTTTGTACTGGGTCCAACAGCCTGCCCTGTGTCACACCTCCATGCTTCACCCTTGATTTTCTGTCTGGTTTGCTTGGCTGGGGGTGGATGTCTCAAGTCCGTGCACTTCAGCACACAGCTGGATGACGTTAGCATCTGACTTATTGTAGTCCCACAAGAAACATGTGAGATGTTCAGCCAGCCCAATATCATGCTTTCCTCTTCTACAATGAAAATAGGGATCTCACGGTTCGTTTGTGTGGCCAGTGAAGCGAGTGCTCACTAGTCATTCTTAAACTTTGTGATCTCAGGGCCTCAACTAAGAGTTTCTTTTAGACAATGTTTCCTGTGTTCAAGGCTCATCTCAAACTTGCTATGGAGCCAAGGATGACCTTTACTCAGTCCTCCTGCCTCTGTTTTCTGAGTGTTGGGATTATAGGTGTGTACCACCACACCTGGCAACATTCTAAGTCTTAGAACAAGTGAAGACTCCCCAAATCTTTTGTTTATATGATCTCTACCTGCTAACATTTACAAGGTTGGGAATTAAAGCTAAGCAAATTCACAAATCTTAATTTATTTACTCAAAAGCAAAAATATTTAGCTGGGCATGGTGGCACATGCCTTTAAATCCTAGAACTTTGATGTAGAAGAAGAGACAGGTAGATCTCTATTAGTTCGAGGCCAGCCTACATAATGAGACGCTGTCTCAGAAACAAAAAACAAATAAAAAGTTATGCATATTAATACTAATAGAGTTTTACATAAAATAACTTCCAAAAAACATTTAATGAGATGAATGGCATTGTTCCATATATATGTATATATGTACATGTATGTTTACATTTATTTATTTTTATTTTATGTGTGTGTGCTTGCATGTATGTGTACCATGCATGTGCAATGCCCACAGAGGCCAGAAGAGGGCATCAGATCCTCTGGAGCTGGAGTTACAGAGGATTGTGATCTGCCACATGGTGGCTGGGAACTGAACCTGGGAATTGAGCCTGTGCTCTTAATCGCTCAGCCATCTCTCTAGCATCACACCCTCAAATATATATTTTGATAGAGTGTTTTGACTTCTGGTTTAGCCGGAAGCTGGGATCTCATGTTTGCTTGTGTATTTAGTCTGTTTCAGTCTCACTCATTATGTGGGGCTTCTGGAAAATTCTGCTGCAAGCACACAAGGCAATAGGAGAAACAGGAGCAGATAAGACCTTGATGTTGTATAAAAATGGTTTTAGCCTCTTGGAATCCCTGCAGGGCCTCAGGGACCCAGGAGTTCCTGACCACAATTTGAGAGGCCGTCAAAGAGAAGTAATGTCAATCAGATACCTGATGGCTAATACTTCAAACAGCTGGCTGGTGTTGGTATTGGTTACAGCTTGGATTCTTTCCATTCTTGCTCCTGTCTACCCCAGGGCACTGTGGACTACCATTCTTGCAGACTGGCTGCCCCATAAGGGTGGCCTCAGGGGTTGTACATGGGAAAGCACGTGTCTTTGGGGCTAAATCTGAGGTTCCCTGATCGCAGACTCTCCAGCCACTTCTCTGCTTGCCTGTCCCCTCTTCTCCAGGGCAGTGTGAGAACATGATTCTAAGCAATGGCTTTCCTTTACCCAGGAACACAGGCTATCACCAACACCCAGTGCTCTGCTTGCTATCGCTCCAACACAACAACAACCTGCGAGGAGAAAACCCGGCAGTGTTTCCAAGGAGAACGATGTGTTCACATCATTGCTGACTTTGTAAACGGTAAGTCTGGGACTTCAGTTCCTTAACGAGGCTGGAGTGGAAACACATCGGGTCTTGATCCAAGTTCTGAGCTAAGAAGGGCAGAAGGGCTGGGGAGGGTGGAAGCAAGGGGGGATTAGCTCAGGATGCCTTTCAGCTAGAGACTGCCAGAGAGTCTACTTGCTACATCCGCTCTTAGTCCAGGGCTACTTCTGGTTGCCTGTCTCCTACCCTCCTGTGGTTACACCCCAGCCTCACTTATTTGACTTCATGGCCCTCTGGCACTTGCTTTGGTCCTAGGCCGCCATTGCTCTATAAGTGTGGAGAGGCGTGACTTACTTGTTTTTATACCTATATATACACACACGTTTCTTCTACATCTTGAGAGGTGTTGGCTTGGGGCAGCTGGGACCATCCGGTTATTTCTTTTTTTCCTACAAAAGTAAGCTGACAGTGACCATCATTTTGTCAGAGTATCCACCCTGCCTGATGGCAGCATGCAGAACACATTTGCTCCTTGCTAATGGAACAGCCCTGGGGCCTCTGCTGTCTGTAGCTCTGCCCTTATTTTCCTAGGACAGAGCAGACCTCGGCTGGTCCACTGTGGTGGGAGGTGGGGGTGGGTGGGTGGGTGGGTGGCGGAGGGCAGTGGGTCAAGGCTAGGGCCTTCTCAGCCGTCGGGTCTGGAAGTAAATGTGCAGTGTCCTCCTATACTACACTGGGGAGAACCAATGTGTCCATCCTCGCTAAGGGAACCTTGGGAATGTGGTCTAGTGACTTCTAAGTAGGAAAAAAAGAGGTACAAACCAAAAATGAATAACCAGCCTGTCTCAGCTAATACACCGCTCAGACTAAAAGGGTTTAAGGCCTGCACCCAAATACAATTTCATTTCTTTTTCTTTCTTTCTTTCTTTCTTTCTTTCTTTCTTTCTTTCTTTCTTTCTTTCTTTCTTTCTTTCTTTCTTTCTTTCTTTCTTTCTTCCCCTTCTCCTTCTCCTTCTCCTCCTCCTCCTCCTTCTTCTTTTTTTGCCTAACATCAACTTCAAAGCTTAATCTAGGAGTTTCCAGTGGATCCAAGCACCTTCTCTTTTAGGTGAAGTTAGAGACATAGATATTTCCCTTCTCTGAGTTAGAGACATAGATATTTCCCACGTACCCTTGCTGCCTGGGTCAAGTGTAATTGTCACCACTGTCAAAGTGCTCGCCACAGTGGTAAGCCTACACAGGCACTTGTTGTCACCCAAGTCCACAGTTTACCTCAGGGTTCACTCCTGATATAGTCCATTCCAGCAGGATGGTGTCACATAGAGGAGGCCTTCTGGGTCCCACCTGCTCGGGCTTTTCTTCTTCCCCACAAGACTCTGGCAACCACTGGTCTCTTACACTTCCTCTACACATTTTCTTATTCTGGAATATCGGCTCTCTCTCCCTCTCCCTTTCTGAGTCTCTCTGTGTTTCTCTGTCTCTCTTTCTACTCTATCACCTAATGGAGGGTATACAATGTAGGCAAAACATACATTGTACCACTTTGGGAATGGTTGAGGTGCCCACACTGGCCTGGTTTTTAATTCTAAAATTGTGCTTAAAGGCAGCCAGAGACCATCTCTGCTCATCTCACCCCCATGTCTCCTGGTGTCACCTCATTGACACCGAAAGCCAGTCCGGCCACAAATGGACCCTTGCTTGCTTGCTTTGTCCAACGTCACTTTTAAAATCCCATTGAGGTGTACAAGCGCTTCCTGACTAACCCCAGGTTAGTTCAACTCTCAGCGCTGATACCTGGGATGAAGCAAGAGCAATCTTTTCTTCCTGGGGTCTGGAGGTCTCTTTCACACATTATGCTCTGACAGCACCAAGTCCCTTCACACCCTCGAGTCCCTTCAGTCCTCTGGGAGCTCCCTGCTTCCCAGGGATGCTGGAGTTGCAGCTGACAGACCCATAGGGGCACAACCACTCAGAAGTAGCTGCTATTATAACTACATCTTTGAAAGTGCCGTGGACCTTTTTTTTTCTACAACGGGAATCAGAAACTGTTTAAATAGACAGAGCTTTGAGTCAAGACAGAGATGCTGAGCATTTCCTGTATACTTTCTGTTGGCTTTTCTTTTTTTTTTTTTTCTCAAGGAAAATTCAGGCAGGAAGAAGTCAGATCCAGAGGAATGAGATGTGAAAGAAAATGGGGCGGGAGTGGGTGGGTGGGTGGGTGGAGCTCAGGGCGCCTACTGATTTATTCCTTTCTGAATGCAGAGTTGAAAGATGTTAACTACACTTGCCCTTTTCTTCTCCTCCTCCTCCTCCTCCTCCTCCTCCTCCTCCTCCTCCTCCTCCTCCTCCTCCTCCTCCCCTTTCTCTCCCTGTTCCTTCTTTTCCCATTCCCTCCTCTCTGTGTTTTTCTTGATTGAGTCTCGCTATGTAGCTGAGGGTAGCCTTGAACTCAGGATCTTCCTGCTACCGTCTCCCAAGCACTGGGCTTGCAGGGCTGCACCATCGCACCCAGTTGTTTCTGGCGTTTTCATCTGACAGCTCCACAGGAACACAAGAGATGGGGCGTCCAAGACAACAGCTCCCATCCTTTCTTTAGGCCTGGGTTTGTAACCCACCTTTCACAGCCTCAGTTGCTTTGGGGGTTGGGTGAGGAGGGGTCCGGCCTCTGACCTCCATAGTTCTTGTACTGCTGCTACTGTCTGGTACTCTTAATTCTGGACTTCTTCCTTAAGGTGGCTTTCAGAGGCAGAGGGGCTGTTGTATGCTGCTCAACTGCCTGCAGATAAATAACTCTGTGTGGGCTGGGGCTTGGGCGGTAGGGTTGCCTAGAGTTCTGACTGTCTCCCGTGCATCTTCAGGCACTGAACGGAACCAGGTGGAGCTGAAAGGCTGTTCCGATATCAGCGAGTCTACTTGTGAAACCCTGGCTCCTGAGAACACAACAGTGGGAGAATTCATTTTCCGGAGCGTCATATGCGAAAATGCAACAACCATAAACACGCTCACCACCAAGACCCCTCCGACCAGCACAGGCATCAAAGCTTCCTTCACCTCCTCTGTCTTCGGCAGCCTCCTGCTTCTGAAGCTGCTGTTCTGAGGTCCCTGGGCTCTGCCCCACCCAGTGTCCCATGGGCGTTAACACCCTTTCTGTTCACATTCCTTCCAGTTTTATTGCTCAGTGGGTTGGAAGTCACAGGACTCCAGGCAATGCTAGCAGCCACATTATGCCCCTTATTAAAGTGTTGTTTGACTTCTAGACAGCCTGTCCTGATGTGTTTGGGGCTGGGTATGATTCAAGCCACTGCCCACCCCTTCTCATCCTGGGTGGAGGTAGGTGGGTCTTTGCTTTGGAGGTAGGAGCTTATTTGCCTCAGGACTCAAAGATGTCCCCTCTCCTGGTCCATCTTGCTTCTGAGAAGCTGAACCTGTGGCCTGGCTGGCACCTTCTACTTAGCATCCCTGTCCTCCAGCGTTCTACTTGCTGCTGCTTATACAGTCACATGCAGGAGGTCCCCCAGCCGAGCCCTGTTGAGCCCTGGGCTGCTCCTAGTACCAACACAGAAGTTCAGCAGCTTTTCAATCTGCTGCGACATCTTGACATCTGGTTGTTCAACAGTTGTCCCGAGGCCCACAGCAAAGGAAGAAAAAAATTGTCATCCCAGAGGCCTGTCACTATGAAGGGCCAAGAAAGGCATGCGCAGGAGGACTGCCGAGGACCAGACCGCTCCCGCTGGCTGCATGATCAAGTCTCCAGGAAGAGAGAGGACAGAGGGGCTCAGAGCCGGGGATGAGCAGGTCTCCTGTAGCACTGTGCAGGATGGGGTGTGGCTGCAGAGCCCTGGTCCCTTCACTCAGAGAGTTGAACCTGGTCATGCATTCCACATCAGATAACCAAGGGGGCAAGACAGCTTCTCAGACCCAAACTTGCAGGGTTCAGGTTTAATAGTAAGGTGGGCACTGGGCTAGTTTTGGATAAATGGGGTTTTCTGTAATAAAGAAACTGAAAGGCGTAAGCCAGCAAGGGTCTTTATTGGGAAGGGCTGCTGACCGTGAAGCAAGGGCAAGGCACCACGAGGGCTCAGATGGTTTAAAAAGCATTTATTCTCACTGTTTCTGTGCACATGGTGTGTGTGTGTGTGTGTGTGTGTGTGTGTGTGTGTGTGTGTGTGTGTTCACACGAGTACAGTGCTCACAGAGGCTAGAAGAGGGTGCCAGATCTTTTGAAGCTGGAGTTGTCGGTGATATTACAGCCTGATGTGGCTGCTGGGAAGGGAATCCAGGACCTCTGCAAGAGCAGCAAGTACTCTTAAGCGCTGAGCCATCTCTCCAGCCCCCCTTAGCTCTTAATTTTCTGTTTCAGGTTTACTGAAAAGTTACAAAACCCCGAGTGTTTGAGAATGCCTTCAGCCAACGCTCCAGTTTCATGTCTGCTGCTGTGATAACAGAATCTCACAAAAAACACAGCTTAGGAGACCAAGGGCTTTTTTCAGCTTGCTGTTCCAGGTTACAGTTCATCCCCCAGGAGAAGTCACAGCTGCAGGAGTATGATACAGCTGGTCACACGGCACCCACAGTTGAGAGTGGAGAGAAACATATGCACACAGCATCACTTGCTCACCTTGATTTCTTCCCATACAGTTCAGGACCCCCTGCCCAGGGAATGGCACCACCCATAGTGGAATGGGTTTTCCTATATCAATTCCTTAATTAAGACAATCTCCCCCACCACAAGACATGCCTACAGGCCAACCTAATATAGACAAACCCTGACTGACACTCTTTCTAGGTGGTTCTAAGTCAAGTTGATAGTGAAGGCCAATCATCTTACCCCACCTCTTGTCAACTTGTTGACACAGCACTTTTAAACCAGAATCTTTCACTTTTTTAATTTTTATGTGTGTAGATGTTTTGCCTGCAAGCATGCCTGTGCACCATACGAATGCCCCCAGTGCCTCCCAAAGTCAGGGGAAGTCACTGGATTCTCTGGAACAGGAGTTATAGCTTCTTTGCTCCACTCTATACCTGCAGCTTTACATGGTCTTAGCATCTCCAGTACCCTGGGGTCTCCATGGCAACTGAGACCATCTTCACAGCTCCACACAGGGACTGACTGACTTTGCCACACAATGTCAGCCCTCAGCTCCTCTCCATGACCCCTTCAATCTTGCATCTTTTATGCTTTCAAACCCAGTACCATGTGGATAATGCTTTTATCTACAAGCTCTGCTGTCAGCTGGAGATGCAGCCTGCCCCTTTTGGAGCACAGCTCTATCAGGATCTATGTGCTGACCCGAGGAAATACTTTCCTTTTGTCTCACTGAAGCTTAGAACTTCATTTCAGGGGTGTTGATCTCTCTGACAATCACAGCTGCTTCTTCTGCCCCAGCCCAATCAGCACACATAGATTCTTATCCAAAATGCCACACAGAATGACCCCATTGATAAAGTCTTTGATATTCTCTAAAACCCCGTGAGCTGGGTCTCAATAATCTATATTTCTTACAGATTTTTCTATCTTCCAAGCTCCCACTGGAATGTCCCCCCTACTCCATTTCCAGCATCCAGTGGCTTTTCTAGCCCAAATGCTCTCACGTCCTCCTTATAATGTAGTCCAAAGAGTAAAATGCCATATGGCCATGTCTATCACAACAACAATGCCACTTCCGTCGTATCAATTTTTGTTCTAGCTTAATTTCTATTTCTGTGATAAAATACTCCGACGAAAAACAACTCAGGGAATAAAAAAATAGTTTTAGATCCAATTCTAAGTTACAGTCCATCATTGCAGGGCAGGAGCTTGAGGCAGCTGGTCACACCATGTGCCCAATCAAGAACAGGGAGAAATGTATGCATACATCTCACTTTCTTGCTTGCTTGTACTCAGCTGAATTTCTCCACTCTCAGTTCAGGACTCCCTTCCTAGGGTATGGTGCCACCCATGGTGGGATGGGTCCTCCCCCATGAATTGACTCAAGACAATCTCTCTTAAACACACTCCAAGGCCAACCCAATATAGATGATCCCTTACTGACATTCTCTTTCCAAGTGAATCTGTGTTGTGTCAAGTTGACAATTAAAGTTAACCATCATGCCTAGGTTCTCTTTAAGTCCACATCTCATATCACCTCAATACAGCCAGTGAAGGCAGGAAATGAACATTGAAACAGTATCATTGGCTAACACACTTCATTTGTATTTTATGAAGTTTCTCTAGTATCCCCTCTCTGGTCTGCTTTCTAGTTCTTCGGAATCAATCCTCGTATTTCCTCAGTTTCTTCCAATCTATGATAGTTCTGAGATCTTTCAAGACCTTAATAGTTAAATGTATTAGTGGGGGTCCTCTAGAGTCACAGAACCTATGTATTGAATCTCTGCCTGTCTCTGTCTGTCTGTCTCTCTCTCTTCCTCCCTCTTTCTCTCCCATATATATATATATATATATATATATATATATATATATATATATATATATATATATATATGAATTTAATGGAATGACTCAGAGGCTGCAGTTCAACAATGGCTAGTTGTGAATGGAAAGTCCATGAATCTAGAGTTTCTCAGTCCCAAAAGGCTGGGGATCTCAGCTGGTCTTCTGCATATTCTGGAATCCCAAGAAGTAGGCTCCAATGGCAGTGAAGGAAATGGATGTGCTGACAAGGCCAGGGCAAGCAGGCAAAGGATGAACACACCCCTTCCCTTCTTCCATTGTCCTTCAGCAGAAGGTGTGTGGCCTGGATTAAATGTGTGCCTTCCAACTTCAAGATCTGGATTAAAGGCATGTTGTCTTCTTGCCTCAAGGTCCAGATCACAAGTGTGTCCTCCATTTCTGAATTATAGTTCATTCCAGATAAAGTCAAGTTTACAACCATCACATTAAGAATGTTATTGTCCAACTGTTTTCTAGACTGTCTCTCAGATTGAGCTTGTCTCTGGATTTTCTTATAGAAGTTATGCATTTGGCAATGCTGTGCCTTTAAGGAGGCATTTGATGCCAATGAGTTGTGTTGCTGGTGATGTTATCCTTGGCCAGTTGGTGAAGGTGCTAACTACCTGTGTTTTGTGAAGTTACTACTATATTTTAAACAATAGGGTAAGTGTCGCTGATATAACAAATAGATATTAGTTACAAACACCATGCAATATTTGTTCATTTCTAAGTTACTTAAACTCTGTATGGATGGTCCTGGTTGGGCAGCTTCCCTGACCAGTTCTTCTCTGAGATTAAAGAGGGCAAGATCTTTTATCCCATCATCCTCTGTGACTTTTAAAATACTAGACAAATGTTATGTATGTAGTTCTCTGGAGAGAATGAGACAGAAAGACAGAGAGAAGAGAGAGATACAGAGAGAGACAGAGAGAGACACACACAGCGAGAGAGAGAGAGAGAGAGAGAGAGAGAGAGAGAGAGAGAGAGAGAGAGAGAGAGGACTCTAAGAGACCTTGCAGTATGCCTGAGGAGACAAAGTTGGCAATAACATCTGTAATTTGTGCTTATAAATCATTGGCCAGAACCAAGTCACATGGGGCAGTAACATCCATAATGTGTGCTCATACCTCATTGGCAGAACCCAGTCTCATGGCCTGTGGGAGTTTACCCACGAGCTTCTCTTCAGGCTTGATGTCAGAGGCACTCTTGCTCAGTGGTGAAGCACAATCCTACTTAGTCTTAATAATAAAAACCCAGAGTCAGATATCAAGGGTGAAACCTGAAAGATCAGAGAAGCAAAGGAGCAGCCACAGTCACTTCTTACCTGTACGAATCCTCAGACCGAATGGGGCGCCGAGATCTTGTCTCCACCGGCCTTACGCTCCTGTCTCTACTGCCCTAGTGCTGGGATCAAAGGTGTGTGCCACCACTGCCTGGCCTCTATGGTTAACTAGTGGCTGGCCTTGCCCTCTTATCTCCAGGAAAGCTTTATTTGTCAGAGCACAAACAAAATATACAACACAGTGGTCAGGGGCAGGACCTCTGTGATGGTTTGAATGGGTATGTCCTCCATAGACTCATGTGTTTGAATGCTTGGCCTGTAGAGAGTGGCACTATTAGGTGGTATGGCCTTGTTGGAGTAAGTGTGGCATTGTTGGAGGAAGTGTGTCACTGTGGGGACAGGCTTTGAGGTCCCATATGCTCAAGCTACCCTCAGTGTGATATACAATCTCCTTCTGCTGCCTGTGGATCAAGATGCAGCACTTTCAGCTCCTCCAGCATCATGTCTGCCTACATGCCACCATGCTTCTTGCCATGACAATAACGGACTAAACCTCTGAAGCTGTAAGCCATCCATAATTAAATGTTTTTCTTTATAAGAGTTGCTGCAGTCATGGTGTCTCTTCACAGCAATAGAAACTCTAACTAAGACAACCTCTAAAATCTGAAAGTACGGTTCCCAATTCCAAGCCTGGTTTAGGTGATCACCTCCTCAGGTCTTAGCTTTGCCACCTGTGCAGTGGGGACAATGGTCTTGCCTGCTGCACTGGGTTAGTGGAGGTGTAGACGGTTCTTGTGATGTGTTGGATACCGGACTTGGCAAAGAATCAATGATAGTGGTTAGCAGAGGACTGCCATTTGGAAGCTGGTCCTCTCAGAGGCTTTCTTAGCATTTGTGATTATAAAATCAAAATATCAACTCTGAAAAATGTTGAAGATGGTATATGTCTTTCAGTACCAGATGTTCAGCCAAAATTTAATTCTTTATGTGAAAACTCTCAAGCACATCCACTTCTTAGGATGTAAATCTGCTTTCCTCATTAAGAAGCAGCAAACATTGCTTGGCGTTTTGACAGCATGAGCGGGTCTTTGCTGTTATTAAGGGAGAGTGCCGTGCGTGTATATCTGACAACTTGGGGAATATATCATCTCTTCTAGGTTTTCACACCTAAGTTAAATCTGCCAGACTTTCACTACAGTCTTGATGATTCATAAGCATCATCTGCAGGTCTTTATGATAGAAAAAAGGTCCAATTTTTTATGTTAATCTTGGATCAAACATGAAAATCTGCTGTAAGCTTTACAGCTTCTGTGATTTGATGTCTCACTGATAAAATATTTTTCAAATTCTCATGTAATTATCATGATCTTTTACTATCTAAGCTCAGGCCTTCTTGTGTCTCTTTAGATCAGGCAGGTGGACTTTCAATCTTTGCACAAGCAGGATCCATGTCTCTCTTAAGCATGAAGAAGCCTTGGTGGACTGGAGAGATGGCTCAGCAGTTAAGAGCACTTGCTGCTTTTGTAGGTAACTGGAGTAGGTTCCTGGTACCCACATATAGGGGCTCACAACTGTCTGTGACTCCAGTTCCAGGAGATCTGATTCCCTCTTCTGAACTCTGTGGGTACCTGCAAAATGTGACACACACACACACACACACACACACACACACACACACACACACAAACATACAAACATACACACAAATAAACATACAAACACATACACACACAAACATATACACACACAAACACACATATATACACATACACATACACACATGCATACATACACACATGTATACATACACACACATACACGTACATCTTTTTTTTAAAAGCCTCAGAACAAGGGAGTTTCAGCCATCATCAACCCTAAGATTAGGAATCCATGTCTCAGAAGGAGAAACTGAGGCAGTATAGAAAGACAGGGAAAACTAAGGGGATGTTGGAGCAGGCTCTCATATATAAGACACAGACCACACTTACCATGAAAACACGTGCCTTCACTTCCTTGTGACCTATGCACAGTAACAATGCTGTTGTTGACCTCTGTTTTTATATCACCAGTCTATAAATCCACAGAATGCACCTCGTAAACCCCGTGAGCTCATTTACTAACAGAATGTACTGTAGCTAAGAATAAGTCTACCAACACATTTTAATAGTCTAAGCCCTATGAACAGTGTACTTAAGAAGTCATGATGTCATATGTGTATAACTACTATTAAGGTGAGTCAGTACGACTTCCTTAGGCACCCACATCTATTATGGGTCACTGGGTGTCTTATAAAACTTTTCTTAATTAACTCTTTGCTTCAAAAAGCAAAGTAAGTGGGTGGGGAGTGTGTAAAAACCATTCTTGGTCTGTTGGAGAAGCTGAAGATGAGTATCCTTCCTCCTTTCCTCCTCTTCCTTCATCCTCCCTCCCTCCCTCCCTCCCTCCCTCCCTCCCTCCCTCCCTTCCTCCCTCCCTCCCTCCTCTCGCCTGGTCTCTCTTCCCTAATACCTTCTTTCTGGATTGTGTTTTTCAAAACACACCTCCACAACTATACCCTTCTGTTGATCACAGTGAGTGAAACATCAATATGAGATCCAACAGACCTACCTGGACTTGGACATTTTCACACTTAGGGACTGACTTGGTCTTTTTGGGCGGTGGCTTCAGCACAATCCCAGTCTCCCTTGCTTTCCCCCACCAGCTTTGCCTGTCACAAAGCACGTCACAAAGGATGGAGTGGGTCAGGGACAAGGCAATAGCAGATTTTGTCCTGAGGTATGATGGTTTTCTGTTTTAGTTTACAGTTGTCTGCAGCCCTGGCTCCACCTGCCTTCAAGTCATGCTGCGGTCATCACCCTGTAAACGCAATTTTTTCTTGTTCTTACACGGGCGTGGACGAGTCACTGGGAGTCCTGCCTCTAGGGGGAGCTATTGAACATATCAGTGCCAGGATGCAGTTTTGTTCTGTTTCCCTTTTGTCTTCCATTTGTTTTTTATTTATTTATTTATTTTTTAATTTTTTTTTTTTTGTTGTCAGAGCCGAGGACCGAACCCAGGGCCTTGCGCTTGCTAGGCAAGTGCTCTACCACTGAGCTAAACCCCCAACTCCTCCATTTGTTTTTTAATGTTAACATTAAAGCCGTATTTTCCATATGAGAAATCAAGATATCCAGTCTCATGGTTCTTTGTGTGTGTGTGTGTACTTTCTGAGACAAGGTCTCATATAGCTCAGGCTTGTGGTGGTATTGTGTTCCTCAAAATATTGTGCACCCTAATAAACTTGTCTGGGGTCAGAGAACAGAACAGTCTCTAGATAGACACAGAAAACAGAAAATGGTGGCACACACACCTTTAATCCTATTGTTTGGGAGGCAGAGATCCATCCGGATCTCTGTGAGTTTAAAGCCACACTGGAAACAGCCAGGCATGGTGACACACACCTTTAATCCCAAGAAGTGATAGCAGAAAGCAGAAAGGTATTTAAGACATGAGGACCAGGAACTAGAGCTGGTTAAGCTTTTAGGCTTTTGAGCAGCAGTTCAGCTGAGATCCATTTGGATGAGGACTCAGAGGCTTCCAGTCTGAGGAAACAGGATCAGTTGAGAAATTGGTGAGGTGAGGAAGCTGTGGCTTGTTCTGCTTCTCTGATCTTCCAGCATTCACCCCAATAACTGGCCTCAGGTTTGATTTTATTAATAAGACCTGTTAAGACTCATGCTACACAGGCTAGCCTCAGACTTATGTAGATCAGGGGGATGACCTTGAACTCTTGATCCTCCTGCCTTTACTTCCTGAGTGCTGGGATCACGGATGTGCTCTACTATAGCCAGCTCTTCAGTGGGCTTTAAATGCCATATGCCAAGATGTAAAGTGTTTCTGGACACCTTAGATAATGTTTTCATATGCTCTTCAGTGAATAATCAACTAAGATAGTCTTGATTTTTTTCTTTGTGGACACTGTATATTAGAGGGTACAGCCTTGTGCTATTGGCACTGGAGGCTGGATGCATCCCTGAGGTGCACACTATCTGGTGTGTTTTAGGACGTGGGCAACATCCCAGACCTTTCCTCTTTAGGTGCCAGACACACCCCTGGCTCTGACAACCTAAGGACAAAACCATCACCACAAGAGGGAGGACCACACAAGGTTTATCGGACATTGCTCTAACTTGCCTTCTATTTCCGTGATGAACACTATGACCAAAAGCAACTTGGGGAAAAAGGGTTTGTTTCCTCTTACAGGTTAGAGTCTATTATTGAGGGAAATCAGGTAGGAGTTACAGCAGGGCAAGACTTGAACCAGAACTTGTGGAGGAATGCTGCTTACTGGCTTGCTCCTCGTGGCTTGCTCTGCCTGCTTTTGTACACAACCCAGGTGGCATTGCTCACAGTGGCTGGGCCCTCCCATACAAATTGTATATCAAGAAAATGTACCACAGTCTTGCCTACAGGTGAGTCTAACGGAAGTATTTTCTCAATTGAGGTTCCCTCTTCTTAGATGACTCCAGTTTGTGTAGAATTCTTCCTGAGGAGCAAAGTACCAATATGCCCCTATAAAACAGAGTGTGAAGAACCCCATCATCGTTACATGGTAGCTTCTAACACATCACACATATACCCTGAGGTATAACTTCTCGGAAAATACCAGCTGGAGACACTGGGAGTGTGGTTCATGACTTTTCCTGAGGAGACCTGAACAATGTCTGTTCATCTCGAGAGTACAGTGATGACAGACTAAAGAAACAGACCCACCCAAGTCTACCTGGGTGAACCAATGAGTTGACTGGGATTGCTCAATGTGGAACATGGGTGACTCAAAGACGTCACTGAAAACTTCACTGCAGAAGTAGTCACAGAATGAGAGCAAAGCAGAGTGTCCTCACTGAAAATGTCTGCTGTGGGTTCACAGGGTGACAAAGATGCCCATGAGCATTTGTGTTAGAGCCTGTAGAGCCGTGTGTGTGTGTGTGTGTGTGTGTGTGTGTGTGTGTGTGTGTGTGAGAGAGAGAGAGAGAGAGAGGGAGAGAGAGAGAGAGAGAGAGAGAGCAGAAGGTATTCTATTGGTCTATGGTGAAGTAGACCAGATCTGGGGTTGAGGAAATGGCTTGTTGGAGAAAAGTACTTGCTCCACAAGCGTAAGGACCTGAGTCTGAATCCCCAAAACCTACATAAAAGCAGGACATGTATGGCACATGTGTGCCTGCATATTATCTATCTATCTATCTATCTATCTATCTATCTATCTATCTATCTATCTATCTATCTATCTATCTGTATTTGGTTTCTCAAGACAGGGTTTCTCTGTGTAGCTTTGGAGCCTGTGCTGAAACTCACTCTGTAGACCAGGTTAGCCTTGAACTCACAGAGATCCGCCTGCCTCTGCCTCCCAAGTTCTGGGATTAAAAGCATACACCTTTAATTATATCACCACCACTTGGCTCAATATGTATTTTAATCTATTCAGCAAAGATTCATTTACTTCACTGCAAGCTAATGATTAACAATATCATTGATTTTGAATTTTATGGTATACAGATATGCTCACATATAGCACTCATCATTACCATAATTCTTAAAGAAAAAGTAAAATATATCTCAAATCACAATATGAAAATGAGACTCTGCTCAAATCTATTTTTCTTACTTCAAATTCCATTGCTAAATTGTAAAAATATTTAGCATGGAATCTCTCCTCAACAAATTCTCAGGTGTACATGCAGGATTATCAACAATGGACACTGCATTGTCTATCAGATCTCCAGAACACATTCATCTTGCAAAAGATTCAAAGTCAGGGTCTCAGAGAGAAACCTTCACTCCTGTGCTCAGTCAAGATGATTCGTAACTGTCGAGTGTTGTCTGACTTTCCCTGGGGAGGTGTGAACAATTCATGCCTAGGGAGTCCATTCATCCTAGACAGAAAATAATGACAGATGAAAGAAATGATTCCACACAAATCTGCCTTGTTGAACCAGTGAGTTTATTTGGGTTGCTTCCAGGCACCTGAATGAGGGATTGCTTATACCACTGGTTTTCAATCTTCCTATTGCTGTGACCCTTTAATACAGTTCCTCATGTTGTGGTGACCCTCATCTAAAAAATTACTTTAGTTACTAATTTATAATTGTAACTTTGCTACTATTATGAATTGTGATGTAAATATCTGATATGCAGGATGTCAGATATGTGACCCACAGATTGAGAACCACTGGTTTACATCAATATGGGTGACTTAAAGGCAGCTGCATGGCTGAAAAACCCACCCTTGCATGGGTAAGGCAGAACTGATATTGTGAAGAGGACGAGATTACTGAATATAACATTTCAACATTCTTTATAGAACTAACGAAGACTCCTAACACAGATATGGAAGCATAAAGGACCCCGAACAGCCAATGCATCCTGAGTAGAAAGCAATATTGGATATCAGAACACCCAATCTCCATCAAAATGAAATCAACATGGTACTGTCACAAAACAGACATGTCAACTAATGGAATAGAATAGAAAGCCTGGAGTAAATGCATGTACTTACAACCACATAATTTTTTTTCCCAAGGCAGGGTCTCACTGTGTAACAGCCTTGGATGTCCTGAAACTAGCTCTGTAGATCAGGCTGGCCTTGAACTCACAGAGATCCTCATGCCTCTGCCTCTTAAGATTAAAGGTGTGTGCCACCATAGCCTGACTCAACCACATAATTTTTCACAAATCCTCAAAGGCACATATTGAAGAAAGACAGACTCTTTGACAAATGTTTTGGGGGAACATGGATTTCCATGTTGTCTCAGTCAATGTTCTGATGCTGCGAAGAGACGCCATGACCACAGCAAAGCATTTAACTAGGGCTTGCTTGCATTCAGAAGTTTTTAATTCATTATCATCACAGAAGGAAGCATGGTGGCATGTAGACAGACATGGTGCTGGAGAAGTAGCTGAGAGCTCTACATCCTGATCTACAGGCCACAGGAAGAGACAGAAAGCCACTGATCCTGGCTTGGACTTCTGAAACCTCAAAACCCACCCCTAGCAACACACTTCTTCCAACAAGGCCACACCTCCTAATAGTGCCACTCCCTGGTAACCAAACATTCAAATCTATGAGTCTATGGGGTTCATTCTTATTCAAACTATCACACACGTGTAGATGAATGAAACTTGATCCATATCTCTGATCATACACTTGCACATGCATGTACACACACACAGACACACACACACACACACAGACACACACACACACACACACTTCAAAATTGGTGAAAGACATTAAGATATAAACCTGAAACCTTGAAACTGATAGAGAGAAAAACACAGGAAAAACTTGCCAAGATACAGACATAGGCAGTTTCTGAAAAAAACTCTAACAGCCCAGGAACAAACCCAAAGATTTAACAAATGGGATGGTATACCATTAAGAAGCTTCTACATAGCAAAGGAAACTGTTGTGGAATATTAGTTTAACTATGTGAAGGTGTGTTGTATCTGTTTATGCTGCATTTGCTTAATAAAGATGTGTTGTTTTTTTACTTTGCCTGCCTAAGGCACCTGATTGGCCTAATAAAAAGCCAAATGGCCAATAGCTAGGGAGGAGAGGGACAGATGGGGCTGGTGGGCAGAGAGAATAAGTAAGAGGAGAGGAGGGAGAGAAGGACATGAGGAGCCAGCCACAGAACCACCCACTTACCCAGCCACGGAGGAAGCAGAAAAGTAAGACATACAGAAGGAAGAAAAGAAAGGCAAAAAGCCCCAAGGCAAAACATAGATGAAGAGAAACAGGTTAATTTAAGTTAGGAAAGCTGGCCAGAGACAGGATTAAGCTAAGGCTGGGCATTCATAACTAATAATAAGCCTCCATGTCATGATTTGGGAGCCGGGTGGTGGCCCCAAAGAAGGCCTCTTACAGGAAGCAACACCAGAGGGAAGAGATGGCTGAAGGACCGGGGAAGCTTTGCCAGCTGCATATCAGGCAGGGGATTACTATGTGAAAAACTGCAAAAACCAGAAACTCCTCCAACCAACAAGTGGGCCCAAAATACAATAGTTCTAGACTAAGAAATTGAAATGGCCAATAAGTACTTTAAAAAGTATTCAACATTCTTAGCCATCAGGAAAATGAAAAGTCAAGCTGCTTTGAGGGGCCATCTTACCCCAATCAGAATGGCCCTCATAGAGACAACAAATCCTGGTGTCTAGAAAGGAGAATCCTGACTTTCTGTTGGTGGGAATGGAAACTAGTGTAGACCACAGGGAAACCAACATGAAGGCCCTCAAAAAGAAATGAAACTAGTGCTACCATGTGAGTCAGCTGTATCAAACCCAGGTACTTACCCAAAGGACTCCAAGTTACCTTATTGCAAAAACACTTGTACACCTGTGCTTGTCCATGCTGTACTCACAATAGCCATGAAATGGAAACAGTCCCATATAACCATAAACAGAGGAGCAGCCAATGAGAATGAGATGCATACACACAATGGAATTTTATTCAGTCATCAAGCAAGGCCACTTTCAGGAAACAGTGTTAAGTGCAATGAGCCAGACTCGGGCAAATGCAAGTCTTCTCTTCTACGTAAAACACGGGATCAACATCATGTGTATGTTCATGCACATGTTTTTATGTGTGTGGCCATGTAGGTCGTTAGAAAGAGGATCATGAGTGGGAAGGAAGAGATCTTAAGAAAGTGGGAAACATGGCCGGGCGGTGGTGGCGCACGCCTTTAATCCCAGCACTTGGGAGGCAGAGCCAGGCGGATCTCTGTGAGTTCGAGGCCAGCCTGGGCTACCAAGTGAGCTCCAGGAAAGGCGCAAAGCTACGCAGAGAAACCCTGTCTCGAAAAACCAAAAAAAAAAAAAAAAAAAGAAAGTGGGAAACAGAGATGGTTATGAGATATGTGTAGTAGGAAAGCAGATGAGAACACTAACCAGGAAGAAAGGGAACTAGCTTGAGGGAGCAAGAGAGTCACAGAGAAGGGCGGTGGGGAGGAAATAGATGGGAACAAAGTATAATGACACGTAAGTATAAAGATGCCATGATAAAACCAGGCGGTGGTGGCACACGCCTTTCATCCCAGCACTTGGAAGGCAGAGCCAGGAGGATCTCTGTGACTTCGAGGCCAGCCTGGTCTACAGAGTCAGATCCAGGACAGGTACCAAAACTACACAGAGAAACCCTGTCTCAAAAAACAAACAACAACAACAACAAAACCAGAAAAAAGATGCCATGATAAAACCCATTACCTTGTGTGTTGACCTAAAAATCAGTTTAAACAAAATCTGAACAAATAAAAGAATATGCCCTTGGTCTAGTTGGAATTTATTTATACAATAATGTAGGAGAAAGTTCACTACCTAAAGTGGCAGCTTTAGCCCAAATGTAAATTAACAGAAACATCTGCATGTTCTCCCAGAAGCAGATGACCTCAGCTAGTGACAGAATTACTCTGTGCTCACAGGAGATTGGTGGCCTAGGATACCCTCAGTGTGCAGCGATGCTCAGGGAACAAAGTTAGGAACCAGGACATGAAACTATATGAAGTAGATTTCAAATAATTTGAAAATAGCTGGACAAGAGATTTCTAAGTCTTAGTAAAGTGTCAATCGTAATTATCTGATTAGATAGTTCCTTACAGGCCTGTAAGCTCTCCAGCTCTCAGGGAAAGCCTGCCTGCTTCTTGGAGGATCTTGGGACAGAGTGCTGAGAACTGGCCTAACCAATGAGCTGTGGTGACAGGCAACAAGGGTGGGCGGGGGCAACAGCTGCAGGCTGGTGGGCTCCTTCTTCACTCCCACCCCTTGGTGGGCCAGTGTGATTTTAATGTATGGATATGCCAATCATTCTGTTTGTGGATGATGTAACTTACACTTTATAATGATTTCCCCCCTCAATAGACATATTTTGGCTTTATAATTTGGAACAGTTTAATCTAAGGCCATCATTTCTGTGCTGTGTTTTCAGGTACATGAACAATCTCAGGTATAGGTTGGGAACAGCTCCAGTCTGTATAACACAGACCTTGTGGTTATTTTTTTCACTGAAGTGAGTGTCTATTTAGAATACATAGCCTATTATTAATCATGACATTTTTGTCAACTAAAGCTGGCTTTTATGGTATGATGTGAATTCCTGCTGGGAGATTGGAAATTAGTCTAAACCATAACTTCTTAAGCCATTAGTCATGACCCCAATGGAGCTGTGTAACTGAATGTGAGGGTTGTAAAAACAAACAACACACAAACATATTGGCGACTGTAAAGGCGTCTCATTATATAATGACCAAAAGCTAATTCCAAATCTAAGACACTATGAATCTGAGCTGTTTGTAGGAGAACTTGCCTGTGTTGCACCCCACATCGTCACTGCCGCCTTGGTTCTGAACACATATGTGCTCCTCCTGCTGTCATGCTATGACTCTAACACACTCTGCCTGAAACACATCAGCTCAGATTTGAGACTACTGCATGTTATGAATTGCAATGTTTTCTTTATACACATCAACTTCCCCACTCTTAGAGAAACATAATTATTTAATTACAGAAATGAGACTTGATTTTCTAGCATCATTCATAAGCATATAACTACTAAGCTAGTCAGTTGTTGGCTATACTGTATTATAATGCTTGAATTAAAAAAAATCACTGAGTTGGTGGCTTCATAGGGAAAAAAGAATATCAAATGAACTTTGGTTTGGAGTAGGGCAGAATTTCCAATAATTTCTGAAATGCCTCTAAACTTACGTATTTATGTAAGAAGCAGTCTTCTCAGAATTTGTGATTACAAAATCTGTCTATATATATTGAAGATGTTATTTGTCCTGCACTATCCATTGAAGATCTAATTCTTAAAAACAAAACAAAAAATTATTATTGTATGCATGTTCATGTGAGTGTATGTATGCCATGCTTGTATGGGGTTCTGTGGTGGTTTGAATAAGAATGGCCTCCATAGGCTCCTGCATTTGAATGCTTAGTTAGTGGCACTATTTGAGAAGGATTAGGAGGTGTGGCCTTGTTGGAGAAGTGTGTTGCTTGGGGTGGGCTTTGAGGTTTCAAAAGCCCAAGTCAGGCCCCATGTCTCTCTCTTCCTGCTGACAGCGGATCCAGATGTAGAACTCTCAGCTGCTTCTCCAGCATCACATTTGCCTGATGTTATCATGCTTCCTGCCGTATGACCATGGACTAACTCTCTGAAACTATAAGCCAGCCCCAGTTAAATGCTTTCTTTTATAAGACTTGCCTTGGTCATGGTGTCTCTTCACAGCAATAAACACTAAGACAAAGTCAGGGGGTAACTTTTGAAAGTTCCATCACATTGAATCAGGGTCTCTCTTGTTTTTGATGCTATGCTGAGTCCTCCATTAGCTGGCCCATGAGGTTCTGGGTGACTCTCTTATCTCTGTCTCCCATCTTGCTTTTCAGAGTGCTGGGATTATAGATACAAATCACCATATCTGGCAATTTTCATTTTTCAAATGGGTTCTGGGGATTGAACTCAAGTTGTCAGGCTTGTGTGACACTCACTTTTATCCCACGAACATCTTGCCAGCCTTATTTAATTTTTTTATATAAAAATAAACAAGTTCATTGTTAGACCCCAGACCCTCCAGCTGTAGCCTCTATCTCCTCCCACAGGGCCAATGTGTTCTCCCCACTTGTTCTTCCAGATAGAAAACTCTAAGTGGGGAAAGGCAACAGGTAACACAAGTGACCACTGTCATATCTCACACTAACTAGGCCTTTTATTCTTCCAGATGCCCTTGTCTTTGGGACTTTTTGAACACGGACATTAATCAGAACTACGAGAAAACATAAATGTCTCTTAGTCTAGTGGATAAAGTCATCTGACTTTGGACCTATTTCCTTATGACACAATACCTTCTCCCTCCCCGGCCCCTTCACAGATTCAGGAAGTTCCTTGTGCCTGATGGTACCTGCAGCAGCAATTTAAACAGTGGGACTTTGTCTGTTCTTCCCAGGCAGAGACCTGCCAACTCAGTCAGAGGTTTCTACTAGGTGCCCATGAAATTGCTGTAGTACACATAGCAAAAGATGACACTGGTCCCACCAAAGCTAAGTGCCCACCATAAAAACAGGTTCAATGAGGCAATATGCAAATCATCTCAGCAGTCACAAACTTCATCTTCAGTTCCTACAGGTTAAACAAGAACGTGCCCTGAAGCCCTGAGGCTATTGTAATCAGGAACATGTGATAGATGACAGTGTGCTGACTGTCCTTTGGCTCCTTAGGAGAACATCTGGCATGTGCCTGGAAAAGATTCCTTATCTCAGCTGACAGGAGTTTTTGCTCTACACAGTCTTATGAGCCATCTGCAGCTGCATGTGTAATTCCAATGATGTCTCCCATGGCCAAGAAAGGAAGAGAGAAATGGAGGCAGGACCTGAATGTGAAATGTGAAAAAGTAACGGGGTTGAAAGTCAGCTCTTAGCTCCTAGAAAATGACTGGAGCCACAGACATCAGAAGTTCTTATCTCCAGGTCTTCAGATGTTTTGGATGGTGGTCCATTCATCTAATACATACAGTTCAGAGCCACAGCCTGGAGTTTATTTCAGCAGCCAAATTCACAAGTTCAAGGTTACTACAGTAGCTTTAGACCTAAATGCTCAGGGTGGGCTGAAATACTCTTATATGTTTGTACATAGATGCTCTCCTTCCACCTGTTTAAGGGACTGCGGGGAACTTGGATACCTATTCTGTACAACTGTAGAGAGTGATGGGGCTGGCTGGCACCTCAGTTTAACCCCATTCATTGCAGTGAGCCTGTCTACCTTCCCAACCTGGTCCACAGCCTCCTTGTCCTACACCTAACCTAGCAGTCAGCATCCAACATTCTGCCCACATCTATCTGTCCATCACCCCATGGCCTGGACCATAGCCACCATCTCATTCATCTGGCAGCCCACAATCCATTAACCAGTGCTAAACAGCATTAAACCAACCAACAAACTAATCAACCAATCAGCCCGACCAATCAAGCCGATTGATTCAAACGGCATCTGGACTTCGAACCTCCAGCATCTCCTCTTTAACCAGATCTTTCTAGAGCTCAGCCTTCTGCTAACACAGCTACCAGTCCTCAAATAGTGTTGAGGTGATGCTTCCTAGTGAACTCAAGTTCTTCAATTTAGCCAAAGCCATTGACAATTGAGCAAGTGTTGCAGAATCAGTCAACTCGAGATCTTAGAGTTCCAGCTTCCGGGGTTGTGAGACTATAAGCCCCATTCTTTTCACCATCCCTCTGTAGTACATGGTTGTGGTAGTTCTCGCAAACTCATACTTTGATGGACCAGGAGACTAGAGTAGACCTAAACAAAAGCCAGAGTTCTTAGGAGTTCTGGAAAAGTATGACATCAATGAAAGAGCCATAGGCTAGCTCACAGCTTCCTGATGAGTCCAGTTCTACACCATAAACTCCAATTCTTGGCCTTGTCTGCCTTGGTTGAAGCTTTGTGAGTCTCTTCCAGAGTGAGAGCTGAGGCCCAGCCAAAGCGATTGGGCTTTTTCAGTATCTATAAAATCTGTGGCCCACAAAAGAAAATATGTGACATTTGTCATTCTGAGGCTGCTATCTCATCGAGTGTGATCATCTCCAGAAAATGCATTTTTCCTGCAGGTAATATAATGTCATTCTTCTTGCTGACTGAAAAAAATTCCAGCCACATTTTTTTATCCTTTCTTTTGTTTTGGGAAATCCAGGTTGGTTCTATGACTTAGCCGCTGTGAACAGTACCGCAACGAAAATTGATGTGTAGATACCTCTGTGCCCCAAAGGAGTTCCATAGCCAGGCCATATGATAGATCTAGTTTTAGCTTTTTGAGGAATATCCGCACTGATGTCCACAGTGGCTAGACTAGTTTATATTCCCCTCAGCACTCTAGAAGGATTCCTTTTGGTCCATATACTAGCTATCATTAGATACTATTTTCTTGATGACTAGCATTCTGACTGGGGTGTGATGGCATCTCAATGTAGTTTCTTTGTGTGGATAGAGTTTAAAGTTTCCTTGCTAGATTCTGCCAAGTCAGTCAAGTCTCCACTAGACACCCTTAAAATCACAATGGGGTATGTGCCGTCCCGAGGGCTGAGGCTGCTACTGCAGAGTCCTGTCTGTCATTTTTTTTCCAGCTAGGCAACCTGCCTCTCCCAGCCCAGTTTCCTAAATCTTGGGTGTGTTTCTCGAGAACATATGAGATTTTATAGTTCAAAACACCTTCACCGGTTACAGGGCTCACAGTGGTTGCTGTGAGGAGGCAGAGCAGTTGTGAGAGCTCTTGACAAACTTTGCACTCGGAGTTCTGCTGCTTGGATGGTGAGATCTTGGGACACAGACTTACAGACTCACACTCACTGTTGGGATGAGAACGTTGACTCTCAGACTTGAAAAAGTCCAGTTTCTCTGACGAGGCCCTAACTTTCAGCTTCTCAAAGACAGTCTTGTGTGAGGACTCTGTTCATGACATAGGAGTTTATCCAGACCGTGTGAGCTAGCCTGTGGCTATGGATCCCACATGGTAGCGTATCCAGAATTCTCTTTAAGAAAGCTAGTGTTTCTTTAAGGCTGTTCTCTTCATCTTCTAGTCTACCCAAGCATGAGCTTGAAAGCACTGTCACAGCAACGCACCACTGCGGGATGACACACAACACAGCCTGCTCCCGTGATCCTGGAGGCTGGAAGTGTGACATCCAGGGTCAGTAGGTCTGCTTTCTCTGAGGCTCTGTTTGTGGACTGTAGCGAGCATCTTCCCCTTTATATGGCCTGAAGTTGGCATATGTTGTGTCCTGACCTCTTGTTGGATAAGGACCCACAGGAATGACCTTGTCTTGACCTGTTTCTAGGAAGATTGTGCTTTTAAATAAAGTTACATTCTGGGGTGCAGTGATTCTGTCTTCTATATGTTAATTTTGGGGACTCTTTTTGTTGTGTAAATAGTGGGCTGAATTCCGTCAAGTTCTAGCTGTTGCACAAAGAATATGTGTTGATATTGAAAGTCCAGGAAGTACCTGTAGAAATAATTCTCCTTTTATGGAAGTTGAAGTTTGCGCTCTCTGTCTCTCTCTCTGTCTCTGTCTCTCTCTCTCAGATAGGGTTTTATTATGTAGCTCTGGCTGGTCTGGAAGTCTTTATGTAGAGCAGTCTGGAACTCACAAGGATCTACCTACCTCTGCCTCCCAAGTGCTGGGATTAAAGGTGTGCACCGTTATGTCATACACATCTCTGCCCCCTGAAGTTTGGCTGAAGTGTTCTGCTAGTTAATGCACAGAAACCCTGAGCTTCCAGATGGATGAGCTGATGTTTACTGACTTGACCATATGATGTGAAAATGCTGGCACTGCTGATCCCTCTTTAATAGTTGGGTTAGATGTAGCCTGTGGACCAGGTTAGGGAGGTTAGACAGGGTCCTTAGTGTGCATGGGTTTAAACTGAGGCACCAGCCAACACAACACTGACTATAGTTGTGTGGACCAGAGATCAAACCTTCCCACAGCCCATTACAGGGATGGAAAGAGAGTATCTATGTGTGATCATGTAAGATCATGCCAGCCAGCCAGGACATTTAGAGTTCAGGTTATTGGAGTAGTCTTAATCTGGGAGTTTGCTGAGAAGGGCAAGATGCTCTTGCCTGCCTGAGTGAACTCGTAGCTGGGGTGCTCAGTGGATACATTGGTCAGATGGGCCACCATCCCAGGCATCTGGAAGCCTAGAGAATAGGAACCTCTGCTGTGGTCCTTGCTGGAGTCACTTGTTGGGTCAGGAACTGACCATGCCTTGCCATTGTTCTCATTGCTGTCATACACTTGTGTTCTGCCTCCGCCTCTCTTTCTTTCTTGGACATGATGGACAACACTCTTGACCCCCAAGGACAAAGCTCAGTTCTCCTCCTCCCCAGGGTTTCATGTCTTTGTAGAAGTTACAGCCAAGGCTCTGCTGATCTCTGTGTCTGTCAAAATGTCCCCTCCCATACCTCCACACTTCATCCTTCCCTGTCAGAATGTCTCCTCCCATACCTCCACACCCTAGCCTCAGGGAGTCTGGACAGCCATGCCATCCCTTTCCTGTAGCTCCGCATTCTTCAACACTTAACATAGTGGGTTCCTAGGTGGGATCTCCATAATCTCTGTGCCTGCCACACTGTCCTGGATTTTGATAAAATATAATCAAGATCTAGACAATTTCAGAAGGGTGGATGAATTGCAAATATTTCTTGTTTATTTCTCCATTGCAAATAAGTAGGCTGATATAGAGCTAGCAAGAGTTTGGTCTAAAACCAGGAAGAATGATAATGAATATGCTGTAGAGGAACATACTCATTTCCTCTCCAGCAGAGAAGCACGTGGATTCTAGGTAGGAAGAATGGAGTCTGTGAGCGGGAATGCTGGAAATTTTCACTGAGGAAAAGTGGGGGATGGTGTGGGGCCAAGATCCTACACTCTGGAATTTTCAAGTGCCTAGAGTTTCTTCTGTTAGCCCAGTGGAGGTTCAGGACCATCATAGCCTCCTGCCCCTCCTAAGCAGCCAGGGGTCAGGAAGTGCTGTTCTCACCGTATCTCTTTTTCTCTCTCTAGAAGACCAGGAAGTTTAGTGCACTTGGCTTCATGCCAAGATACTATTACAGTACCTTAATTGTCAGGCACTGTCCGCTGGGCTATAAAAGTCAACGGTAGTGAGTACAGAGAAAATATTCCTTTCTTCCTTTCTCTGGTGAGATCACTGGCCATCCTCTCCATCTCAAGGCAGTCCTTTCAGAAGAGCAGGACTACTTCTTGGTGAGCATTTCCAATATGGGCTGTGATACCTGGTAATGGAGGCCAGCTGTTAGGGGCAAGGTGACTTGGGAAGTGGTGAATCCATGTCCTTAGTTAAGGGGCAGATTGCTCTTGAGCACCATGGCCCAGAACTTTCTAGAACATAGAGAGCCTCCACTTACTCTCCAGAGGAGCTGTTTCTTGACTCAGCCATTTCAGCTGTGGAAGGAGATCTAGTGCTCTCTAAACTCATTCAAGAAGAATCCCGGGAAGGAAGACCCCTTCCCACATCCCATGCCTTGATAGAGGATATGGTGTCTTTTCCAGTTTTTATCCTTCCAAATGGCCACATCTAGCATAAAGCCAGTGTCTGATAAATTTTGGCTTTCAGAAAGAATGAGTGAATGAACAAAGGAGTGATTGAATGAATGCCTACTTGGACAAACAACACAGTCTGGTGTGTGGGTTGCTGAATTACAGGTCTGAACCCCATAGCTCTGACCCCACTGTCCTCTCTTGCACCTCATGCAGTGTTCACAGAAGTCACCATGGCCTGGTCCTGCAGCCTGAAGAGCCTCCTCACAGTCTTTGTCTTCACCACCTTCACTGTCGGCTCTGTGGGTAAGAGGAAACATGGTATTCCTTTCTCCTAAAGAAGGGGGAGGTGAGCAGTCGAGCCTTGGGGAGGTCACCAACCACATGAGACTCTGGTGGTCTGTCTAGCCCCTCATGATTTCTTGGTTCCTAGGAAACATCAACTAAAAGGCTCTGGGATTACCTTTCAAATGATGTACATTTCCTCCTTGCAGAGAGCTACCAGTGTACAGAATCTTCATGTGTAAACGAGTCATGTTCTCCAGCCACAAATGTTTGTACAGCCACTAAAGGCTGCTTCAATCAAATCCAGAAATTTGATACACCATGTAAGTCAACCCTCACACCTTGAACATCTTCCAGGTTATCGTTCTTCCTTTCCAGGATGAGACTGGGAGCCTGGGGTTCTTTCTGGGAGGTGGTGGAGATGGAGCATGCACTTGTTGTAGGACCTAGATTCTACATGGTGAGGACCATTCGGGTGTGACTCCATTCTTACTTTCACAGTGTCAGGGATCAAACTCGGGCTATCATGCATGCTAAGCAAGTACTCTACCACCAGTCACCCCCTTTGTAGCAAATGGTCCCTCTGTTGGTTTGTTCTCTGAAAGCGACTATTGCAGAGGGACTCTTGGAGAAGAGCAGTGCTCAAGGCAGAGGGGATGAAGGGACAGGTTCTTTACTGCTAGCTCAGGAGGAAAATTTACCCGGTGGTTCAATATTCTGCAGCTACAGGTACAGACCTTGTGTGGAAGCAAAAAGGGTGTTCCTCAGACACATGCAGTGCACTGACATTCTCAGCAACACTGGGGGATCAACGGAGATTTATCTATGAGAACAAGTGCTGCACAACTGACAAATGCAACCAAGAGGACATAACTCGTGAGTACAGTTCCTGTCTGTGCCCCGCCACCTGCTCAGGACTCCTCTGCCTTTCCAGGAGTCCATCTCTCTGCTGATGGGCTGCAGCCCTGATACTTGCCTTCCCTTTTTGCTTGAAGTTTTCATTTGTAAGGGTCTGGGTTGGATACAAGTCCCTCTCTTGAGTATGTGTATACACACTTGCCCTTCTCTTGAGTATGTGTGTACACACTTGCATACACAGACTGACAGCTGGGTAGCAGTAATTGGTCCTGGGTCTATTCTCTAAGTAGATTCAATGAATCTGTAGGTTTAAATGCTTTGGTCTGCTTCTCCAGTTGAGAGACCTTCCTCCCCTATTTTGTTCCTCATCTTGAATTTTTGTGTGGTTGAGATGGAGTCTTGCATGTATCCAGGCTTGTGTTATATTACTGAGATCAAGCGAGTCTCCTGCCTCAGCCTCCAAAGTTGAAGTAGCTGGGAGTACAGGTGTGCATGACCAAACTATATAGGCAACAGTGGGGGACCAACAGACATTTAGATATAACCAGCAATGCTGTAACACTGCTAAGTGCGACCAAGAGGGCACGATGTGAGTCCAGCTCGTCTCTGCACCCTTGATACCTGCACCATGGCTCCTCTGGCCATCTGTGGACTCCTCCCTGCACTGGGATGCTTCAGAGCTGCGTGCTTGTCTTTCCTTTTGCCGGAGGCCCCTGTCCTTGGGAAGTGTAAGGGTAGATACAAGCCTGTTGCCTGGATGGGAGAATGAGTGACAGTGAGTTGGTACTCATTCTTGTCATCGAGTCTATTGATTTCAATGTGCTTCCCACCCCCCATCCTTCAGCTGAGAGATTTTCCTCACCTGTTTAATTCCTCATCTTTGTTTTGTTGTGGACATGGGATCTTTCTGTGTTTCCCAGGCTTGTCTTGAATTCCTAGACTCAAGTAATCCTCCTGCCTCAACCTCTCAAGTGAGAGTAGCTAGGAATGTATGGGCTTGTCACGCCTGGCTAATTCCTCACCCTTTGGTCAGCATCTTTTTAGATGGCAGATCACCTTCTTATCCAATGTCTAGGAATTTTTCTCCTGCCACAGTAGAGAGCCAAGTGACTGAAGAAAGGTGAGGATAGATGGGCACCCAATTACCTCCAAAGGATCTCAGATTCCTGCCTCCTGCTCCCTCCTCCTATGGCAGTTTAGGTCCCCCGCCCCCCTCGATCATGAAAGAACTATATGGTATTGGATTGGGTGAGGTAGTGTTGTTCTTTCTCAGCTATTGTTTCCTGCCTATTCCTCATGATAAATACCCCTTTCTCTCTATTCAGTATCTCCGCCGCCCGCAGAAGCCAACGGTGTTCATTGTCTCTCCTACTATACGGAGCTAGGCATGCAGAATATCCCAACTCTCCTGAGCTGCACAGGAAATGAGACAAAGTGCGGTTTGGTTATCGGCACAGGTATGATTATTTCCTCAAGCATTGTGACGCTCATATTGTTCAGGGTACATACAGTGTATCAGCCATTTATTACTATACAGATAATTGTGCCACAACCTAACAGGTGAAAACAGGACATAGTTATCACCATTCAGGATCTGAACGACTATACACTGAGAAAGGCATTGCTGTGCGGCTATCTTAGGGTGTCTCATCAAGCTGAGTTCTGTTGTTGGTATAAGCTGGGGTCCTTCAGATGCCCAGGGTGTCTCATGGTTCTTCAGATGGAGGATCTGCTTCCCAGCTCACTCTTGCTTTTGGTGGGTCTCACTTTCTCTTCCTCTGGTCTCTTCATAGGATGCCAGTGTTCTAGCATATCCTCCTGCTTCTCTCTCAGAGAAGTGATGAGAGGCAGGCATAGAGTCATTGGTGGAGTTGAGATTTTTTCAAGCCCTCATCTTAGAAGTGACGTATCATTTCAGCTTGCGCTCTCTTGGGCACATAGATTAACCCGGGTGTGACATGGGTGGATTCAATGGGTTCAACACTTGGGCACCTCTGCCAAGAGATGGGCATGATGGGGGCAGATCATCTTAGAAACTGTTCCCTCCATAGAGCAAGGTCAATAAGGGGCCAAGTGTTTGCTTGTCCCTCTAAACCTCAGATGGAGCCGTTTATCCTGAGAAAAAAGGGTGACAGAAGAAGAGTTGGGCTAGGGGATGGGAACCGAGGGAAGGAGAGGAAAAAATTTAACTGCTTCCCACAGAAGAATCAAGTTTGGGTACCTGTGTTGCTGTGATATTCTGGAGTGGGACCTTGACTCGGAAGTACACAGAGCGATAACACTTGAGTTCCAGAAGCCATCATCATTCTTGGGATGACTCAGACTCCATCAATAAGCACTCAAGTTTTGCTTAAAGCCACTGACTTTAGTGAAATATTTATAATTTCCCATGTAAGAGAAAAGTATGTATTTGTTGTGAGGAACATAGATACATTTCAGGAATTAACCGCTAAAATAACTGTAGGGTTTTGATCTGGTCTGTACGCTGCAGGGATGAGCTAGCAAATCCTCATCAAAACATGAAAAGCTCCGTGGAATTAGTGGTGTATTAGGAGCTGGTTAAGTGGAGGATTGATAGCTTGATGAGACTGGAGGCAAGCTATGTTTTTATTTGGAAAGAATTTTGGCAGAAGTTCTGGGGTGAGCAAGGGAAGGGCCCTTTGTCTAGAAGAGTTGAGATGAATGAAGAAAAGGGGTGTCATAGAATATAGAAGAGAGCTGAAGCCATCCACAGTGGGACAGGCTTCTACCTCAGTTTACCCCGGGAAACATAGACATCCAGTGTGTTCCATAGTTATTCTTATAGAGAACTCAGAACCCTCTGAAGAAGGGGAGCCTGGGTAGGGAAGACAGGCACCTTAGGAGGGGTTTCGTCAACAGTTGAAGCCCTGCATCTGGCCTTCTTCCCTGTGGGCAACATGCTCATCTCCCCTAGTGAGGCATTCAGAGGCCCCAGTGTTAGCCTTGTGTCTGAGATGTGACGGTCCCTATAAGGTTCCTTCTGTACTGGGAAGAAGACAATGGGACCAGAGGACACTTCGGCTGGGCCTCTGCATGGATGGAATGGAGATGAGCTCATGCATCTCAGTCAAGAGGAAGAAGTCGTGGACTCTGGACCATTCTGAGCACAGTTTCCTTTCCCAGTGCATGTGGGTTTTGAGGGCAGAAGAGAGGAGAGAGGAAACTAACTCTTGGGTCTTCTTCTTAGCAGTGGGAAACAGCAACCTCTTTCCCTTGGTGATGGCCGGAATGGGCTGTGCGACAGAAAGCGCCTGCAACCTGACTGTGACTGTCTTTAACAACACAAACATCCACACCTTCTGCTCAGATGAGTTCGTTGTATCTCCAAACAAGCCATCAGTTCCGGATAGCACGGGCAGTGCGGGCAGCATGGGCTTTCGACCTACAGCCATCTCAACAGTACCAATTCTGATTACTCTCCTCCTGCTGAAAGTCTTGTTTTGATCTTCCAGGCTCAGGCAGTCCCATAGTCCTCCACACACACTCGGAGGGCCTCCTTCAATGTAGGAGAATTAAAAGCTGGTGATTGCTTGGCTTGATTGTATTTCAGCGTAAAAAACCTCAAGCCATTTTCAGTTTTACTTAATTTTAAAAACTGTGTGCGTGCATGCATGTGTGTGTACGCGTGTTCACACGTGTGTGTTTGTGTGTGAAGGTGTGTGTGTGTGTGTGTGTTACTGGTGGAGTTCAGAAGAGGGTGTCAGATCTCGTTCAACTGGAGATACAGGTGTCGTGAGATGCCTGATGTGCGTGCTGGGGACTGAACTCTGGCTCTTTGTAAGAGCACGATTTTAATTGCAGAGCCATCTCTCTATCCCCCTATGATCCATTCTGAAACAGCCTCTCTCTTCACTCTTCGCAGCATGTCCAAGATGTTGAGAGGGCATTCGTGAGATTCTCTTTAGTCCTGCTTTTGTCTCCAAGCCTCCCTTGAGTCACATATCCTGGAACATATCTTTTCTGATTATTAATTTCTGTTCATAATTTGTAATTGATTCTTATTAAAAAAATGAATTTGAATGGATAATTCAGGGTCTTGGAGGATCAGTTTATCATAACACAGCTCAAATAGAGCTAGATACGATGGTACATAAGCTCATAGCACTCAGGATGTTGAGGCAGGATTACTGCATGTCTGAGGACATCATGTGAGGCTAGTTAGGACTACATAGAAGACCTTGTTTCAAAAAAATATAATTAAACAAAATAAGATACAAATAAAAGAGGAAATGTCAGGCACCTCCAGAACTCTCTCACCTCAGAACCATGAGCATGGAATCATCACCATCTACTCATTCTGCATATCTCTGTATTTTAGTAGGGGTGGGCCCCAGGGTAAAGGCAGTGGATGTCTGTCAAGGAAGTTATAAATTCTTGCTTTAAATTATCAAGATATTTTCCCCAAGGTCCCAGAAAGCTGTCTCCTCTCACGGCAGAGTTTGGGCCATTGCTAGCTCCCATCACACTTCCTGCATGCCAGTGAGGCAAGGGGACTCCAGGAGAGAAAAGGCTTGCATAGAACCCAAACTTTACCATGTTCTTGTGGCGCTGACCTCCAATAGAACAATCCTGCGCAAATGGGCCCCTCAGTTCTCGGATTCGGTTTCCAACAGGGCCCAACATGTCTCCTGAGGTTTCCTGAAGGAGAGAGCGCCCTGGTGGTTACTTCATATGTGAGAACTGTCTCTCTGCACCCACCAGGCCTGGCTGTGGTCCTCCTGCTGCATATCCTCTTTCCTTCCTGGTATGAGTTACAAGGCTTCTCTAAGCTCTGCCTACAGTCCTCTGTGGACTGACAGGAGCACCCTTCTCCAGGCCTGTCCACAGCCCTGCACACTCTGGATGCACTCCATCCATTTGCGTGGGGTGGATTTCATGCTGCAGGAGGGGGCTGAGTCTGAATATGAGAGAAGCCCAGCCCTTAGATTGCTGTTTGGAGGCGATTCACTTGTTTCAACCAACGAAGTCCACTGTGTAGACCATGGTGTATGTGGTGGGGAATTCTATTTACTTTGATCCACTGGGATATGAAGGATTTAGGTTATATCCGTTAGCTTGCTTGGCTAACCCATTTTAATTTCAATGGGAGGATCAGAGATAGTTGGTCTCATCTAAAAAAAACCCCAGTCTCTAAATGTCCCTAGAAATCTTGTCCTTTGCCAGGAAGTTGGAATTTCTGACAGCTTGATTAAATCAGGGGGAGTCTAGAGCAAACACAGGCACTGGGTTCTGGTCCAGGTAAGGGAAGAAAGTTTCTCTTAGCCTCTACCCTCAGGGCTATGTGAACACTGCTGTGGGGTGTGCTCAGCTCCAGCATCTCTGTGGGGTGTGGACTTCTACACCGCAGTGAGGTATGCTCAGCTCCTACACCGCTGTGGGAGTCCTTGGCTTCTACACCATTGTGGGGGTGCTCAAGTCCTATACTGCCATGGGGTGTGCCCGACTCCTTTCAGTGATCCTCCTCCCCCAGTACAGAATTTACACATCCATGGAGCCACAAACCCCAACTTTCTTATCTTGCCTGAAGCAGGGAAGGGCAACTCACTCATTATTTGCTGGAAGTAGAAAGCAACACATACACATAAAAGACGCAGGGAGGATTGAGGGATGATTCGGGGGTGTTCAGAGCACTTGTTGCTCTTACAGAGGACCCAGGCTTTCACATAGTGGCTCACAACCGCCTGAAACTCCAGTTCCAAAGGATCATATTCCCCTTCTGACTTCCCTTAGTTGGGCATCAGGCATGCATATGGTGCATATACATGCACGCAAGCGAAACACTCATACATGTAAAATACATAATTTTTTTTAAAGACACAAAACTTTTAAGAATTTGCATATTGGCCTGGAAGTGGTAGTGTAGGCCTTTAATCCTAGTACTCAGGAGGCAAAGGCTGGTGGATCTCTGAGTTCAAGAGAAACTATCTTGAAAAACAAAACAAACAAAAAGAATTTGCATATTGCTTTTACTTGTTTCATGCTCAAAGTTGAGGAAGCAGGAACGGTGTGGGGTCCTCCTAGGATCCCACTCATTGCTTGCTGACCATCAGTTGCCCCTTTCTCATGACCAGAGAGCTGAATTTTGTTAATGGTAAAAGTTCTTGATGTATTTTGGGGACCTCTAATGAGCTGGCCACTGATCTCTGCAATTTCCAAGCACGAACTCAGCTCCTGCTTGCACAGTTTTTTTTTTTTAATAATGAGTGTACTGTCCTCATCCCCAGCTAACAGGAAAGGAAGCAGCCACAGAGGGGCGACGTGGGTTGTTTTGCTAGTGGACATGGAACTGAGAGTTCGGCCTAATCTACCATTAGGGAAAAGAGTCAGGTTGCCACTCTAGGAGCTGTAGAAATTTCAAGTCTGGGAACAGGGTGTTTTGTCCACCTCTGTGAACTGAGATTTCTGTTGCGGCCATAACAAATCACAATACAACTGGTGATTTGAAACAGCACAAAGTCACAGTTCTGGAGGCGAGTCTGGAAGGAGTTCTCCTGAGCTAAAGTTCAGGTGTTCAGAGCTGGTTTCTCTGGGGTTGAGCACGTGGGGACCCATTTCTCTGTCCGTACAGTGGTCAGTGATCACCTGCATCCCTTCACTCTTCTGCATCTTCTACACACATCCCTCCGCTCTGAGTCTGGCTCACAGCCTCTTCCTCTGGGGCCCTTCCTCCTTTCCTTTGAGGACCCTTGTAGCTGACCCGTGTAATACAGGGAATGTTCCCATCTCAGGAGCCTTACCTACTTCTGCAAAGTCTCTCTCACCCCATAACACCACTGGTGTTGGGGGTTAGGATGTGTGCTTATTTATGGACTAGTCTTCAGTCGATCATACAACCTACCAATTAAAAAATGTCTCAACGTTCTGTAAGGTATTCATAAGCGAGGCTGGTTGGAACTGGGTGCAGTTCTGTAGATGGTCCTGTGCTGGGGAACCTAACTAAGGGCTGTGGCCATCTTTGGGAGCAAATTCAGCCGACACAAAGCATGTTAGGTTATGGGGAGAGCAGTCCTTTGAGAGAGTTATTGCTGGAGCTTTTCTACAAGGAACTCTGGACATGACGCATGGTGGTAAAAACAAGGGCTCCCTTCCATTGCTTCCATTTCCTGATGAAACAGCAAAACATGGTGTGACACATCATAGACCGTCATGCCAAGCAGCTGGTGAGACACGTTTGATTTGGTGGCCTAAGGACCAGGGAAGGAGTTTCTCTGCTTGCTGTTGTCTCCGGGGGTTGCCACTCCTTCCTCCCTGCACACAGAGGGACATGGGGGTGGCAATCAGCGGGCTCTCTGTCACCACCCCTGGCTCCTGCTTGGATGTGTTCTTACAATAAAGGCTTAGTGTTTTCCCAGCTCCAGTCCCACCCTTCTAATCTGTCCGTGACACATGAAGCATGCAGTCGTGAAGCTCCCTTTGTGCCTCGGACCATTGCCCCACCCTAGCAAACCCACGCCTGGCACCATGTGGTGGTTTAAAGGAAAATGGCCCCCATCGGCTCAGCGGGAGTGGCACTGTTAGGAGGTGTGGCCTGGTTGGAGGAAGTGAGTCACTGAGGGTGGGCTTTGAGGTCTCAGATGCTCAAGCCATGCCCGGTGTGACCCTTCTCTCCCTGCTGCCTGCCGATCTGGATGTAGAACTCTCAGCCCCTCTCCAGCATCATGTCTGCCTGCACGCCATCATGTTTCCAACCATGACAAAAAAATAGACTAACCCTCTGAAACTGTAAGCCAGCCCCAGCGAAATGTTTTCCTTTAGAAGAGCTGCCATGGTCATGGCGTCTCTTCACAGCCATAGAAACCCCAACTAAGACACACCAGAAGCCCCTGCCCATTCTCCGTGGCTGCCACGCCCTCCTCTGAGTACCCCTGATCACCAGCTTTTGGATCAGTGAAGACGTGGAATGACTCTCTGTTCTTTGGGAGACAATTCCTCACCTGCTCTGGCTTCTCCCCTCTCTCTGCTGCCCATATGCTGATATGTGTCACGGTAAGTCCCTTTTCTGACACTTCAGCTAATTAAATTAGCCTTCCTCTCCTCTCCCGATCCCAGAGCTCCTCAGGTCTGCTCTCTACATGTACATCATCTGCCCGGAAGCCGGAAAGCAATCTCTTATTTGTATCACGGTGGCCCCAGTGCTTTTGTAAAGCTCCCTCATGGAGCTTGTAGACTCCCAGGTCACAGGTAAAAGCAGGATAAAGCTGGGCCTTTCAGCCTTCTGTTGGCATCCGTGTCCCTCGTGTTAACTCTTCTGGTCATATTCTCGCTCAGTTCAGCATATCACATTTGGGGGTCTCAGAACTGGTGGTGCACATTTTTAATTCTTAATTTGCCATCCTTGACCTCTGCTGTCATGAAGAAAAAGTGAGGCTTCTGTTGGTCAGCTTTTCCACCTTATTCAGGTACCCCCCCCCCAAAGGCACTTTCCCATCACTGTCCAGACTCTGCAATCATGTGAGATTTCTGCAACCCTTGCAGGACCCTTGCAGACCATCACATAGTGAGGTCAGTCCATAACTGGGAGCAGTTGCCCGGGATGAGAAGCAAGTTGGCCTCTCCAGTGGAACAGTCATTTCATGAGACTCAGATCATTCCCTTAAGACATAAGACTTCCACTAGATGGTACAGATGTGTAGCATGAATCTTAAAAGTTCTTATTAATAAAATCAAACCTGAGGCAAGTATTGGGGTGAACTGGAAGATCAGAGAACCAGAACAAGCCACAGCTACCTCACCTCACCGGATCCTCACCTGGTCTTACTTCCTCAGACTGGAGGCTTCTGGGTCCTCATCCAGAATGAATCTCAGCTGAACTGTGCTGCTCAAAACCTAAAAGCTTAACCAGCCAAATGCTTAACCAGTCCAAATGCTTCTAGTTTCTGGTCCTCATGCCTTATATACCATTCTGCTTTCTACCATCATTTCCTGGGATTAAAGGCTTGCTTTCTGGGATTAAAGGCATGAGTGCCACCATTTTCTTGCCTCTGTATCTAGGATTAAAGGCGTATGCTACCACTGCCTATCCTCATGTTTAATATTGTGACTGTTCTGTCTCTGACCCCAGATAAGTTTATTAGGGTGCACAGTATTTTGGGAAACACAATACCACTACACAGATGCATCTAGTTACATAAACGATGTTAGCATCCTTGATTTTAGAAATTGCTGGTTTGAACTGCTTACTCAAGTTGCGCGCGCGCGCGCGCACACACACACACACACACACACACACACACACACACACACACCACTAAGTGAATTTTAACTTGGGATTAGGACAGAATTTATGATGACTTATGAAATGTCCCTAAACACATTTGTATCTTTGACCATAAAAATAAAGTATCTACCAACTCTGGGAAACACCAGAGCCACTCTGCTCCCATGGCTGTTTTTTGCTGTACCCAGGCTCAGCTTTCCAGCCTCTCTCATCTTCTAATTGTTCTGTGCACGCACCGACTCTTCCCTTCTCCATTCCCTGAGAAAACCGGTAACAAACACTTACTTCTGTCCCAGCCGTAGTAACCCTTGTTAAGTGCAGGGCAGCAGTGGGCGCTTCACAGAGTTTGCTGCTTCCACAGCCATGAGTGCCACAGCCTTTTATCCCCCCCCACACCATATGCTATACCGTTATCCAATGCTGCTTTCTTTTCTTTGGAGATACGGTCTCTCTATGTAGTCCTGGCTGTCCTAGAACTAGCCATAGACCAGACTGACCTGGACCTCACATGATCATCTGTCATATATCCCTGACGAAAACCTTGGGTCTATCTGGAGATTTTTTTTTTGAAGCTATTCTGTGTCAGTGTTCCAAGCTTCCCAAGTACTAGTGTACAAGGACTGTCACCACAGTGTACCACAGATGGGTGGCAGAAACAAGACCTCATGCTCTCCTACTTCGGAATGCTCGACGTATGAGCTTTGGTACTGAAAGGTCTGGTTGCCCTGGGGATTATGCCCTCGGGTTTTAGCTGACCATCTTCTTCCATGGCTTTACATTGTCTTCCTGTTGTGTATCTGTTATCTGGGTTCTAACCTCTGTTTTTTTCGTGGGGGGTTCAAGATAGGGTTCCCCCATGTAGGCTTGGCTGTCCTAGAACTTGATCTGTAGACCAGGCCTGTCTCAAACTCACAGAGATCCACATGCCTCTCCCTTCCAAGTGCCAGGATTAAAGGGCATGCCATTAATACCTGGCCTAATCTCTGTTCTTACAAAGCCACCTGCTGTGTTGAATAAGGACCCACACTAATGACTTCTAAGGAAGACAGTCTCCAAATGCAGTTATGTTCTCTGGCATGGTAGAGGTGGGGTTAAGCTTTCAAATTATTTTCCTGGACTTTGAACCTCTAACACTTCCTCTTTACAGAAGATTTTTATACCTATATATCAGAAAGAGGAATAACATCAACAATTTACAAAGAACTAAAGAGAGAAAGAGAGAGAGAGAGAGAGAGAGAGAGAGAGAGAGAGAGAGAGAGAGAGAGAGAGAGAGAGAGAGAGAGAGAACAAAACAAACCAATAAAGAATGGGCTAATGAATTGAACAGACTTCTCAAGAGAAAAAATGCAAATGGTATTCAACACCCTTAGCTGTCATAGAAATGAGAACTTATGCTACTTTGAGCTACCTTAGTTAGAATGGCTGTTATCAAGAAAACAAACTTTGGAGTGTTGTGGAGAAAAGAAGAAACTTTATTTCTGATCATCAGGGTGTAGTATTTGTTCTACAAAATTGGGGGTCCATGTTTGCTGAGTATGTGTTTCAGAATTCTAAGGCCCTCTTGATGGATCATTTTCTTAATTGGAATGAGGTGACTTTGATCTCTTCTGATTAGTTGTGTCTGAGGTTTATTTTGTCAGATATTAAAATGGTGACAGACACTTGCTTGGTTCATAGCTCAGTTTGCTTGGAACACCCTTTCCACACTTCTGTGACTTCACTCTAAAAGTAGCATCCATTTTTCATCAAGAAGCATGTCCTTTGAGGTAATAAAAATATGAACCCTGCTCTTCTTTTTGGTTTTTCAAGACAGGGTTTCTCTGTGTAGCTTTGCACCTTTCCTGGATCTCGCTCTGTAGACCAAGCTGGCCTTGAACTCACAAAGATCTGCCTGCCTCTGCCTCCCGAGTGCTGGTATTAAAGGCATGCGCCACCACTGCCTGGCCTGAACCCTGCTCTTAAGCCAACTGGATAGACTTTTTTTTTTTTTAATATGGGGAATTATGAGCACTGGTATTAAGAGGAATTACTGAAAGGTATGTATTAATTTCTAGAATTTTGTAGATTTTGTGTTGTTTGATGTTTTCTTACCTCTCTTGCTTCACTATCATTTCCCAAATGTTAAGAAACTTAAATGATATGGCTTTACTAAAAATATTTTCTGTGTTTAGAATGAAATTCTTTTCCTCTTCTATACATGATTCCTAGATTTGGTCTTTTCATAGTGTCTCATCCATTTTGAAAATACTGCTTGTAAGAGCTGGTCTGGAGTGGTGGCTGGCAGCCTCCACCAAAGGATGAAGGTGTCTTCCTTCCAACTGTGACAATGACAGCAGAATTTATGGGTAAGGACCCCCTAATGTATTGAATTTGCTCATCTTTTTAGGGTGAATTATACAGTGTGTGAATTATATCAATGAGAATGTTTCAAAACCTCATTACATTGTGCATGTAGAAACATACCATGATAGTAAAAAAGAAAACCCATTGCCTGTATCAGGCATCAAAGGCTTGGCCTGTTGTGGGCCCCTTCCCTGAACACCCAACAGACAGCACCTGTGTGTTTTAGACACCAGCTTCACAGAGCTGAGGCCTCTCCAGGAATGGCCAAGGATTCGGGAACTTTCTCCATGTGTGCTTAAACACCACGACTTTGCCCTTTTTTTTGCACGTATGGGATTTAACTTCAAACCTTCGTGCTGAAACCCGGGTAGTCAGCCAGGTTTCCACTAGGTTCTTTTGAAATCACACTGAGGTGTGCACAGCCCCGAGGGCTGATATTGCAACCACACAGCCCTGACTGTTACCTCTTCCGCCCCTCCCAGGCCAATTTCCTAAACCTTGGATGTGTGTCCAGAGAACAGTTTGGGTTTTGTGACAAAATACCTTCGAAACTTAGCCTGCTTGCCGTGGTCATCCACTTAGAGGCTGAACAATTGCAATGAGCTCTCCACAAACTTGGAGCCTTGAATTCTGCTGTTTGGATAGGGAGATTCGGAAGCCCCAAACCCTGCAGATTCACACTCACCATTGGGATGGGAACATGTTAGAACATTGGCCCATGGGCTGATGAATATGCTCTGTCTGTCCACAGCCATTAGGAACAGTCAGAAGGTTTCAAAGTTCAAGACAGGGCACTCCACCTTCAGCTCAGAATCTGTAATTGAGGGAGAACTGGAGAGTTTTTACCTGTGGACTCCGTGGGGGCAGTGGCAATGAGTAATGAGTTCTCGACCTATGGGTCATGACCTCGGTGGTGAGGTATTGAATGACCCTTTCACAGGGCTCATGTATCAGATATTTACATTAAGATTCACAACAGTAGCAAAATTACAGTTGTGAAGTAGCAACAAAAATAATTTTATGGTTGGGGGTCACTACAATACGGCAAACTGTATTAAAGGGTCGTAGCATTAGGAAGGTTGAAGAACCACTGGAGTGGAGGAAGGCTCTTAAGTCAGGCCAACAGACACTACTGGAAGCAGATGCTGCAGTGTTTGTAGGGAGGAGGAGTGTGGTTGATGCTGCATTGTCTGCCCATCTCAGTGGATTTAGCTGAAACCAAGAACTTGAGCTGGCTGTGAGTCATTTCCTCATTACTGTTTGGAACCTGGTAGCCAGGCCAATGGCAGGCTGAGTACTATGAAGGTCTGCCTCTTCACTAATGGAAAAAGCAGTTCATTTATGGGAGCCTAAGTTTGCTCAAAATGCTTTCTTTTAAAGTTCTGCTAAAATTTCCTGAATGCTGTATTTGTTTGTGGTCAGAAAGCTGTGAGCTTCCAGAAGGATGAGCTACTGGCTCTGGACTGGGCTGTGAGCTAATGAGCAGGTTAATGGAAGAGGAATCCAAGATATTGGTCTGCCTCTTTGATGATTGATTGGGTTAGATGTAGGGTGTAGATGAAGGGTCTGTGGACCAGGCTGTGAAGGGACACAGGTCCCTGGTGTGCATGGGGTTAAACTGAGGTACCATTTTGCAAGCAACTGCCTGCACTTGTGCAGAAAATAGACCAAACTTCCCTCCGGCTCTTTATACAGGTGGAGAGAGAGGACATCCATGTGCCAAAGTGTGAGAGCATTTCTGTCATCCAGGCATTTAGGCTGAAATTACTTTAACAGTTTTGAACATGAACGTTTATTGAAGTGAGCTAGCAGTCCAGGCTGTGGTGCTGAACTGTATGTATTGGATGGCCCAGTGATCCCAGACATGTGAAAGCCTGGAGAACATGACCTTCTGATACCCGTGTCTTCTGATGATGTCACAGGGAGGGGGTGACACCTTATGGCTGTTTCCATTGTCCATTGGGTCCAGCCTCTGCATCTCTATTTTTGTTAGTGATGCACAGCACTCTGGAACTGCACATTCAGGTGGAGAGGGTTTCTGTTTTGTGTAGGTCAGAAATTAGAGGATCATCTGAGATGTGGCGCTTTCCCAGGAACACACCAGATGTTTTCCCGAGGAGCAAAGGGCAGGCAGGGCATCTGCCCCTCACACATGCACAACCACCTTGGGTGCCTCAGGACATGTTCTCATATAACCTGCGATACTTGCAGATCAGCTCGGTGGCTTTTCAAACTATTCAAACATGGTTTGATCATCAAGCATTGGTGAAAAGAGCTCCCATTCAAAGTCAAGAATCCCCTGCCTACTCTTCCTCTCTTGAGACTTTGCCCCATATAATTCAACCTGGTCAAACTTGCTGAGTATCTGAGGATGACCTTGGACTTGTGGTCCTCCTGCCTCTGCCTCCTGAGTGCTGGGATTATGGGTGTGTGACACCATGCCCAGATTTATGAAGTGCTGAGAATCAAACCAAGGGCTTTGTGCATGCTACCCATGCACTCTACCAACTTACCTCCATTCCGGCACACTCCCCTTTCTTTGGTAAGCTTGTTGATACGGTGGCTGCTGTGGACTGAAGATGCTGTCTGGACACAGCTGGTGGCCTTTGATGGCATCCCCTCTGCCCTCACACCCTTGCCACTGTCTTTCACATACACACATATGTATATATAATATATAATGTGGGGGTTTTGATAAAGGAAAATTACTTACATTTGTGGAGTATGATGTTGTATTTCAACAAGTGTACACATCATTTTATGTTTAAATCTTGATAATAGTATTTATCTCCTCAAATATCAGTCATTTCTTGGTGATAAGAACATTAGAAGTCTTCCTCTTTTTTCCCCCTCACTTCCCATCTCATTATTTCATCATTTTTTTTCTTGTTTCATGAGCTTTTCCTATTTCAAAATATATCTGTTGACACCAACTTGCCCGCATCCTTTCCTCCTTTTTTGCCCGTGACTGTCGAGGTTAGTGAAGTCTGTGGCAACTCTCAGGGCAGCTGGTGACCGATATCACTTCTGTAGGGACTCATAGTACAGGTGCTATGTAGTGTGTGTGTGTGTGTGTGTGTGTGTGTGTGGTGTGTGTGTGTGCGCGCGCGCGCGTGCACGCGCACGCGCAGGTGAATGCGTGTGTACACACATAATTTCATATATAATCATGCTTTGACATATTAAAAATGAAACGAAATAGAATTATCATTTTATCTGGAGAGACACCAACCCTCTGAGGGCTTAACTACCTCTTAGAGACAGCGAAGCATTAGTGCCGCATTAGAAAGTACCTGGGCTAAGCAAGCTAGCAGAGCCAACACCTCCTCTCTGGTCTACATACAGAGAGGGGAAACTTGTCCACCTTAATCGGCACAGGTCAGGTAGGTACCAGGCCACCAGGGACCACTCCACAGCTTGAAGCCCACTGAGGTTAGTCTAACTGGCCGATTCTTCACTGCCCACACGGCCTGTGTTGCCCTCCTATGAGTCCTTGTGTGGCCAAGCACACCCTTGTTGTTTTAGGACCAGAGAAGAGGAGGAGCAGGGAGGCTGGGTACCACTCCAAGGCCGAAGGCAGTGTTTCATTCTGATGAGGCAGTAATGGCCTCCAAGTATGGAGTGATGTCATGGCTGGTACCATGTACCCAAATGTTAACATGGGACACCGAGGGACTAAGCTCCCCTTAGAGAAACATGCAAAGAGCTTCTTTCTTTCCTCCAGAGCCTGAGTGATCCTAGCTAGGCGCAGAAGGGTTTCAAAGTGGGGCCCAGGGGCTCTTCTCCAGAGTGCGCTCCCTGCAGTTGGTGACTTTCTGAGGTACCAGATATCAAAATGTGGCCAAGGAAGAAAGCAGGCAAGGATACCACAAGGTCTGAGGCTGCAGGGCTCCTTCTGGCTTTGCTATGCAGAGCCGCCACCTAGAAGCCAGGAGGTGGGCTGGCTCATTTCCTGTCTTCTGAACCCATCACTGTCCCCACTTCACCGGCTTCTTCCTGACTTGCTGGAAGACCCACTTTTCTATTGCTTTTCTTCTCATACGTCCTCAGCATTTCCCCAGGGCCGCAGGTGCTGAACCCAAGAGAGGGCTTTTCTGATTTTGCTGCTCCCTCTGACTGGGCTGTATCCCTAAAACCCTGCTCTATCCCCTGCCCTCTCTCCTCATTCCATGGGGATCCACTGTCCATTAGGAACAGGTAAAGTTTTGGATGAGTGGGGTTCTAGCCTCCAGCCACACATACCAGTGTAACTGGTCTGCTGGGTAGGAATGAGGATATTCTAAAGAGACACTTAGGTCCCCTCCTTCCACTAAGGAACCAAGTAAATGAAATTCCCCCAGGAATCTGATGCTGAGAGAAAGAAAAGGCCTCAGCCAGAGGTGAATCTCATCTCCTAGAAACAGATTTAGTTTTGACAACTTGCTAAACTGGAGCCTAGACAGTGATGGGTAGGGCTGCACTTTGGCCAGGACTGCTTATCTAGGCATGTAACTGGCACCGTACTCAAGCAGAAACCTCACGCCTAAAGATGGACTTGGAGGGTAGGCCACCAAACCTGTTTGTCCCTCTTCCAGGTGTGGCCACAATGAACAAAAAACTCTTTTGTGTGTTCTTAATAATTCCTTGTGTTAATAATCTTTGTTAATCAGTGTCAGACTTGGTTGACTGAAGCTATCAAGGCCAAGTTCTGACCTTTAATGACTCGAGATATGCTTTGAAGCTTGCGATTCATATCCTGCCTCTCCACAGGCTCAGTTCTGGTGTCTTGGGAGTCAGATAGCTCCTATGATCAGGCACAGCCCTCTTCTATTCCTGCTCAGGCCTCTACAGACTCCAGCCCCATGTATCAGCTTCCTCTAACCATAGGCAACCCATAGAGAGGAGAAGGACTCCTTACCAGGATGGGACTCCTTAGGACCCCCAATTGGATAAAGGCTCCTCGGCCACTCAGGGCTGTCAGGTCACAGGATGACACCACAGCATGGCTAATGAAAAAGACTGTCATCTCTGGGCACCTGGGTCTCTACAGATGCCCTGTTGGCTGCTGTCAGTCCGCAGAATGATGTTTCTAGTCCCAAGAATGGGATGGAGGCCCCTTGAGGGGACTATGGGACCATTCTGAAGCCAAATGTACAGGGGATATAAATCAGACAGTGAACCCTCTAGGTCCCCAGTGAACCCTCTAGGTACCCAGTAAGCATGGTGCCCAAACTTCTTTGACCACAGGTGAGTGTCCACAGATTAGCACATATCTGATGGGTTGTCATCATGGAGATTTCACTGAGGCCTTGCTCTGGGCGCAGGAAGTTGGCACAGAATTGGGTGGTTCCTGGCCAGTGGGGTGCCACACTTTGCTCTCCCTGTCACTACCACAGTGGCCTCGGGTTGCTGTTCATAGCAACAGAGCGAGCTCACTTCTGACTGGCCTGCTGGGTAGAATCCAGGCCACTGGCCACAGCCCAGCTGAGGTTAATCAAGGTCTCATCCCAGGCTCTGCAGTCTCTGCTGGTCTCTTGGCCTCACATCTTCTTTGTGGGATCCTTCCTTATTGACAGCTCCTTCAGCTGGTCAGGAATCCACCGTCCAGGATTAGAAGGTTTAACAATCTGAGCAGGTAAGAGAAGAATGGAATGTGCAGTTGTGGACACTGACTGAGGATCCTGGGGAGGATATGAGGGCAGGTGGCTTGGGGCTGGCTTGTGTGGGCAACTCAGGATTCTCTACAAGGTAGGGAGTTGGGATTCCTTGCTAGGCTGGCAATATTCAAAGGGACCCTGGGGACATAACTCTAGAAAAACCATCGAGATCTGTACGGTAAACCCTGGCCATCATCTTACAGGCCCTGACAATAGGTTGCTTTCTAACTAGCACTCTTTGGAATGGATTGCAGCTGGAGTTTTCCTGTGTTCCATCCAGTCCGCAGCCACTCAGACCCAAGTAAACCCACAGAGGCTTATATTAATTAAAACTGCTTGGCCATTAGCTCAAGCTAACTGCTGACTAGCTCTTATACTTAAACTCAGCCCATTTCTCTCAATCTATATGTTGCCACGTGTTCCATGGCTTTATGTGTGTGCCATGACATGCTGCTTCCTGGATGGTGGGCTGGCGTCTCCTGACCTCCAGACCCATCAGGGTGTCCTTCCTCCCATATCTCTACACACCAACTTCTGAGGCATCTGGACATGCCTGCTGCTCTTTTCCTGCCATCCCCGCCTTCTTCAGCATTCAGCATATTGGGTTTCCAGGAAGATTCTCCCTGCCCTCACTTCCATGACACAGTCCTGGATTTTGAGAGAATGTGATCAAGATCTGGATGATTGCAAGAAGACAGAGGAAGAGAGCCCCTCCAACTTGCCTTTTCCCTCCATTGCAAAGAAATGTAGCACTTGTGCCCTAACAAGAGTTTGGCATAAAAATAGGCAGAAAGAGAAAGAAAATGTAGAAAAATGCACTTAGTCCCTCACCCTCAGAGATGCACATGTGTCCTGAGGCAAGCTTGACTCCCTGGAGGAAGGAGGGGATGGCTCCTGACAGAGGCAAGGTTAGGATTTGCCTTGAGGAAATGTGGAGGATTCTAGGCACATCCAGTGGGCTGCACAAACTCCGTTCCATAACTTTTGAACCCAGAAGACCCCGGCATAGCTCACTGACGCCCAGGGACCTTGTAATCCCTCTCCTTCCTTCCTTCCTTCCTCCGCCAACCAGAGGTCCAGGAAGAGCTCTTCTCATGGTATCTACCTCTAGCAGGTCAGTTCAGTTTAGTGCACTTGGCTTCACGCTAAGATTTTATCAATGTATCATGTTGACTTGTGCGAGGATGGCCAGTAGGTTGTAAGAGTCGGCAACAGTGAGCCTGTCCTCAATGCTCATCCTGTCCAGTGCTCATTGTGTGTGCTCCTTTCCTCCTGTCTCAAAGTGAGAACACCGGCTTTTCTCTCCTGCTCAGTCTCAGGCAATCAGGACCACTTCTGGGTGAGCATTTCCAGGGTGTGATTGTGACATCTGGTGGTGGAGGCTGGCTCTTTGTGAAATGGCAGCTTTGGAAATGGTGAACCCATATCCTTCGCTAAAGGGCCGATGAGCTCCACGGCCCAGGACTTTGTAGCACATAGAGAGCCTCCACCTGCTCCCCACAGGAGTCACTTCTTCACCAACTCAGCTGTTTCAGCTGTGGAAGAAGATCTAGTGCCTTCCAGACCCATGCAAGAAGAATCCCTCTTGAGCAAATGTCCTTCCCAGGGAAGGATGACTAACTCTTCCCTTACAGCCTCAATGATGGATATAGCATCTTTTCCAGTTTTGCATCCTTCCGAATGGTCATATCTGGCATAAAGCCAGTGTTTGATAAAGTTTGGCTTGCAGAATGAATTAATTAATGGATAAAAACATGAACAGGTAATGTCACCTGACATTTGGGTTGCTGGATTACAAGGACTGAGTCTGTTAGCTGTGATTCCTTTGTCCCCACTTGTCCCTTGAGCAGTGTTCGTGGGAGTCACCATGTCCTGGTCCTCAGTTCTGAAGAGTCTCCTTGCTGTCTGCATCTGCACTCACTTGTCTGTCAGCTCTGTGGGTAAGAGCAACAAGGCACTTTCTGTTTCAAGGATGGGAAGTGGGGGATGCCACTAAGGTACCTTAGGGGGACTCCTTGAATCACTCAAGCCTTCAGGAGTCCCTTCAACACTCATGACTCCTTGACCCCTGGGAAAGTTTGTCAGCAGCTGAAAAGCCCCAGGTTGGCTTTCTGAACATGTTTATTTCCTCTTTTCAGAGAGTTATGCTTGTGATAACAGAAAATGCTATAATGGGAGATGCGAATCTAATCCAAAATGTCAATCCACTAAAGGCTGCTTCTTCCATGTGCAGGAATTAAAAGAACAAAGTAAGCCAATCAACACTCTTAGAGTTGTCTAGTGATCCTTTCCTCCTTCAAGGATGGGGCTGGGAGTGTGAGCTTCTGGGAGGTGTTAGGGATGGGCATTAATACTAGATGTAGTCTCTAGGGACAGAACTGAGAGACCCTGGTTCTGTTTCTCATATCAATCTCATAGGGCTACTGGAGAGTGAGCCCACACTTCTTTTTGCCATGCTGGGAATCAAATTCATGGCACCATGCATGCTGAGCAAATACTCTATCACTGGACCCCTGTCCTGATGCAACAAAGTGTCCCTCTATTGATTCATTCTCAGAAATAATAACAGAGGGACTTTCAGAGATGAGGAAAAATAAAGACAGAGAGAATGAAGGAACAGATTCCTTACTGCTGGATGCTTCATTCTCTCTGTATCTCAGAAGAGAACATTTCTTGGGGGTTTGCTCCTCAGATAATCCATTCGGAAGCCTAAAGATTAAGGACATTAGCTGTTCTGAAGATGAGTGTACTGAACTAGCATTCTCAACAACACTGGGGGGCCAGCGGACGTTTAGCTACGACCACCAATGCTGCTACACCGAGCAGTGCAACACGATGTCCAAACGTGATGGTGAGTACAGCTGATGGTCGCCACTATCTGCTCCATGTTTCCTTTGCCTTTCTGTAGGCTCATCTCTCTGTGCTGGGACACAACAATGATGCTTGCCTTCCTTTTGTGGATAGCACTCCTTGAAAATGGTTTGAGACAGATACAGGCTCTTCTCCTGTGTGGTAGACTGAGTGACAGTTGCGTGGCAGGGACTGGTCTTGGGGATTTTCTCTAAGTGTGAGTCTTTTGGCTTAACTGCTTTGCTCTGGCCCTCTGGCCGACAGGCTTTGCTCACCGATTTAATTTCTCAGGTTCATTTTTGTTTTGTTGAGAAGTCGTCTTGCTGTGTTTCGGAAGTTTGTCTTGAACTTGTAGGTTGAGGCAATCCTCCTGCCTCAGCCTCCAAAGTTGGAGTAGCTGGGAGTACAAGTGTGCGTGACCACACCTGGCTCATTCCTCACCCTTCTAGAAAACGGTTTATCTCTTCTCCTGTTAGCCAGGCCTTTTTTTGTTTGTTTTGGTTTTTTGAGACAGGGCTTCTCTGTGTAGGCCTGGCTGTCTATCTTGGACTTTTTCTCCAGGACTGAATGCTGAGCAGCTGACGAAGGTGAGGACAGCACGGATTTCTATGCCGTCCTTCCCTGTTCTCACACACCAGTGCCTTTCTCCCGCACCTCCTTCCAGCTCATCTCCGTTGCAATGTTTTTTGGTAGAATCATGGGAAAAAAAAAAAACCCCAAACCAAACAAACCTCATTTGGATGAGTAGTGGATAGACACATTCTCAGCTATTTCTTCTGCCTATTCCCTAAGATGAAAACTTTTCTCTCTCCATTCAGATCCTTTTCCATCTTCCAAACCCCAACCCAATGGTGTGGAATGTCCTGCCTGCTACAGTGAGGACGGGAAGTGTGAGCCGGTTCCCCTGAAGTGCACAGGGTTAGAGACGAAGTGCGTTGTGGTTTTTGGTACAGGTATGAGACTTCCTCGAACATCTTGTAAAGAGCACAACAAATCATCCATCACTAGGTAGTGAACTATGCCAAAAGTAGCAACTGCAAACAGCCGACATTTATTACTTCTCAGCAAGTGTAGATCTGTCATCTGGGAATGGCCCGGCGCATGGTCCTGGCTCAGGGTGTGTCATGCGGGCTGTGTTCATGTGTCAGTCACTGTTTCCCAGCTCACGTGTGGTTTCTCACTGGGGGGGGGGGTGTTCAACTCCTTTTCTTATGATCTCTTCATAGCCTGCCACAGTGTTCTTCTGACTAATCACTGACTTCCCTCAGGGCAAACGATAGAGACACAGAGAGAAAGAGAGCTGTGGATGTAATGCTCTAATCTCTGAAGTGACGCATTATTTCCCTCTTATAGACTGTTGGTAGTTTAGAGCAACCCTGATTGGACCTGGGTGGAAGCTACCGGGGGATGGAAGAGACCCTGTGGGGCATCTTTGAAGCCTGTCTCCACATGGAGAAAGTGGTCGTATGGGGCCATGTGCTTCTAAAGGTGGGAAGGAGCTATTTGTTGGGAGACAGGGGTTACGGATGGGAGGGGAGGGGAGGAGATGAAGGGGTGTATCTGCTTCCCACAGGAGAGTCAGGTTCGCTGACTCTGTGTCGCTGTGATGTCCTGGAACGGGACTGTGGCTCACTGGAAGTGTAGGAGGTGATGGCCCTTCAGATCCAGTCATTACCACCGCCACCACTGTGACAGCCAAAGCCCGTGATTAACCACTCAAGTGTTACCTGGTGTCACTCTACATTTAGTAAAAGATAGATTTTTTTTTTTAAAAAAAGAGAAAATGGTGTATTTGTTATGAAGGACCCATATACCATCGAGACAGGAACTGAGAAACAACTGTAAGACCTTTCTTTCTGGAATGCACAGCTAGAGGGCGGAGCTGGCCACTCTTTCCTGAACAATATATGGAAAGTTTTGGGGAGCAGGTGGCGTTTTTAGGAGCTGGTTAAGTGGTGGACTGAGAGTTTGGTAGGTCTGGGGACAAGCTACACTTTTACTGGGAAAGAATTTTGACAGAGGTTCTGGGGTGAGCGAGGGAAGGGCCCTTTGTCTAGATGAGTTGAGATGAATGAAGAAAACGGGGTGTCACAGAATGCAAAGGAGGATTAAAGCCATGCACAATGGGGCAGGCTTCTGCCTCAGTTTACCTTGGGAAACATTGGTACCCGGTGCCTTCTATAGTTATTCTCATAGCGAACACAGAGCCCTCAGAAGAAGGAATGTCAATTTTTGAGGGATGCACAATATTTCCCTCCAGGTAGAGAAGGAGAGGAAGGGGCGGGGAGGCATACTAGAAGAGTTTCCACCAGCAGTTGAGACCCTGCATCTGGCCTTCCTCTTAAGCCTGCATCAAGTTCATCTCTCCTAGTGAGCGGGTACCCGGAAGCCTCAGTGTTAGTCTTGTGTCTAAGATGCAAGAGTCCTTTTAAGGTTCCTTCTATATGGAGGAGACAATGGGGCCAGAGGACAAGAAGGCCCAGACTCCACGTGGACGAGCTGTGGTCATGTTCTCACGCAGAGGTGGAAGTTGTGGATTCTGGACCATTCGGAGCACACTTTCCTTTAAGGGCATGAGTGGGGAGGGAGAGAAAGTGAGAGAGAAGAGTAACTCCTGGGTCTTTTCATCAACAGCTTTGATTAAGGGCCCTGTATGCTCTATTATCCGTGGAATGGGCTGCGCAACCGAAACTGCCTGCGGCTTGCAGAATTTGACCATCCTGGAAAACGCGAAAATCGAAACCTTCTGCTCCAGTGAGAGTCCCCCTCTCAGGTCCTTCTCATCTGCCCTGACTTGTCTCTTCCTAATCAAAGCCTTGCTTTGATCCCTTGGGGACTGTCACTCCCATGATCCTCCCTCACATTCAGACACATCAACCACCTTTCATGACTCCTTTACCCAGCAGGGGAGAAATAAAAACCACTGACTGTACTTTATATGGAAAGCTCTTACTTTCTTCTTTCTGGCACATTTCACAAGACTGTGAGCTCTTTCATGTCCCTACCCACACCTTGAACCCCACCCCCACGATGTACAACCTCTCCCAATATTATCCATCTACACTCCTCATTTGTAACTGTCCATTGTCAATGAAAAGATTTATTTTCATTTTTTGGGGGCCAGAGTCTCACTACAAAGCTCTGGCTAGCCTGCACTTCACTATGTAGATAAAGCTGGCCTTGAACTCAGAGATTTGCCTGCTTCTGCCTCTAGGTGCAAGGATTAAAGGTGTGTATCACCACAGCCAGCCTAGAAAAAAAAAAAAACGATTTTGAATGAACAATTCAGAGCCCAGGAGAATCATTTTCCAAAGTGTATTGAAGTCTCTGGATATGGTGGTGTTTGCAATCCACTTAGGAGGCTGAGGCAAGAGGGATATTGTTCCATGCTTACCAATATGGGCTATATGCTGAGTTTCAGGCCAGCCAAAGCTATGAACATGGCAGGATGCTGCCTCAAAAAAAAAAAAAAGATTAAATACAATGAAAGAACAGAAACTAATAGTGTTGGGAAGATAGGTCAGTTGGCAAAGCGCCTGTTTAGTAAGTACAAAGATCTGAGTTTGATTCCCAGAACCCAAGTTTAAACAACCTGGCATGGAAGTATGCGCTTGAATTCTAGAGCTGAGAGAGGGGAACACAAGCAGATCCCCAGACTAACATAATGGGTGAGTTCCAGACCAGTGAGAGGCCCTGTCTCAAACATAATAACAAAAATGGTAGACGGCACATGAAGAGTAAGAGCCGAGGCTCCCCACACAGAGCTATGTGTACACACATACCGACCCCCCATACACATTAAAATAAGACATAAGGAGGCAAGTACAACCAAGCCTCCATCACCTCTGAACCACGTGTGTGCAGTCCTTGCCATGCACTCTGTATAGCTCTGCATCTTAGGAGATGGGCACCAGGATACGGGTGGAGGCTGTGAAGGCGGCTATAAATGCTTAAAAAAATGCTGAAAGGCTGATGGTGCTTGAATCAAGGGCCAAGAATGTTCTCCCTTCTCACTTGGGGTCTGGAATGTTAGTAGCCACCGTCACACTTCCTGTGATGCACACGAAGAGAGATTTTGGCTGAGGAGAGAAGCCTCCCTACGATCCAAACTTGTACCACGTCCATGTGACGCTGATGCCACAAAGCAGCAATTTTGCTTAAGAAATCCCTTGGTTTAGTTTCGGTTTCTTACAGGGCCCTGTTTATCTCTGGAAATCACATGGAAGAGAAGAGTGCCCCGGCAGTTATTTCTTATGTGGGAGTTGGCTCTCTGCCCCTGCCAGGCCTTACCTTGGATCTCCGGACACCTGGCTTCCTCTTTCTTCTCACAAGCTCTGCCATCCCTCAGTGTTTCTCAGCCTCTCTGCAAAGCTGTGTATGACTGGAGGGAGCCCCCTCCTCCAGGCCTGCCTACACAGCCCTTACACTGTCTTCATGCACCTAAGACTGTGTGGGGTAGATTTCATGTCCCACTGTGGGGCTGAGTCTCAATATGAATGAAGATCAGCCCTGAGACTGCTGTTTGTTAGAAATTCACTAATCTGTTGTCCAAATCAGGATGTCCATTGCCTGACCATGATGTCGGGGGGAATCTTACTGAAGTAATCTACTGGGATATGAAGGATTTGGGCTATACCTACTAGCTTGACAAACCCATCTTAATCACAGTGAGAGGATCACAGACCCCAGAGCAGAGACCAGCCCAAAAGGATTGTGTTGTCTTTCTAATAGAAGAAACAGGTCTCAAACTATCTCCTGAGATTCGTGGGTTACATTTACCCTTTCCACTGAGGTTGGGGTTTGTGTTAGCTTGTAGAGGTCATGGGGGAGTGCAGAGAAAATGCAGCCACGTGGGTTCAGGTCTGGGGAAGGGAGGAAGTTTCTTTTAGCTTTTACCCTCAGGGCTGCATGAATGCTGCTGTGGGGTGTGTTCCATTCCTATACCAATATGGGGTGCTCAACTCCTACACTGCTGTGGGTGTGCTCGACTCCTAACTGCTGTGAGGGGTGCTCGACTCCTATACTACTGTGGGGGTACTTGACTTCTACACTGCTGAGGGATGTGCTCGACTCCTATACCACCGTGGGGGTGCTCGACTCCTTCACCACTGTGGGGTGTGCTCGACTCCTATACCACTGTGGGGTGTGCTCGACTCCTACACTGTTGTGGGATATGCTTGACTCCTTTCAATGATTTTTTTTTCCAGCATAGAATTTATAGATCTACAGCGCCATAAATACCAACTCCCTTACCTCATCTGGAGCAGGGAGGTGTACCTGCACTTACTCTTTGTTGAGAATAGAAAGCAAGAAACACATTTTGAAAAGGCACAGAACTTTCTAGAATGTGTGCATTGTTTTCAATTCTGGCATGCTTATAGTTGATCTGGGAAGTGGTGTGTGTCCTTCTATACTTGGTGATTTAGTTAGGATTAGTTCCCTCTCTTTCTCATTGCCAGAGAGCTGAATTTCGGTAATGAGAGAAGCTCCTAGCCTTTGTTGAGGGCTTTTGATGAACTAGCCACTGTTCTAAGCAGTTTCTGTACTCAGTCCATTCCTACAGAAGTTCTGTAAGGCAAGCACTGTTTCTTTTCCCAATTTACAGATAAGGAGACAGAGCCAGAAAACTAAATTGTCTTGGTAGTAGATGGTTGAGATTTCAGTCCAATACTTCATGCAGGTAAAAGAATCAAGTTGCCCACTCTATTAGCTGAAGAAATTTAAAATCTGGGACCAGGACGTTTTGTTTATCTTTTGTTAACTGTATTAGATTTACTTTGTGCTGTTTCAAGCTACCAGCTTCATTGAGATTTGGTATGGCTGCAACAGAAATCTAATTTAAAATAGGGAACAGATGTTTACCTTTGTTAACTGTGTGAAATTTCTGTTGCGGCCACAGCAAATCACAATACAACTGGTGATTTGAAACAGCACAAAGTCACAGTTCTGGAGGCGAGTGTGGAACGAGTTCTCCTGAGCTAAAGTTCAGGTGTTCAGAGCTGGTTTCTCTGTGGTTGAGCACGTGGGGACCCATTTCCCTGTCCGTACAGTGGTCAGTGATCACCCGCATCCCTTCACTCTTCTGCATCTTCTATACACATCCCTCCGCTCCGAGTCTGGCTCACAGCCTCTTCCTCTGGGGCCCTTTCCTCTTGTATGATATTAAAAGGACCAGCCTTAATATTATACTTCCCAGGGCCTCAGGAGAGAAACTACGAACGGTGAGAATTATTTTTGGGAAATGAATCTACTAAGTACATCAAGCTCTTTGTCCGTTTACTTTAGTCCTCTGAGATAACATCCTATCTACACAGCTTCAGTTCTGTTCTTGTGCCTAGCTCCTCTTTTGCCTGAAATCTCTCTACATTTATCTACTGTTCCCTCTAAGTTCTGTCTTAATTCTGCCTCATCTAGGTCCTTCTCATCTCGTTCTTACCCAGCTAGTACTTCCCCATCTGGCTCTTCCTCATTTTCCCTCTCATTCACACGTTCTCTCCGATCAAAATCCTCCTTCTCCCTCTCAGTTCTCCGTCCTCAAGTTCCCCTCTCCTCTCTTCCTCTCTGTCTCCTTATACCTCTAAGTTCTATCCTCCTTCTCTGAAAATACAACTGCCTTTTTTTATCCCTTTGACCCTTATCTGTCCAAGCTATCTGTCATTTTTCTGCAGGGTGGGGGAAAGTGTGCTCAGTCACTAGGCAACCTGTGTACAGCTATATGTCTCTGGTGATAGTTAAAGGGAGATCTGGAATTAGAGGTAAGATTTGGGAAAGGAGAAAATTAAGCTTAATTGGCACATCTGCCAGGCCTTCTCAAACAGGTAGCCTGGATGCCTAAGTCTGTTCTTAGAGAGTATAGAGGTATCTCTGATAAGGTACTTTCCTTCATCTGGGGAATGAACCTTGCCAGATGCTGCCAATGATGATAATTACAGGGAAGCTTGAACTGGGGTTCTGACTGTGCATAGCTGTTAGCGCAGAAGGTTATCTGAATATTCCTAGAAGTGGTTAGGTAAGGAGTTAGGGGTCTATAAAGTTAGTAAGACTGTAAGAAAAGGAGAGTCCGAGCTAAATTGTGTGAAGTTATCACTTAAGGTCCACCTGACCTAGGCAGTGTCTCCCTGTAGAGTTAAGCTTAATTTCAGGAGACTTAATATGCGGTTGTTTGGACTGTTATTCCTGTTAGTCCTTGAATATGGCTAAGGGAGATATCTGATTCCAGAGCTAAAAGAAGAAGAAACAGATGGGCCTGAGGGAAAGAAGTCTTTCCTGGTTGTTCTCCAAATACCTCGAATGTATATGTACAAATAGTGATCCGTCTACACTGTTAGCAATTCTTAGGAAAAAAATCAATAGGGAAAGCTGTGAAGCCACACATGATTTTCATAACAGAAGACAGCACTTTCCTTCTTTCCTTTGAGGACCCTTGTAGCTGACCTGTGTAATACAGGGAATGTTCCCATCTCAGGAGCCTTATCTACATCTGCAAAATCTCTTCCACCGTATAAGAACGACACAAACGTTGGGTGGTGGTGGTTAGGATGTGTGCTTATTTATAGGATAGTCTTCAGCAGATGAGGAAAAAACGCAACACTTTGTAAGGTCTTCATAAATGAGAATAATTGGAGCTCAGCACTGGGCTGGAAGGAGCTCTGGAAGGCTTTTGTTGCACCAGTAAGGTCTGTGACTGTCATTGAGGCAGAACTCAACTCCCAGAGGGTGTTGTGTTACCACGAGGAGCAACTCTGAGTTATTGCAGGGGTCAGACATGACACATAGTGTCCTATAAGAAATGTGGCAAGGATGTGTACTTCTTTTGCCTCCTTGGGAAAAAAAAAACAAAACAGAACCTAAACCCCCAAAACCCAAAAATAACAGGGCATGGCATGAAGCCGCTGTGACAGTGTGCTTTGGGGGCCGAGTCAGTCAGAGAAGGGGTTCTCTCTCTGTCTGCCTCAGTTTCTGTGAATCCCACATCGCTAGCTCAGTCTGCTGTGCGTTTTCCCCCTGCTATCATCTCAGAGGAAAAGGTGCAATGAGTTGCCTTGTCCCTTCAATCTACAGAAGCCGGGCAAAGAAAGCCCTGAGCCCATGGAGGCACCTTTCCAAGATGTCAACGCCCCTCTCTTCTCCTCTCCCCACAAAGTGCAACATGTTTCTTTATTAAGAACTTACTCACTGGCCTCTGTCAAATCCAGGTGTACTCACGACTTTTCTCATTACTGTGACCAAATACCCGACCAGAAGCAATTGATGGAGGAAGGCTTTATTCTGGCTTACAGTTCAAGGGGATCATTCCGTCATGGCAGGGCTGCTGTGGCAGCAGGTGCAGAAGGCACCGTGCCAGGGCTTCAAGCTGGCTGGTTACGTGGCATTCATGGTGGCAGGGACTCAAGGTGGCTGGTCATGTGGCATCCACAGGCGGGAAGTAGAGACAGATGGACTGATGCTCGGCTTGGCTTCTCCCTTTTATTCAGTCCTGGACCCCAGCTCATGAAGGGATGTTGCTTACATCTAGTCTTCCCACCTCAATGGACACACTGTAGAAAATCTTTCACAGATAAACCCAGAGATTTTTGTCTCCAGGGTGATTCATGTTGACAATCAGTGTAAACCATCATCACAAGAAATAGCCCAGGGAATATAACAGGGAAGAACATTGCAGAATTCCAGACAGGCCACTGGCAGGGTTAAGTTAAAATGTTACCTTGCACTCTATTTGTCACTTGGCCTTCTGTGGTGGCTTGGATGAGAATGGCCACTATAGGCTCATATGTTTGAATACCCGGTCTCCAGTTGGAGAACTGTTTGGGAGGGACTAGGAAGTGTAATCTTGTTGGAGGAGGTGGGGGCCTTTCAGGTTTCAAAGCCTATGCCATTCCTTGTTAGCTGTCTTTCTCTCAGCCTCATGGTTGTTGTTTCAAGATGTGAGCTCTCGGCTACAGCTCCAGCGCCACATCTGAGTACCGGCTCCATGCTCCCTTGGCATAATAATCATGGACTCACCCTCTGAAACTGTAAGCCTCAAATAAACTCTTTCTTTTAGAAGTCTCCTTGGTCATGGTGTCTTCACAGCAATAGAAAAGTGACTCAGACATCATCCATGGAAATGTAGTAGAGTCAAAATCTCCCCTCCCCCTTTTTTTTTTTTTTTTTTTACAAGAATAGCAAGGATCAGAAACTTCCAAAATGCTCTCGTTTTAATTTAATCATTTCTGTAAAGATATTTTCTTGTCGGCTTGACACAAACCAGAGTCACCTGGGAAGAGAGACCTCACCTGAGAAAAATGTCTCTATCAGATTGTCTTGTAAACAAATTTGTGGAGCACTTTCTTGATTGATGTTTGATGTGGAGCTGTAGCCAGTACCATCCCTGGACAAGTGGTCCTGGGGGCAGGGTGTAAGAAAGGAAGAGAAATGCATGCCTGAGGAGTAAGCCAGTAGGCAGTGCTGCTGTACGGTACGGCTTCAGTTCCTGTCTCCACGTTCCTGCCTTGAGTTCCTGCCCCGGCTTCCCTTCACGATGTAACCTATAAGATGAAATACAGACTTTCCTTCCCAAGTTGCTTTGGGTCATGGTGTTTATCACAGCAGTAGAAAGCAAACTACTACAACTCTTACTACAGCATTCTCAGATAATAATCATTCTCAAATTTGGGGGATTTCACTGAGCCCACAATAAACGATTGTAGTGAACACAAATTTACAGAAGGTAAGTCCCAGCTGTTGCTCCAGCATGGAGCACTTGGCACAACCCAGATGATCAGAATACACTTGGCGGTATAAGTTATTTTCCTTTTCTTTTCCCCCCTCTTGATCCACGGTCTTCTCCCTCCCTCCCTCCCTCCCTCCCTCCCTCCCTCCCTCCCTCCCTCCCTCCCTCCCTCCTTCCCTCTCTCTCTCTCTCTCTCTCTCTCTCTCTCTCTCTCTCTCTCTCTCACACACACACACACACACACACACACACACACACACACACACATTTCTTTTTATCCCCCACTGTAGTCTCCCGGTCTCACTGATCTTCCTCTGTATCTTGTTCTCCTCTGTGATAAGCAACATCGGGTTCTTTGAAGTGGACAGATGACAGACACCTCAGGAGTCAGAGAGAAAGCATCACAGCAGGATGGGTCAAGGCAGCCACTCCCACACCGTGAAAGCAGGGTTTGAAGATGACCTGTCTAAAACATCTCTGCTCAATTTTTAAAACATATCTAATATGACTACAAGTTCTATTGTAATGTCTAACTACTAACTTTCATTTCTTTATATCCTAATAAAGGACTGAGTGTATTTGATGGTAACTGGTTTCTAATGGTTCCGGAGAAGGAAGAGGACTGGTTTCCCCTCCTTTCCTCCCTCCCTTCCTTATTTTTTTTGGATGAATTTGAAGGTCTACTCCCCCCCCCCCCCCCCCCCCCCCCCGCCAGCCACTGGGATTACAGGCATGGATGGCCATACCCAGTTTTTTGTTTTTGTCCCCCCCCCCCTCGTATGTGCTGGAGATTTGAACTCAGCTCCTCAGGCTTGCACAGCAAGTGCTCTTACCCACTGAGCCATCTTCATGGGCTTGACTGTCACACAACATCAAGCCAGCCAAAATCCCAGCCATGAAGTCCCACCCCTGCCTGAGGAGCTACTGGCAGTTGAAAGGCTGCTGGGGAGGGAGAGTGAGTTTCCTTCAGGGATATGGCCTCTGAGAGGCTACCCATGCTCTCGCAGACAGCCCTACATCCATGCATATATGGCATCACTACAAGGACTCAGAGGGTTTCACAAACTAGAGCACATGAGGAGGGAAAAGTGGCGGGAATAGGAGAGGAACTGGTGGGGACGGAATGGGAGGAGGCGCGGATTTGATCAAAACCTGTTATATGCATGCACGAAACCTCTATAAAATGTGTTCAAATTCACAAGAAATGACACAAAACACAAAAAGGAAGAAACGCGCACACACACACACACACACACACACACACACACACACACACACACACAACCAGAGGAAAACCACCTTAGAGAGACACAACGTCTGGGGAGAGGTATATCAAGACAAAGGAGAGGGGGTCATGGTGGCCCACAGAGCAGAGACAGGCAGATCACCATGAGTTCGAGGCCAGCCTGGTCTACATAGGGAGACCTTATGTCAACAAAACAAAACCAAAGACCAAGGGAGAAAATGGGTAGAAAAATTTTATTGAGGAACACCTCCATCTAGTGGCCATTCATGGCATAACTGCTAATTTAGCTAATTTTGGTTTCCATTTTTCCACTCCATTCGCTCTAAACATGCCACCTTTGGGCTCCCTGGTTCCCTTCACTCTGTCACTTGAGGACAGTATGGATGATACCTAGGGGACCCTTGAGGTGCTGTGTGGATGTCCACGGTGGCGACAGGCCTTCTGAACTTTTCAGGGGTGATAGCTAATAAGATCCTCCCAATTCCCTATCCTCTAACGGGAAGTTATGGCTGCAGGTGGGCCTCATAGGCCAGGCTGACTCTGAAACCTGAAACACAGGTTTGTGGGGACGGACGACAGCAATAGGGTCTGCAGATAGTGCTGGGCTTCAGGAGCTCCTGAGGTGTGGGGCTTGAGCAGCAGCAGAGAGCCAAGCATGGGGCATAGACCTGCACGGTCTGGGGTGACTGGGAAAGAACCTGGGGGTGCAGCCTAGCCCCCCTGCAGCGACTCAGCTCCCATCTGAGTGCTGCAGCTCGGATCTGGCACCACTTACCCCTGCGCCAGAGACTTCGGTACAAAGTGACTTGCTGTGGGCATAGATGCAGTGTCTGGGAGGGTCCTGGGAAAAGTGCAGCCTCAGCATTTACCTCTAGGCTGCTGCCACGTTGTAGGGTGGTGACAGCTCCCTTTGTGACATGGTTTAGCAGCAACCGCTTCTTGGGGTGTGTGGCTTGGGGACCCATGGAGTGTTTAGCCACATGGGCTCTGTGGGTTCTGACAGGAATGGCTGCTGGCTATCCAGTGGCAGAAGATGATGTGTCTTCTGGTGGAGGTCACCTGAGGACCTTAGTGGTTCCCTCCAGGTGGCCTACACTGACAGTGGCAGCATGCTGCATCCTGCTGGCTGTCAGGAGTGGAGGCATGGGGGTGATAGAGGTAGAGGCATGGGGGTGATAGAGGTGGAGGCATGGGGGTGATAAGGGTGGAGGCATGGGGGTGATAGGGGTGGAGGCAGGGGGATGATAAGGGTGGGGGCATGGGGGTTGAGGGAGACTCATGTGATCTGATCTAGTCAGGGAATCGTCCGTTTTCTCCACTGAATTACTGCAGATCCGTTACTGGGTCTTGGGGTGTCTGAGAGCCATTCTGATTGTGGATCACTATGCTTGTGCTGTTGTGGGTAGACAAAGCTGGTGTCTCCTCCTCTGCTACCATGGCGATGCCGCTTTGCTGATGTGACTGAATCGGAAGTGTATCAGTTTCAAAGCTGATTGATCCAGTTAACTCCACCGACTCCTGTGTTCACCGGGTACCTCTCATAAGCAACAGGTGTTAGGTAAAGTACGGTACTGGAGAGGCGGCTTCGCCATGGAAAACACTTGCTGCTCTTGCTGAGGACACAAATTTGGCTCATTATCACCCGTAACTCCAGCTGTGCGGATTCAACACCCTCTTGTGGCCCCTTAGGGCATGACACTCACACAATTTTTAGAAAAGTGTGGGAAATCATTATCATTGATTTGTCTTATGGAAAGCTTCATCTGCAATAAAAATTCTCATATTATTTAACAAGATTATATGAGATGAAAATAATTATCCACTTTTCTTCCAAGACAGGGTCTCTTTACATAGCACTGGCTGTTCTGGAACTGATTATGTGGACTAGGCTGGCTTTGAACTCATAGAGTCACCCACCTCTGCCTCCTGAGTGCTGCAACCAAATGAATGTCCCACTATGCCTGGTCTTTTAAGGCTGGAATTTAGCTTATGTTTGCAGTGGGAGTTCTGGGAGAAGCAAATTATTACACAAGACAAAACCAATCACACTTAGCCGGCTGTTTTATTCTTTGACGGAGCAAACAGATTGAATAGGATTTAGCCCGTGAGTTGGATTGTTCAAGGTCATGAATTGACATTATTCATAAACCGTGCAAGTCCCGAGAGAAAGCACTATCATCTGTGCAGTGTGCCTGACTCATCTGAGGCTGAAGACCAAGTCCCAGTTTGCATTTCTGTTGCTGATAGAACACCGACCAAAAGAATCCTGGGGTCTGTTTGAGCTCACAGCTTACTGTCTATCACTGAGGACAGTCAGGGCAGAAACTCAAGTCAGGATCCTGGGGCAGGAGCTGAAGCAGACCCATGGAGGAGTGCTGCTTCCTGGCTTGCCCCCCATGGCTGACTCAGCCTGTTTTTTGTTTTGTTTTGTTTTGTTTTATACCATCCAGGACCACCAGCCTAGGGGTGCAATCACCCACACCGCACCAGGTCATCTCATTATTAACCATGAATCAAGAAAATGCCCCACAGGCTTGCCCACGGGCCAGTGTCACAGAGGCAAGTCCTCAGTTGAGGTTTCCTCTTCCCAGGTGACTCTAGTTTGTGTTGACAAAATCTAGGCAGCACAGCCAGAGCCTGGAAGTTTCCAAGTCGGTGCCATTAGGAACTCCCCACACTTCAGCTACTTTTTAACACAACTGACAATCACCTCGGTTGGGGTGGGTATGGCTGAAACCACAAGCAGGAACCAAAACCAGAGGTGGGGGTGGTGGCAGAGTCAGGCTCAGCTCAGAGCAATCCATCCTGGGTTTCTCGCAGTTGACAAGGGATGAGCCGTCCAGCCTCAGGTTCCTGGCTAGCCTAATGGTCAGGGGAGGGGACCCGGAGAGACACCATTATCCAGAGGCTTCTCTGTTGGGCTCGTCCTCCAGTGAACCCTAGAGCAGCTAACTGCAATCCAGCACACGTCAGCACTGTGCCCAGCTCACTGAGTCCACTGTGCCCACTGCTGGGCGGCACCTCCATGGTGCATTAAACACCAAACACGTGTTTCTTTGGAATCTCAGACACTGTGCTGTAGTCTCTCCCTCTGTGGGTCCCAGCCATTCCCACATGACATAGCACAGACCTCACACTTCAGCCACACACTTAACCTTTCCCGTGTCACAACACAGTCTTCTACCTCATGTCTAAGCTAGACCCAGGGCTGGTGGGCAGAGCCCCGTTCATTCACACTTTTTACACCGATTTATAATCACGCCGTGGTGCTCAGAAACCTTAAAGACATTGACCTGGCTTTGGCCCTGCTGTGGTTATTTTCTCTAAAGCAGTGGTTCTCAACCTGCGGGCTGCAACCACCAGAAAACACCTATTTCTGATGGTCTTAGGAACCCACAACCAAAGGTTTATTTTGTTGCTATTTCATAACTGCAATTTTGCTACTGAGCAGTGTCTCAGTTCCTAAGACCATAGGAAACATGTGTGTTCTGATGGTCTCGACCCACAGGCTGAGCACCACTGCTCTAAAGCATTCCCCCAGCAAGGGGGGCGGGGAGGAGGGTCATTAGGATTAGGAAAACCCAGAAAGGTACAAGATCCACAAGGCTCCTCAAGGTTCTACACTGCTGGGGAGGAGGAGTCTGGTGACTGTCAGCGGGTTGTGTAGGGAGCTCTTGGGATGCAGCGTTCCCGAGTTGCCACCCATGCTGGAGGTGGGCTGTTGGTGATGCCGCTAACATCGCTGGTGACCCCCCTGCCACGCTCCTGTAAATAACACCCCCCAAACTCACTGATCCACTAAACTAGTCTTGGGTGGAATCATTCCACTGGTTTGTCATTGGTGCCCTATTTAGGGTGAATGAATAGATGTTTGCTCATCCCTCCCCAGGAGGTCACCTAACAGGCTCTGGTCCATTCCCTGTGTGGCTGGGTATACACTAAACTTTGCCGAACCCGCAGGTGGATAATTGTGTATATACTTGTGGCGAGACGGATGATCAATACGACCAATAAACAAAAACTACAACTTTAATTCTTCAGCGATGGTGGCTGGGCCTCTGCAGCTGCTCAGTGAAGCAGTTTCTTCAGGAAGAGAACGAAGAAGAAGATGGGGGTCGGGGGTCCGGCTCTGGCTCTGGCTCCGTTTCTGACGGCTGATTTACAACTTACACTTTTGTTAGTGACCGGGAAGCCCATGTAGGAAGTCACCGTGTCTCTGCATAGGTCTATGGTTATGCATTTCTTCAGTTCGATGGCTATGTCGCTGACACCTGTGGGAAAACACACGTGAGACTTCCCTGCTTGGCTTTAAATCCCACTTGGACCCACACAGACTGGTCTACAGAAGGAGGTTGACCAGCTGCATTTTCACGGGACTCACACACACACTGCTCTCTCCATCTAGGATGGGCAGTGGGCTCGGATGTTTTTCTTCAAGCACAGGGTCTTCCAGTCCCCAAATTACCCCCAACCCAGGCCAATCAAGTATTGGTGCATCTTCTCAACATCAGTGAACTGAACCCTTTCTAACCCACAGTAACCCGCTAGGGCTGCGGTGCTAGCAGAGTTTTGATTGACAGCGTGTCGATGGTGGTATGACATGTGTGCTGTGCTGGGAGCATTCTGTGTGGGGCTGCTTGCTTGGAGCTGTGTGGACCTGTGCTGCCGTCAGGCATGTGGTTTAGCATCATGAGGACATGAACCACTCTTTCTTGGCTTGAGTTGTCTATTGTAAGAACAGCAACAGTCACCAATGTTATCATTTGTGACTATGCTCTAGACCTTTCAAAGTGCTTTGGGTCTGTTCTCTCAGGTATGGGGCACTACATGCTTTAAAAGGTCTCATCTGGCCATGCCTGGATACTAACAGCAACCTTTTACTGCTGTTTTAAAGCCAAGAATCCGTGTGTGGTACAAACTGCAGAATGCAGAGGTGTACGAGTCCAGGAAACCAACCCACATGGCTCATGTGATGACTTCAGGGTGTGCTGAGCTCCCTAGAGCCATCAGGAGAAAAGTGAGTAGGTAGAGAGGGCCTATGCAAATGACCCAGCCCTCATGGAACCTAGCTGGCTGCGCTTCAGGCTAAAATATACTATGATTACTAATTCATGTCTAACCCATCTTTTAATTAATTTAGGGTTTTGCATTGCATTTTCTCTCTTTGGTATAAGGTCTTGCTACAGAGCCCACGCTGGCCCAGAACCTGGAATCCTCTTGCCTACACCTCCTGAGTTCTGAGAGTGCAGGTGTGTAATCTGCAACCACACCTGGATCCACTGGATTTTATTAAAGCATATTAAATTAACACTCATTACGTTTTATAATTCCTTTGAAGAAGGGTTAAATTTAGTCATTGCCTTTCTCCAGACTTTGAAAGTGTGTGTGTGTGTGTGTGTGTGTGTGTGTGTGTGTGTGTGTGTCTTGTCACAAAATCACCCTGTGCTTCGAAAAAAACTAATCAGATTTTTTAGGGGGTGAGGTTTCATCTGCTATGTGGAACAACATCCGAGCAGTCAGGGAGACTCTGGCAATAAACGCACGTACAAATTCACGAGTGTACAGAGACGGTGAATTGGACTTATCCACTTATTCTGGAGATCCAGAACACTGCTGTGTGCTCCTCAGGACAGGAGCGGCTTTCTCAGCTCTCACGGTGAGGCACGCACCCCTCACGCTTCTGAGAGAGCACTTTCCATCCGGCTCCACAGTGTCTCAGCCAAGGAAAGCACCTGTATTGATGATGCCGGAGAACTCCACGCACTTTATCTTGTCCGTCGGGCACCACTTGAGCTCTGGGCTACACTTCCTCCCCTTCACCGCGAAGCATGTGGGACACTTGAGGCCGCTGGAGCTGAATTCATTCACGTTCTTCTCCTCTAGGTCACTCATTGTAATTTCCCAGGAGACTGGGGGGTGGGGGGCGGTAGGGCAAGACAAGACAGAAAATTGGCAGGCCGTTGGTCACAGGCAAGAGAAATACAGATGTCCAAAGAGCTGGTCCCCTTGGCCTGTCCTTCCCAGTTAGCCACCCCCGACCCCCCATCCTCAGCTCCGCTCTTGCAATCCTCAAGTGACACTTCCTAATTCCTCCAGGTCACACTAGAGCTAGCATAGCACTCCCAGCCTTCGAGGAGCATGCTCTCCGATGGGGAGGACACACCATCTGCAAGGATAATGGATGCTTCAGAGCGAAGGGACTGTGTCGTGGAGTTCAGGGTGGGGTTGCAGCGCACGGGGGGGGGGGGGGGGGGCGGAGAAACCCTCGATGAAAAGGTGTTATTTTGAGTGGAGGCCCAGGGGAGGTTTAGTTCCAAACACTTGCAGAGAAGGATTTGGCCTTGGAATCACAGGGTGCCCTCAGAATGGCCCAAATCAACGAAGTGGAGCCTGTTTTCCCTGCATCCCCTGCCTCCGGGGATCCATAACATCCTCTCAGATGTAAGGCAACAGATCCGTGTCTCTATCTGTGTGTCCCCATGGCTGTCACTGGTTGGAGTGACGGGAGCTATGAATGGAGAGGCAGAGGCTGCGCTAGGAAGGGAAGAGGAAGGAGGAAGAGGAAGGAGGAAGAGAGAGCCCGTGGTGCTCTCCGCAGAACTGCTCCAGGCCATCTCCCTCTAACTCTCCTTGACCCTGTTACCCCAAGGGCTGAGGCACGAGGACCATGAGGAGGTGCCCACTGGAGCCCCCGCATCCTCTCCTGACCTTTCTTAGGTACCAACAGTCCTGCATCAAAACGTTTGCTTTTTGCTGTTTTTTTGTTCCTCTAATTGGAGCTCTGGGGCAGCTGGCTGAGCCCACTGGGGCTGCTGGAGATGTAGGCTTTGCTCTGAATCTCTGCGAACAAAACTATGCTGGTCTTTTGTTTACAGGAGCGTCCTAAATTGGCTCCTTGCAAACTCTTCCCGGTGACTGTTTTTACTGTGCGGATGGATCCGTTAGTGTGAGTGCAAAGGGGTGGGTGCCTTGTGCATGGCCAGTCAGTCATCCCTCTCTTTCCCCGCCAAAGAAATGAGAACGTACAGACTTGGGGGTGGGGGGGAGGATGAAAATTATGAGGTGCACATGAGCAGGCCCTGACTGTTGAATTGGTGGGCTGAGTGTTTGTGTGGTTGGCGTGGGAGGATCTGTCATCAAGGGGGAAATGAATAATCACATGATTAGGGGGGTAGAGTTAGGGCGTCTCACATGACTTGATGCCTTGACCGGACTAGAGGCAAAGGAATGAGGAGAGGACAGACACACAGACACACACACAGAAAAGCTGGGGTCAGGTGGGCTGTGTGCACTCTGATGGAGCCACAGCAACCCAGAAGCTCAACATGTTTATTATTTACAGCATGGAGGGGAGCAGCTAGCTAACCTCTGTGGGGAGAGGATGCTAACATCTGGAAGGAGGAAGCTGCGGTTGCTAGTTTTTTTTTTTTTTTTTTTTACATACTGCCAATATGTTGCACTTTGCACTGGGACCAGTAGAAGGCTTTGCCATCCTTCTGAGCCTGACCTGGGTAGTAGGGGATGGGGAAGGCTTTGCCAATTTCTCATGAACCCATGCACTGGTCTTTGACATGGCCATACCCATGTCAACAATACACCCTCACTCAGGACTTCATCTCAAGACATCCACTCAAGGCTTCCTCAGCTCCTTACAAGGAGGTGAGGTGGCTCAGTGGTAGAGTGATTGTCTGACATATATGAGGCCCTAGGTTCCACACATACATGTGTGTGTAGATATAAAACTAGCTTTAAAAATAAGTATGGCTCGTATCTGTGATTGCAACATGTGGGGTGAGGCAAGGGGATTTCTCTGGGATTGAGACCAGCCTGGATTACGGGAGACCCTGTCTCAACAATAACAACAACAAAACAGCACATAAATGACCCTACTGCACTAACCACATGACCAGGCCTCAAAGCCGAATCCAGAACCCCTGTTCTCCCCCGGTAGTGGGTGCCTACACAGTGCACCCAGTTCTCAGGGAAAACAGGAAAGAAGCAGGGATATTTAAACAGAAGCCTTACACCACAGCACACTTTACCTTCTCTCAACAAGATGTCACTTCTAGGAAACCAGTGAAAAGCTCTGAGAACTTAGTGAGGCGCTGGCATTGTGTTAGTCTGAGCTCACACTCCAAGGGGCTGAACTCACATTCCTAACTCTCTAGAAGGGACAAAGGATGCAGGTAGGCTCAGCTGTTCCCCCAAGCCAGGTAGTCATGAGGGGACACTCAGGACTCTGTCCAGAGCACTGCCGAGTGGATCACACCCGATCTGCGGGCAGAAACCATGAGTCCTAGTTCACGGCAGGTGCCAGGCAGGGCACAGTGCAGGAGAAGGTGGCGCCGAAGGGGCAAGGCATTGGGATTGTGAGGACACGGCTGTTGGGAATGGCGTAGGAGATGGAGATGGGGGATATAAGTTGGAGTGGGATAGGGAACGCAAAAGAGAACTCAGGGGGAGGGATGTGGAAAATACAGAAATGCAAGCTGGGGTGGGCTGGGGGTACAGGATGGCTCCGTCTCACCCTCACCTGTAGAGAAGGGCATGAAGGCGAGGCTACAGGCCAAGAGAAGCCTGCTCGGGGCAGCTAGGTGCATGGCCCAGGCTGTTAGGTTCCGTCTCTGTGGAGAGAGCAGGGTCAGGTGGAGTACATGTAAAGCAACCTGGCCCGGCCACCCCGGTTCACCCCTTCCTCCATGTGGGCAGCACTGGTTCCCAGTCCAAAGCCGCTTACAACTGGAACCAGGGCTTTACGCGTCCTAAACTGAGTCCATGGGCTCAGCAGCTGGGTGGGCCGTGCTGACAGCTGGGCCCTGGGGGCACCTGGACTCAGAGACACGACTTAGACTTGTACTGCCTGAAGGGAACTCTGGCCCATTCTCCTCCTTTTCCCATGGCTTAACTGTAGTGGGAGGGTGGGGGTAGCTCAAGAGGTGCCCATGTCCTCTGGATGAACTAGGAAGGTTGGGTGGCTAGTGTAAAACCAAGAACCAGTACCGGGTGCTGGGATCCCCAAGCGCAGCTCTTCCTTAAGACGGCCAAACTGCATTGCGCATGCGTGCAGAGGGCCTCCAGCTTGTCTGCCTGTTCTTATTGGTCTGTATCTTAAACTCTTCCCGCCTTCTTGGAGCCTTGACCAATGAGATTCCAGGGCCTCAAGTTCCCACGTGACCCGAGAAATCTTGGCAGGGGATTTCAGCAGTTCTGAGAAATAGTGAGAGGCGTGGATAATTGGGGCTTCTGTTCCCCCCACCTCACTCTATCCATTAAAGATGTCTTCTTGTGGCTGGCTGCCTTCCCTACTGTCTGGAAGACCCTCTGATGAGAAGTACCTATGCACTTCTAACTGACACCCATTCCTCACCCCCCCCCCCCTCCAGTGGGCGATTCGTGGAGAGCAAGCAATTCCTCATTTCAGGGTATTTTCTAACATCAGCCTGTCTGACATTAAACATTTTGTGGGAGGTGTTTTGTGCAGGTACGTGATCGCCAGACCCTAACACTGTACCTTGGCCATGAGCATGCGGTTAGTGTGTGTTAACTGGATGATAGATGTTAGAGGTACCGGAACTCTTGCTCACCCACCGACCCCATCCTTGAAGCATTGATTTCCCATCAGCTGCAGAAAATCCAAGCAGTTTCTTGAAGTAACCATCCACGGATGAATGGATAAAGAAAAGGTGTCATATGTAGGCAATGAGACATTATTCAGCCAAAACAAAAGGGGAAATCTTGTAGTCTGCTATGGCCTGGGGTGGCTAAAATAACGAAACTATCAGAAACTGTAGAATGTCCAGGGGTTAACCAATCACAGTGGAGACGCAGCTTCCCTGATAGACTTCTGCTAACAGGAAGCAGTGGGGAGGAGAGTGGGGAGGGGGTGGGGAGAGCATGGGGTGTCAGATGAGGCCAAGCAGCTGGATTTCACAGGGCTTCTCGGAAGGATGAATTTGAAATGCTTCTGAAATATTCTGTGGGTGTGCTGAGGTAGGGGGTGTATGCTGAGGGGGAGAGGAGAAAGGTGAGGGGGAGTCTGGCTGACTGTCAATATGTATGGCTAACTTTGGAGCCAGGCGATGACGGAAACCATGGCATTAGATGGGGGTGGGGGTGTTGAGAAGAGAAGGGTCTAGCCCCAGGCTTTAAAGACCTTCATCATTTAATAGGAGAGACTAGGCCAGAAGGAGAAGATTCAGGGACATGGAGTCATTGCCAAGGCAGGAACAAGTTCCAAAAAGCTGGAAACAGGACCAGCACTACTGAGGTCTGGTAAGGAAATGTTATTTTTTGCAGTTATGTATCAATCCAGTATTTATTATTGATCATATGTTCCAGGCTCCCTCCTAGAAGCTGACAGCGTGGCATTAAAGAGCAAATCCTCTGACTTCTGGGTCTGCAAAATCTAATGGGGAGGGGGACCTTAAATCCACAAATGGGATGAGGAGAAGATGATGGGATGAGGCCAGAAAGCTGATGCTTTAAGCAGTTTTTAAGCAAGAGACAGAGAAGCTATCTGAAAATGTCAGAGGCTATTCTGACCACGAAGGACTCTGCTGAGGGCCTGTGCTGAGGGTGTACAGCCAGGACAGTGTGACTTGAAGACAGGGTGCCTATGAAGAAGGTTAGGAAGTAACCAGGGATGAGGGGATTTGTGGGTCTTCGACTTTTGCTGGGGTTGGACGGGGAAGCTCTCAGATGCTCAGCGATATAGTGAGGATGGGTTACCACTGTGGTCCACAAAGAAGCCTGGGGTTTGCTGAGGCGGAGGGGAGACAGTGTAGATGACTCTCTGCAGAAAGAAAACCGTAGTTACTGGTGTGTGTGTGTGTGTGTGTGTGTGTGTGTGTGTGTGTGTGTGTGTGTGTGTGTGTGATGGCTTTTCCTTTCACTCCTCTGCGTATGAGTTTGGGAGTTGACTTCCTGGACCACGGAGGAGTCCCAGAATAGGATCCTGAAGTTACAGATATGAAGTAGACATGCCTTAGGAGTCAGTGCAGATGATGATGATGAGCTGAGGTGCTTGCCTCCAGGCCTCTCTCAGGTCTCATGAGTCCCTACTGACTCCACACCTTCCCATCGCCTTCTTCATTGCCCCTGTTACTTCCTTGTTCCTGAGGCTGTAGATGACAGGGTTAAGCATGGGTGTGAGAACGGTGTAAAAGACGGATACGACATCATCTTGGCCCGGGGAGTGATAGGAAGCAGGTAGCATGTAGGTATAGACAAGGGGCCCATAGAAGAGATTGACGACTGTTAGGTGGGAAGAGCATGTGGCAAGGGCCTTCTGACGCCCCTCCACAGAACGCATCCGGAGCACAGCAGCCAGGATGAGCGCATAGGAGGTGGTGATGAAGGTAATGGGTACCAGGAGGACCACCACGCCTGTCACGAAGAGTACCTGTTCATAGGCTTCTGTGTCTGCACAGGCTAGCATCAGCAGCGAGGGCACCTCACAGAAGAAGTGGGAGATCTTCCGAGAGCCACAGTAGGGGAACTGAAGGGTCAGAGAGGTCTGAATGGAGGCGTTGAGGGATCCTCCCAGCCAGGAGGCCACAACCATGAGCAGGCACACGCGGCGGCTCATGAGCACCGGGTAGCGCAAAGGGTTGCAGATGGCCACATAGCGGTCATAAGCCATGAGGGCCAGCAGGAGGCACTCTGCAGCCCCCAGGAACATAAAGAAAAACATCTGTGCCCCACAGCCCCCGAAGGAGATGCTTGTCCAACCAAAGAGAAAGCCCACTATCATCTTGGGGACAGTGACTGACGTAAAGAAGATGTCCAGAAAAGACAGCTGGCTGAGGAGGAAGTACATGGGTGTGTGGAGTCGGGTATCCATCCAAATCAGAAGGACCATGGCCGTGTTGCCGGCCATGGCAAGGATGTAGACCAACACCACCATGCTGAACAGAAACAGGTGTAGCTGGCTGTTGTTAAAAAGGCTCGTGAGGACAAAGCCAGTGGTGGAGTAATTCCAGTGCTTGCTGCCCATCTCCTGCTGAGCTGCCCTGTGGGAGAGAGAACCAGTTCTTCACCAGAGAGAGGGAGAAGGGTTGAGGTGAGAAGAGAACAGCGGGAGAGCCCAAGGGACCACCCAGGGAGCCGGAGGGGCAGCAGACATACTTTGTCATTAATGTTCTTGCCAGGATTTGTAGGGTCATTATTTCATAGGGAAACCGTTATTGAAAGCATGGCCTGGAGTGAAAACAGTGTTCAGGGGGAAACACACCACTCCAAACATGTGCTGTGAAAGAAGAAAGACTATATATAGACTAACAGTTTAACTTTCCATCCCACAGAGAAAACAAGGATGCTTGGAAAAAACCCAGCACATCACAACATGCCCCCCTCCATTCATGAGATACGCATAGCTATTGATATTTTCAGTTCTAAGCAAACAGATACACACAGGAAACTATTTTACAGCCTTGTGGCCGACCCGAGGGCTAGGTCCACACATGTGTGAATTACATGGTTCGACACTCTTGTTGATATGAGGGTTTGTGTGACTCATTTTTCTTACAAGCGAGAGCTGTGGGTATTGCTGAAAAGGGGCATTTTGTCATCTGCCAAAGCTGCCCCGCCCCACACTTCCCTTGTGGTCCTGGCCACAGGAAACTCACATTTGAGTTTTCATGCTCTGATGCAGTGATTGCTTTCTATGGGTTTTAACACTAAATAGTGGTCATCTTCATACTGTTGTTTTCTGATCTTCAACAGTTTCATAAATGAGTCTTGTCTCAGTGCTCAGAGCCCCTGTAACATTCTGATGCCCACTGGGCTCTGTAAATATAAACACATGGACTCCCTTGCAAGGAATAGGGAAAGCAGCTGTAGTAATGTCTCTTGGGAGCACCAGAGACACCGGGTCCTCCACCCTCAGACTGCATTCACTCAGGTGAGCTCCAGTCTCAAGGAACAGCTCAGGGAAGTTATAATGGGAAACAAGTCACCCAAAGGCAGTTTGTGGAGGCCAGAGAAGGGATACAATCAGGTTAATTTCTGATGCTAGGATGAGGTTATTGGCCTGTTCCCCTTCAGGCAAATTCCTCTGTTCACCATGGCAGGCTGGAACACTGTTCCCAGCATCCTGTATCCCAGGGAATGCCTTGACTAGCTGCTGGGGTCTGGCAGCAAATGACTTGAGTGGGATGACTGAAGGAAAATAAAGAACCACCCAGAGTCCCCTGAAGGAGCTGTGGGTGCAGGAGACCACTGCTGTTGGCAGGTGGGTCTCTGGGACACAGCAGAGCCTAAGTTCAACACTCCTGTGAGGATCACTACCAGGGCAGAGCAAGCTGAGTATCTTGTCCCTGAATCTAGTCTCCAAGACTGACTGCTTGCTGGTTTTTAAAATTTAATTAATTAATTAATCAATCAATCGTTTTGAGACAAGCTGTCATGCAACCAGACTGGCCTCAAACTCACTATATAGCCAAGGATGACTTTGAACCTTTCTGATTCTTCTGCCTTCACATCCCGGGTGAAATTCTAGGCACGTGCCCTGATGTTTGCTTTTATGAGATGCAAGGGATGGAACCCAGGCTTCTTGCATACTAGGCAAGCACTCTACCCACTGAGATATAGCACCATCCTTGTCACAGAATGCTGTGATGGGTGATCTGGGTTGAGAGCCACTAACTAGACCCCAGCCAGATTGTACTGCTGATGGGGAAGCCAGGACTGTCCCACAGTAAGACAGCCAGGAGCAGGAGGCAGGAAGCAGCTCTCCATGGTGCTTTTCTTGGCTCTTAGAGCTCTGCAAAGGAGCCCTGTTTACAGCTTCAGCCGCAGCACCGTTCTTAGGCTAGCCCTGCTAGGCACAAAGATCTCAGATCCGAGTCAAACAAGTTCCGAGCTCGACTACCCCAGGATCCCAGCGTCTACTCTAAAGCCTCTTTCAGGAGTAGAGCACAGAAGAGCACTGTTAGAACCAACCATTACAGACAGCACTAAGTCAAAATGAATGATGCCTCTCAGGGCTAATTCCTAACAATACGCCTGCCAGCCTGCCTTTTATATGCAAACCTTCCATTCTAGAGTCTACAGCCCATAGTTTTCTAGTATCAGGGGTCACAGTCTGGGACACCTATCATCTTATCTTAGATGATCCCAGGACAAGATTCTGGGCAATTAGAAATGATGCCTATACCCAGAGCCAGCCCAAGTCATTTGAATCACGCCCATACCACTGCTTACCTACTTGCTCATTCATTCTTAGAGAAAACAAACCAACAACAATCAGACAAAACTGAGGAAGAGTCAACGGGGCTGTAGTGCAGTTGGTAGAGTGCTTGCCTAGCACGCACAAGTCCTGGGTTTGATCTTCAGCACTACACAAACCAGACATAGTGGCACATACCTGTAATACCAGCAGTGGGGGTGGGGTGGGTAGAGACAGGGGGATCAAAAGTTCAAGGTCATCTTTGTCTAAACAGTGAATTTGAGGCCAGCCTGGGATACACAAGTAATTGCCTCAAACTAAAAATGACAACAAACCAGGGAGAGTTTGTCTATACTCTATGCTCCTTCCTTCTGACTCCTGACCAACCATATAGTGCTTTCCTGTGTGGCCTTGGGTAGCAGGCATGTTCCCTCCTCTTGAGAACTGTATCACACTGTCTTGTCAATGGCCCCCTGATCCACTGACCTCGTACTAAAATAAAAATGAAGTTTCTGGTGCATTTAAGACTTTCCCCTAAAGGGATCGAGAAGCTTTGCCATTTTTGTAAGTACAACTTACTTATGTCTCAAACATCTCAGCTTTTATATCTGCAAGGAATCCGGTCTACTGTCTTCATCTTATTGGTGAGCAACATGAAACATGGCCCACAAACTTGACCTTTCAGCTACAGCTGGAATCTTCACAGCTGTTCTGCACCATGGGCATTCACTCCTGGGTAATCCTTTGCAGTCAGTGATGCCCTGACTGCAAGTATTGTAGAACACTTAGCGCCATCTGTACCCTCTAGATGCCAGTGGCAATCCTGCTACATCGTGACCGCCCAAAGACTCTCAAGACAGCACGGAATGCCTCCTGCAGCTGTAATCACCCCTGGGGAATCTCTGCAGGAAATCTTTTCCCTCCCCTCCTCTCCACTGAGGCAAATTAGCAAGCCTAGGAGCTCACACACTGTAATGTTTTTATTCTGATCTAGCCGAATGTCCTTTTCAGGTTTTACCCAGTTTAAAGCTTGTGGTTAAGATGTTAGCAAGTTGCTTGGGCTCCTGACCAAGGTCCACTGATTCTCAGCTATGTGACTTGGGCAGGTTACTCAGCCCCAGGTTCCTGTCTCAAAGAATGAGAGCATTAAGTGGTGCACACCTGGGAATGTCTGCAGGAGGACCCATCCCCCTGAGCACTGGCTGCTGCTGGCATCCATGTTGTTGCCACTGCGTAGCTCACATGGACTTCTTTGTAACATGGGTCCTAGCACTCGCTTCCCAGGGTTATTGTGAGTGTAGACTAGGGATATGAGGATGGGTGCCTTTTCCAGAGTAGATACAATGTGGACTCTTTTCACACAAGCAACTTCATTTTCGTCCTAACCACATACTTTTCTGTAAAGTGCTTGTAGTCCCTCCCATGTGTAGACTCCCTGTCACCATGTTTTGACTCCTGAAACAGGATGTAGTGTGATGGGGATAGCCCCATGCAGAATGCAGACTATCTGAGGTGAAGGACTATGCATTTCTTTCTCTTATGTTATCCCATAGAATTTGGATAGTGCTGTTTCAAGAGCAGTGCTGGAGGTGCATGGAAGATGTGTGGAGTAGATTGGAAAGCACGCTTGCTCACAGAGGCTCCACCACCTCTATTTCACTCCATGCCATGGTCATGTGAAGTCAACACCCCCTTTAGGAGCTGGGCACTCCTGCCTGACTCAGCAATGCTTCCTTCTTTGTTCCAACATGAGTTTTCTTCCTTCGGTGGGTTCTTATAGTCATGTACACATGTGCCCTTCAATGTATGTGACAGGTGCCTGCCTGTGTGTACATGCTTATCTGTATGAGTGTGTGTGTGTGTGTGTGTGTGTGTGTGTGTGTGTGTGTGTGTCTCAGAACAATTACTCAAAGAAATTCTTTTTCCTTCACACTGTTCCAGAAGAGATGAGGCTTTCTGTTCTTATCTCTTCTCGCATGTGGAGATCAGAATTAGCAGACAACAGGCACTAAAGAGTGACTAGAAAGAATAAAGGGATTTATAGGTGTGACTCATATGTTTACTATTATAGGCTGTATTAGCCCAAGGTTGGTTTGGTTGTTTTGACTCCTATGTTTTTTTTTCTGGGCTGATTTTATATCTTTATGTCTTATTTCATCTCATGGTTGGATTGACATTCACTGCTCCCCATACTCATAAGGTATAGCCCTAACTTTTATAATGTCAGGTATTTGATGTTCAAAAACCCTGCTGACTATCAGAGATACTGATGCTGAGACCTTGAGAGAGAAGAGAATTGTCTTCCCCTCCCCAACTCACCTCACACTGTCCCAGTCTGCACTGTCCATCAGGAGCCTTCCTCTCTCATCAACTTCTCCTCTTCTTCCATGTTCTATCAGAGCTGCAGGCTGAAGTGCAGAGGCCAAAGCAGCTCCCTTGGGAAGTCTGCATGGGGAGCCATGAAAACTGAGTGTGAAATTTGTCCTCTTCACACAGGGCACTCATTAAGAGTTCTCGTCCCTCAGATCCCCTTCTCTGAACAGTATATTCTACTGACCTTTACTGACAAGGACAGTAAGCTGGTGGCGATTGCCGGCACACCCACACACTCCAGAATGCCACCACTGAGAAGCTTCCCTGATTTCCCACTCTCAGGACATCAATTATGCAGTCCTGAGCAGGGCTTGTCATTGTCCTGTGCAAGCTGGACTTACATGACAAGCGTTCTGAGGGGCTGTCAACTGCCTCGTCCCAAGTCTCTAAGTCAGAGATGAAGTGGGACTTCACATAGAAGTCTGTCAGTCTTCATGTTGAAAAGATCTCCACAGCTCCGCAAGTCCTGAGGCCTGTGCTTCATTCTAAAACCAGCCATTTAACTGGTCTGGGGGCATAGCTTGGTCTTTGGAAGGTTTAAAAAAATTCTGAGCACAAACAAATCTACTGAGTTAGGGATTCCCTGGACAGGAGTGATGGGTTTGCCCACTGCCAGCAGCCACAGGGGTAGACCAGGGCACAGAATCCAGATAAGCACCATTCAACATGTGTTTACTGTAAAAATCCTCAGCCTCCAACTTGAATCTGACAGGTGAGAAACTGGGTGTGGATCTCAGAGGTCTATGTCAACACCCTTCCAAATAAGCACTGTTCAGAGGCTTGTAAGAACCACTGCTCTAGCCAGATGCTCACAACCAGGTTTGGCTTACCCCACAGTGGGGCGGGGGTGGGGGGGAGTAGCCCATGTCGGGCTCTTAGCACAAACAATTATAGCACAGATAGTTAGCCAGCCCAACACACCCACAGCTCGGAGGCTGAGAAAGTCCACTCCTGCTCTGCCCTTGGCTGTGGTGAGCTTGAACTGTCCTAAACTTATGTGAGGGTGTTTCTATCCCCTTTCCTGGGTGGGAGCTGAATTAGCATGTTGAGGGGTAGTGTGGACGGGTGTGATCACTATTATCAGAGGGGAAAAGATGAAGAATGAGCTGGAAGAGCTGTGTGTGCATGTTCGTGTGGGCAGACGTGCACGTGTGTGGTCATGAGTGTGGAGGTCAGAGGACGACCTTGGGTGTCGCTCCTCAGACACCGTCTAACTTGTTTTTTGAGGCAGGGTCTCTCACTGCCCTGGAGCTCATTGAGTAGGCTGGGCTGGCTACTATCAGGGGTCCTATCTCTTCTTCCCCAGTACTGGGATAAAAGCACATCACCACACCCCACTTTTAATGTGGGTTCTGGGGATCACACTCAGGGTCTCAACCTTGCGAGACAAACATTTTACTGACGGAGCTTATCTCCAGAGCCCAGGAGAAACTCTCTCAGTGATGTCAATTCCCACCATCATAGCATCCAAACAGCCTCAGCCCAGGCTTCTGGGGATACAAACACGGTCAGCAAGTGAAGAGCTTGGCACGAGCAGCTAACTGGGCAGATGAGAAAACAGGCAGAGTGTGTCTCCCTGCCGAGCCCAGGGGGTTGCTAGGCTCGTCTGAGTACAGGGTCAGCCTGTGCCTAAAGCAACAGCAGCTACGGGGTCCCCGACCGCTCCAAGGCCTGGCCTACAGACAGAACGTCCTCACTTAGTTCTGGCTTCACTGTTCTGCAGACTGTCAAGGCCCGTGGTGGGAGTCACCAATTTCCGAGTCATTTTTGTCACTGGCTGGAGCAGGTCTCTAGGAGGAGAGGTGGCTTCCTCTGTGCCCCGCAGTTTTCACTGTGACACTGGGCTTTCTCAGGTCCATGCTCTCTGGATGCAGATGATTGTACTATCTTTCCTTTCTGCCTCTGTGAAAGACGCAGAGTCTTCCACAGCTATAGAAAGCTGGGATTCTGAGATGGCAGAGTGGTGGATTCTAGCGCATTCTGACCCAAAGCCAGGTCTTGTTCTGACATTGCTCTCCAAAACCTCACTTCTCCAAATATCGTGAATGATAGTCTATCTGAGAATTATTTAAGAAACACCAATTAAAGACTTAGCTTAATCCCATGACATATAATTTACAGGCACTGATTGAGCTAAACCTAAGTTGAAATTTCTAAAGAAATGTAATATATATGAGGAGATACATACAGGATGATGAGCCCAGGCTCATAGTTCTCAGCTTGTGTGTGTCCAACTCAGTACCTGAACAGAGGGCAGCTCATGGCTAACGAATGGAGACAGTTGGGCTTCCCGGACACGGGACACCCCAGCAGAGAGGGATGTTTGTCTTTAAGTAGCAGATGATGGAAGAGCTGGGCTCTTTATCCACCTTCTCCCCCCGCAGTCAGTGATGAAGGTGAGGCGTTCCTCACCTGTGCACAGATCCGAGGCCTGTCGTCGGGCTGGAGGAGTTCTCTGAATCTGAAATGCCAGAGATTGTCTTCCTATTGGATCCCAAGTGTTCCTTGGTGTTTTCTGAGCAGGAAACCCGGTGATTCTACAAGGAAATACAAGCTAGATCTTGAGGAGTTGGAAATAAGAGCTCATGTCAAACTCTGCCAAAAGCTCTTTGTTTTTAGAGAATGCAAACACACACACACACACACACACACACACACACACACACACACACACACACACACACACACACACACACACACTCAGCTGTATTGAAGGACCTTCAGGGCACCAGGGCCCTCAGGCTATTGTTCTAAATCACATATATATTCATAAAGTGCTTGGGCAATCCTGGGTGCATGTGAACAGATCAACAGAGCATCTCCTTGGTGTCTGGGGAAACTGCTCGCCAGTGAGCAATTAGAGACATACAAGTCCTCCCTTGTCCCCCCCTCCCCCTCCCTCCCTCTCTCATCCTTTTCTTGTATCAACTAAAGTTGGTTTTAGTTATAATACGTATGCATGTATTTTTTTTGAGACAGGGTTTCTTTGTGTAGCCCTGGATGCCCTGGAACTTGCTTTGTAGACCAGGCTGGCCTTGAACTCACAGAGTCCACCTGCTTCTGCCTCTGAGTGCTGGGATTAAAGGCATGTGACACCACACCCAGCTTCAGTTATAATGTTTTTTTTTTTTAAGTCTTATTGTTACAATGTGTTTTTATTTCTTAACTTGAAGGAAATTAGAATGGAGTAATTTTTTTTAACCTCCTATTTTGTGTTAGACATGTTCTACCTTATCTCACTTACACAGTAACATGACAGAGGGAGAGATAAATCGTTGTTTTTAAACATGAAAATGACAGTTAACTAGTTCAGTGCCCCGGTCAACCAACAGCAGATCTGGGATGTGGTCACAGGTCACCACAGACCCTTCCCGGTCTTCCACATGGCCAGTGTGTACCACACTAGCCCCATGTTTACCCCTGGGGTTTAGGTCATCACAGGTGCATGGATGCCCACAGTGTGATTGAAGTTGTTCTTTCTCGCTCTCTCTCCTCCCATCTCTGAACCTCATATAGTCTGGGCTGGTCTTGAAAATTTTTATATTGCCAAAGATGAATCCAGGTCCTCCTGCCTCTACCTCCCAAGTGCTAGGATTACAGGCATTCACACAAATGCCAATTTTATGTGGTGTTCAGACACTTTTCTTACTGATAGAGACGGGATCACTTCCAGCCTCTTACTAAGTTCCTATTGTCTTTCTTTTCAATCATTGCATAATGTGGGTGTGTAGGTGAGGACAGTTGGAGGTCCCTAGTTATTTGCACCATTGCTTAAAACTGGACTCTTCCCACTTTGGTATCACCTGGTCTCTAGACCTGTGTCTACTATCCTGCACTAACCCCACTGCAATGGTTTTCCACAGGTAAGCAACTATTGTTACAGGAAATGTGGTCATTGTGACATTTTCCCTACATATTGAAATATTTTTGTCAATATAATATTTTAGAGCTGGGGAGGTGGCTCCCCTGGTAAAATGCTTATCTTGTAAGCATGAGAACTGAGCTTGGTCCCTGGAACTTACATTAAAAAGCTGAGCTTGTTGGTGTGTGCTTAATCCTTGCATTGGAGCAGTGGGGACAGGGGTCTCCCTGGGGCTCCCTGACCAGCCACCTAGTCTAATCCGTGGGTTTTAGACCAATGAGAGACTGTCTCAAAAAACAAGGTGGAGAGAATATGATGGATGATATCTGAAGTTGATTTTTAGCTTTCAAAGGCATGTGCAAACATGTGTATGCAAGCATACATAAGGACGCACACACACACATGCATGCATATACATGTTTACATACTCATACAAAATTAGTGTTTAAACCTCTGGACGTATTGACTCTTAACATTAAGCATAATGATGTGAGTAGCTGCCACTCGCCATACACTTGTCATGTCAGTCGTGGGTGTTGGGCTTTTCATCCTCATGTCAGTACCATGAAATATGAATCATCACATCTGTGGGCTCCAAGGCGGCAGGGACAATCCCATGACTTTCTCGGGGACAAGGGGCTGAGCCAGGTTTTAAATCAAGGACTATCATGCCCCATAGCTCGCTTTAGGGATTGGCTTTAAAATGTCAAATTCTAGGGCTTTGTGAATGCAGCATCCCATCAGTGAACGTATTTATTTATTTATTCATTTTAATTTTGGGTGGCACACATCTTTAATTCCAGCACTCAGAGCACTCAGGAGGCAGAGGCGGACAGGTCTCTGAGTTTAATTCAGCCTGTTCTACGTAGAGAGTTCCAGGACAGCCAGGACTACACAGAGAAACCATATCTTGGAGAGAGAGAGAGAGAGAGAGAGAGAGAGAGAGAGAGAGAGAGAGAGAGGGAGGGAGGGAGGGAGGGAGGGAGGGAGGGAGGGAGGGAGGGAGGGAGGGAGGGAGGGAGGAAGAAAGAAAAGTCCTTTTCCTGGAATCTGCGATAGGCAAAGGTGTTTTAAAGAAACAGTATCTTGTGTGTTCATTGTACACAGTACTGTGTTGTGTAAGAACACTTTCACACAACACATTGTACAGCTAACACATTCCTTCTCTTCCCCTCCCCTTCCCTTCCCACGACACTACTCCCCTGGACAGTTTCATCTCTTCCTTTGTGTCATATGTATGTACATGATTGTATATATCTGTATGAAATCTAGGAACCACACATGACAGAAAACATATGATGTTTACCTTTCATCCATGAAAGTATTTTACTCTCACCACTGAGGGGGTTTGGAGTTCCCCCGAGCAGCTGCTGTGCCCCTGACTTTAGCTACCTAGTTTAGTGCTGCTCTGGGCAGACCCATCAGACCCCCATCAAAACCACCCCCTTAGTAGATTATAGAGAGCTGAATGTGCCGAGACCGGATCATTCAAATATATTTACAGAAGAGTTACCTCAAGTGTTGGGTTTTCACGGAATCTGAAATCCCAAATCGTACATACTCAAGTTTTATGTGCACATTCAAATTTTGTAGCAATGAAGATTAGCGAAACATTTAGAAAACACATTGACCCTATAGCTTCATTTCTGTGAACTTATGGTGGAGCAGTTATGAATGAGGGGAACCAAGTCACATGCTCACAGCTTCTCTGTAGCTTGGACTATAATAGTATAAGAGTGAACGAACCACCACTGCCAAGCTATAGAGAAGTAGGTGTGTGCATGTTCTCGGTTTACCCCAGGGAGCGCTGTTAACCTTTAAAAATGACCAGTTTTAAAATATGTAGTGAAACGGAAGGATGATGAGAATGATGAAAGTGTAATGTATAATGCGAAACCTCATTATAGTTACAGTGGTGGAAACTGTGCTTTCTACATGTGGAAAATGGGGGAAATTTGAACTCTGAGATGGTCAATGATTGGTATTTTTACCGTTCCCCTCAATGTAATTGCCATAATATATGTAGTAATATATGTACCATAATTCATGGAGTAATATTAAATTGACTATTTCCACTCAGTCGGTTGTTAGTGAATTCAGAGTGTCAGGGTGCTTAGTCAGACTTAACTATGGCTGTAATTTGCCAGAAAGTGTGTTTGCTTTATGGTATCCCTAAGGGACTGAGAAATTGTAACTAGCTTTGGTATTCCCTTATGTTGACTGGCAACACTGGAGATAATTATTTTTGTTTATTGGCATGAAGTCATTCTCTAGATTTGAATTAAGGTGGGCGGGAGGCAAATCCCAGCAGGGTGAAGAGCCACCATGGCAGTTCAGGAGGCTCCTCCAGAGGACCCATCACTCTCCTGACACTTCCTGATTGTGGTGCAGAGTGGTGCCTGGTGAGCAGCTCTGACAAGCAGTGGCATATTCTAGATCACCAGAATTGGTTCCTAAACACTCTGTTGAGGGGCTCTTAGGGACCCACAACCATCCGGAGCCTGGGGGACACCCCGGGAAAATTCCCAGGCCTCCTGAGGACTTTTCACAATCAGACAGCTTCCAGTGTGTTGACTCTTCCATGTGGATAATCAAGTGATCTTTCATAGACAGCAAGCCTTCCCACCTCAGTGTCACACCTCAGGCCTCCCATTTCAGCCTTCCTACCCTGGACCTCACATCTCAGATTTCCCACCACAGCCTCCCACCTCAGCCTCATACCTCACACCTCAGCTTTTCTACCCACCACAGCATTCCATTCTGCCTTGCCACCTCAGCACTCACACCTCAGCCTCCCACCTTAGCCCTCACACCTCAGCCCTCACACCTCAGCCTTCACACCTCAGCCTTCACACCTCAGCCCTCACACCTCAGCCTCCCACCTCATCTTCCCACCTCAGCCTCCCACCTTAGCCCTCACACCTCAGCCTTCCCACCTCATCTTCCCACCTCAGCCTCCCACCTCAGCCTTCACACCTCAGCCCTCACACCTCAGCCTCCCACCTCATCTTCCCACCTCAGCCTCCCACCTTAGCCCTCCCACCTCAGCCCTCACACCTCAACCTTCACACCTCAGCCTTCACACCTCAGCCTCCCCACCTCATCTTCCCACCTCAACCTCCCACCTTAGCCCTCCCACCTCAGCCTTCACACCTCAGCCTTCACACCTCAGCCTTCACACCTCAGCCTCCCACCTTAGCCCTCACACCTCAGCCTTCACACCTCAGCCCTCACACCTCAACCTTCACACCTCAGCCTTCACACCTCAGCCCTCACACCTCAGCCTCCCACCTCATCTTCCCACCTCAGCCTCCCACCTTAGCCCTCACACCTCAGCCCTCACACCTCAGCCTTCACACCTCAGCCTCCCCACCTCATCTTCCCACCTCAGCCTCCCACCTTAGCCCTCACAACTCAGCCTTCACACCTCAGCCTTCACACCTCAGCCTTCACACCTCAGCCTCCCACCTCAGCCTTCACACCTCAGCCTTCACACCTCAGCCTCCCACCTCAGCCCTCACACCTCAGCCTTCACACCTCAGCCTTCACACCTCAGCCTTCACACCTCAGCCTTCACACCTCAGCCTTCACACCTCAGCCCTCACACCTCAGCCTTCACACCTCAGCCTTCAAACCTCATCTTCCCACCTCATCTTCCCACCTCAGCCTCCCACCTTAGCCCTCACACCTCAGCCCTCACACCTCAGCCTTCACACCTCAGCCTCCCCACCTCATCTTCCCACCTCAGCCTCCCACCTTAGCCCTCACACCTCAGCCTTCACACCTCAGTCTTCACACCTCAGCCTTCACACCTCAGCCTCCCACCTTAGCCCTCACACCTCAGCCTTCACACCTCAGCCTTCAAACCTCATCTTCCCACCTCAGTCTCCCACCTTAGCCCTCACACCTCAGCCTTCACCGCTCATCCCTCACACAGCCCCATCTGTAGCTTGGATGGTTTCATTTCTGGCCATCACCTCCTCAGTGACACTCATATCTCTTTTCTTTCTATGGGTACTCCTTGACAACTTAAAAGAACTAATGCATTTGGCATGTATAAAATCTTTTATTTAAAAATTTTAGTTAAAAAAATCGATAAAATACAGTTTCTATGCGTATGTGGTTAAAAATTATGCCATCGTTTTAGAATGTAACAATATAAAATGATTTAATCAAGATAATTAGTATATCTGTCGATCCAAATACCACATTCAGTGATGAGAATATTTAAAATTTACACTTAGTGAACTTGAAATCTGTAATAACCATTTGCTGTATTCACTAGGTTGTGTTATAATACATCCTAAGTGAAAAAAAATTCTCTTTAACTGTTGTGCTCTTTAATGGGTCTTTAAAACATTATATATATATAAAGTGTGTGTGTGTGTTGGCATACATGAAGGTCAGGGGACACTTCGTGGGAGTCAGTTCTCTCCTTCTACCATGTGGGTCCCTGGACCAAACTCATACTGTTAACCCTGGCAGCCAGCCCCATCACTGGCCTGCAATTTTTCAAATATGGCATCAATGATGGTTAACCTTCATCGTCAACTTGATTGGGTTAAGAACTGTAAAGGACGTTATTGAGGGACACCTTTGTGTGTCTGGGAATTTTCAGAGAAGATTAGAAGAGGACCTGCCCACGTTGGGCATCATCCCATGGGCTGGGATTCTGGACTGAACAACAACAACAACAACAGCAACAACAACAAATGAAAAGAGAGAAAGCTGTGTAAGCACTGAATTCTCCTTTCTCTCCTTTCCCACCAACCCAGATGTGAGCAAGCAGCCTCCCTCAGGCACCATACTTCCCCTGCCGTGATGGACTGTGCCCTCAGACTGTAAGAAACCCTTTTTAAGTTGCATCTTGTCAGGTACTTGGTCACAGCAAGAGAAAAGTCACTAACACAGCATCTAATGCTCAGGATGTCTCAGGTCCTGGTCCCAAACAGCGTGCCTTGCAGACCTCCTGCAGCCCTTGACCACTGGCTTTGGTTGTTCTGCCCTGGACATGGTGTGGTCCTCAAGACTTTAGCCTTCTGCACTTGTCAAGGTGCCCTGTGAATCAGTCCACCGGGGAAGTCTAACGCCTCTTGTCCCTGGTCTCTTCCTCCTCTTTGAGAGACCTTGTTCAGGGTTTCAGCAGGGGCAGTCTCTGCCCTGGAAGGGCAGCAAGTGGTTCCTTTACCTTGGTTCTCCTGCTGTGGTGAGTGAGGCTCTACTCACAAGTGAGATGTGATCTCAGCAGGTTGGTGGCTTCGGGCTTGTGCACCTCTGTCTTGTGGCCCTGCAGTGTCTCCATAGGTTTGGGTGGAATCTGTGCCTCTGTGGTTGTGGCCATCTGAGCAATGTGGCTGTTCCTCACTGGTAGTGCATATTTATTAAATTCAGAGTGGCTGCCGCTTCTCCGGAGTCCTTTTCTCCTTGGTCTCTTCAGGATATTGTCAGTGCCACTGGTGTTTGGTTGAAACTTGAAAGATGTTGCTATTGCAAAGGAGAACATGTCTCTCCTTTATCAGGGTAACATCTCACACTTAGACATGAGGTTAGCCCAGAGCCAGGCTCCCACTTCAGCTTCCTTTGAGAAATGAGGCCAGTTTCTCATTTCGTGAACACTGGTGGGAGAGACAAACATGAGGAGGAAGAGGAGGAATTTTCCTCGTGGGGACCCTACAATAATAGATCATATTAGCCTTCGTTAAACTCTGAGGACCAGAGATTAATGTTGTAATGTCCAGGTCATCATATGAAAACACAGCTGGTCCACTGAATGCTTCTTTGTTTGGGGTTATATGGTATGGAGCTAGGAGCTCAACACTTTTGCACACTTATTTAAATCAATGAGCCTGACCAGCAGTAGTCACAGTTCCTCTTACTTACCATCCACTCTGAGTGACCACTTCAGAAGGATCCAGTCCTCCTGGAAGAGCAACATAGTATTGCACCCAAATGCTGTCTGCTCCCAGCTTCCATCTGCATCACTCATTTCCCATAATGCACCATTCTTCATCCCCAGAGGCATTCCCACATTACTTTTCCATTACATAAAAATAAGAGGTTGTTCCTATGATCTCCCTGAGAATGTGGCAACATCGGTTACAGAGCATATTCTCATTAAACATTTATTAATGAATGGACCATCGATAGTGTTGTAGAGAATATGAACAAGGTGAGATCATTCTTAAAAGCCCAGAGCAACGTTCCCTGATGCTTAGGTGTGGGACCTGTGTTGTAGATGATGGTGGGGCAAGGCACCCTGCCACCAATTCTCTGCCTTTTGACCAGCTGTGGCTTTCTGTAATGGTCTCCATTTACCACAGAGAAGCTTCTTTGGTGGGGGACAAGAGCTACACCTATCTGTGGGCATAAGGATAAGTATTTAGATTGCAGTTAGGAATTATATTATGTAGCTCTGGTTGGCTTGGGGCTCACTATGTAGACCAGAGTGCCCTGGAACTTGCAGAGACCCACCTGCCTTTGCTCCAAAGTGCTGGGATTAATGGGTGCACCACCATCCCTGGCTTCTACTTTAAAATAAACCGTCGACTCACTACTTTTCTCAGAGCAGCAAGCACCTCCTTGTTCCTCAGGCTGTAGATGAGAGGGTTGAGCATGGGGGTGAAGATGGCATTAATCATGGAGAGTATTTCGTCTTGTTCCGAAGTGTGGAAAGAGTGGGGGGTCATGTAGATGATCATGGCTGGCCCGTAGTAGAGGCTCACTACCGCCAGGTGAGAGGAGCATGTGGCCAGTGCTTTCCTCCTGCCCTCTGGAGAATTCATTCGGAGAACAGTGAGGAAGATGAGCAGGTAGGAGGACATGATGAGTCCCAAGGGGAGAAGAACAAATACGATGCAGATGACTGACACCACTGTTTCATACAAGGAAGTGTCCTCACAAGAGAGCTTCAGGACGGCAGGCATCTCACAGAAGAAGTGATGAATTTCCCTGGAGCCACAGAACGGAAAGTGCATGGTGTAGATGGTGTTGATGAGCGAATTCAGGGCGCCTCCACCCCAGGACACTAGGGCCATCCACAGACAGACTCTAGAGTTCATGATAATTGAATATCTCAAGGGATTACAGACAGCCACATAGCGGTCGTAAGCCATGAGGGTCAAAAGGAGACACTCACTACCCCCAAGGGCAAAGAAAAAGAAAATCTGGGTCCCACAGGCAACTTTGGAGATACTTTTCTTCCTGGAGAAAAAGTTGATGACCATCTTTGGGACAGTAGTGGAAATCAAGGCCAAGTCAATAAGAGAGAGGTGGCTGAGCAGTATGTACATTGGGGTGTGGAGACGGGAGTCCGCCCAGATCAAGAGGACCAGGACGGCATTCCCAGTGAACGCGATGAAATAGATCAGGAGAATGGAAGTGATGAGGATGCCCAGATAGCGCAGCTCTGGGAAAAGCCCCAGGAGAATGAAGTCTGCCGAGGTCCCATTCCCTCTGTTCATGTTCTGGACTCTCAACGATGAGCTGGGCAGTGCAGAGAAAACATTAGAAAGGATGTAATACCAGAATTGCATCCTTTGAATATCATTATCAAATCAAAGAAAAACAAAGTTGACCAGACCTTTTATTAGAATAAAACTCACTCTTGTGAAAATATATTTGGGGATGAAAGGTGAGGTCTTAAGACTGAGGACAGGGCTACTTAAATATGTTGTATGTGACATTAACGCTGATGCGAGATGGTGCAAGCATGGGCAGACCAGGGAGGTGTCAAAAAGGATTCACTGCAGAGCAGAAGAGATGGCCCAGAGGTTAAGAGTGCTCGCTGCTCTTCCAGAGTACCTCAGTTCAACATCTAGCTGCTAGCTCACAACTGCTTAGAACTCCAGATCCAGGGGATCTAATGTCCTCTCTGGCTTCTTGAGTCATCTGTAAGCATGTACACATAGCCATATGCATAACACACACACACACACACACACACACACACACACACACACACACACACACACACACTTAAAAAAAATAGTTGGGTTCTTTGGCAAAAAATGCCTGTTGAGGAATTCTAATACATTTAAACTGAGAGGATGATTGTAATTTCTGGTCATCTGCCTTGTGTATAGGAGAATGACATGTTGGGTCAATTAGAGAAGCAATGTGTGAATTTTTTTGTTCTGTAACAGCCTTTGCATTTCTGAGATACTTTCTTTGTTTACTTCAATCACTAAGTAGTTCTTGCTCCACACTCACTTTTTCTGATATTCTTAGTCAAATGCAATCATAGAAAATGGAACAAATTTTCTAGTACCAGGTTCTGTTTGAATCTTGCACTCTGGTAGCTCAATGATCCACTTACATACCAATACATTGACATGCTGGTCTGACCAGCACATCAAAATGTAATTGGACTGTTTACCAAGATGTCTCAGGAGCTGGAGTGTATTACAGTGCTTGCCTTGCATGTTGAAGGCCCTGGGTTCAATCTCCAGCATCACATACAGAAATCCTGAACTCACCATCTGCCTCAGCCTCTGCTAATAATCTTATTAATTTGTTTCTGACTGAATCACTTTCTTTCTTAGTTTCAATGTGATCAATGGAGGCATGTTTTATAATATCCAGTTGGATACATAACACATGCGGCTGATGGCTCTGGGTAATGTCACCCACGTGATGCAGGTACCCACCTACTCACCTGGATACAGCACGATCTGGCTGGATGTGAGCTTGTTCTCTACACCCTGAGTGCAACTATGGGATGTCCTGGAACTAACCTGAAATGAAATTCAATGCTCAACTTTTGATTCCTGTCTAAAATTGGGGACAATGAGATGAGAGACTCAGGAGGCTAGGCTGGCCTTTAGGGTCCTTCTGTACTCTGTTCAGTGTCCCAGGCCATCTCCCTGACTGCATCAGCTGTAGTGTGCTCCCAGCCCCCTTGGTAACGCTTTCCCAGCAGACCCTTACTCTGGCTCTGCTGAATGAGACAGAACTCTCTCCAGAGATCAGATGAGGCAATACTAGAGATCCCTTTTGTCTTCAAAGCATATTAGATGTGAATGGGGGAAGGGGATTTGGAGATTTTCACATACCCCGAAGTGCTCTCATACTCAGAGTCCCCTTCCCCCAGCCAGAGAGAAGCATTTGTTACAATTGAACTACATATCATTGTCCCCTTCAAAGACCAGAATTCACTCGACATGAGATGTTTTTAAGGCCATGAAGAATTAGTTTTGATCTGAAAGAGGGACTTGTATGTAATGACGGGCTTTGAGGTGACAAGGCAGCCTAGTGACTGAATGAGGCTTGGCCTCTTCATCAACAAGGCCTTTATTTGGCGTGCCCTACCCAGGTAACAGGCATTTCTGCATTTCTGGTTGTTGATGTGTCTGTCTGCTTGGAAGAAGCCTGGCTTGATCAGTCTGGATCTCAGTGCCATCACATAATGCCTGGTACGTAAAACCATCCAGTGCCAAGAAAGGAAAAGATAGGAGGAAGGAAAGTGTACAGGGGGAGGGGAATGAACCTGTTGAGACCAGTCTGGGAGTCCCACAGATGTTATTTTAAGCATTTATCCAAGTAAACATCTATTATGACACTACTGGTTAAAAGTGGCGGTCACCCAAGGAAACATTATTCTACCTTTTCAGATCATTACCACTTGTGGTCTCAACACTGGGGTGATCAGGTCCTAAGTCAGTGCCAACACACAGTCAGGGTCTGCTGTCTTCTCTTGATGGCTGGCTTAATACGCTTGGATGCTGCAGGCTGAGTTCCATCTAGCTTTGTTCTTTAGCCTGGTTAGACTTGAAGAGCAATTAGATAAAAATTAGGGTTATAGGAAGATAATACAAATAATTATGAAATTCAAACACATTTCTGGAAGGGAAGAAATGTCATATAGAAAGACGATCATGGCTTGCCACTCTGAGCAGGAGGGAGTCCTGTGGTAATTGCTTCACTGATCATTCTCACAGCACGCTGAGGTTGTTTGGTTGTAGCTCAAACCCTGAACCATCATGCTCGTCCAAGACTAGTACAAGTACAGTGCCTGGATTTGATCCAGGCAGCCTGGTCACACGCAGCCCCCAGTACACTTAAGCTAGTCACCCTCATTAATTACTACAGGGCACAAATGACTACAGCTTGAGAGGGTGCTTATGTCTCCATTACACAAGCACTTCTGGGAGCCCACATTGCCTTTGTCCTCTGGGAATCTTGTCTCCAGATATCAATTAGTTCTTTTCTCTGATAGCTGCCTGAATTTCTTCAGGATTGCAGAATAACTGGTCTACTGGGAGGGACTTTAGAGAGTGATGCTTAGGTCTTAGTGGGGCATCCGAGGTAACAGAGGTCAGGAATGCACCCTGGAAGTGTCCACTGGAGGGATATTCTCCCAGTTAAATATAGGTACAATCAAATACAAAAGTCAACTAATGGTTACTTCTGAATTCCCCACATTTGAATTCTATGACTCTTTGAAATTTGTTCTTTCACAGTCTCATATATTTTGTAAAATACGCTTTGATTATATTCTCCCCTATTATCCTCTCTTGCCATCTCTTGCTTCCACCAAACTCCTTGTTCTTCCCACAAGCCTCCCTGCTCCTTGCTAAGTCTGCCTCAGGCAAGAGCTAAGTTCCCTTCATCCTTTTACCAGGGCCTCTGAGAAAGCCTTGGATTGGCCTGGCTCTCAACATTTACCAGCGGCCTTCGAGATCTGGGCTGGGGGACACTAGCTTTTACCACTCCTACATTCTATACCCCAAGCCTGCCAATTGCAGCCCAAAGAAATCTACCAGTTCTACTGAGATGTGCCAGGGATTGTGAAGATCTCTCACACAGACTCTCGCACTTGTGAGCTGGTGGTCTCCGGGAAGGGCAGTTGCATTTATGATAACCACCATGGTACTACCATGGTTTTCTTATATTCTCATCTTCTTCAAGGAAGGGGCACCGTCTTGGCTACCGATTCTTCCCATCTTTTGGTAAGTCTGCTTAAGACTGTTTTATTTATTTATACACAGCACTAGTTCTCCTCTCCTGAGAGGGTGCAGGCTGCATCTATTTTGTAAGATCCTCATTCTGCCGACCAAAGGGGTTGAATACTGATTTATGTATGCACTGGCCATTTGTCCTTTCTCTCCTGAAAATGCCTACCGCTGCATTAATCTCTCTCTGCTTCCTGATTGTGGATGTGATATGACCCAATTCTCCAAACGCCTGCTGCCTTCACTGCTCTGCCACGATAGACTGGACCCTTAAATAACCCCTGTTCACTTTAAAAAAGTATCTACTAAGCTTGTTTGTACATTAGATCATTTGTTCTTTTATATTTCATTTTTGAGTTCTTTGTATATTCTGGGTATATACAATGATGAATGCCTGGTGGATATTCTCTTCCATTTTGCAATCTGGGCTGTCTTTGTACTCCGTTGTTTCTTTGTCTCTGCAGCAGCTTTTTATTTTGGTACAATCTCATCTGTCAGCTGTAGTTATTGTTTTCTTGGCTATTGGAGGAGGTCATTGTCCACATCACATCTTGTGGTGTTTTCCTGGTTTTTCTATAGTATATTAAGGGTTCCTGGTTTCACACTCAGGTCTTCTATACACTTAGAGCTGAGTTTTGTTCATGGTGAGAGATAGGGTCTAGTGTCATTCTTCCGGGTCTGAATATCCAGTTTTCCCAAGAGCCTTTGTTGAGGTTGTCTTTGCATCAGTGTGTGTTTTTGGTACCTTTGTAAAGAACCAGATGGTTGTAGTTGGATGGGTTTATTTTATTTAATTGGTCTAAGTGTCTGCATTTGTGTTACTGTCAAGCTGTTGTTGTTACCATGGCTCTGTGACTATACAACCTTAAATAGACTATTGTAATGCTTCTAGCATTACTCTTTCTGTTCAGAATTTCTTTGGCTATACCGGACCTTTTTTTGTGTTTCCATATTCATTTTAGGATTTTTTTCTGTGATAATGTCTTTGGATTTTTATTGGGATTGCATTGACCCTATGGGATGCTTTTTGAAAACATGACCATTTTCACAGTGTTAATCCCACCAATTCCACCAATGAGCATAGATGGTCTTTCCATCTTTTAACATTCTCTATGGTTTCTTTCTTCAGTGTTCTTTTTTTGGCTCCCTGTAGTGAGGTCCTCTACTTTGTTGGATGAGCTTATGACTCAGTAATGTTCTTGAGAATAGAATTGTTTTCCTCATCTCTTTCTCAAGTAATCCATGCTGGTTTTATATTCCACTTCTTTGATGATTTATATTTTTATTTCTAAGTGATCTTTGATGGAGTACTTAGTGTCTTCTAGGTCTAGGATTTTAGCATTCATTTGAATCCTTTGCTATTTCACCTACTTAAGCAATTCTGGAATCAGTTACTTTGGAATTATTAACTCTTGGAAGAAGCATGGGCAAAGTTTGCCCTTGATTCTATGTTGAGATTTGTGCCTGTGTTGGGAGAACAACACTTATGCTTTCATGTGAGGACCATTTCAGTGCACAGTCTTCTCTTGAAAATGTGTCCTGGTATGCCATCTGTAGTGTAGAGTAAATCCGAGATTTATTTCACTGTATGTTTTCCCCATTGCATCTCTGGGTGTTGTCAGTGAGACACAGGACAGCACGCACTGGTTCAAGGTCTGAGTGGTGCATGGTCTCAGTAGATCTTACCAATCAGGAAGAAATACATGCTAAGGTATAGAAATGTCTATGTAAGGCAGGAGACCTCTCAAGACACCAGGGCTTTGTTTGAATATCTTCTTTGCGGATGGAGTTCAAAGACTCAAGGGAATTTTGCACAGTATCTTTGCAGGAGGTCAAAGGTAAAGAGGATTGAGCTAACTGGAGAGTTAAGCTAATGGATTTAACTATATAAGACTCATAGATAGCTGGCAGAAGTTTAAGGAGAATTTTTATGATGGAAGCATGCCCAGCTTGTATCACAGACAGTACCAAATGAAGTGAGACCTCTGCAGAACAGCACAAGTGGGCAAGAGACAGACCGAGGAGGTCACTTATATGTAAATTCAGTGTTTGAGGAAGGGAGGAAGGGCTAGAGTGTGTGACCCCCAGAGTTTAGTGCACAGATAATACAGATATGGAGGATTATTTCCAGAGTGTCCCACACCGTACTGAACAATCTGGGGGAATCTGCCCCTTAGACTGCAGTATTTTAGTACTTGCAATTCATGGCTGCCTTGTCTATATTCCTGTATGTTGGCATCTACCCTCTGTTGACTCCTACGGTAAGGTAAGAGGTGAAGGTTGGTAAACAGCTTCTTTGGTAAACTCATGTGTCATTTGCAACCCACCTGTCCAGCAATCATCCTCCCATTCACCATCTTTACTGGACTGTCTCATGCAAGCGGCTGTCCAGCTGCCCTGCTCACCCTAGGCTCAGTCTGGCTGCCCTGCTTGTTCACACAGTGGAAATTAAAGGCAGCCACTGTATCCTTGGAGTTGCTGGGATAATCCAGTCTGAAACCCACTCCATCCTGAAGAACATGAATGTTTGCTGCTGGCATTCTCTGCCCATGGCTTCTATTTCTTGACAGTTCTTTCTCAGATGCCCTGACATGCTCCCTTCTCTTGCAATATTTGAATATAATGAAGCATCCTTCCAACGACAGTCTTCTAAATAAAACTTATTTTAAAATGATGTGGACAGTTTTACTACTGCTTAACGTGCCTGTGGTCTTATTATTTTTGAGACAGTGGCTCATGTAGCCCCAGGGGACTTTGAACTTGCTGTATAGAGAAGAATGACCTGAGATTCCTGTTCTTCCTGCCTCCACCTCCCAAGTTTTGGGATTATAGGTATGTGCCACCATGCCTGTGTCTCTTATTTTCAGCCCTTTGAATAGCGGCATCTATTGTAATGAGCTGACCTCCAATTTCACTATATAGGACGAATGTGTTTGTGTGTATGGGAGTGGCCATTTTTCTCTCATTCCACCCCATTCTTTCCCCCTTGTGGTTACTTTGGCCAAAGGTTTATTGCCTGACTGACCTTGCAAAGCCTTGTTTTCCCTCCTTTGGCTTTCCAGATATTGCTTCCTTAGACAGAGCAGGTCTGCAAACTTTCTTTGTTGAGAAAGAAGACAAAATTGCTACAAAATGTTGGAACCATTGTAAGATGTGACTAACACTGAGGAGGTAAGTGGATACCTCCCACCAGAGACCAGAGTGTGTGAGAAATGTGTGCAAGTCAGCTGTTTATTTCTGTGGCAAGCGTGGAACTCTGAACAATCTCTGAACACCTGCACTGTTGTGGGAATTATTTGGGAAAGATTACAACGTTTGCAGACCTTCTAGAAAGTGGCTAACACAACACCTGTGTTTATCATCATCAAGAGGCCCTTTGCCCCCTTTGTGGGCGAATACTCTCTTCTCCCACTACCCTCGCAAGCTCTCGGAAATGACTGATCCTCTGTACCCAGAAGTTCTTTTCCCTAGAAGTCCTGTTCATGGGGTCATACAACACGCAGCCTTTTGAGGCTTGATTCTTTCACTCAACAAAAGGCATTAAAGACTTTCTTGCTGCTAATTAATTTTCTTCCATTTATTTACCACAGGTTAGTTTGTCTCAATGTACAATGGTTAAAAAGCATGTTGGATTTTTTCTGTTTTTTAGTGACTATAAATAAATTTACAATAATTACTTACACACTGGTTGGATGGTATATACCAATGCCTGTAACAGCTGCTGGCTGGGTAGATTATCATATAGACTTGTGTGATAGTTTGCCATTCGAAGAGTATATTCATTAAAAAGAGGATGAATCTCTTTTGAAAGCAAATGAAGCCGTTTGTATGCACTATCAGTCTCTACGTGTAACACCCAGTATTCGGTAACAGATTACTACACGTGGACATCAAGTGGGATTAGGAGGAAAGGAAAAATAGATTGTGTAATGCTAGTAAGATATACTAGACTAGGAGGCTAATAGTCACACACAAAACTTTTCTAGAGAGTATATTCTTAAGTATTTGAACCACCAAAGGCATTGGGGGAGATGATGGCTGGATGTTACACATGTCGTTGCTGGAATTGTCTCACAAAGCCCATTTATCTCAACACTACATTTTACATATTAGATACATGCAAATATTTTTCCAGGAATACCCTGGTAGAGCTGGGAAAAATTCTGAGAACTTAAAGGTATCAAGGATTAATTTATCTGAGGAAATGGAAAATATATAGAAAACAGAAAATTTCATCAAAGTATGGTTCTATGAAAGAAAATCATGTGTTTTCACAGAGCCTATAGTATCTGAAATGGTGAGTTATTTAGCTGCTTTTAAAGGTCCTTATAACTCCTAAAACCAAGTGTGGAGATGAGAAGTTACTCTGATGTTTGGTAAGAATTGGCTGTAAAACGGCGTGAGTACCTGGGCTTCTAAAGTGAAAATTTCCTAATTCGTAGTTTTAACTTCATAACTTTAAAGTCCTTTATCTCAAAAGCATTGAAATTAAAATCCCCACGAGGTAAATTCCGTGTCATCTCATGATCATTCTCCAGAAAGTGAAGGCTTGTCAACATACAATTTTGTGACAACCTCAACCACGACACACGTCCAGGAATGGTCTAAGTGGAAAGGAAGAGTGAGGGGATGCTTAAGGAGGGTCACTGATTGCATTTAAATTTTGCTATAATTTTTCAAGCCCAACAAATTGTTACAATTTCCCAAATTGATTTTCTCTATTTTTATATTTGTGGTTATATGCTGTCTACCTTTTATTTTGCCACATTTGTTTTTAAGAGTGTGTGATTATGCATTGACTGTAAGGAAGGTGGAGGCCTGTAATGCTCAGCCTCTGTTCCATAATATGGGACTTTATTATTGCTTGTTTCACTTAAAGACAACATGATTGCATGAAAATTCCACCATCTACCTTCTTCAGAAAGCACACTGAATATCATCAGTAATTGGAAATGAGCTCACTCATTATTTTGATATCTATATATACATATATGTAAATATATAAATGGAGCTATCCTAATAACTCATGAAAAGGGTTAAAATGTAGGAAGAAAAGATGGTTCACACCTGTTCCTGATAAATGTAATCAGTAATGCATTCAGTTAGAACAAAGAAAAATTTAATTGCACAAATCATCTCAAGGGATTAAGTGAGAGTTAAAAAATGAAAAGGAAACATTGACAGGATGATATTTAAATTAGCAATGTAATTCAAAATGGGAATGCTAGAATAACAAATAGATTCTTGACTTGTAACTCAACAAATTAAGGAACGCTTTATCTTTGCACAGATGTTATTGTCAAAATCCATGTAATTTTACAAATAAGTAATACTTTTTAAGGTTTTGCTCAACTAAAGTCACCACTATGGAACTAAGAACAACAACATTCCAATAAATTCCAATTTCTATGAGTCTTATATGTTCCTTTCTCACAACATTCTATTTCCAATTGGGATTTAAGTTGACTTAAATTGACTTTTCAGATGAAGGATAGGACATTTCACCAGAGGGACCTGGCATTGTCACAGTTACAGCATCTGCTGGTGCACTTCTGTAGGGCTCCTATCACTTCTTTGTTTCTCAGGCTGTAGATAAGAGGATTGAGCATGGGGGTCACGATGGTGCCCAGCACAGCTCCTACCTGGTCTTGGTCAGGTGTGTGGGAAGAAGTGGGCGTCATGTAGATGAAGATGGCCTGACCAAAATAGAGACTCACGACAGTCAGGTGGGAGGAGCAGGTGGCCAGGGCTTTATTCTTCCCCTTGGGAGAGTTCATCCTGAGGACGGTGAGGAATATGAGGGTGTAGGAGGTGAGGATCAGAGTGAATGGGGCCAGGAGAAAGATAATGGTTGACACAAACTTCACCATCTCATAGACTGACGTGTCCACACAAGACATTCTCAGAATGGCGGGCATCTCACAGAAGTAATGATTGATCTTCCTGGAGCCGCAGATAGGAAAATTCATGGGGTAGATAGTATGAACGAGGGCTGCGGCAACTGCGCCGATCCAGGTGGAGGCAGCCATCTTCAGACAAACCTTGGGACTCATGAGAATGGTGTATCGCAGAGGGTTACAGACAGCCACGTAGCGGTCATAGGCCATTAGTGTCAATAAGATACACTCAGCAAGACCAAGGGTGAGGAAGGAAAACATCTGAGCAGCACAGGCAAAGAAGGAGATGCTCTGCCTCCCGGTGAAGTAGTTGGTAGCCGCCTTGGGCACTGTGCTAGAGATGTAAGCCAGGTCAATGAGAGACAGCTGACTGAGCAAAAAGTACATGGGGGTGTGAAGGCGGGGGTCCAGCCAGATGAGGAATATCAGGATGGAATTCCCAGCAGAGGCCAGGGTGTAGATGAAGAGGATGAGGACGATGAGGAGGTTTGGGTACCTGCAGTTGGGGAAGAGCCCCAGCAGGATGAAATCAGCTGTAGTTTTATTCTTCGGGTCCATATTTTCATTCAGAATTTCTTTTATCAACTGAAAATCTACAGTGGTAAAATAAAAAGTATCACAGAGAAAGCACTTGGCTGAAATAATTTTAGTCTCTTGGTCAATGCCTCAGCTCTACCACCTGGGGCTGGGACTCTGAAAGGGAGAGTTCCTCAAGAGAGGTGTTGGGGTGAGGCAGAGGAATAGGGAACGGGGAAGGGGATGGGCATCAGAAGCGATAATGGAAAATCCCAACTTTCAGGTCACTATGGCCAGTTAAAAATAAGCCACGAACAGAACAGCCTGTAATTATCGGAGAGGTTCAAGAATAACGGCAGGCAGGTGTTAGCTGAACCAAAACTAAACACCAGGCAATAGATACAGTCAGCTATTTCCTATCCCAAACCTACATCTTGAGTTTCCAGCCACACACAACAGTCTTTTATGGACTACACAGTTAAAAACAGAAAGAGAATGTGGCTCAGTACTTCTTCTGTGTTTGGTCTGAGCACTGGGAACATGCCACTCAAATGATGCCCGTTACCCTGTGCAGATCAGTTTTCGGGTCCAATTCAATGAAAGCGGTAGCCACCCCCACAACACAAGGACACCAGCTCTTTATTCCTTCCCCGCCTGTCCCTTTCAGGGTGTGCTGTCCTTTCTCTGCCCTCTCCTCAGACGCTTGCTTCACTTCTCTTCTGCTTCCAGTCTTGGCTTTGTCTGAGGCTGTATCTCTAAGAAACCACTCCAGTGACCAAGATATTTCTCCTTTTGTCTAGGAACAGAGACATATTAAAACTTCACCCCATTGAAGTATTTTACCTAGGCCTTAGCAAGATCATAGCCTACAGTTATTCTGACTAAAACAAATTAATAATTAGTCTCTTTGATGATAACCTCTAACACAATTATTCCTTCCTCCCATCTTTTATGGTTGATTATTATTATTATTACTATTATTATTATTATTATTGATTTTTTGGGGACAGGGTTTCTCTGTGTAGCCCTGACTGTCCCTCTTTGATGTTTTTTATGAACACCAGTCTCTTGGAATTTTTGAGTCTTACACATTTCTTTCTCTTTAAAATTATTTTATGCATATAGGTATTTTGCCTGAATGTGAGTCTGTTGCAGTACCAAGGAGGCCAGGAGAGGGCGTCAGATCCCTTAGCACTGGAGCTACAGATAGTTGTGAGCTTCCATGTGAATGACCAGTCCTCTGTAAGAGCAGCCAGTGTTCTAAACTGCTGAGCTACCTCTCCAGCCCCCATGTTCTTTTCTTAAGTGCTCTTTCCCACTGGCCTTCACTCCAGAGCATCTCTTGAGTGAGCTTCCCTGGAAACCCTTTGGCAGCTCAGGAAATTCTAGTCATCTGTCCGAATAGGTTAGCTGTTTGTCCTGTTTTACTTACTAGGTTCCATCAATTGAAAATGATTCATTTCTACATTAACAACCCAAGAGGCAGTGGTTATAGCACTTCACACATTTTCCTAATAATGTTCGTCATCTATAGATGTCACAAAAATTCTTAAAATAGATTATGGGTCCAGGATAAACTCATTTAAATTGTTCGTAAGGTCAGATATTTGCAGGAGTGTGGCACTGTGAGCACGTGTGACACTTGCCTTCCTCCCCAATTCTTATCTACACAACAAATATCTCATATTCTGTTCCCCACTGAGCTGATTTCCCATGTCTGTCATGAAAATGCTCGGCCCGTGCAACAAACACAATAAGGTTGGCTTCCATTATCAGTACTATGCTTTATTTCTTCTCATCCAACCTAGGTTGTCATGCCTTCTTTCATCTGAGAATAAAAGAAAAACAGCACAGTATGTCTTAGTGGACCTGTAAGGCTGCTTTAACTTTAAAAAGAAAGTGTAATAAACCAGTAACTGTTGATGGAAGTGTTATATACTTACCTCAGCATGCCAAAATGATAATTCGGTAAGGAACTATGTAACTGTGGCTAAATGATGCACAGAGAACGTATTAACAAAACCCTCACTCGACTTTTCCCATCAGCACCCATGGTTTAGTCTTCCAGAGGTTAACACTGATGACCTTGGTTCCCCTAGAAATTAAAGAGAAGGAAGTGTGAGCCCTGGATCCTTCTGGGGTAAATGGCCTTTTGCTTCTTTCTTAAAAGTCACATTTCTTGTCAACCACATAACATATTCAGCTTTCACTGTAGCATGAGTTCTGTCTGAGCAATTGGTAATCAAAGAAACCCTGCACTGTGCTTTTGTGAAAATGACAAAAGACAGGAAGTGTGTGGACCAACTGCACTTTAAAAACTCTCTTCCTACTCCTCACACTGCCCATAAACTCTGCCTTTAGAATATCCAAGTGCCGTCAAGAAATTAGGGGACATTGGGCACCCACCTGGATTTCCAGGCTCTGTGTCTTGGAACATGATATTGGACAGAGACACATGGACAGTAGTAGCAAAGGAGACATTTAACTTGTTTAGAAACAGTATACTTCTAAGGGAGTAAGGTTGGAAGTATGTGCCGTGATAGGAGGGGGTGCATCTTTCTCTGCTTTGGGCTGCAGGAAAATATTATAAGAACTCAACTGGTTATGGCAAAGCCACTACCTGAAGGGATCAAGGAATTCCTTCAGAGGAAGCCAAATTCCAAGGAGCTTTTGGTATTATTTGGCTTGCTATATATCAGCTGTCTTCTGTTATGAAAATCATGTGTGCCTTCATAGTTTTCCCAATTGATTTTTTCCTAAGAAGTGCTAACAGTGTGGACTGATGACTCTCTGGACATACACATTCAAGGTATTTGGAGAACAGCCTCAGGAAAGGCTTCCTTCCCCCCATCCCATCCATTTCTCCCCTTTCAGCACTGGAATCAGATATCTCCCTTAGCCATATTCAAGGACTAACAGAAATAACATTCCAGACCACCACATGCTAGTCTCCTGATTTAAGGTAAATTCCACAAGGAGACACCGCCTAGGTTAGGTGGACCTTAAGTAATAGCTTTACACAAGTTAGCTTGGACTCTGCTTTCTTACAGCCTTACTAACTTTATAGACCCCTAACTTCTTACCTAACCACTTCTCGGAATGTAGACTGACATAGACCCCCTTTTTCATATACTAACCAATCATTAGCACTCAGTTGACCTCCCCTTTTACCACTCCCATTTTGGATTGTAAAAGAAAGCCTGGTGGTCACTGCCTGAGGAAAATTCTTACCTGCCTTTATGACCCCCTAGAATTTAAGCCTGGTGATCTTGCTCGACCAGGGAATTGCTATTGCTTGGGTTTATAACTGGACTCCTGAGAGACTTGGGGAGAACTGAGAGACGGATAATGGAGAGGGATAAGGAGGATTTTGACACAGAGAGAGAACATGTGAACAAGATGGAAGGTGAGGAAGAGACAGTTGGGGAAGTACTAGCTGGGTAATAATGAGATGAAAAGGACCTAGATGAGGCAGAATTAAGATAGAACTTAGAGGGAGCAGTAGATAAAGGTAGAGAGAAATCAGGCAAGAAAGGAGCTAGGCATGAGAACAGAACTGAAGCTGTGTAAATAGGATGTTATCCGGGAGGAATTAAAGCAAGTGGACTATAGAGCTCGATGTGCTGAGATTCTATTTCCCGGAAATAGTCCTCTCCGTTCGTAGTTCTCTCTCCTGAACCTCTGGGAAGTATTAATATTAAGGCTGGTCCCTCGAATACTATACAAGATTTCTCTCTATAAATTACGTTTACATGCTTGCTATCTTGCAGCCCTGTGCACTTCTCTCTGAACCCCACTCCTCTGCCTCACAAGGGGAAGAGCAATATCCAAGCAGTGCTTTTCCCAGCCCGAAGTGCAACAATCCCCCAAAGAGGACCACTAGAGGGCGACGTTGTCTTCCCCCATTGACAATAGTCACAGTCAACTGTAACAACAGCAATGAATACTTACAGGCCGGCAGGGTCCTTGGTGAGGGCTATTCTCCAAGCCTTTGTAAAATCTGGAGTCACTGAGCAAAGCAGGGAGGCAGCACTACCATTCGTTAGCTATTTGCTGATGTCACAGGAAGACCCAAGATCCTCCTCACTGGGTCAGGACAGACTTTGACCTCTATAGTCAATCACTCATTCATCTATAGCACAGGTGCCTTATTTTTATTTTTTACTTCCTACCTCTTCCTCTTGTTGAGGAAGTGCATTTCATATGATCCCGACTTCAAGGTAGAGGACATCCTGTCTTTTCTCAGATCCAGATGTAACCTGTTCTTCCTTTGCAAAGTTTCTGCCCTGGATCTCTGGTTCAAGCACAAGTCACCACCCAGAGCGAACTTCCTTCATGGAGAGCGACTGCTTTGTCAGTAGCTAGCGTTCTCCCTCCTAGACTTTACCCTCCTGTTTTGTGCTGCAGAGTGAGCCTCAAGTCCCCTGTATCATCACTCTTCTCGCTGTTCCCCCAACACTTTGCATTTAGTCAATCAGTTCTTGTCTTGAGAAGTCTGACCTCTGACCTTGTAGCCCATGAAAACAGACTCACAAGTTTCTGATCTACACCAGGCTCAGGTCTGAGAACAGTGTGGTGGCTCAGTGCTATTTTCTGGCCAGATCAAGAGCTGCCAACGCTCCTATGTGCCAGGGAACTGGGGAACCCTTCAGGGAGTCTCTTGGGAGTCTGTCCCCAGACTTCAATTAATCGTAGACCTAGAAGCCTCTGATGAAACCCTCACTGTCCAGTATTCTGTGCTGTTTGGTAAAATAAAGTTGCATTTCACTGTCTCGGTGGAGATGGGAAGGAAGCAGAGTGGGAGGGGTGTGTCAGAAAGAGACTATGACCAGTTAGAGATCCTTCAGGGTCTCCTGTGGCAGTGAGCCTGTCTGACCGAGGATGGACTGGGCTCCTGAAAGGACTGAGGAGAAATAATAAAGTTGTAAAAAGGGAAAAGAACCTAAAACATAGTCCTGATAGTCTGAGATTTTCACAGGGTGGTTTGAACTCTGAAGGAAAAAATGCAAACCTGCCTTTTGACCATTCCATCTGAGCTGCAATGCTTATGACATCTGCCCAGGACCTCCTTCACTCTCTTAGTGCCTCCACCCTACCCCCAACCCTCCTCTTCATGGTGTTCCACCCCCAACTTGGGCAGATACTCCCATCTTGACCAGAGGCCACACCAGCCAGAAGACCACAGAGGAAACAGAAACTAAGAAAAAAAAAAAAAAACAACATCCATCCAATGAAGACAAACTCAGAAATCAGCACCTAGACAGATAATCACCCCAATCCCAGATGCCTAGACACCAGTGTAAGAATACAATCAACAACAGCCAAGGCAATATGTCACCACCAGAGCCCAACTATCCTACTACAGCAAGCCCTGAATATTCCGACACAGATGAAGCATAAGAAAAAGAACTTAAAAACAATTTTATAAAGATGATAGAGGTCCTTATAGAGGAAGTGAATAAATCCCTTGAAGAAATCAAGAAGGCAAAACAAAAAAAAATTGGAGGAAAAAAAATGAAAGAAAGCCAAGAAAGTCAAGGGAAAAACAAATAAACGGTTGAAGGAAATGAATAAAACTGTTCAAGATCTGAAAATGGAAACACAATAAAGAAAACACAAGTGAAGGGAATTATGGAAATGAAAAATCTAGGTAAGTGAATAGGAACTATGGATGCAAGCATTACCAACAGAATACAAGAGATGGCAGAGAAAATCTCGGGCGTTGAAGATACAATAGAAGACATAGATACATTGGTCAAAGAAAATGTTAAAACATCTAAATTCCTGATATAATCTTGAATATTGTTATGGTCCAGCCTTAATAATCTTCTTCCCAGGGGCCCAGAAAAGAAGCTATAAATGGTGCGAATTATTTTCAGGAGAAAGAATCTATGTACATTGAGCTTTTTCGTCCATCTATTTTATTCCTCTATGATAAAATTCTATTTACACAGCTTCAATTCTGTTCTCATGCCTAGCTCCTTTCTTGCCTGATTTCTCTCTACATTTATCTGCTGTCCCCTCTAAGTTCTATCTTAATTCTCTCATCTTAGTTCTGCCCCATCTTGGTCTTTCTCATCTCATTCTTCCCCATCTGGCTCTTCCTCGTCTCCCATCTCATTCTTCTAGTTCTCCATCTAGTTCTCCAGTCAAAAAACTTCTCCAGTCAAAATCCTCTCTAAGTCTCTGAGGTTTACAGTTCTATACCCATGCAATAGCAATGCTCTAGTTAAAGCAAGGTCACCAGGCTTGAATCCTTACAGGGTCATGAAGGCAGACAAGAGTTTTCCTCAGGCAGTGACTGTCAGGCTTTTTTTTTTTTTTTTTTTTTTTAACAACCCAAAAGGGGAGTGGTAAAGGAGGAGGTCAACTAAGACCTAAAACCAGTTAATATACCAGAAAAAGGGAATTTATGTGCTCAAACTACATTCCTAGAGGTGGTGAGGTAAATGTTAGGAGTCTATAATGTTAGTATAAATACCACTAAGGTTGTATAAGAAAGGAAGGTCTGAGCTTAATATACCTTAATTCAGGAGCTTGTTTGGCTTTGGATGCTTGATAGGTATTTCAGATAAAATACACTGTTAGCAGTTCTTAGAAGCATACATAGTATACAAGGAAATCATTGCAAGAATTGGCTAATATATATGCAAAAGCTAAATTATCACCAAGACTTCTTAAGCCATGGCTTGACCTTTGGAAAAGTCCTTGACCTTTCCAAGTAGTAGCTTTTGGGATAGTAGCTGAATTCCATTACATTTTCTTGTGTTATGACTTCGTCACAGGTCCCCCAACAAGATCACCAAGGAGCCAACTTCCGATGCAATGACAAAAGGTTTCTTTATTCAAGCCCGAGCAAGAACCTTGTCCGACACTCAGTTACTGTGAGTGAAGGAGGAAGTCCCGAGCACTTATTACAAGGGGTTTATATAGGTAAAAAGTTTACAAACAGTGGGTTACATATCTTAGTGTCCTAGGATTAGATGAAGGAGCCAGAGGTGAAGTTATTGGCTGAACTATAAGCATGAAATTACTAATGGCTGACAGGATGTTTGCAGAAAGCCCCAGGATGCTGACAGGATGCAGAGCATCTATAGAGACATAAACTTTTTACTCATTATATCCTGTTTTTCTGAGTCCAGGATATACATTTAGATTTATTGTTTCAGCCTTATTTCCACAAGTTCAGTCTCTGGTCAGCTCTGAGTTCAGTCACCAGTCAACTGATACCTCGAGATGAGGGCCAATGCTCAAGGAGGCTACTGATTTTCCCTCCTTCATTCCCTCCTCTCCTAGTGACTTGAGGACACAAAATCATAGGTTGTCAATGCCTGATTTGGTAGACTGAGTGCCTATCCCAAGCCAGATGGCCCTCTTCTATGTCTTGGTTGAGGATCTCATATTGAGTTTGAGTCCTTTGCACAATTAATTGAATGGTCCCCAATCTTTCTCTCTCTGATGAATTGCATCAGCTTGTTTAAGAGATGTAATGCCCAAGTCTCGAGACCCCCTGAACAAGACCACCACAGAGCCGATATCCGATGCAAGCACAAAGGGGTTTATTAATAGCAAAGCAAGCCTGGGCTTGGTCTGTGTCCAATACTCTGACTAGCAGGTGGATGAGGATGACCCTGAGCTCTTAGAGTAAGGGGTTTTTAAAGAGAAAAACCACAAGCTGGGAAGTACGAGTTTTGGTGTGACAAGGTTAGGTTACTGGTTGGGGTCCAGGGGAATTTTCATCAACAACAACTATGGAAGGACGTTTAGAGTTCTCAGACATTGTCCAAGGACATTTGAGCCCAACAAATGTTGTTTATCATAATAACTACTTCTTGGCCATAGCCTTCCCACCCTGGTGGGGTCCTAGCTGGTTGTTTACATTTCTCTAAGAGCTATTTTGAAGGCTATTCTAAGTTTTACTGAAACTTATTTCAGCTTGCATCCTAGTGCTATTAGAAATGAAGTTTTTCTTTAAAATGAAGTTTGTCTTGCTCTCTCAGAGGCAGGGCCCAAAGGTTAGTATGAGGACTAGTAGCGGTAGGGGTCCCAAGAGGGTGGAGATTAGAGTTGTCAGCCAGGGAGAACTGTTATACCAAGATTTCTGGATCATATGGAGTGTATCACCTGAAGGCCTCCTGCAGACATTCTAAAAAGGCTGCTGGGCTCTCCTCAGCTCCCCGTCTTATGTCATATACCTTACTCATATTGTCAGGCCATCTAGCTGCTGCCTTCAGACCTGCCAACAGAGTCTGGCAATAGATCTTGAGCCTCTCCTTACCTTCTGCAGTGTTATGATCCCAATTGGGCCATATAGTTGGGAAGCCCATGTCTATTATGGCAGGACCAACTGTTGGCTCTCCATTAGGTCCCGGCACCAATTTGTGGGCCTCCAGGATAATCCTTCCCTGCTCTTTAGTGGTGAAGATCATCTGTAATAATTGCTGACAATCATCCCACATGGGCATATGGGTGAACAAGATAGTTTCGAATAAGTTAGTGAGATCACGAGGATTCTCAGAGAAAAGGGAGTACTGTGAACGCCAGTTTATAGGTCACTGGTAGTGAATGACCAGTAGTGAAACTGCTGGCTTCCATTCTCACCTGGTGGCCCCGCTGGTCTCAGGGGTAGGACCACAGGACCCTGGAGTGGGGGTGTGCTTTGGCTCTGTGTGACTCGAGCCGGACCCACCTCTCCAACCCTGGGCAGGATAACTTCTCTAGCACTCTCCCCTCTGGTATTCTCCCCTCTCTACCTCATTGGACCAGGTGGTAGGGGTGCTCTGAGCACTGGGCCCCATGGTGGAAGTACCACAGGCTTTGATGCTGGGTCTGGAGTGGCAGGGCCACTGGAGTGGCAGGGGCCACTGGCATAGTGGGTGCTGCCAGCTGTGACGCTGGGCCTGGAGCAGCAGGGGCCACAGGCACAGCAGGGGCTGCTGGTGCAGTGGGTGCAACCAGCTGTAACGCTGGGCCTGGAGCATCGGGTGCTGCTGGCCTGGCAGGGGCCTCCAGTTGTGACGCTGGGCCTGGAGCAGTGGGCAGCACATGGTGGGGGGGCATGTCTTCCTTGGGGTGGCACCCTGTAAAATTGGGGAGAATGTGGGTCCCACTTCTTTTCTGCTACCAGCACCTTTACCTGTTGCAGCAAGAAGGGCTTGACCCAAGAGGGGGGATTTTCAGTTAGCTCCCTCCAGGTGACTATGTATAGTATCTGGTCAGGGCAGCCATTCCATGGTCGAAAAACAATCTCCTCCACTGCGTTGATGAGGAGGGCATTGAAAGTACCCTCTGGAGGCCATCCCACATTATATGATGGCCATTCTGAATTACAGAAAATGTTAAATTTGCCCTTATGCATTTTTTTTTGTTTTTTTGAGACAGGGTTTCTCTGTGTAGCTTTGCACCTTTCCTGATCTTGCTCTGTAGACCAGGCTGGCCTTGAAATCACAAAGATCTGCCTGCCTCTGCCTCCTGAGTGCTGGGATTAAAGGCATACGCCACCACCACCCAGCACCCTTACGAATCTGAACATTATTCTTTTGAGCGATGCCTGTCACATCACTCCAGTGCACCAAACATAAACCTAGAAGGGAGGAAGATGTCTGTCCCATATTAGCAGTTAGTGTCAATTGTCAGCATCACACACAGAGACAGGACAATTAGAACAATAACAAGGGCCCAGCAGAATGAACAGACTCTCTCACACATATTTAGTATGTCAAAGTCTTGCCTCTGCCTCTGATCTGGGTCCAGGGGATTTAAGACTCCGAAAACCATAAAGACTGGATGTCCTCAGACCTCCAAAATGGATTCAGAATCTCTATTCATGGGGTCTGGAACGTCTTCCAGACCCTGCAATTTGGGCCCCCCAGTGCACCCACTTAGGCTCCACCAATTGTCTCCAAAAAGAATCTTTGGAGGAGTCCACGTCTCTGACTTACAAAAACTGAGGTTAACAGGGAAGACAGGCAACACAACAGGAAACAGATAAAAACCCACTGATTGGTCCAAAACCTTTGGAGTCAGGGTCCAGGGGTAGTGGGGGGATCCCAGACGAGCCCCCAAATGTTATGCCTGTGTCATGAGTCCCCTGGTAAGACCACCAAGGAGCCAACTTCTGATGCCAAGACAAAAGGTTTTTTTTTTATTCAAGCCTGAGCAAGAACCTCATCTGATACTCAGTTACAGCAGTGAAGGAGGAAGTCCTGAGCACTTATTACAAGGGGTTTATATAGGAAAAAGTTTACAAGCAGTGGGTTGCATATCTTAGTGTCCTAGGATTGGATGAGGGAGCTAGGAGTGAGATAGTTCTTTGAAGTTATTGGCTGAGCTTTAAGCATGAAATTACTAATGGCTGACAGGATGTTTGCAGAAAGTCCCAGGATACTGACAAGATGCAGGGCATCTATAGAGACATAATATTTTTACTACCTATAATCTGTTTTTCTGGGTCCAGGATATACATTTAGATTTATTGTTTCAGCCTTATTTCCACACGAGTTCAGTCACCAGTCAACAGATACCTTGAGATGGGGGATGATGCTCAAGGGGACTACTGATTTTTTTCCCCTTCAGCAGCAATACAAAACATCCAGGAAATTTGGGACACTATGAAATGACCAAACCTAGGAATAATAGGAATAAAAGAAAGAGAAGAATCCTAGCTTAATGACCCTGAAAATATTTTTAATAAAATCATAGAAGAAAAATTTCCTAACTTAAAGGAGGAGATTCCTATAATGATACAAGAAGCTTACAGAACACCTAATAGATTGAATCAGAAAAGAAAATCCCATACTATATTGAATAAATATGGGGAGAGTGGACAGCCTTGCCTCGTTCCTGATTTTAGTGGAATTGCTTTGAGTTTCTCTCCATTTAATTTGATGTTGGCTGTTGGTTTGCTGTAAATTGCCTTTATTATGTTTAGGTATGTTCCCTGTATTCCTGATCGCTCCAAGACTTTTATCATGAAGGGGTGTTGGATTTTGTCAAATGCCTTTTCTGCATCTAGTGAGATGATCATGTGTTTTTTTCTTTGAGTTTGTTTATATGGTGTATTACATTGATGGACTTTCGTATGTTGAACCACCCTTGCATCCCTAGAGCAATAAGACAACATAAGGAGATTAAGGGGATACAAATTGGAAAGGAAGAAGTCAAGCTTTCCCTATTTGCAGATGACATGATAGTATATTTGAGTGACCCCAAAGATTCCACCCAGGAACTGATAAAGCTTATAAACACCTTCAGCAACATAGCAGGATACAAGATCAACTCAAAAAAATCAGTAGCCCTCCTATATACAATGGACAAAGGAGCTGAGAAGGCAATTAGAGATATATCACCCTTTACAATAGCCAAAAATGACATAAAATACCTTGGGGTAACACTAACCAAGCAAGTGAAGGACCTATATGACAAGAACTTTAAGTCCCTGAAAAAAGAAATTGAAGAAGATGTCAGAAAATGGAAAGATCTCCCATGCTCATGGATAGGCAGGGTTAACATAGTAAAAATGGCAATCTTACCAAAAGCAATCTACAGATTCAATGCAATCCCCATCAAAATACCAACACAATTCTTCACAGACCTGGAAAGAATAATACTCAACTTCATATGGAAAAACAAAAAACCCAGGATAGCCAAAAGAATTCTGTACAATAAAACAACCTCTGGAGGCATCACAATCCCTGACTTCAAGCTCTACTATAGAGCTACAGTAATGAAAACAGCTTGGTATTGGCATAAAAACTGACATATGGACCAATGGAATCGAATTGAAGACCCTGACATTAACCCACACACCTATGAACATATAATTTTTGACAAAGAAGCCAAAAGTGTACAATGGAAAAAAGAAAGCATCTTCAACAAATGGTGCTGGCATAACTGGATATCAACGTGTAGAAGGCTGCAAATAGATCCATATCTGTCACCGTGCACAAAACTTAAGTCCAAGTGGATCAAGGACCTCAACATAAATCCAGCTACTCTGAACCTGCTAGAAGAGAAAGTAGGAAGTAGTCTTGAACGCATTGGCATAGGAGATCACTTCCTAAATATAACACCAGTAGCACAGACACTGAGACAAACAATCAATCAATGGGACTTCTTGAAACTGAGAAGCTTTTGTAGAGCAAAGGATACGGTCAACAAGGCAAAGCGACAGCCTACAGAATGGGAAAAGATCTTCACCAACCCCACATGTGACAGAGGACTGATATCCAGAATATATAAGGAACTCAAGAAATTAGACATCAAAACGACCAACAGTCCAATTGAGAAATGGGCTTTAGAACTAAACAGAGAATTCTCAACAGAGGAAATTCAAATGGCTGAAAGACATTTAAGGAATTGCTCAACATCCCTAATCATCAGGGAAATGCAAATCAAAACAACTCTGAGATACCACCTTACACCTGTCAGAATGGCTAAGATCAAAAACACTGAAGACACTTTATGCTGGAGAGGATGTGGAACTAGGGGAACTCTCCTCCACTGCTGGTGGGAATGCAAGCTTGTACAACCACTTTGGAAATCAATATGGCGCTTTCTTAGAAAATTGGGAATCAATCTCCCCCAAGATCCAGCTAAGCTCTGCTGACTCCCCATGGGAGACCTTGATTGTTTTTTACGGCTGAGTAATACTCCATTGTGTATATGTATCACACTTTCTTTATCCATTCTTCAATTGGTGGGCATCTATGTTGTTTCCAGGTTCTGGCTATTATGAATAATGCTGACATGAACATAGTTGAGCAAGTGTCCTTGTGGTTTGCTTGAGCTCCCTTGGGTAAATACCCATAAAAACAATCAAGGTCTCCCATGGGGAGTCAGCAGAGCCTGGCTTGATTTGGGGGATGTGGGGATATGCGGTGGCTTGGGAGGGGGAGGGCTGGGGAGTGGGAGGAGGGAAGAGGTGGGATTTGTGGGTGGTATGTAGAGTAGAAAAATTCTTAATAAAGAAAAATGAAAAAAAAAAAAAGATCCAGCTATACCACTCCTGGGCATATACCCAAGAAATGCTCAATCATACCACAAGAGCACTTGCTCAGCTATGTTAATATCAGCATTGTTTGTAATAGCCAAAACCTGGAAACAACCTAGATGCCCTTCAACTGAAGAATGGATAAATAAATTGTGGCACATATACACAATGGAATACTACTCAGCAGAGAAAAACAATGACATCATGAGGTTTGCAGACAAATGGATGGATCTAGAAAAAATCATCCTGAGTGAGGTAACCCAGACTCAGAAAGACAAATATGGTATGTACTCACTCATAGGAAGATGCTAGATGTGGAATAAAGATGACTGGACTGCTACTCACATCACCAGTGAGGCTACCTGGAAAACGGGACCCCAAGAAAGATACGAAGAAATGGATGAGATCTACATGAACAGCCTGGACATGAGTGGGAGCAATGAAGGGCGAGGGTCGAGGGAAAAAGAGCGGGAGATCCTAGCTGGATCAAGAAAAGAGAGGGAGAACAAGGAATAGGAGACCATGGTAAATGAAGACCACATGAGAAAAGGAAGAAACAAAGAGCTAAAGAGGCCCAAAGAAATCCACAAAGATACCCCCACAAAAGACTGCTGGCAATGGTCGAGAGACAGCCGGGACTGACCTACTCTGGTGATGGGATGGCCAAACACCCTAATAGTTGTGCCAGAAACCCCATCCAAGGACTGAGGAATCTGGATGCAGACATCCACGGCTAGGCCCCTAGTGGAGTGCTGGGAGTCTAATTAGTGAGAAAGAGGAGGGTTTATATGAGCGAGAATTGTTGAAACCAAGGTTGGATAAAGCACAGGGACAAATAGCCAAATGAATGGAAACACATGAACTATGAACCAAAGGCTGAGGGGCCCCCAACTGGATCAGGCCCTCTGAATAGGTGAGACAGTCGATTGGCTTGATCTGTTTGGGAGGCATCTAGGCAGTAGTACCAGGTCCTGGGCTCGTTGCATGAGTTAGCTGTTTGAAACCTGGGACTTATGCAGGGACGCTTGGCTCAATCTGGGAGGAGGGGACTGGACCTGCCTGGACTGAGTCTATCAGGTCGATCCCAGTCCTCGGGGGAGACCTTGATCTGGAGGAGGTGGGAATGGGGAGTGTGCTGGGGGGAAGGGGAGGGGGGCAGTAAGGGAGAGAACAAGGGAATCTGTGGCTATTATGTAGAACTGAATGGTATTGTAAAATAAATAAAAAAATATGAAAAAAAAAGAAAAGAAAATCCCCTTGCCACATAATAATCAAAACAAAGAAAGAAGCTCCCAGGAGAAAACACAAAGTAACATATAAAGGCAGACCTCTTAGAATTATACCTGACTTCTCAATACAGAGTCTAAAAGCCAGAAAGGCTTGAAAATATGTCCCACAGAAAACCTTATCTAAACTAACTAAAAGATGGAGAGAGAATAGCCATCACAACAAAATCATAAATGAAAAGGGGGACCAAATAACAGACACTGAGAAAATGCAAAGAATCATTATGTCATATTTTAAAAATCTGTATTCCACAAAATTGGAATATCTAATAAAGGATATTTTTTCAGTAGATACCATTTAACAAAATTAAATCAAGATCAGATAAACAATATAAATACACCTATAACCCCTAAGGAAACAGAAGCAGTTATTAAAAGTCTCCCAAACCCCCCCCCCCAAAAAAAAAAACAGTGCAGAGACAGGTGGTTTAGTATAGAATTCTACCAAACTTTCAAAGAAGAGGCCAACACCAATACTCCTCAAGTTATTCTACAAAATGGAAATAAAAAGACATTGCTAAATTCATTTTATGAGGCCACAATCACCCTGATACCCAAAACACACAAAGATTCAACAAAGAAAGAGAATTACAGAACAATTTCCCTTATGAACATACATGAAAAAATACTCAATAAAATATCCAAAATAGAATCAAAGAACACATCAAAAAGATTATCTACCATGACCAAGTAGGCTTCATCTCAGAGATGCAAAGATGATTCAACATGTGAAAATCAATCAATGTAATTTGCCATTTAAACAAACTGAAGGGGGAAACACACACAATCATCTCATTAGATGCAGAAAAGGCCTTTGACAAATTCCAACACCCCTTCTTGATAAAAATCTCGGAGAGAATAGGGATGCAAGAGATATTCCTCAACATACTAAAGGCAATTTACAGCAAGCCCATAGCCAACATAAAATTAAATGGAGAGAAACTGAAACATTTTCACTAAAATCTCTCCATATCTATTCAATATAGTACTTGAAATTTTAGCTAGAGCAATAGTATAACTAAAGGAGATCAAGGGGATACAAATTGGAAAGGAAGAAGTCAAAGTATCACTATTTGTAAATGATATGATAGTATACATAAGTGACCCCAAAAACTCTATCAGAGAACTCCTACATTTGATAAACACCTTCAGCAAAGTGGCTGGATACAAAATTACCTCAAAAGTATCAGTACCTCCTACATACAAAAAACAAACAGGCTGAGAAAGAAATCAGGGAAATAACACCCTTCACAATAGTCACAAGTAATATAAAATATCTTGGGGTAACTCTAACTAAGCAAGTGAAAGACTTGTATGAGAAAAACTTGAAGCCTTTGAAAAAAGAAATTGAAGAAGGCACCAGAAGATGGAAAGATCTTCAATGCTCATGGACCAGTAGGATCAACATAGTAAAAACGACCATCTTACCAAAAGCAATCTACAGATTCAACTCAATCCCCATGAAAACCCCAACATAATTTTTTACAGACCTTGAAAAAATAATACTCAACTTTACACTGAAAAACAAAAATCCTGGGATAGCTAAAACAACCCTGAACAATAAAAGAACTTCTGGAGGTATCACTAGCCCCAATTTCAAGCTGTACTATGGAGCTATAGTAATAAAAAATCACATGTTATTGGCATAAAACCAGACATGTTGACAAATGGTTTGGAATAAGAAACTCAAATATAAATCCACATACCTATGGACACCTGATTTTTGATTAAAAAAAAAGTCAAAAAGACACAATAGAAAAAAGAAAGCATCTTCAACAGATGGTGCGGGTCCAACTGGATGTTGACATGTAGAAGAATCAAATAGATCCATACCTATCACCTTGCACAAAACTCAAGTCCAAGAGAGTCAAGGACCTCAACATAAAACCAGATACACTAAAGCTGATAGTAGAGAAAGTGGGGAATAGCCTTGAACACATTGGCACAGGAGACAACTTCCTGAACAGAACACCAGTTGTGCAGGCACTATGATCAACAATTACTAAATGGGACCTCTTGAAACGGAAAGGCTTCTGTAAGGCAAAGGACAGCATCAATAGGACAAAAGGGCAGCCTACAGAATGGGAAAAGATTTTCGCCAACTCCACATCCAATAGAGGGCTAGTAACCAAAATATATAAATAACTCAAGAAACTAGACACCAACAAATCAAATAATTCAATTAAAAAATGGAACACAGATCTAAACAAAGAATTATCAAGAGAGGAATCTCAAATTACTGAGAAACAAATGTTCAACATTCTTATCCATCAGGGAAATATAAATCAAAATGACTTTGAGATTCCATCTCATACCTGCTAGACTGGCTAAGATCGATAACACACATGACAGCTCATGTTGGAGTGAGGAGAACACTTGGGAGTGCAAACTTGTACCGCCACTATGTAAATCAATATGACAATTCCTCAGAAAATTCAGATTCAATCCACCTCAAGACCCAGATGTACCACTCTTGGGCATATATCCAAAGGATGCTCCATCCTACCACAAAGACACTTGCTCAACTATGTTCATAGAAGCTTTATTCATAATAGTGAGAAACTGAAAACAAGCTAGATGTCCCTCAACTGAAGAATGGATAAAGAAAATGTGGTACATTTTACAGAATGGATTATCACTCAGATGTTTTAAAAAAAATGACATCATGAAATTTGCAGGCAAATGGATGGGACTAGAAAAAATTATCCTGAGTGAGTTAATCCAGACCCAGAAAGACAGACATAACATGTACTCACTTATAAGTGGATAAATTATAATCATGCTAAAATCTACAGACCCAGAAAGGTTAACTAACAAGGAGGGCTCTAAGGCTCATACATGGATCTCCCTGGGAAGAGGAAATAAAATACATTTTGCTGGTGGACTCATGGTGGGTGGGATGGGAACATGAGGGATCAGGTGTGTATGTTGGGGGGTTGGAGGGAGCGAGTACTTGGAGAGATAACTCGAATTGGAGAGCATTTGAGGGGTGTTGTGGAAACCTAGTACAGTAGAAACTCCATGGAATCTATGAGGGTGACCCTAGGGAAGACTCTTAGTAATGGAGCATATGGATCCTGGCCATCTTCTGTAACCAGGCAACTTTGAGTGGAGGAACTAGGACATGAACTGAGCCACAAAACGTTTGATATATAATCTACCCTGCCTTCAAGATGTGGTGGGGCAATGTACTTAGAACTGGTGAGAGTAGCCAACAGATGACAGGTCTAATTTGAAGCCCTCATCATGAAGGGGAGCCCAGGCTGGACACTGCCTGTATGGCCAGGAACCAGAGGCAGGATAACCCAGATACCTAGGATAGGAAAAAAAATCAATAAAATGATTTCTAAGGGTGTTCTATGACACTCATAGATTGGTGCCTAGCCCAGCTGTCACCAGAGAGGCTTTGCCCAGCAGCTGATGAGAGCGGATGCAAAGACCCCACAGCCAAACAACAGACAGAGGGACCCCAAATTGGAGATCTAAGTCAGGTCCCTCCATTTGGAGCTTGGGGACCCTGCAAAAGAGGGTGAGGAAGAATTGTAGGGAGACAGAAGGATTGAGGACTCCACAGATTATGGCCCACAGAATTAACTAAGCAGGCCTCACTGTGGCTCACAGAAACCAATAGGCAACAGGGAGCCTGCATGGGTCCTCTGCATGCATATTATGGCTGCTAGCTTCCTGTTTTTGTGGGACTCCTAATAGTGTGAGTGCATGCTCTTAAGACACTTTTCCTCTTGGGGTGTTTTGTCCAGCCCTGATGTGAGGGTTTGTACCTAGTCTTGTTGTAACTTGTTATGCCATGTTTGGTTGATATCCCTGGGAGGTCTGTTATTTTCTGAAGGGAAACCAGAAGAGGAGTGGATCTGAGGGAGAGGGGAGGTGGGGAAAGGGATTGGGAGGACTGGAGGGAGAGGAAACTGTGGTTGTGATGTATTGTATGAAAGAAGAATAAAAAATAAGAATGGAATATGAATGATAAAATGAATAATCCCACAATAAAAGATAATATTCAAGGAGGGAAAAATCTTTTATAATTTATTGCCTTTTATGGTATCTAGTTTTATTTATACATTAGTTTCTGTAGTGATCAATCTTCCCTCCTCTTGTTTTGCTTTCATTCTCCTTAGAAGAGCTCAGTAATATGAGAAAGTAACCAGGGAAATTGAGATTTTGAACACAAAAACAAAAACAAAAACCCACTAATAGAATATTCAAAATGAAAAAAAAAACAACCAACCAACCAACAAACAAACAAAACCCAAACCTCCGTTAACAAAATAGTGGGAATCATCAATAATCAGCTAGACCAAGCAGAAGAAAGACTATCAGGGATGGAGGACAAGGTTGAAGAAATACTCCAAGAACACAGGACTCAAATAATTATTTCCCTGTTCCAATGCCATTCCTCACAGAAATAGATCAAAACAAAACAAAACCACAAATATTAACAGTGAAGCACAATGAAGCCCAGATAGCCACAGAGACCTGAGCAAAAGGACAAAGCTAAAGATGTCAACGTTCCTGACTTCAGATTAAGAACCACAAAACAAGAGCACCATGGTGTGGGCACAAACACAGACACACAGGTTGGCATGGAATAGTAGACTCAAACATAAACCCACACAGTCATGGCCACCTGATTTATGAAAGCCGCAAAAACACACCATGGAGAAAAGACGACCTCATCCATGGCTGGTGCTGAGAACCCTGCAGAGCCTCATGCAGAGGCAGGAGATTGGACCCCATCTCTTGTTCTACACAAAAATCCACTTCCAATGGCTCGAAAGTCTGCTGAGAACTGAGGCTCTGAAACAATTAGAGGAGGACGTAGAGAAGACACACTAATCATAGGCACAAGCTAGGACCTGTGACTAGGATTCCAGGTGGCCAGGAAATGGTGCTCACAGCCATCAGGTGAGATCCCGAGAAATTGTAGAAGGTTCTTCATGGCAAAGGAAACAGTGGACTGAAGAAAATTCGGGAAGTCTTTGGTAGGTGTTCATCAACCCGAAGATCAATGTGTTGACCACACCAAGAGTTAAACAAGCAAATTGGAAATCAAACAACTCAATTAATAAACGTCTTAATTAAATGGACACAGAGTTCTCAAAAGATAAATTCGAAGGGCTAATAAACATGAAAAAACGTTCAACCTCACTAACTATCAGATAAATGTAAATGAATGCAACAATGAGATTCTATTGAGGTGATTCATCAGAAAAGACTGCTAGGACATGAGTTTAAGCCAATAGACAGTCTTTATTACACACACACACACACACACACACACACACACACACACACAAAGGAATACAACTAAAACTTGATCCACCAGATGACCAGCTATGCCATTTCTCACTATTACCTGAAGGACTCCTAGTCACAGAGTGGTGTGCACATTAATGCCTATTGTAGTGCTGTTCACAAAGACGATGTAGTTATGAGACCAACCTAGGTACCCAACAGAGGGATGAGTAAAGAAAATGTGATGGGTACACAATGGGATTTTTATTTCAGCCATAAATAGGAACAAACTTATGTTACTTGCAGAACAAATGGACTCAACTGGAGATAACCATATTAAGTGAATTAAACCAGTCTCCAAAACACAAATATCACATGTTTTTAGTCATTTGTGGTCCCTGAATTGTATGCAAACACATCAATCATGTGTGTACAGATGACACATAGGTAGAAGTGAAATGGTCCAGGGGACAGAGGGGACTAACAGGAGGGGAGTGGGTGTGGTCAGCAGACAGTATGCACTTGTACAAACATGGTTAATTTAAAAAGAAAGAAGATTGCTCAAATTTAATATTCCCTGTCTTGCTTTGTTTTGTTTTGAAATTGAACCTCTCCGTGTAGCCCTGGAAGTACCTATGTAGGCCAGGCTGGCCTTAACTTCACAGAGATTCACTTGCCTCAGCCTCCTGCGTGCTGGATTAAAGACAGGCACCACCACTTTCAAATACAATATTCCAATCATCAATGCTAATGTTTTTGTGTAATTTCATACAACTGAGAGAATAACTCAAGAATACCCTTGCCATAACATCAGAGCACGCTGCACCACCGCCCGTTTAGTTAGCATTCCTATGGTTGCAGGTGTGTCTTTAGACTTTGATCTGTGTGTAATGATTTTCCTTTTTAGGTTCTTTTCTGTGTCTTCACATTGTTTTTAATTTTTGCATTATTTTAATTATTGCATTTATTATTTGCATTATTATAAACTACATATACATATAAACTCTTAGCTATTACATGTATGGAAATATATATTTTTCATGATTTCTATTTGCCATTTTATTTTTAAAAGGTGGCTTAAATGTGTGTTATTTTTATTTTGCAGTGACACATCTAGATTTCTTTCTTTCATTTTTTGGTTTGGTCTTGTAAGGAAAACTTGAGTTTAAAGATACATAACCCACTTCATTTTGGGAATTTATCTTGCAACCAAGGCCACATGTTAGTGGGATTTAGTAGCAGCTATGGAAACAAATGCAAACTCACTGCTTACTAAAGGTTTTAGCACATAACCCGGATGTTAACTTAACTTTTACCTTGAAATTCTAGTTGGAAGAAAAACCCTCTAAATCTTATGCATGCAAATAGAATGGACAGAAATATATTCATAAATAGCATATACATGATTATTTCAAAAATACAGTAATTTAAATGACAAGTTATACATGCAACATTTCAAACAGCACAAGTCTTTGCTCTTATTTATGGTTTAAAAATTCCATTGTGTATGTAGAAACCATTTTCTATACTATCCATTGCCCTGTTGCTAGACACCTAGGCTCCTATAACTCAACCACTGTGAGCAGCACTGTGATAAACATTGATAGATGCGAATATGTGTGGTGTGCTGACATAGAGGCTTGCAGATAAATAGTGAGAAGTGGACACATGGAAGATCTATTTTAATTTTGTTATTGTTTGTGTGTATGCAACGTGCATATTATATGTGTGTTTGCATATGTATGTGTACACATATATGTGTGGTTGTATGTGTACATGTGTTCCTGTGCATGTGGCTGCCAGAAGTTAACATCAAGTATCTTTCTCAGTTAGCATTCGAGAAATTCCCCGGATGATACGAAATTGGAGCAATGACAGATCTGGATTCTTTGCTGAATGGGGGCTCCAGTCTATCTTAAACAGCCCCAAAGTGCATGGTAAGCAGGATTAGCATCACAAGACATAGGCAGAGACCAGGAGAAGCCAGAACAGATGATGTTTCTAGATATCCAATTGAAGTCCACTAGAATTTCTTGATGGACTCACTAATCTCCATCTACTGGAATCCTTTGTCCTCCACTGCTAGACATGGGAGTGATGAACCCAGGATGGTATGGCTGGAGAACTGATGATATTTTTAGGAGAAATTGTTAGATATAAGAAAGGAGAGGCAGTGGCTGCTTCAGGAAAGGAACTGACATGTATTTACCCTTCAGAAATGAGGTTTCCTATGAGAAAAGACCTTGAGACAATGACTGGTTCTGGAGGTGGAAGTATTACAAAGGAATAGTACATCACTTTAAACACAGCATTTCCTTTTCTGATTGTGACATAAATGATTGAGTTATGTCCACAATAACCTATGGAATTCCAGCTTCTCATGAATTTGGCTTCTTTCTATGCTTAACCACAATAATATATGGTACATGGGAAAAAGAAAGTTAGGAAAGAAGTCAAAATGATACCATGTAGTTGTCTGATTTTTGCTACAAAGTGAATTTATATTTACCTCCCAAATCTGCACTCTGATGTAATATTAATGTAAATAAATCAAAATATGACCTATAAATAAGAGTTACAAAAGTTTAGTAACTGAAGAACAACCCTTGTTAAAATTAGAACTAGCCACTCCCTATGAAATTACAGCTATGAAGCCAGACAAGCCAAAAGAAAGCAGACTTATGAGAAATTAAATTATTTCAAATATTCTAATCATTGTATAAAATAATTCATAGAGTACAAATAACTAAGGACAGAGTGGAAACATACGGGTAGCCTGGTTGAAAGATGATCCTAGCTCTTGTCAATTAAGACAGTGGTGGATATGGTAGCAGCAGGTGTACTCAGTGCATGAGTTGGCTCCTTGAAACCTGGGGCTAATGCAGGGACTCTTGGCTCAGCCTGGGAGGAGGGGACTGGACCTGCCTGGACTGAATCTACCAGGTTGAACTCAATCCTCAGGGGAGTCTTTACCCTGGAGGAGATGGGAATGGGGGTGGGCTGGGGGGAAGGTGAGGGGGAGGGGAGGGGGCGGGAGGGGGGAGAACAAGGAATCCGAGGCTGATATGTAAAATTAAATTAAATTATAAAATACAAAAAAAAAACTAAACTGAAAAAAAATACAGCACAAAATGGCTATAGTTCTAAGCAGTGGAGAGAGAGAGAACAAAAGAAGACAGAGGGGGAGAGGGAGGAAGGGAGAGAAAAGGAAGGAGAGGGGGAGAGAGAGAGAGAGAGAGAGAGAGAGAGAGAGAGAGAGAGAGAGAGAGAGAGAGAGAGAGAGAGAGAGTCAGAAGAGCTGCAGGTTTCTTGGAGACAGTCATCCTAAATGCTCTGGAGGAACTGTAGAAATCTGCCACAGAAGGAACAGTGAGCCATAGTCAGAAAAGTCACTGCAGCTTAAAGAGGAAACCTTCTTCTCAGGACGGTCACAGGCATAGTTTGCAAAAAGTGCAGCTATGATTGATGAAATGTGATGTTGGTTAGATGTACACCTGTTGTAGCTTTGTCTTTGTCCTTTTCTTTTCATTATATCAGGTATATTGCCCTGTAAATTGAGGTCATGGTACCAGGAATAAAAAATTAAGGAATATTTAACTTTTCAAAAAGAAAGAAACAAACCTGTTTCTCTCATTTGCTACTTTTACTTTCTGAGGCCACACTGTGTTCTTGAAAATTTACCTTCAGGTGTAACATTCCTGTAATATGACACATGGAAATGCTAATTTAACTTCAGGTATAACATTCCTGTAACAGGTCACATGGAAATGCTATGTCAGATATAGAGAATGGGAATAAAACAGTCCCAGATCAGAATGGCTGCATCAGCTACCTCTCTCTCCTAAACACTGCTGCCCTGATTGTCTAGACTCTTGGGAATGAGCTCCTCACCATGGGGCATAAAACAGCACTCGGACTCTTCACGTAGCAATGTGATGCTTGGTCAACAGGGGCCACCACACTGAAGTTCCCAGAGGACAAAGCCATCCACATGTTAAAGACTCTGTAACTGATTAGAACACCTAATCAGTGATTATGAAGCCTTAGAACATTACAGATACAAAGCAATTATCACAGCCCATCTTAGTGCCCTTAGGATATGTTCATTGCAGTTTTGGGTTCTGAACCAGCATCCCTGTGCCTATTAGGTGAAACCTTTTAGAATATATTGGCTTATCAGAATGCTAGCTTTTCCCAAACCAAAAGCTTCCCATGTCACCAGAAACCATCTGAGAACCGTAGCACAGTTTCCCACTTTACTACACCCTGATCCCCTGATGTCTCCTAAAGTGTAGTTGAAAAATGCCTTGAGTTATGACTTCTGACTTGTGTGTGCTTTGTAACTTTCCATGAAACTTTGGACCATGTCATTGGGGGCAACCCAAGTCCATGCTCCTGGGCCATGGTCACTCCCAATAGGCTCAGGAATAAGCCATACCCCATTCCCTTGAGTGAGAGCTACGTTTGGTTTTGAGAAAGACATGAGTACATCTATATGGAAATACTGCTACACTGACCCTTTGAGACCCTCTGGGTCACTTGTAAAATCCAGATTTAAATTTTTAACCATTATTTTTATTATATCATAAAAAGGGTGCTGAAGGAATGAAACTGGTTCTTGCTCTTTATTTTTTAATCTAATTTCAAATATACATAAATTATCAAGAAAATACACAGAATTAGCCCAATATGTCTTTTATCTCCATTCACGACTTGTTAACATTGTTAACCACTTTGTTTCCAATGCACTTTAATTTTTATCAGTTGAACACTGATAAAATGATGGCTATTTATTCCTCAGCACAACATAATTTTGAATAATAAGACTATTGTCCCACAAAATTAAACAGCCACTATCAACTTCAGAAAATATAACATTGACAAGATAGAAATAAAGAGTTTGAATGTATAAGAAGTGTGCCAATGAAATTTTTAGAATAGAGAAAGAATTCTTCAAAAGGGAAGACTATGCAATCAGACATGATGGATGAGGAATAATGTCAGCATGAGACCTAGATCAACAGATGTGCAGAGATATGGAGAAGGAACTGTTCATTTCAAATTACTTACTTTACTGTTTCTTGAAAAAGGTGTTTTGCACCCAGCAGTTTCTTCGTGGCATCTGTGACATTCCTATTCCTCAGACTGTAGATTAGTGGGTTCAACAGAGGGGTGAGTATTGTGTAAAACACAGACACCATCATGTCCTTCTCAGGGGTGTGGAAGGAGGCAGGGAGCATGTAGGTGTAGAAAGAAGCACCATAGAAGAGGATGACCACAGTCATGTGGGAGGAACAGGTGGCCAGGGCCTTCTTCCTGCCCTCAGCTGATTTCATCCTGATAACTGTGAGGAGGATGAATGAATAGGAGCTTGAGATGACTGCCACAGGGATGAGAAGCATGAGCACACAGCACAGGTACATGAAGGTATCATACAGCCGGGTGTCTGAACAGGAGAGCTTTGTCACAGCGGGGACCTCACAGAAGAAGTGATGGATCTCATGGGATCCACAGAATGGGAAGGTCATGGTGACAGGAGTGAGCATGAAGCCATCCAGGGATCCCAGGAACCAACAGACAGACATCAGGAGGAGACACATCCCATGATTCATGAGGACAGGATAACGGAGTGGGTGGCAGATGGCCACATAGCGATCATAAGACATGGCAGCCAAAAGGAAGCATTCTGAACCTCCTAGTGTCAGGTACAGGAACATCTGTATCCCACAGGCAGCAGCTGAGATCTTGTGGTTCCCAAGGACCTGGTCCATGAGCATCTTGGGCACAGTGACAGAAATGTACATCATGTCCATGAGTGACAACTGGCTGATGAAAAAGTACATGGGTGTGTGGAGGCGTGTGTCAGAGTGTATCAGAAGGATCAGGAGGACATTCTCAGACAAGGCCATCAGGAAAACCATAAATATGACCACAGCAAGCAGGGCAGGTTGTTTGGATTGACTCAAGAATCCAACCAGGGTGAAATCTGACTGTCCAGTGTAGTTGCTCATCCAGTTGTTGATGTTCATGGGTGTCTCCTAGGCAATCAAGAATGCTTTGGGGTTAGTTTTTGCAAACTGTTATGTGCACAAGCCTAGTGTGCTGAGACAGTTCCCTGGGCCTTTAGTTCTGAGAATGATTATCTAACTATAATTTAATGTTTTAAAAATGTAAGAATTAATATCTTTGGTTAGATCCATCACAAGTCAGGGTAGAGCTATTGTAGTTCATGATTGTGATCTTACCTGATGACTAATAGCAACCTCCATGAATAAAGTCTTCAAATCTGCACAATAATTTTTTGCTACTAGCAAAAAGAGTGAATGGTAGACCAAAAGAAACAAACAAACACCAAGGAAAGACAAATGCAAATAAGGAGACATATTATTAAGGAAGTTAATGAATAAAGTTATTCTTAACAATTATTGTAGAGTTGCTTATAATATTAACACATTATGAGATGCACTCTCCATTTTAGTAAGTCAATGAAGAATATAGTTTTTAAAAATATTGTAAAAGATCTTAATGGAAAAATGCACACACAGCCTGGAGAGACAACTCAGAGGTTAAGAGCACTGGCTGCTCTTCCAGAGGTTCTGAGTTCAATTCCCAGCAACCACATGGTGACTCACAACTATCTGTAATGATATTTGGCTCCCTGTTCTTGTCTGTAGGCCTACTTGAGGGTAGAACTTTGTATGCATAATAAATAAATAAATATTAAAAAAGAAAATGCACAGTCTACTTAAAATTGAGCTTGAATATACATATACATTCATATAAACACAATCATATGAAATGATAGATAAAACAATAAGTAGAACATGCTTGCTCATATAACACTGGTTGGACTGAGATAATGGGAAGTCTCACCGTTTCCTGGTCTCTGCTTCTCCCAGTTCATCTCCTCACAGAGTCCACCATTGACTCTAAAATTCAGCAGGTGGCAGAGGATTCAGCAGTTGGGTTGCCAGGCTGGATTGTGGCAGCAGCATCTCTGTGAACTGTCAGCCACTTCCTCATGGAGTCTGAGAAGTAGAGAGAAGACAGCCACAACATGTCCCTGACAATGATTCAGCTCTCTCTCTCTCTCTCTCTCTCTCTCTCTCTCTCTCTCTCTCTCTCTCTCTCTGTGTGTGTGTGTGTACAAGGACACATTAACTTTGATTGCATTAAACAAGGTAAGTGTCCAAATGTGCTGGGAAAATAGTACATATCTGAATTAAATTTGAAGGTTTAAACAGGTACAACAGAGTGAGAAACAGCAACAGACAGAATGTAGCCAGCCTTTCTGACAAGGCTTGTGAATGCTGCTTCCACAGGTACCTCTCAAAGAGAGGAGATATTTAAAGTTCTTTTTATTTCTTACTATTAGATATTTCAGTTTGATAACTCTTAGCAATGGAAAGGAAATGAAATCTCTTCTTCCTGAGATGTTAGGAATAGTTAAAGGGAGGAGCTGCTGAGACAGCAATCACAAGTCTCAGGATCATTTTAATCTCTGTCAAGATTCTAAAACCAAAACCACAAAACACACCTGAAACTGAAGTCCTTAAAGGACCATGTTCTGCCAAGCTACTGATGGAGTAGAGAACACGGCTCAGGTCCTTGATGTTTTCATATAAATGTCAGGAAAACCCGAGACCTATGGGAGGAGATGGACAGAGATGCAGGCAGACAATAGACTAAGGATAGGAAGGTACATGATGGATTTCCATTTTAAGAAGGCTTATTCATGAAAGAAAACCTACATATGTTCTAAAACTTAAGCTTTCCTTAAGGTTACCTGCTGACTTTTTCATATTTGTGGACACAGAGAGCAAGGACCAGGGAGGCTGCCACAGTTTATGAGAATCCCTGACCAGTGTTTGCTGGGTGAGTGGAGGTCAGGGGCAGGTGAGGGGCAGGAGGTGTGCTGGGAAGGTGGCACACTCTGTTAAATGGGGAACACTGGCATCAAGGCACCCAGAGAGCAGGGAGATCAGGAAGGTGATGTCTGCACAATGCACAGGACCAGCAGCTGGCTTGCCCTTACACATTCTGTGAGTTTGATTTCATGTGAAGAGCTTGGTGCATGTTAACACTGGGTATTACTCACGGTGAAGGCAGAGGAATCACAAAGCATCCTCCCCAGCCAGCAGCATCCCTGAACCACCCTGTGCTTCCACAGGAGTCACCATGTTTTCTCCTTACAGTGGAGAAACTCAGGGTCTCAGGGGATCTGCCTCATATCACACAATAACGCACAGCATGAATGCTTAACCTATGAGTAGGCACAGAGTGGGTACCTGCCTGGGTTCTATGGGAAACACCATTTCCCCAGGAAAATGTATACTTTGTGTTTAGATCAACCACAGTCTGTTTCATATGATAAGACATGAATAAGATTAAAACAACTATGTTTGCATTACTGTAACACTTAAATATTGCCCACACTTGAAATGAAATCAACCACATAAGAGATAGTTTTGGAAAATTAATGGATTGTAATATGAACAATAGAAACACACAAGGAAGGGTGGGGTGTTGGCAGATGCCTACCACAATCTTAGCACTTGTGAGACTGTGGTAGGGGACCTGCAATGAAATCAGGGCAAGTCTGGTGTATGTGTGTGTGTATGTGTGTGTGTGTGTGTGTGTGTGTGTGTGTGTGTGTGTGTGTGTGTGTGTTATGTGTGTCACAGATTGCTCCATTCATTCATATCTTAGAAAAATTCTCAGTAAGAAAGCACTAAAGGGAAGCTTTAGGAAGATGCTGGGTGTGGCAGTGCACTCCTTTAATCCAGCACTAGGGAGCCAGAGGCTAGTAGTTCATTGACTTCAAGTCCAGCCTGGTCTACAAAGCAAGTTCTGGACAGCCAGGGCTGCACAGAGAAACCCTGTCTCAAAACACCAAAAATGAGAGAGAAGTAGGCAGAATTTTTTTCCTCCACATAAAAATAGACAATAAATGATAAAACAAACCTCTTGAAGAACAAACAGACTGTCTAGGTCCCACCCTGTACTGGGCATTCTCTCCTGTCAGGTCCACTCACCATCAGATGCAGATGCAGCCTGGGTCATAGGAGCCAAGGGACAGGTGCTGGTTAAGTGCAGAAGGAACAGGAGGCAAGTGACATCATCCTTGGCTGGACCCTGCTCATTCCTGGATAAAGATTATGTTAATAACTCCCCTGTGGCACTTTAAGGAAGAATGTAACTAAGTGAGCCAGGGATGGTGACAGAAACCTCTGCCACAGGCTCATTTACCCTTCAGTTTTGTTAAAGTGGAAAGTCATAGCCAGTATTGACCATAGCCTGGACTATCACCATCATAAATGGGAATCTGGTCCAACATGAGTCAGTTATTGTATGTTCAGGCCCTTGTTCACTATGCAGAATTCTATTCCCTCCCATTCTCTCTTTGTCTCTGTCTCTGTCTCTCTCTGTTCATATAAACTGTCAGTAGTTTTTGTGAACTGTTATCTTTATAAGTGTGGAGTCCAAAGCTTGAGTTCAGTTCCCCTTACTAGTAAGTCACAGACCGACCCTGAGGCCCCATCCCTCATGTGCCTTCTCCTCATCACATCATGGCTGTGTTCTGCTCTAGTCAGAAGCCATGTTCATTGGAACTGAGTTCTGTTCAAATGTGTTCTGTTCAGTTTGTTTCACTTTAAATAGTGACCTAAAAATTATAGAATGATCTACAGATACAAATGGCTTAGATGAAAATGAGAATATTTATATTTCCATCTGTGGGACAAAAGTCACACTTTAGAAAGTGACACCTTGCCTTAAACTGCACACATCTGTGAAGTGTAAACTGTGTAGTTGACGATGCACAACAGGGAAGAAGATCGATCCACCTCAGCACGGCACTCTTGATCCTGCAGCCAAATGACTTTGTACTTTTTCTGATTGCTGAAGGTTTCCAATCGTGTTCCCATGTCATGGTGGTGTTCCCATTCCATCCTCTGGTCTCACAGTGTCCTCTGCTCATCAGGCACACTCCTGAGCTCAGCCCTCCAATGTTTCTGGGGCTTTAACCTGCAGATGGAGCAGGGTCTTGACTCCTTCCACACTTGGTTTGAGTGCAGGCCCTGAGTGGATTTGGCAGGGGAGCGAGAAGAAAAGGGGTCTTTCCCTGTTGCTGCTGGTCTGGTCCATCTGCATCAACTGTAGGCGACAGAGGCTCTGTGGGACTCCAGGCTGTGTCCAGCCCCCAAGGCAGCTGACTCAGCACTGTTAGGACACAGATGTGTTAGGTGTGCATCGTGTCAGGGCATGGCCATCAGTAGATTAGAGAATCCAGCATCTAACACATATTAAGGGGCACATGCAGCTATCAAAGTGACAACATTCCACCCCAAACATCACCTGCCTGCCCTACAGATCATCACTGCTGTATGACCAAGGTCCTGTGTGAATTTCTCCAGCTTGAAATATGAAAGCTTTGTAGAGTCCTGGAAACTGATTCATGAGGACCTTTGTCGGAGAAAGGAAATAAAAATACCAGTGTCGTCAAACAACCAAATCCTATGTAATTAAAAGCTATGAACCCGTGCCACACAGTGGATGTGTTATAAAATGCAACAAAAACAGTTCATGGAATTAAGGGAAGCTTATGCACAGTATGATCTGAGCACAAATACACGGAACTGACTGTTGTTCCTCGTGATGCCCTGGCAGTGAGAAATGTGCTGCCCCTGTCTGTGCATCTCACCTACCTCCTTCTGAAGAGAGTTTGCTAGGAAGTCTTTCTTCCTTCATGTTCAAAGTGTTGTAAGGGTCTTAGGGCTTTAGTGAGGCTCACCACTGTCACATAGCTGTTTATAGCTTTAGTGGCAGTCAGTGAGACCAGAGAATGCTGCTTCTAATTCTGATTTTCTTCATGTGTTCCACCCTATCCCTAATGTCCGCAGTAACTGGCTCCCTCCAAATAGGCATTCAACTTGTATTTGTGCTATTTTCTCTAGAGATGTGAATGTTACAAGGATATTTTTAGTAAGAAGTGCATTTCTATATGGTAAGGCTTACCTCTAAATTAAGATGGCTAAATGTTTCCACAATCAAACAATAAATACAAAGCTGAAAATCCTCAACAGGTCACAGAAGGTCTGAGTAACGTATATAAGGTATGTAAAGAGGAGCCATAAAGATCATTAAGTGATGTTCATCAAAATTTTAAGGTCAAAGTTCTATCAAACATTTATTTAAGTCATTAGAGTAATCTAAAATTATTGATCTGCTCTTGGAAACATCTACAAGGGCTGACTAAGTGGACAAAAAAGTTCCCCCTCCCCAAATGTTATACAAAATTTAAAAATACCAGACCAGACTCATGCAAGTGACCTTCTGGGTGTTGATTGGTCCTACTTAGAGGCCTATTCCCATGTGGACAGAGGGATTAAGAGGCAGTACTTTTTACCCTGATCCTTCAAGGTCATCTAGGTCCCATGGGGCTGTAGGATGTTTATTGAAAAGGCCATATTGAAAAAACTTGCTATTCTTCTTTTTGTGTTCATATGGCTGTACATGCCCTACACTGCGGATACTGCTCCCAGAAGCCACAGACTGCCCAACAACCCAGTACCCAGGTGTGGGATATCTTTTATGGACTTGTTTCTCATGTGTGTCCTGGAGACTTTCAAAATGACACAGCCTATTGTTACCTCCTAGATGGTCAGGCCTTTTATTGGAAGACACCACATACAGTGTCCACAAGACATGGAAAAATCAAGTTAGTAGTGACCAGGCATTTTTCTCTCTGCTGGCTAGCTTTCACAGTCCCAGGAGCTGCCTTGTAGATTGCTGCCGACTTTTCTGCCCGCAAAGCCTACATGGCACCTCATGGTACAAGGAAAGCCACTTAGCAAGGGGGAAGGCTCCTAGTGAGTACAGCTTTGTTTCTCTGTATCCTATGACCAGAATGTGCGGTGTCCTAAGACTATGGATTTTGCGTAGAACCTACATCCAGTGACTGCAGGAAGCAAATGCAGAGACCCACAGCCAAGCCCTCGGCCAAGATCCTCGAGTTCAGTTGAAGAGAGGGAAGAAGGATTATAAGAGCAAAGGGAGGTCGTAATCATGATGGGAAAAAACATGGAAATAGCTGACCCAAGCTAGTGGGAGCTCACAGACTCTGGACTGACAGCTGGGGAGCCTGCCTGGGACTGAACTAGGCCCCCTGAATGTGGGTGAAAGTTGTGTGGCTTGATGTGTTTGTGAGTCTCCTGGTGATGGGACCAGAACTTATCCTGGGTATAGGAACTGGCACTTTAGAGGCCATTTCCCATGGCATGATGCCTTATTCAGCCTTGATGCAGGGGGAAGGGGCTGGGTCTGACCCCAAATTGTTTCTCCAGCGTGTGTTGACTACTTAAGGGAGGCCTTACCCTCTTTGAGAAGGGGATGGGAGTGGGATGGGGGTAGGTGCAGGGGGAATGGGAGAAGGGGAGAGAGGGGAAACAAGGACTATGGATTTTGTCCAGGTGACAGCAATGTAAATATTTACTAATTATTTGTACTTGTAGATTGTTCTGCAAATTGCATGTCACTGTTTACAAAGAAACAAACATCTAAACTGAATGCAGCTCTAAAGAACGTGGCTTGTGACTGACACTATAGCACAGGGATGATGTGATATGGAGAGGACAAGATGGCAGGTGAGGGATGGGGCTCTGGGTCTGTCTGTTGGGCACTAATGAGGGGCAGTGTCTATAATTGAGCAGCTGAACACCAGGCTTTGGGGTCCACACCTGTGAAAACTACTGGAAGTTTATTATCAACAAACACACCTACACAGGAATACACACATGAGAGAGAGAGAGAGAGAGAGAGAGAGAGAGACAGAGAGAGAGAGACAGAGAGAGACAGAGAGAGACAGAGAGAGAGAGAGACAGAGAGAGACAGAGAGACAGAGAGAGACAGAAACAAACGAACTTTAATAGGTGCTCAAGGCTATGGCCGTGCATTATCTGAGTTATGTATCTTATCTGTGAGATTTATCTTCAATGTTCAAATTTCAGATCATTGTTAATTCTAATTACAATTATACTTTTTCTAATCTGGGAGATTTAAAAGGCACAAGGAGAAAACCACAGCCGTGTAATGGAGATGCCTTTCAGCTTTTGTTTGTAGCTTTATTAATTACATTTCCAAATTCTCTAAGGAACATTATTCACAAAAACCGCCACACCACACTTTAATGAGCAGAATCCAGCCAGGGATGACGTCACTCCCCTCCTACTCTGTGTGCACTTAACCAGCCACTGTCCCTTGGCCCATGTGGCCAAGGCTGCCAGCAGCATCTGGGGTGAGTTGGAGCTGAGGGGAGACTGCACAGCACTCACTGCTTCCGACTTAACATCTGCTTTCTGAATCTTCTAGTTGTTCTTGACAATATTACTTTGATTTTCCTCTCTCTCTCTCTCTCTCTCTCTCTCTCTCTCTCTCTCTCTCTCTCTCTCTCTCTCTCTCTCTCCCCCCCCCTCTCTCTTTTAAATTTTCTGCAGAAAAGAGCATGCCATAGAGACACACAAGGGAGGATGGGAATGCAGGGTGCGATGCCTTCAGGATTCACTAAGTGAGGGTCAGTACGGCTGATCTTGAGAGGTGTTTGAGAATCATAATAATTTTGAGGTGGACCCATAAAACCAGTGATAAACTCCTTGAACACATTTGCACATGAGACTTCTTCCTGAACAGAACACCGATAGCACAGACCTTTAATAAATGTGACCTCATTCAACCAAAATTTTCTGTAAGTCAAAGGACACTATCAATAGGACAAAAGGGCAGCCTACTGATTGGGAGAATATTTTCATCATCTCCACATCAAAAAGAGGGCTAATTTCCATAAATATATGAAGAACTCAAGAAACTAGATACCAACAAACCAAATAATCCAATTAAAAAATGGTGTAGAGACCTAGAGAGAATTCTCAACAGAGGAATCTCCAATTGTCGAGAAATACTAAAAAGAAAATTTCAGCATCCTTGGTCTTCAGGGAAATGCAAATCAAAAAGTCTTTGAGATTCCATCTTATATGTGTCAGAATGGCTAAGATCATTAACACAAGTGACAGCTAATGGTGGTGAAGATGTGGAGCAGGGGAACACTTCTCCATTGCTGGTGGGAGTGCAAACTTATATAGTCACTATGTAAATCAATATGGTGATTCTTGAGGAAATTAGGAATCAATCTACCTCAAGACCCATCTATAGCACTCTTGGGCACATACTCAAAGGCCACCCCATCTTACCTTGCTCAACTATGTTCACAGCAACTTTATCCATAATAGTCAGAAAATGGAAAAAAAAAACTTGATGTCCCTCAACCAAGCAATGGATAAATAAAATGTGGTACATTTACACAATGGAGTATCACTTGGCATTTAAAAACAGTGGCACATCAAATTGCAGGCAAATGGATGGAACTAGAAAAAAAGTATCCTGAGTGAGATAACTCAGAAAAAACAAACATGGTATGTTCTCACTTGTAAGTGGATATTAGCTATTAAGTAATTGGTAATCATGCTGCAGTCTAGAGAATACAGAAAGGCTAATTAACAAGAGAAGCTCTAGGGGAGATGAATGGGTTTTCCTGGGACAGGGAAATTGAATATATATTGTGGGTAGACTGAGTGCAGGTGGAAATGGGAACAGGAGGGATGAGGTGGGAGGGGGCAGTGGAGGGATAGACTACTGGGAGAGACAACTAGAATTAGAGGGCATTTGGGGGACAGTGTGTAAAACTAGTGCAGTAGAAACTCCTAGGATTCTATGAGGGTGACCCTAGTGATGACTTCTAGTTTTGGAGGACATGGAACCTTAACTGGTCATCTTCTGTAACCAGGTAACTTTCAATGGTGGGAATGAGACACTAACCCTGACACAAAACCTTTCATCTACATTTTATCCTGCCTGCAAGATGTGCTGGTGTAGTGGAGGCACAGAACGTGTGGGAGTGCCAACAACGACTGGTCTAATTTGAGGTCCACACCACAAGAGGGAGCCCATGCTCAGCACTGCCTGGATGACTAGGAATCTGAGGCTGAATAACCCACAGACTTAGAATGGAAAAAATATCAATAAAATGTTTCCTAACGACATTCTGTTATAATTATGGATTGGTGAATAAAGTATATCTGATCGTCATCAGAGGCTTCCTCTGGCAGGTGAGGGGAGCAGTTGCAGAGACCCACTTTCAAACATTATGGGGAGAGAGAGCCTGGATTGGAGGTCTTCATTGGGTCCCTCTCCTTGGAGCTCAGGGAAACCAATGGAGGAAGAATTGTAGGAGCCAGAGGTTCAAGGACAACAGAAGAACAGGGCTCACAGAATCAACTAAGTAGGGAACATAGGGGCTCACAAAGACTGAAGCCATAGTCTTGGAGCCTGAATGGGTCTGAGGTAGATCCTCCGTAAATATGTTATGGTTGTTAGCTTGGTGTTTTTGTGGGACTCCTAACAGTGGTATCTCTGTTAGGGTATCTCTGACTTAGTTTCCTGCTCTCTGGGCCCTTTTCTACCTTCTGGGCTACCTTGTCAAGCCCTGACATGAGGGTTTGTGCCTGGTCTTATTGTTACTTTTTAGCTCTGTTTGGTTGATATCCCTGGGTGGCCTGATCTATTCTGAAAGTTTTAACTAGCATAGAAAAAGTATATACAATAAGTACAATAACTATATACAAATATATAAGGCAATAATTACATTAAAAGTATTTAGTCCATTAGCATTTGAAAAATTCAGAGAAAATACTCCATTATCAGTCTTATCTTGGTGCTTCCAAAGTGTTATACCTAATTTACTTTCTATCCTGACTTGCATTACTAACACAAAACTATCTGTTTATGTCTCTCAACTTTATACACTTACAATTCTTTTGTGAGTTTCTTTTCTGAATTTGTTAACAAGGAAATCTATAATGATAACTATTTAGTCTTTCATTTTATCAGATACCTGAGAAGGATATTATATTACCTGAGTAAACAGGAAGTGCAGAGTGAACATCTTCCAAAACTAAGAAGCGACAGAATCAGCTGGCTGCCTGGACATTCACCCAAGGTTCCTCTATAACATTGGAGCATCCATCTTTGGCTTGCAGGCCTAGAATATCTAACAGACTTTTCTGTGAAGCAGGATTTTTGAAGGACTGTCCCATTTTGTTTTGACAAAGTTTGGCAGTCACTTTCTTTTATGTCCTACTTGTCCAAATTGAACAGCATACTGTCAGCAGTCAAGGCAAAGGTACTTTCTTGACCATTGGCTAACTTTTGCCACAAAGGAAGTAAACTCCATAAGGAGTTTCTTCGATGTTCATCATCTTCTCTGAAGTAGATTGGTGCTGCCAGGAGCAGACATGTCTCATTGTCATAAATTATGCAAAAAATAAAAACCCCAAAACATTGTGTTATTAGAACATCTTAAATGCCATATTTTGTAGGTCTCTGAAGTATTTGAAGACCATCTGTCTATCTAAAATATATCTCTGTCCTTGAAAACATACCTAACATGACTACAAGTGTGATTGTAATAGGTGACTAACTACTGACCTACATTTTTTATTATCCTAAATAGTTTGTAATAATAACTTTCAAGGACTAGAAATTTACATTACATTGTTAAATGGAATAATACCTTGAACAAGAGTAGAAACGTATTACAGCATGTTCTAACCAAAATAACTTTAAATTTGTGTCAATGTACAAAAATATCTTAAACAAGAAAAGAGACATATATGCAGTGCAACAAAAATAACCTCAAGTTTGTATCAATATACAAAAATCCAAACCAATGTAAACTATTTAAAACTAGTAGTTGCTTTTTTGGTTTAGAAGTAGATTCACTAATCTACACTTTTACCCTATCATTTTTATATCCCACTCTTTTTTTCTTTCAGAAAAATATCCCAGAATCTAATCTTCTTTGTTCAGCTTTTTTCCTGATCATTACCAATAACAACTTGTAACCAACCCCCCTAAATGATGACCAATATCCATAAACCACTGCATGATCAAAACTGCCAACACCACCTATTGGAAATGTGGGCATCGTGGTTTTTTTTTTTTTTTGAGACAGGATTTCTCTGTGTAACAGTTCTGGCTGTCCTAGAACTCACTTTGGAGACCAGGCTGGCCTCAAATTCACTGAGATCCACCTGCCTCTGCCTCCCAAGTGCTGGGATTAAAGGCATGTGCCACTACCACATAACTAGGGCATCATGTTCTTAAAATTACATGCTGATGTCTGAGGGCAACAGCATCTTTAGGATCCCTGAAAAAATGGGATACTTGTCAAGTCCTGGGAGAACTAGCTGTATCATTTGTTGTCCAGTTTCTGTGTAATGGGAAAGTGCAGGGGGCTTATGTCAAGTCCTGGCTAGAGTAGTTAATGAGCCTGGACCATTTCAGCCAGTCACCTTGAAATTGTCCTGAGCATTTTGTAGTCCAAAGCAGATCTTTAGTGGTGTTAGTGGTGTTTGTCAGCTTAGTGGCATTACCATAGTCCTGGTGTAATTGTTGTAGGGCCCCATCCTCCTTTTGGAGACTTTGTTGGCATGCTCATGATTCACTGCAAAAAACTTAAACATTTTAAATGTCATATGCAGATCTTAAAGAGATCAAAAAAACATAAGTTGTTATGTACAGCCAGAGTACAAAAACTTAATTCCTAGTTACCTGATAGAGACTCAAACCTGAAATCATGTATAGGAAGGTAGATGGAGCCTTTTTCTAGAATTAGTACTCTATATGACTATTAATATCATGACAAAAAGTTTAATATATATACTTACATATACTAATTTTATAAATTTTGAGATAATATTTATACCTTAAGAAGAGTTTTAAAGAGGCAAAATAAAATCAAAGGATTATGATATTAGGGCCTATAGAATAGTCCCTTCATTTTGGTTTTACTTCTATCCCATATCAAGTAGCTCTTCTGACATGAGACAGAGATTTTGGATTTTCCTTTTAACAATCATACTTGTATTTAATGAAGGAGAGAGCCACACTCCAACTCCAAAGACAGCTTTAATTTTTAATTGAACTGGAACTACAAAAAGACCATTTGCATTAAGTGTCTGTAGGGAGTAGCAGTAACAAACATATGTGGAAAGATTTATAAAATTTTTATCCTGTTGGAAGTATGATATACCAATAGGCCAATTTACTCTTTTGTCGGGGGCATTATCTCTGGGTGATTTGTCCTTTTTCTTCAGATGTCTCATTTGTCCAGTGGTCTTCAGATTCCTTAGCCAGATGCCTCTATTATCCTGGAGAGACAACAACAAAACTGTGCCTCAACCCTAACTTTGAGGAGGTTCCCTTTTGGCAAGTTATATCTGATTAAATGAAAAGCATGTTAGTCTTATAAATTAGTTTAGATTAATTGGTCATGCTGGTTGATGAACTATTGCCTCTTGTAATCAAGAGGTCTCTGTTATTCAAATATAATATTTATTAATTTTGGTGATTTCCATAGCTTTTCTTCTTTTGTGGAGACAAAAGCAAAACCTCTTCCCCAACTGGTGTGGGATGCCTTTCTGTACACTGTGAATAAGTGTTGCTCTCATGGATTAATAAATAAAGCTGCTTTGGCCTATGGCAAGGCAGGATAGAGGCAGGCAGGAAATCCAAGCAGAAATACAGGAAAAGGACGGAGTTGAGTGGATGCCATCCAGCCACCCATGGAGCAAGATGCCAGCAGACTGATAATACCACAGCCATGTGACAAAATATAGATTTATAGGAATAGGTTAATTTAATTTATATGAGCTAGTTAATAATAAACCTGAGCAATAGGTCAAGCATTTATAAGAAATATTAAGCCTCTGAATGATTATTTTATAAGCAGCCGTAGAACTGGGCAGGATGGAAAAAAAAAGCCTCCAGCTACACACAATGTAACACATATCCTGATTTCCATTCTGAGGTCAACACATCTTTAAAGTACACAGGCTTATTTAATTCAGTATTTTTTTTTCTGTTATTCAATGTCTCTCTGCAGCTGACATTCCTTTCTCATTACCATTTAGAAACTTTAAAGTTAACAAAGCATTATGTAATCTATTTCTGAAGGTCTTTATTATCCTTTCTGTTTATGAAGCATATCTTAGAGTTGGATTAGATCGTTCTATAACTACTTGCCCCATTGGATTGTGTGGTATACCTGTAATATGCTTTATGTTGTAATATGCAGAAAACTGTTTCATTTTACTAGAGACATATGCTGGAGCATTGTCAGCCTTAATGTGTACAAGTATCCACATGATGGCCATAACTTTTAACAAATGTGTGATTAGAGAATCAGCCTTTTCAGAACTCAAAGCAGTTGCCCATTGAAATTCGGAATATATATCTATGATGTGGCATACATATTTTAATTTTCCAAACTCTGCAAAATGAAACATGTCCATTTGCCAAATTTCATCTCTTTGAGAACCCTTTGGGTTACTTTCTGCAGGTAGTGGAGTTTTGTTATACAATGAACAAGTAGGACATTTCATTATAATTTTCTTGGCTTGTTGCCAAGTGATGGAAAAATCTTTTTTCTTTTTTTAAAGATTTATTTATTTATTATGTATACCATGTTCTGCCTGTATGTATGCCTGCAGGCCAGAAGGCAGCACCAGATCTCATAATAGATGGCTGTGAGCCACCATGTGGTTGCTGGGATTTGAACTCAGAACCTCTAGAAGAATAACCAGTGTTTTTAACTTCTGAGCCATCTCTCCAGCCCCAGAAAAATCTTTTTTCAAACCCTTGCTATTGACATGGCATTTTTAATGAAATTCTGAGGTTTCTAGCACATTTCCTACAAATAGTTGATCAATTTCATCATTACCTTGTGCTAGAGGACATGGTAGAGCCATATGGGATAAACGTTATGCATAGGGGATGATTTCTATTTCTAATTATTTCTTGTAACTGAATAAATAACAAAGTCAATTCTGTATCTCCCCAGATAAATTCAGCAGTTTAAATATGTAAAACAGCTTTTTCTACATATTGAGAGTCTGTAACTATATTAAGAGGTTCTGGAAAATCTAATAACACCACGAGAATAACATATAATTCTGACTTTTGAACATAAAAGGGCTTTGAGACACTTTATTCAAATTTCCTGATTTATAACCTGCCTTTCCTGATCTGTTTGCATCAATATAATATATGGGCTCCAGAAATTGGTGTTCCCTGTACAATGTGAGGAAAGATATAGTTAGCTCTCTTTATAGACTGAATTCTCTTGCTTTTGGGATATTTGTTGTTTATCTCTCCCCCCAAATTACTGGAAGTTCTTTGCCAATGTCTATTTTCTGCCCATGAAAAGGAAATTTCATCATTAGTAAAATATACTACAGTTTCTACTGGGTCAATTCGTGCTAATTGACAAAGTCTCAATTTTCCTTTCAGAATCAACTCAGAAACCATTTATACATAGGTCTTTCATTTTTTACTCTGTTTGTGTGGTTAAAAAAATATCCATTCAAAGATCTTTTCTTCTCTCTGCATTAAAATTCCTTTAGGGGGATGAGTGGAAGGTAAAATAACCAGAATGCAATCAAGCTCTGGATCCAAATGATCCAAATGATCCAAATGTGCCTCCTATAATTTCTTTTCTACCAGAGCCAATTCTCTCTCAGCTTCAGATGATAATTTTCTTGGACTATTTAAGTCCTTATCACCTTGCAAGGTTTGAAATAAATTACTCAGTTCTTGAGTTGTTAATTGAATTGTGGGTTATAGCCAGTTAATATCTTCCAGCAATTTATGAAAGTCATTAATAGTCTACAATTGATCTCTCCTGATTTGTACCTTCTGGGTTTGGATTTTTTGTAAACCTACTTTATATCCTAGGTAGTTAATAGAATCACCTCTTTGTGATTTTTCAGAAGCAATTTTTAATCTACAATAAAGCCTTTTTTTTACCTCTTCAAATATTTTCTTTAGATATGTACATTTGAATCAGGTAGTAAGATATTGTCCATATAATGGTAAATTATAGAATGAGGAAACTATACTCAAATCATTTACAAAATATTAGCACAGGGTATGTCAGTTTAACATCCCTTGTGGGAGAAACTTCCGTTGATATATCTTAACAGGCTGAGAATTATTAAAAGAAGACACCATGAAGGCAAATTTTTCTTTATCCTTTACTTGTAAAGATATAGTGAAGAAACAGTCTTTTAAATCAATAACTATAACAGACCATCCTTTAGGTAATAGAGAAGGCAGGGGAATTCCAGGCTGTAAAGAGCTAATTGGCTGAATCACTTTATTAATAGCTCTTAGATCCATTACCATTCACCAATTTTCATATTTCTTTTTAATCACAAATATTGGAGAATTACAAGGACTGGTTGACTCTTCAATATTTTGAGCATTTAGCTGTTCCTGTACCAGCTGTTCTAAGGCCTGTAATTTTTCTGATGTCAAAGGCCATTGTTCTACCCAGACAGGTTTGTCAGTGAACCATTTTAAAGGTTGGGTTGTAGGTACCTTTTAAAGATTAACAGCTGCTGTGCCCTGTGTTTGTACAACCTAAATGGTCAGTAACTGTTCTTTATAATACCTTTTAATATTTTTTCCCAAAAATGTATGTTAGTTTATGGTTTGCTTCTGAGATTTGAGGAATGTAAATCTGGGTATTCCATTGCTCTAACAAATCACATCCCCATAAATTCATTGCTGTATTTGTCACATATGGCTTCAATTTTCCTCTCTGTCCTTCTGATCCTATATATTAGACCCACCTCCTCTTTTTTTTTTTACCTGAGAAAAATTCCAGTCCCTAAAAGCTGATCATTTACCTCCTGAAGAGGCCAATTTGGATTCCAGGATTCTGGTGCAATTATTGTTACATCTGCCCCTGTGTCTACAAGACCTTCAACTACAATATCATTTATTCATATTTTTAGCTTTGGTCTTTAATCATTTATAGAAGTTTGGCAAAATATTTGCTTTATTGTTTCTTCTGAAATTTTTGTTTTACCTTTAAAGCAGTTTTATCATCTAGAGCATTATTGTTATTTTTTTTTTATAATAGTCATTAGGTCCTTCAGTTGCTCTGGGGAGGAGCTTCCCCCACTGTGACATGTAGTGCCTAAACCAAATTTTATATGGGGGTCTGCAAGAGGCCTCCTAAGGCATTTCCTGATGGCAAAGGGGTGCTATGTCTGTCCTTTTTTGATCTGCATTTGCTGGTCCATTGTTGGCCTTTGCCACACCTTCTGCATATTCCAGAATGCAAAGACCTTCTGTTTGGAATAGAAGAAACATTGTTTCTAGAAATTCCCTGTCTACAATCCCTTTTTAGGTGGCCTTATTTAGCACAATTAAAACTCCTGGCATTTTGATTTTTCATCAAGCCTTTGGAAATCACCTCTCCTATCCAAGCATCATCATGGTTATAAGAATCAATATTGACTGTATCTCAGATGCATCCCTCTATCAGTGATGATCTTCCCTTTAAAAGTCTAATTACCCTTTTGCATTGTGAATTAGCATTTTCAAAAGTCAAAGATTCAATTATTATTTGTCTAGCTTCTGAATTTGGCATCATTCTGTTTACAGCTGAAGTCAATCTTTGTAAACAAATCAGTGAAGCTTTCTCTTGAGCCCTATATATCTTTAGTAAATGACTCGGTTCTCTTTCCAACTTCTTCAATTCTATCCCAAGCATTCAAAGCTGCTGCATGGCATAGAGCAAGGGTATGGTCATCATATAGAGACCATCTTCATCCGTCAGCAAAATTGCCTCTCCAAGAAGTTGGTTTCAGGAAATTTCAATACCCCTAGTCCTAGTTCATTGTTCACTGGTCCTCACCTCATCTTTCTACCAGGTCCTCCACTATAACTGAGGATCAGATCCCAATACTGCTGTAACCTAGTCTTTCCAGTCTTATGGGACAATTGTGTTACAAGTTGACCACAATTTAACATCTGCTTCATAAAAGGTGAATACATCCCATATGAGAGTATTGCTTCCTTAAATTTCCTCAAATCTAACATTTACACAGGAAACTAGTCAACTTTTACATAGTCTTGGGGATATCTGTCATTTGGTAGTTGTTCCCACAAGGTGACTAGATAAATTAAGGTTGCTTGTTTGATAACATTAGGCTGTTCCTCTCTAATTTTATAATGCAATGGTGAGGTTGGTTCTCCTTTAAATTCCTCTGTCTTTGTCTGAAAATCTCTACTATCTGTTTTAGTACAGTTTCCTAAGGCTGGAAAATGTCAAAATGGTAATACTTTCTTCAGTAACCTTTTCTAAGGCCTGTATCTTAGCACTCATATTTGCCAATTTTTTAGGGTAAAACAAGAATTACCAAAATGATAAATAACATCATGTCAATCCCAGCTAGGATGATTGTCCATTTAATTGTTCCATTTTTAAACCATCCATTGTGTAATTGTACAGGGGTCTAACTGCCTCTAACTGCCTCCATCATAATAGTGTTTCCCCCCCCCCTTTTTTTTGGAGCTGAGGACTGAACCTGGGGCCTTGCACTTGCTAGGCAAGCGCTCTACCACTGAGCTAAATCCCCAACCCCGTGTTTGCCATTTTTTAACATGGGAAAAAGCTCTCTTTTAGAAAACTAATACCGCCTTTTAAGAATTCCCAGTTGTCTCACCAAATCTGCTGCTGCTGATGGTGAAATGTGAGGCTGGCTGCAGCTGTGTTGCATATCTGAGCAGAGGACACAGATAGTGCACAGCCTAGTGGAGCACAGCTGGTGCTGATTGAATGTGAGCAGCCTGAGGAGGGGATCCAGGGAAAGCCCACAACCCATGGGTGGGGAAGGAGAGCCAAAGAGCCAGCCATCTGCATGGGGGGAGTCATAGAAGCAGCATGTGTGACTGAAAGGATGTGAAAGCACAGAGTTGTCTGAAGGCTGGTGTTGAGGGGCTCACTCTGTGGCATTTGGACACCAAGTGCCTGTGGATTTTGAGGTGTGTGGAGATGGCTGTAGAGAGGCTGAGAAGATGGCTTAGCAGGTAAAACGCTTGCTGCAAATGCATGAGGACCAGAAGTTCTGATCCTCAGCTCTCGTGCAAATGCCTGATGGACACTTTCTGAGTTTCTTTTCCTGTTGCTGTATAGAATACCCTGACAAAAGAAACCTGTGGCAGAAAGGGTCGACTTTGGCTCACAGTTCCAGAGTGGATAAATTCCATCGCTGCAGGGACATCATGGTGGCCAGAGCATAAGGCTGGCCTATCACATTGCATCAGCCTTCTGGAAAGATTTCACATAGGAAGTGAGGCCAGACTATCAAACCACATACCCTATCAGGGACATTTCACATTCCAACTACAACAGCATGGTGGCCCACCTGTAGTCCTGGTGGCCAGGAGATAGAGACAGGGCCAAGAACAAGTAGGTTAGTTAGACTAGCTTAATCATCAAGCTAGAGGTTCAAGTGAAAGACCGTACCTCAATATATGAGGGGAGAGCAGCTGAGAAAGACACTTAATCAACTTCTAGACACCAAATGCATAAGCATACACCTACACATGTACTCACATACATGTGCATCTCAACACATGCAAACACACACACACACACACACACACACACACACACACACACACACACACCAGAACTAAAAATTGATCCACCATGTGACCAACTATTCCATTTTTTCAGTATTACATGAAGGACTCCTAGTCAGTGTATCACACAGGTGAGTGCACATCATTGTCTACTGTGGTGCTGTTCACAAAGGCTAAGTAGTTATGGGGCCAACCTAGGTACCCAGCAGAGGGATGGGTAAAGTAAATGTGGTGGATACACAATGGGATTTTTATTTCAGCCATAAATAGGAACAAACTTATGTTACTTGCAGAACAAATGGACTCAACTGGGGAAAACCATATTAAGTGAATTAAGGCAGTCTCAGAAACACAAATATCACATTTTCAGTCATTTGTGGTTCCTAAATTGTATGCAGACACATCAATCATGTGTGTACAGATGACAAATAAATTGAAGTGAAATGGTCCAGGGGACAGAGGGGACTAACAGGAGGGGAGTGGTGTGGTCAGCAGACTTTTATGAACATTGTTAATTAATAAAAGAAGTAAATTGCTCAAATTTAATATTCTCTGTCTTGCTTTGGTTTTGAATATTGAAATCAAACCTCTCTAAGTATACCTAGACATCCCTATGTAGACCTTAAACTCACAGAGAATCACTTGCCTCTGCCTCCTGAGTACTGACATTAAAGACAGGTTCCACCACATCTGGACTTTCATAGAAAATATTCTGAGCTCAGTGCTAAATTGTTTTTGTGTAATTTCATATAACTGAGAAAATAACTCAAAAATACCCTTGCCATAACATCAGAGGGTGTTGCACCACTGTACCATTCCTACCATTTCAGGTATTTATTTGTGACTTTTGATCTGTCTGTAATGATTTTCCTTTTTAGTTTTTTGGCTGTGTCTTAATATTGTTTTTTATTTCTTATATTTATTTATAAACTAGTTCTCCCATACACGTATTAACTTTAGTTATTACATTTATGGTAATATATATTTTCATAATTCCTATTGCCCTTTCATTTTTAAAAGATGATTTTAAATGTTTGGTATTTTTATTTTGTAATGACAAATATAGATTGATTTTCATTTTTTTGCTATGATCTTCTACAGGAAATCTGAGTTTGAGTTTAAAGGTATATACTCCACTTCAATTTGGGAATTTAACTTGCATCTGAGACCAAACAATAATATGATTTAGTAGTAGCTACTGAAATTATTGCAAACTCATGTTTCAATAAAGATTTTAGTGTATAACTTTCATGTTAATTTAATTTTCACATTAAAATTCTAGTTAGCAAAACTCAAACCCTGTAAAGCTTAGGTATACATATAGAATAGACAGAAGCATATTCATAAAGAGCTTATTTTTTCATTTCGAAGATACAGCAATTTAGATAGCATGCTGTATGTAATATTTTCAAACAGCACATAAGCTTGTTCTTATTTATGGCTGAAAAAAATTACATTGTGTGTAGGTCCAGTTTTCTATATTATGCATTGCCCTGTGGCCAAACAGACTAGGATGGGCCCATAATGTAACTACTATGACCAGCAGTGTGATCAACAATGAAGCACACAAATCTCTGTGGTGTGATGACTTCAAGGTCTGCAGGTAAATAGAGAGAAGTGGTCACATGGGGGATCTGTTTTAATTCTGTTCTTGTTTGAATATGTGAAATATATGTATTGTATGTGTGTTTGCATAATTGTGGGTACACATGTATGTGTGGCTGTATGTGTGCATGTTTTCCTGTGCATGTGTCTGCCAGTAGTTAACAGCAGGTATCTTTTTCAGTTAGCATTTGAGAAATTCCATGGATGATATGAAATTGGGGCAATGACAGATCTGAATTCTTCATTGAATCTGGCCTCCAACTTATCTTAAACAGCACAAAAGTGCATGAGAAGCACTATTAGCATCACAAGACCTAGGCAAGGAACCAGGAGGAGCCAGCACACATGATGTTTCTAGATATCCAATTGAAGTCCACTAGAATTTCGTGATAGACTTACACTAGGCTCCATCTACTGGACTCTTTTGTCCTCTACAGTGAGACATTAGAGTGATGAACCCAGGATAGCTGGGTGTAGAATTGATGGTATGTTTAGGTGAAATTGTTAGATATAAGAAAGGAACAGTAGTGGCTGCTTCAGAAAAGGAGCTGACATGTACTTACCCTTCAGAAATGAGGTTTGCTTTGAGAAAAGACCTCGAGACAATGACTGGTTCTGGAGGTGGAAAGTATTACAAAGGAATAGTACATCACTTTAAAAACAGTATTTCCCATGCAACGAGCCCAGGACCTGGTACCACTACCTAGATGCCTCCCAAACATATCAAGCCAATCGACTATCTCACCTATTCAGAGGGCCTGATCCAGTTGGGGGCCCCTCAGCCTTTGGTTCATAGTTCATGTGTTTCCATTCGTTTGGCTATTTGTCCCTGTGCTTTATCCAACCTTAGTTTCAACAATTCTCGCTCATATAAACCCTCCTCTTTCTCACTAATTAGACTCCCGGAGCTCTACCCGGGGCCTAGCCGTGGATGTCTGCATCCAGATTCCTCAGTCCTTGGATGGGGTTTCTCACACAACTCTTAGGGTGTTTGGCCATCCCATCACCAGGGTAGGTCTCGTTGCATGAGTTAGCTGTTTGAAACCTGGAACTTATGCAGGGACGCTTGGCTCAATCTGGGAGGAAGGGACTGGACCTGCCTGGACTGAGTCTATCAGGTCAATCTCAGTCCTCGGGGGAGACCTTGATCTGGAGGAGATGGGAATGGGGGGGGGGGTGGGCTGGGGGGAAGGGGAGGGGGGCAGGAAGGGAGAGAACAAGGGAATCTGTGGCTGTCATGTAGAACTGAATAGTATTGTAAAATAAAATAAAAAAGATAAAAAACAGTATTTCCCTTTCTGATTGTGACATAAATGAATGAGTTATGTCCACAAATAACCTATGGAATTCCAGCTTCTCATGAATTTGTCTTCTTCTTTCTATCCTTATCCACAATAATATATGGTACATGGGGAAAAGACAGTTAGGAAAGAATTCAAAATATACCATGTTGTTGTTGTCATCTGATTTCTTCTACAAGGTAGATTTATATTTATCTCTCAAAACCTCAATCTGATGTAATATTAATGTAACAAAACAAATCAAAATATGACCTATAAATAGGAGTGACAAACATTTAGAAACTGAAGAACAATCTTTCTTAAAATTAGAACTAGCCATTCCCTATGAAATTACAGCTATGAAACCAGACAGGCCAAAAAAAGCAGAGTTATGAGAAATTAAATTATTTCAAATATTCTAATCATCAAATAAAATAATACATAAAATACAAATAACTAAATGGCAGAGGGGAAAAATATAGAAAGCCTGGTTGAAAGATGATTTTAGTTTATATCAATTAAGAAACCATTTCTCTCATTTGCTATTTTTACTTTCTTTACTGTATTCTTGATAATTTAATTTCGTATAACATTCCTGTAACATGTCACATGTAAATGTTGTGTCAGATACAGAGAATGGGAACAAATCAGTCCCAGATAAGAATGGCTTAGGCAGCTACCTCTCTCTCCTAAAGACTGCCGCCCTGATTGCCCTGACTCCTAGGAATGAGCTTTCTCACCACAGGTTATAAGAGAACACATAGCCTCTTCATGCACTGAATGTGAAGCTTGGTCAACAGGAGACACTACACTGAAGTTCCCAGAGGACAAAACCATAGATTTGTTAAAGATTAACAAAACTAAACAAACAGACAACAATCAAATCTTTTTTTTGGGCCCACCACTCAGCTCCCAAATAAATCACACAAAGAGGCATATTCTTAATTATAAATGCCCAGTCATAGCTTGGATTGTTTCTTGCCAACTTCCCTTAACTTTAAATTATCCCATCTACCTTTTGCCTCTGGGCTTTTCCCATTCTCTTACTTCTGTAAATCTTACCCTTATTCTTACTTTGTGGCTGGCTGTGTAGCTGGGTGGCTGGCTCCTAAGGTCCTCTTCCTTCCTCTCTTGCTCCTTCCTCTTCCTCCCAGATTTCTCCTTCTATATATTTTTTCTGCCTGCCAGGCCCTCTCTCGTATCCTTTCTCCTGCCTCACTCTTGGCCATTCAGCTCTTTATTAGACCAGCAGGTATTTTAGACAGGCACAGCAACACAGCTTCATAGAGTTAAACAAATATAACATAAACAGAACTAGCACTCCTTAAAATAATATTCCCTAAACAAGCAAACAAAAACAAAAATAAATTCTGCAAGATTGGCAAACTGATTAGAACACACATGGAGTTCTTATGGAGTGTTAGAACATTAAAGTACAAAGCCAAATAACCCCAAGTGTCTAAAGCACCCATAGGAGTCATTCATTGCCAGCTTCAGTTTCTGAGCCAGCACCCCTGTATCTATCAGGTGAAATCTTCTGGAATGTATTGATTATCAGAATGCCTTACTCAAAGTAGAAGCTTTCCATGTCACCAACAACATCTGAAAATAATAGCACACCTTCCTACAACCTGAACCCCTGATGTCTCCACAAGTGAATTTGAAAAATGCCTTGAGTTAAGACTTATGACTTGTGTGTGCTCTGTAACTTTCCATAAAACTTTGGACCATGTCATTGGGACAACCTGAGTCCATGTTCCTAGGCCATGGTCACTCACATTAGACTCAAGGATAAGCTATACCTCATTCCCTTGAAGTGAGAGCTGTGTTTGGTTTTTGAGGCATACACGAGTACATTTACATGCTAATACAGCTCTGCTGAAAATTTGAAACACTCTGGGCCACTTATACTACCCAGATTTTAATTTCTTTGGACCACTATATTTATTATACCACACAAAGGAGCTGAAGGATAAAACTGTATCTTGCTCTTTATTTTTATCATATTTGAAATATACATAAATTATAGGGAAACACACAGAATTAATTTAATATGCCATTTATCTCCATTCACTTCTGATTAACCACTCTTCTTTCAACTTACTCTATCTTTTATCAGTTGAGCATCTCAGGACCATTTATTTCTCAATATAATATATCTTTGGAATGATAAGACTGTTGTTAAACAAAATTAAACAGCCACTATCAATTCATAAAACGTAACATTGAAAGGATGCAAATGAAAATGTTAAATGTACAAGAAGTATATCAATGAAGAAATTTTCAGAATAGAGAAAGAATTCTTCAAAAGCTCTGATTATGCAATCAGACATGATGGATGAGGAATAAAGTCAGCATGAGACCTAGATCAACAGATGTGTAGGGACAAGGAGAAGAAACTGTCCATTCCAAATTACTTACTTTACTGTTTCTTGAAAGAGTGTTCCACACCAAACAGTTTCTTTAGGGCCTCTGTGACATTCTTATTTCTCAGACTGTAGATCAGTGGGTTCAGCATAGGGGTGAGTATTGTGTAAAACACAGACACCACCATGTCCTTCTCAGGGGTATGGAAGGAGGCAGGGAGCATGTAGGTGTAGACAGCAGCACCATAGAAGAGGATGACCACAGTCATGTGTGAGGAGCAGGTGGCCAGGGCTTTCTTCCTGCCCTCTGCTGAGTTCATCCTGTGAACAGTGAGGAGGATGCATGAATAGGAACTTGAGATGACTGTCACAGGGATGAGAAGCATGAGCACACAGCACAGGTACATGAGGGTCTCATAGAGCTGGGTGTCTGAGCAGGAGAGCTTTGTCACAGCAGGAACCTCACAGAAGAAGTGATGGATCTCATGGGATCCACAGAATGGGAAGGTCATGGTGACAGGAGTGAGCATGAAGCCATCCAGGGATCCCAGGAACCAACAGACAGACATCAGGAGGAGACACACTCTACGGTTCATGAGGACAGGATAACGGAGTGGATGGCAGATGGCCACATAGCGATCATAAGACATGGCAGCCAAAAGGAAAAATTCTGAACCTCCTAGTGTCAGGTACAGGAACATCTGTATCCCACATGCAGCCGCTGAGATCTTGTGGTTCCCAAGGACCTGGTCCATGAGCATCTTGGGCACAGTGACAGAAATGTACATCATATCCATGAGGGACAACTGGCTGATGAAAAAGTACATGGGTGTGTGGAGGCAGGTGTCAGAGTGTATCAGAAGGATCAGGAGGGCATTCCCAGACAAGGCCATCAGGAAAACCACAAATATGACCATAGCAAGCAGGGCAGGTTGTTTGGATTGACTGAAGAATCTGACCAGGGTGAAATCTGACTGTCCAGTGTAGTTGCTCATCCAGGTGTTGATGTCCATGGGTGTCTCCTAGGCAAGTATTGTTTGGAGTTAGTGGCTACTTACTGATATATGCACAAGCCTAATGTATTGAGAATGTGCCCTCGGCCTAAAGATCTCAGAATGATAAGCTACATATATTAAGCCATTTAAAAAATCAAGAATTCACACCTGTTTTTATAGCCATTACAACTCAGAATTAAGATACCATGGTTCATGGTCATGATTTTTTTCCTGATGAAAAATATTGTCCTCTATCAAAAAGTTCTTGAAATTTTCAGGGTAATTATTTGCTACTAACAAAAAAAGTGAATCACTGACCAAAACAAAACAAACAAACAAACCAATTAAAATCAAAAGTAAATAAGCAAACACATTAAGAAAATTAATGAATAAAGTTATTCTTAAGAATCATTTTGAATTTGCTTTTAATATTAACACATTATGAGATGCACTCTCCATTTTCATATTCATCAAATAATGTGGATTTTAAAGTAATATGGTACAAGATTATAATTGAAAAATGCATAGTCTCCATCCGTGATTAGAAAAAGCACTGGGACAAATAGCCAAACTAGTGGAAACACATGAACTATGAACCAATAGCTGAGGAGCCCCCAACTGGATCAGGCCCCCTGGATAAGTGAGACAGTTGATTAACTTGAATTGTTTGGGAGCCCCCCAGGCAGTGGGACCAGATCCCGTCCTTAGTGCATGAGCTGGCTGTTTGGAGCCACGGGCCTATGCAGGGACACTTTGCTCAGCCTAGGTGAAGGAAGGAGGGGACTGGACCTGCCTTGACTGAATCTACCAGGCTGAGCTGAATCCCCAGGGGATTCCTTGCCCTGGAGGAGATGGGAGTGGGGGGTGGGCAAATGGGAGTGGGGGGGTTGTGAAGAGGGAGGACAGGGGTATCCATGACTGATATGGAAAATTAAATTAAAGTATAAAATAAGAAATAAAAATAAAAAAGAAAAATAGTAATAAAAAAGAAATTTCTTACATATGTATTTTGCTAGATAAATGTTCTTTCAATATACACTCACATAAACATAGTCATATGAAAATATAGATAGAGCATTACATAGGACATGCTTGCTCTTCTAATGCTGGTTAGACTGAGATAATGTGAAGTCTCACCCTTTCCTGGTCTCTGCTTCTCCAAGATGATCTCCTCACAGGGTCCACCACTGGCTCTAACTTCAGCAAGAGGCAGAGGATTCAGCAGTCACTGCTGGTTGCCAGGCCAGGCTGTGGCAGCAGCATCTCTATGGACTGTCAGCCACTTCTTCATGGAGTCTGAGAAGTAGAGAGAAGACAGCCATGACATATCCCTGATATTATTCCGGCTCCATGCTCACAGCCTGCCTCTATGTTTGATGCAAATATATATATTTGCATGTGTGTGTGTGTGTGTGTGTGTGTGTGTGTGTGTGTGTGTGTGTGTGTATTTGTCTGTCTGTCTTTCTGTCTGTCTGTCTATTCAAGGACACATTAACTTTGCATTAAACAAGGTACGTGTCCATCTGTGCTGGGAAAATAGTACATATCTGAATTAAATTTGAAGGTTTAAACAGAGACAACAGAGTGAGAAACAGCAGCAGACAGAATGTAGCCAGCCTTTTTGACAATGCTCAGTGAACGCCTCTTCCACAGGTACTTCTCAAAGAGAGGAGATTTGTAAAGTTTTTTTTTTTTATTTCTGAATAGTAGATACTGCATTTTGATAGCTCTTAACAATAGAAAGGAAATTAAGTCGGGCAGTGGTGGCGCATGCCTTTAATCCCAGTACTCAGGAGACAGAGGCAGGCGGATCTTTGTGAGTTCCAGGCCAGTCTGGTCTACAGAGTGAGATCCAGGAAAGGCTCAAAGCTACATAGAGAAACCCTGTCTCAAAAAATCCAAACAAACAAATAAAAAAAAAAGAAAGGAAATTAAATCTTCTCTTTCTGAGATGTGAGGAATAGTTAAAGGGAGGAGCTGCTGAGACAGCAATCACAAGTCTCAGGATCATTTTAATCTCTGTCAGGATTCTAAAAACAAAACACAAAACACACCTGAAACTGAAGTCCTTAAAGGGCCATGTTCTGCCAAGCTGCTGATGGAGGAGAGAAAAATGCTGGGTCCTTGATGCTTTCATATCAATGTCAGAAAAACCCGAGACCTATGGGAGGAGATGGACAGAGATACAGACAGATGAATAGACTGTGAGATAGGAAGACAAATGATGGATTTTCATCTTAAGAAGTCTTGTTCATGAAAGGAAACTTACACATGTTCTAAAATTTAAGCTTTCCTCATTCACCTTAAGGTTGCCTGCTGACTTAATTCATATTTGTGGACACAGAGAGCAAGGACCAGGGAAGCTGCCACAGTCTATGAGAATCCCTGACCAGTGTTTGCTGGGTGAGTGAAGGTCAGGAGGCAGGTGAGGGGCAGGAAGTGTGCTGGGAAGGTGGCACACTCTGTTAAATGGGGAACACTGGCATCAAGGCACCCAGAGAGCAGGGAGATCAGGAAGGTGATGTCTGCACAAGGCTCAGGACCAGCAGCTGGCTTGCCCTTACATATTCTGTGAGTTTGATTTCATGTGAAGAGCTTGGTGCATGTTAACACTGGGTATTACTCACGGTGAAGGCAGAGAAATCACAAAGCATCCTCCTCAGCCAGCAGCATCCCTGAACCACCCTGTGCTTCCACAGGAGTCACCACGTTTTCTCCTTACAGTGGAGAAGCTCAGGGTCTCAGGGCATCTGCCTCACATCACACAATAACACACAGCATAAACGCTTAACCTATGAGTAGGCACAGAGTGGGTACCTGCCTGGGTTCTATGGGAAACACCATTTCCCTAGGAAAATGTATAGTTTGTGTTTAGATCACCCACAATCTGTTTTTATGAGACATGAATAAAATTAAGAATTCTTGACATTATTTAATGCCCAGTTATTACCCACAATTAAAGTTAAATAAACATCAAAAAAGAAAATTTTGGAAAACTAATGGATTGTAATACAAACACCAAAAATACAGAGGGAAGGGTGGGGTGTTGGCAGATGCCTACTGCAATCTTATCACTTGTGAGACTGGCGTAGGTGGTCAGCATTGAAATCAAGGTAAGTTTGCTGTGTGTGTGTGCATGTGTGTGTGTGTGTGTGTGCATGTGTGTGTGTGCGTGTGCATATGCGTGTGTGTGTGTGTGTGTGTGTGTGTATGTGTGTGTGTGTGTGTCTGTGTGTGTGTTTAACACATATTCCTTCATTGGTAACTTAGAAAAAAATCTCAGTAAGAATCGCTAAAGGGAAGCTTTAGGAAGATGCTGGGTGTGGTAGTGCATTCCTTTAATCCAGCACTAGGGAGGCAAAGGCTAGTAGATCTCTCAATTCAAGGGCAGCCTAGTTTAAAAAGCAAGTTCTGGACAGCCAGTGCTACACAGAGAAACCCTGTCTCAATACACCAGAAATGAGAGAAAAGAAGGCAGAATATTTTTCTTTCACATACAAATGAGACAATAAATGATAAAACAAACTTCTTGAAGAACAAACAGACTGTCATAAAACAAACCTCCTGAAGAACAAACAGACTGTCTAGGTCCACCCTGTACTGGGCATTCTCTCCTGTCAGGTTCACTCACCATCAGATGCAGCTGCAGCCTGGGTCATAGAAGCCAAGGGACAGTGACTGGTTAAGTGCAGAAGGAACAGGAGGCAAGGGACGTCATCCTTGGCTGGACCCTGCTCATTCCTGGATAAAGATTGTGTTAATAACTCCCCTGTGGCACTTTAAGGAAGAATGTAACTAAGTGAGCCAGGGATGGTGACAGAAACCTCTGCCACAGGCTCATTTACCCTTCAGTTTTGTTAAAGTGGAAAGTCATAGCCAGTATTAACCATAGCCTGGACTATCACCATCATAAATGGGAATCTGGTCCAACATGAGTTAGTTATTGTATTCTCAGGCCCTTGTTCACTATGCAGAATTCTATTCCCTCTCATTCTCTCTTTGTTTCTGTCTCTGTCTCTATCTGTTCATATAAACTGTCAGTAGTTTTTGTAACCTGTTATCTTTATAAGTGTGGATTCCAAAGCTTGAGTTCAGTTTCCCTTACTAGTATGTTACAGACCGACCCTGCGGCTCCATCCCTCAATCCGTCATGTGCCATTTTGTGTTATTCCCATCATGTCATGGCTGTCTTCTTCTGTCAGTCAGAAGCCATGTTCATTGGAACTGCATTCTGTTCAATGTTCAGTTCAATTTGTTTCACTTTAAATAGTGACCTAAAAATTATAGAATGATCTACAGATACAAATGGCTTAGATGAAAATGAGAATATTTATATTACCACTGTGGGACAAATGTTACACTTTAGAGAGTGACACCTTGCCTTAAACTGCACACATCTGTGAAGTGTAAACTGTGTAGTTGACGATGCACAACAGGGAAGAAGATCGATCCACCTCAGAACTCTTGATCCTGCAGCCAAATTGCTCTGTACTTTTTTGTGGGATAAAGTTTTCTGATCGAGTTTCCATGTCATGATAGTGTTCCATTCCATCCTCTGGTCACACAGTGTCGTCTGCTCATCAGGCCACACTCCTGAGCTCAGCCCTCCCATGTTCCCGGGGCTTTAACCTGCAGATGGAGCAGGGTCTTGACTCCTTCCACATTTGGTTTGACTGCAGGTCCTGAGTGGACTTCAGCAGGGGAGGGGAAAGACAGGGGTCTTTCCCTGTTGCTGCTGGTCTGGGCCATCTGCATCAACTGTAGGTGACAGAGGCTCTGTGGACCTCCAGGCTGTGTCCAGCCCCCAAGGCAGCTGACTCAGCACTGTTAGGACACAGATGTCTTAGGTGTGCATGGTGTCAGGATGTGGCCCCCAGTAGATTAGACAGTCAGGCATCTAATGTACATCAAGGGGCACATGCAGCTACCAAAGTGACAACATTCCTCCCCAATGTCACCTGCCTGCCCTACAGATCATCACTCCTGTATGACCAAGGTCCTGTGTGAATTTCTCCAGCTTGAAATGTGAAGGCTTTTTTAAGTCTTGGAAACTGATTCATGAGGACCTTTGTTGGAGAGAGAAAATGAAAATATCAGTGTCATCAAACAATCAAATCCTATGTAATTAAAAGTTATGAACCCATGCCACACAGTGGATGTGTCATAGAATGTAATAAAAATAGTTCATGAAAATAAAGGAAGCTTATGCACAGTATGATCTGAGCACAAATACACAGAACTGACTGTTGTTCCTCGTGATGCCCTGGCAATGGGAAAAGTGCTGCCCCTGTCTGTGTACCTCACCTGCCTCCTTCTGAAGAGAGTTTGCTAGGAAGTCTTTCTTCCTTCATGTTCAAAGTGTTGTAAGCATCTCATGGCTTTACTGAGGCTCCCCAGTGTCACATAGTTGTATATCAGGTTTGGGTTCAGGAGGTTCCATGGAAAGAAGACACACAGAGACAGATGAAATTTTAGCATTTTCCAGCTGCACGGTGATCAGGCTCTGCCTGACTGGCCCTGTTTGTTAGCAAAGGACTTTGTTTGTTTGTTTTTCTGTGTAATATCCAACTTTTTTGTGGCTTATTTTTTTATAATACCTTTACTATCTCTTATTTTTCTATTACAGATTTTCTATTCATTTTACATAGCAACTACAGATTCCCCTATCCTCCCTCCTCCTGCCCTCCAGCTTTGCCCGCAATCCTTCCCCCCATTCCCACCTCTTCCAAGGCAAGATTTCCCATGGGGAGTCAGCAGAGCCTGGTACATTCAACTGAGGCAGGTCCAAGCCCCCCTCCCTGCACCAAGGCTGCACAAAGTATGTCACCATAGGCACCAGGCTCCAAAAAGCCAGCTCATGCACTAGGGACAGGTCCCAATCCCACTGCCTGGGAGCCCCCTAAATAGTTCAAGCTGAACAACTGTCTTGTCTATCCAAAGGGCCTAGTTCATTACCAAGGGGGCTCCACATCTATTGGTCCACAGTTCGTGTGTTTCCACTAGTTTGGCTAGTTGTCCCTGTACTTTTTCCCATCATGGTCTCCATGTCCCTTGCTCATAGAATCCCTGTCCTCTCTAATTGATTGGACTCCTGGAGCTTGGCCTGGGCCCCAACCTTGGATCTCTGCATTGGCTTCATTCAGCCACTGGATGAAGGCTCTATGATGACAGTTAGGGTATTCAGCCATCTGATAACCAGAGTAGGCTCATCAGGCACTCTCTTGACTATTATCAGTAATCTATGGTAGGGTCATTCTTGTGGATTCGTGGGAACTTCCCTAGTACTCTGTTTCTCCCTATTCCCATGATGTCTTCATTTATCATGGTATCTCTTTCCTTGCTCTCCCACTCTATTCCTGTCCCAGCTCAAAACTCCCATTCCCCTATGTTCTCATGCCCCATTCCTTGCCCTCTATTACCTCCCACTCATACCTAGGTTGCTCATGTAGATCTCATCTATCTCTCCTTTGCTGGGTAATCCATGAGTCTTGCCTAGGGTCCTCCTTACTAGCTAGCCTCCCTGGAGCTCTGGGTTGCTGTCTGGTTATCCTTTGCTTTACATCTAGTATTCACTTATGAATCAGTGCATACCATGTTTGTCCTTCTGAGTTTGGGTTATATCACTCAGGATGATATTTTCTAGTTTCATCCATTTACCTGCAAATTTCATGATGTCATTGTTTTTCTCAGCTGAGTAGTACTCCATTGTGTATATGTGCCACATTTTCTTTATCCATTCTTCAGCTGAGGACATCTAGGTTGTTTTCAGGTTCTTGCTATTACAAATAATGCTGCTATGAACATAGTTGAGCATGTCTCCTTGTGGTATGATAGACATTACTTGGGTATATGCCCAAGAGTGGTATAGCTGGGTCTTGAGGAAGATTGATTTCCAATTTTCTGAGAAACTGCCATACTGATTTCCAAAGTGGCTATAAAAGTTTGCATTCCCACCAACAGTGTAGGAGTGTTTCCCTTGCTCTACATCCTCTCCAACATAAGCTGTCTTCAGTGTTTTTGATCCTAGCCATTCTGACAGGTGTAAGATGGTATCTCAGAGTCATTTTGATTTTCATTTCCCTGATAACTAAGGATTTTGAGCAATTCCTTAAATGTCTTTCAGCCATTTGAGATTCTTCTGTTGAGAATTCTCTGTTTAGCACTGTAGCCCATTTTTAAAAATTAGATTGTTAGGTATTTTGATGTCTAGTTTCTTGAGTTCTTTATATATTCTGGAGACTATCCTTAGGTCAGATGTGGGGTTGGTAAAGATCTTTTCCTATTTTGTAGGCTGTCATTTTGTCTTATTGACTATGTCCTTTGTCCTACAAAAGCTTCTCAGTTTCAAGAGGTCCCATTTATTAATTGTTGCTCTCAGTGTCTGTGCTACTGCTGTTACATTTAGGAAGTGATCTCCAGTGCCAATGCATTCAAGACTACTTCCTACTTTCTCTTCTAGCAGGTTCAGAGTAACTGGATTTATGTTGAGGTCTTGATCCACTTGAACTTGAGTTTTGTACATGGCAATAGATATGGCTCTATTTGCAATCTTCTACATGCTGACATCCAGTTATGCAAGCACCATTTGTTGAAGATTCTTTTTTCCATGGTACAGTTTTGGCTTCTTTGTCAAAAATCAGATGTTCATACATGTACGGATTAATGTCAGGGTCTTCAATTCAATTCCATTGGTCCACATGTCAGTTTTTATGCCAGTACCAAGCTGTTTTTATTACTGTAGCTGTATAGTAGAGCTTGAAGTGAGGGATCATGACGCCTCCAGAGGTTGCGTCATTATACCAGATTCTTTTAGCTATCCTGGGTTTTTTTTTTCCCATATGAAGTTGAGTATTGTTCTTTACAAGTCTGTGAAGAATTGTGTTGGGATTTTGATGGGGATTGCATTGAATCTGTAGATTGCTTTTGGTAAGATTCCCATAAACCATGTTAATCCTACCTGTCCATGAGCATGGGAGTCTTTGTATTTTCTGATATCTTTTTTAATTTCTTTCTTCACAGACTTAAAGTTCTTATCAAACAGGTTCTTCACTTGCTTAGTTAGAGTTACTCCAAGGTATTTTATATTATTTGTGGCTATTGTAATGAGTGATGTTTCTCTGATTTCTTTCTCAGCCCTTTTATCATTTGTATATAGGAAGGCTACTGATTTTTTTGAGTTAATCTTGTATCCAGACACATTACTGAATGTGTTTATCAGCTGTAGGAGTTCCCTGGTAGAATTTTGGGGGTCACTTATGTATACTATCATATCATTTGCAAATAGTGAAACTTTGAATTCTTCCTTTCCAATTTCTATCCTTTTGAACTTCTTTTGTTTTCTTAATGCTTTAGCCAGAACTTCATGTACTATATTGAATAAATATGGGGAGAGTGGACAGCATTGTCTTGTTCCTGATTTTAGTGGAGTTGCTTTGAGTTTTTCTCCATTTAATTTGATGTTGGCTGTCAGCTTGCTGTAAATTACCTTTATTATGTTTAGGTATGTTCCTTGTATTCCTGATCGCTCTAGGACCTTTATCATAAAGGGGTGTTGGATTTTGTCAAAGGCTTTTTCAGTATCTAATGAGATGAAAATGTGTTTTTTTTCAGTTTGTTTATGTGGTGTATTACATTGAAGGATTTTCATATGTTGAACCATCCTTGCTTCTCTGGGATGATGCCTACTTGATCATGGTGGATAATTTTTTTGATGTGTTCTTGGATTCAGATTGGCAATATTTTATTGAGTATTTTTGCATCTATTTTCATGAGGGAGATTGGTCTGTGATTCTCTTTCTTTGTTGCATCTTTGTGTGGTTTGGGTATCAGGGTAATTGTAGCCTCATAAATAGAGTTTGGCAATGTTCCTTCTGTTTCTATCATGTGGAACAGTTTGAAGAGTATTGGTGTTAGTTTTTCTTTGAAAATCTGGTAGAATTCTGTGCTGAAACAATCTGGTACTGGGTTCTTTTTGATTGGGAGACTTTTAATGACTGTCTCTATTTCCTTAGGGGTTATTGGTCTATTTAAATAGTTTATCTGGTCTTGATTTAACTTTTGTATGTGTTAGCTATCCAGAAAATTGTCCATTTCTTTCAGATTTTCCAATTATGTGGAGTACAGTTTTTTGAAATATGACCAGATGATTCATGGATTTCCTCATTGTCTGTTGTAATATGTCTCTTTTCATTTCTGATTTTGTTGATTTGGATACTCTTTCTCTGCCTTTTGTTTAATTTGGATAAGGGCTTGTATATCTTGTTGATTTTTTCAAAGAACCAAGTCTTTGTTTCATTGATTCTTTGTATTGTTCTCTTTGTTTCTATTTTATCAATTTGAGCCCTCAATTTGATTATTTCCTGGGGTTGATTCATCCTGGGTGAGTTTGCTTCTTTCTCTTCTAGAGTTTTCAGGTGTGCTGTTAGGTTGCTAGTGTGAGATTTCTCCATCTTTTTTATGTGGGCGTTTAGTGCCATGAATTTTCTTCTTAGCACTGATTTCATAGTGTCCCATAATTTTGGGTATGTTGTACTTTCATTTTAATTGAATTCTAGGAAATCTTTAATTTCTTTCTTTATTTCTTCCCTGACCCATTGGTTATTCAGTTGGGCATTATTCAGTTTCCATGAGATTGTAGGCTTTCTGTAATTTTTGTTGTTGTTGAAATCTAACTTTAAGCCATGGTGGTCTGATAAAATACAGGAGGTTATTCCAATTTTTTTTGTATCTATTAAGATTTGCTCTGTGACCGAGCTTGTGGACAATTTTAGGGAAGGTTCCATGGGGTGCTTAGAAGAAGGTATATTCTTTTATGTTAGGGTGGAATGGTCTGTAGATATCTAGTAAGTCCATTTGAGTCATAACTTCTGTTAGGTCCCTTATTTCTCTGTTATGTTTCAGTCTGGCAGATCTATCCAGTGGTGAGAGTGGGGTGTTGAAATCTCCCACTACTGGTGTGTGGGGTTTGATGTGCATTTTAAACTTTAGTAATGTTTCTTTTACAAATGTAGGTGCCCTTGTATTTGGGGCATAAATGTTCAGAATTGAGACTTCATCTTGGTGGATTTTCCCTGTGATAAGTATGTAATGTCCTTCCCAATCTCTTTCAATTGATTTTAGTTTGAAGTCCATTTTTTTAGATATTAGGATAGCTACACCAGCTTGCTTCTTAAGTCCATTTGATTGGAAAGACTTTTCCCAGCCTTTTACTCTGAGGTAGTGTCTGTCTTTAAAGTTGAGGTGTTTCTTGTATGCAGCAGAAGGATGGATCCTGTTTTTGTATCCATTCTGTCAGCCTGTGTCTTTTTATAGGCGAATTGAGACCATTGATATTAATGGATATTAATGACCAGTGATTGTTAATGCCTGTTATTTTTTGTTGGTAGTGTTGTGTGTTTCTCTTCTTTGGTATTTGTTGTTGTGAGGTTATCTATTGCCTGTGTTTTCATGGTTGTATCTAACTTTCTTAGGATGGATTTTTACTTCTAGTGTTTTCTGTAGGGCTGGATTTATGGATAGGTATTGTTTAAATCTGGTTTATCTTGGATATTTTGTTTACTCCGCCAATGGTGATTGAGAGTTTTGCTGGATATAATAGTCTGGGTTGGCATCCATGGTCTCTTAGTGTCTGCATAACATCTGTCCAGGACCTTCTGGCTTTCAGTGTCTCCATTGAGAAGTCAGGTGTTATTCTGATGGGTTTTTATGTTACTTGACCTTTTTCCTTTGCAGCTCTTAATATTTTACTTTATTCTGTATGTTTAGTGGTTTATTATGTGGCAAGGGGACTTTTTTGACTGGGGATCCAGTCTATTTGGTGTTCTATAAGCTTTTGTACCCTCACAGGCATTTACTTCTTTAGGTTGGGAAAGTTTTCTTCTATGGTTTTGTTGAATATATTTTCTGCCCTTTTGAGTTGGTATTTTTATCCTTCTTCTATCCCCATTATTCTTAGGTTTGGTCTTTTCATGGTGTTCCAATTTTCCTGGACGTTTTGTGGTATGACTTTTTTGGCTTTAGTGTTTTCTTTGACTGATGAATCTATTTCATCTATTGTATCTTCAATGCCAGAGATCCTTTCTTCCATCTCTTCCATTCTGTTGGTGATGCTTGCATCTGTAGTTCCTGTTCATTTACTCAGATTTCCCACTTCCAGCATTCTCTCAGTTTGTGTCTTCTTTATTGCCTCTATTTCAGTTATCAAATCTTGTACTGTTTCATTCACCTGTTTATTGCTTTTTCTTGGCTTTCTTTAAGGGATTTATTGATTTCTTCCAATTTTGTTTGTCTTTTCTTTGAATTCTTTAAGGGAAACTTTCATTTCCTCTTTAAAGGCTTCTATCATCTTCTTAAAGTCATTTTAAGGTCAATTTCTTCTGCTTCTTCTGCTTTGGGATGTTCAGGTCTTCCTGATGTAGCACCACTAGGTTCTGATGGTGTCATATTGGTCTTCATGTTGTTGACTGTATTTTTTCACTGGTGTCTATCCATCTCTTGCTCCACTCCATGCAAGTGGTGTCTGTGTCTGAGGGAGCCTCTTTTGGTCCAATTGATATTCTTGGTCTAATGGGAGATCTTGGTCTAATCCAGGCTCTTGGTCCAATCAGTGCTGGTGGATTCTTTTTCCTAGTGAGCAGATCTTAGTCTGATGGGCATCAGTGGGCTCTGTCTCAAGGAGCAGCTATTCCTAATCAGTGCAGGGGTGGGACCTGTTTTCTTGGTGAGAAAATAGGGGAGGAGGCAGCTGGCAGGTCACTGGTGAGGGGAATGAAATGTACTTTTGGGGCACAGGGGCTAGGGACCTGATCTGCCCAATCTGGAGATAGGGTCTTACCTGTTCCAAGTTGGTGCAGGGTGGGCTTATGACTCCGGTGGTGACTGGTGCCACAGGGGGCTGTGTTCTTGGTGAGGGGGTGGGGAAAGAGACAGCTGGCCAGTCCCTGGCACTCAAATGGCTTGGTGAAGGAGCACAGAATGTGCCCCTGGGGCCTAGGTATAAGAATGATAAGCAGCACTGGTTACTGGCGCTGGTTACTGCACAGAAAGGTCATGGTCATGACAAAACCAAGTATCAGTATCAGGGTTTTATTAGGAGAAAAAGAGGTGTGTATGGGGGGATTTAAGAGAACCAGGCCTGGGGAAGGAATACATGCAAAGAGAGAGAGAAAGATGGTGGGGGGAGGGTGAAGAGAGACCAGAACAGAGAGAGGGGGTGGGGTCTGAATCACAGCTCTTCAATGCTCAGGTGGGTTTACAGAGCTACAACATGCATGTGCAGAATGGTGACCAAGTCATGCATATGTAATCACCAGCACACACTAGTGACATAAGACACAAGACCCTTTGTCTAGCTCCTGAACTGCTCATGTGCAGTCATGCAGCTTGAGCTCAGCAGAATCCCAACAGTAGGGGCTAGGGACCTGGTCTTCCCAGTGCAGAGATAAGGCCTTATCTGTTCTCAAATGGTGCAGGGTGGGCTTATGACTCCAGTTTTCACTGGTGTTGCAGGAGGCTGTTTTCTTGGTGAGGAGTGGGGATAGAGGCAGCTGGCTGGTCCATGGGGCTCCAATGGCTTGGGGGAGGGGCACAGAATGTGCCCTCAGGGCCTAGGGACTAGGGACCTGGTCTGCCCAGTCAGGAGATGGGATCTTACCTGTCCCCAGTTAGTGCAGGGTGGGCTTTTGACTGGTTTTCACTGGTTTCTCAGGAGGCTGTTTTCTTGGTGAGGGGGCAGGGACCACTAGAATTTCTTGATGGACTTACAATAGCCTCCATCTACTGGACTCCTTTGTCCTTCAAAGTGAGACATGAGAGGGATGAATCCACGATGGTGTGGCTGTAGAACTGATGGTATGTTTAGGTGAAATTGTTAGCTATAAGAAAGGAACAGTAGTGGCTGCTTCAGGAAAGGAGCTGACATGTACTTACCCTTTAGAAATGAGATTTGCTTTGAGAAAAGACCTCAAGACAATGATTGATTCTGGAGGCGAAAGTATTACAAAGGAAGAGTACATCACTTTAAACACAGCATTTCCCTTTCTGATTGTGACATAAATGATTGAGTTATGTCCACAATAACCTGTAGAATTCCAGCTTCTCATGAATTTGTCTTCTTTCTATCCTTAACCTCAATAATATTTGGTATATGGGATAAAGATAGTTGTGTTTGGAAAGAAGAAAAAAATGATAACATGTTGTTGTCTGATTTCCTCTACAGTGTGGTTGTATATTTATCTCCCAAATACTCCATCAGATGTGATATTAAGGTAACAAAACAAATCAAAATATGACCTATAAATAGGAGTGACAAATATTTAGAAACTGAAGAACAATCTTTCTTAAAATTAGAACTAGCCACTCCCTATGAAATTAAAGCAATGAAATCAGAGAGGCTGAATGAAAGCAGAGTTATGAGAAATTAAATTATTTCAAATATTCTAATCATCATATAAAATAATTCCTAAAGTACAAATAACTAAATGGCAGAGAGGAAACATACAGGAAGCCTTGTTGAAAGATGATTATAGTTTTCATCAATTATGAAACCCATTTCTCTCATTTGCTACATTTATTTTCTTTACTATATTCTTGACAATTTAACATCAGGTATTACATTCCTATAGCATATCATATATAAATATTGTGTCAGATACAGAGAATGGGAACAAATCAGTCCCAGATAAGAATGGCTTAGGCAGCTACCTCTCTCTCCTAAAGACTGCTGAACTGATTGTCCTGACTCCTAGGAATGAGCTTCTTCACCACAGGTTATAAGAGAACACATAGCCTCTTTAGGCACCGAATGTGAAGCTTGGTCAACAGGGGACACCACACTGAAGTTCCAATAGGACAAAACCATAGACTTGTTAAAGATTAACAAAACCAAACAAATAAAAAACAAACAGACAACAATCAACTCTATTTTGGGGCCCACCACCCAGCTCCCAAATAAATCACACAAAGAGGCATATTCTTAATTATAAATGCCCAGCCATAGCTTGGATTGTTTCTTGCCAACTTTCCTTAGTTTTAAATTATCCCATCTACCTTTTGCCTATGGGCTTTTCCCATTCTCTTACTTCTGTAAATCTTACCCTTATTCTTACTTTGTGGCTGGCTGTATAGCTGGGTGGCTGGTCCCTGAGGTCCTCTTCCTTCCTCTCTTGCTCCTTCCTCTTCCTCCCAGGTTTCTCCTTCTATACATTTTTTCTGCCTGCCAGCCCCTCTCTCGTATCCTTTCTCCTGCCTCACTCTTGGCCATTCAGCTCTTTATTAGACCAGCAGGTGTTTTAGACAGGCACAGCAACACAGCTTCACAGAGTTAAACAAATATAACATAAACAGAACTAGCACTCCTTAAAATAATATTCCCTAAACAAACAAACAAAAACAAAAATAAATTCTGCAAGATTGGCAAACTGATTAGAACACACATGGAGTTCTTATGGAGTGTTAGAACATTAAAGTACAAAGCCAAATAACCCCAAGTGTCTAAAGCACCCATAGGAGTCATTCATTGCCAGCTTCAGTTTCTGAGCCAGCACCCCTTTATCTATCAGGTGAAATCTTCTGGAATGTATTGATTATCAGAATGGCTTACTCAAAGTAGAAGCTTTCCATGTCACCAGACAGCATCTGAGAATCATAACACAGATGTTTCCACTTTGCTACAACCTGAACCCCTGATGTCTTCACAAGTGAAGTTGAAAAATGCCTTGAGTTAAGACTTAAGACTTGTGTGTGCTCTGTAACTTTCAATGAAACTTTGGACCATGTCACTGGGGACAACCTGAGTCCATGTTCCTGGGCCATGGTCACTCACATTAGGCTCAAGGATAAGCTATACATCATTCCCTTAAAGTGAGAGCTGTGTTTGGTTTTTGAGGCATACATGAGTACATTTACATGCTAATGCAGCTCTGCTGACAATTTGAAACACTCTGGGCCACTTGTACTACCCAGATTTTAATTTCTTTGGACCACTGTATTTATTATACCACACAAAGAAGGTGAAGGATAAAACTGTATCTTGCTCTTTATTTTTATCATTTTGAAATATACATAAATTTTCAAGAAAACAAGCAGAATTTATTCAATATGCCATTCATCTCCATTCACTTCTTGGTAACCAGTCTTCTTCCAACTTACTCTATCTTTAATCAGTTAAACCCTCTAGACCATTTACTTCCCAATATGCAATAACTTTGGTATGATAAGACTATTGTCACACAAAACTAAACAGCCACTATCAATTCATAAAACATAACATTGAAAGAATGCAAATGAAGATGTTAAATGTACAAGAAGTATATCAATTAAAAACTTTTCAGAATAGAGAAGGAATACTTCAAATGGGCTGACTATGCAATGACACATGATGGGTGAGGAATAACATCAGCATGAGACCTGTCAACAGATGTGCAGAGACAAGGAGAAGAAACTGTCCATTCTAAATTACTTACTTTACTGTTTCTTGAAAGAGTGTTCCACACCAAACAGTTTCTTTAGGGCCTCTGTGACATTCTTATTCCTCAGACTGTAGATTAGTGGGTTCAACAGAGGGGTGAGTATTGTGTAAAACACAGACACCACCATGTCCTTCTCAGGGGTGTGGAAGGAGGCAGGGAGCATGTAGGTGTAGACAGCAGCACCATAGAAGAGGATGACCACAGTCATGTGGGAGGAACAGGTGACCAGGGCCTTCTTTCTGCCCTCTGCTGAGTTCATCCTGTGAACAGTGAGGAGGATGCATGAATAGGAGCTTGAGATGACTGTCACAGGGATGAGGAGCATGAGCACACAGCACAGGTACATGAGGGTCTCATAGAGCTGGGTGTCTGAGCAGGAGAGCTTTGTCACAGCAGGAACCTCACAGAAGAAGTGATGGATCTCATGGGATCCACAGAATGGGAAGGTCATGGTGACAGGAGTGAGCATGAAGCCATCCAGGGATCCCAGGAACCAACAGACAGACATCAGGAGGAGACACACTCTACGGTTCATGAGGACAGGATAACGGAGTGGATGGCAGATGGCCACATAGCGGTCATAAGACATGGCAGCCAAAAGGAAATATTCTGAACCTCCTAGTGTCAGGTACAGGAACATCTGTATCCCACAGGCAGCTGCTGAGATCTTGTGGCTCCCAAGGACCTGGTCCATGAGCATCTTGGGCACAGTGACAGAAATGTACATCATGTCCATGAGGGACAACTGGCTGATGAAAAAGTACATGGGTGTGTGGAGGCGGGTGTCAAAGTGTATCAGAAGGATCAAGAGGGCATTCCCAGACAAGGCCATCAGGAAAACCAGAAGTGTGACCACAGCAAGTAGAGCAGGGTGTTTGGATTGACTGAAGAATCCAACCAGGGTGAAATCTGACTGTCCAGTGTAGTTGCTCATCCAGATAATGATGTTCATGGGTGCCTCCTAAGCAAACAAGAATGCTTTGGGATTAGTGGCTGCTTACTGATATGAGTACAAGCCTAATGTACTAAAAAAGTTCCCTCAGCCTATAGATCTGTGAATCATAATTTACCTAAATTGAGCCATTTAAAAAAGCAAGAATTCACACTTGTATTTCTACCCACTACAATTCAGACAAAAGCTACCATGGTTCATGGTCATGATTTTTCTTGATGAAAAATACTGTCCTTTATCAAAAAGTTCTTGAAATTATCAGTGTAATTTTTTGCTACTAACAAAAATAGTGAATCATTAACCAAAGAAACACACCGAAAAATCAAATAAAATCCAATGCAAATAAGCAAAAACATTAATAAGAATGTTAATGAATGAAGTTATTCTTAAGAATTGTTTTGAATTTGCTTTTATTATTAACACATTATGACATGCACTCTCCATTTTCATATTCATTGAATAATGTGAATTTTAGAATAATATTGTAAGAGATTATAATTGAAAAATACATACTTTCCACTTAATATTAAATTAGAAATTTCTTACATGTGTTTCTTTTGCTAGATAAATGTTCTTTCAATATACACTCACATAAACATAGTCATATGAAAATATAGATAGAGCATTACATAGGACATGCTTGCTCTTCTAATGCTGGTTAGACTGAGATAATGAGAAGTCTCACCCTTTTCTGGTCTGCTTCTCCCAGTTCATCTCCTCACAGGGTCCACCATTGACTTTAAACTTCAGCAGGAGGCAGAGGATTCAGCAGTCGGGTTGCCAGGCTGGATTGTGGCAGCAGCATCTCTGTGGACTGTCAGCCACTTCTTCATGGAGTCTGAAAAGCAGAGAAAATATGGCCATGACATGTCCCTGATATTCCCCTGGCTCCATGCTCACAGCCTGCCTCTGTGTTAGATGCAATTATATAATGTATATATATATATATATGTGTGTGTGTGTGTGTGTGTGTGTGTCTGTGTGTGTGTGTGTGTGTATCTGTCTGTTTATCTGTCTGTCTGTCTGTATATTCAAGAACACATTAATTTTGATTGCATTAAACAATGTAAGTGTTCATCTGTGCTGGTAAAATAGTACATATTTCAATTAAATTTGAAGGTCATTTCTCTGGGTTCTAAAACATAAGCTTTCTTCATTCTCCTTAAGGTTACCTGCTGACTTAATTCATATTTGTGAACACAGAGAGCAAGGACCAGGGAGGCTGCCACAGTCTATGAGAATTGCTGACCAGTGTTTGCTGGGTGAGTGGAGGTCAGGGGCAGGTGAGGGGCAGGAGGTGTGCTGGGAAGGTGGCACACTCTGTTAAATGGGGAACACTGGCATCAAGGCACCCAGAGAGCAGGGAGATCAGGAAGGTTGTGTCTGCACAAGGCTCAGGACCAGCAGCTGGCTTGCCCTTACACATTCTGTGAGTTTGATTTCATGTGAAGAGCTTGGTGTATGTTAACACTGGGTATTACTCACGGTGAAGACAGAGAAATGACAAAGCATCTTCCCCAGCCAGCAGCATCCCTGAACCACCCTGTGCTTCCACAGGAGTCACCACGTTTTCTCCTTACAGTGGAGAAGCTCAGGGTCTCAGGGCATCTGCCTCACATCACCCAATAACGCACAGCATGAATGCTTTACCTATGAGTAGGCACAGAGTGGGTACCTGCCTGGGTTCTATGGGAAACAACATTTTCCCATGAAAATGTGTAGTTTTTTTTTAGACCACCCACAGTCTGTTTTATATGATGAGACATAAATAAAATTAAGCATTTTTGACATTACATAGCCCCCAATTGTTACCCACAATGGAAGTTAAATAAACAGCAAAAAAGAAAATTTTGGAAAACTAATGGATTGTAATCTGGACACCAAAAATACAGAGAGAAGGGTGGGGTGTTGGCAGATGCCTACTATAATCTTATCACTTGTGAGACTGGGGTAGGTGCTCCAGTGAATCAAGTGAAATGAAATCAAGGCAAGCTTGCTGTGTGTGTGTGTGTGTGTGTGTGTGTGTGTGTGTGTGTGTGTGTGTGTGTGTGTGTTTAACACATATTCCTTCATCGGTGACTTAGAAAAAAATTTCAGTAAGAATCACTAAAGTGAAGCTTTAGGAAGATGCTGGGTGTGGTAGTGCACTCCTTTAATCCAGCACTAGGGAGGCAGAGGCTGGTAGATCTCTTAGTTCAAGGCCAGCCTGGTCTACAAAGCAAGTTCTGGACATCCTGAAAAACCCTGTCTCAACACACCAAAAATGAGAGAAAAGTCAGCAGAATTTTTTTCTCCATGTAAAAATAGAGAATATATGATAAAAGATACCTCTTGAACAACAAACAGACTGTCTAGGGTCTACCCTGTACTGGGCATTCTCTCCTGTCAGGTTTACTCACCATCAGATGCAGCTGCAGCCTGGGTCATAGGAGCCAAGGGACAGTAGCTGGTTAAGTGCAGAATGAACAGGAGGCAAGTGACATCATCCTTGGCTGGACCCTGCTCATTCCTGGATAAAGATTGTGTTAATAACTCCCCTGTGGCACTTTAAGGAAAAATGTAACTAAGTGAGCCAGGGATGGTGACAGAAACCTCTGCCATAGGCTCATTTACCCTTCAGTTTTGTTAAAGTAGAAAGTCATAGCCAGTATTGACCATAGCCTGGACTATCACCATCATAAAGAGTAATCTGGTCCAACATGAGTTAGTTATTGTATGTTCAGGCCCTTGTTCACTATGCAGAATTCTATTCCCTCCTATTCTCTCTTTGTCTCTGTCTCTGACTCTGTGTCTGTCTGTCTGTCTGTCTGTCTGTCTGTCTCTCTCTCTCTCTCTGTGTGTGTGTGTGTGTGTGTGTGTGTGTGTGTGTGTATGGGTTCATATAAACTTTCAGTAGATTTTGTGATGTTATATTTTATACCCAGATAGCAGGGACCCCCCAAAAGACCACCATGGAGATCAAATACCATATGTAAAAGCAAAGAACCTTTATTTCAAGCTCAAGCTTGGTCTCTCTGTCAGTCCAAAGCAGTGGTGACAGCAGAGAGCCCGGAACCTGGGAGGAGTGGGGGTAGGTTTCTACTGTAGTAGAGGTAGAGGTGAGGGGGTTTCCAGTGTTCAGGATGCTGATTGGCTGACATTTGTCTAGGGGTGTCTTGGCAAAGGGGAATTAGGTGTGTGCTGGGCTCAGGTATCTGGTGTTCTTATCTAACAGTTGGAATGTTTGCAGTGTCTGGCATTTCCCCTTAGATGCTGGTCCTCCCTGGGTGGGGCAGCTTATGGCTTTTCCTAGACGTGGATGCTGCCTGCCAGTAAACTGAAACTCAGGCCTATTTTTGTTTTTTTAGCTGATTTTTATTAAACCTGTCATGACAGCTGTGTGGTTCATTTACCCTGGGCCCCACAGTAATCTTTCAAAGGTCTGGAGTTCAAAGCTTGGGTTCAGTTTCCCTTACTATTATGTCTCAGACTGACTGACCAGAGGCCCCTTCGTTCATGTACCATTTTGCCTTCTCCCCATCACGTCATGGCTGTGTTCTGCTGTCAGTCAGAAGCCATGTTCATTGGAACTGCATTGCATTCAAATGTTCAGTTAGTTTTCTTTAAATAGTGACCTGAAAATTATAGAATGACCACAAATACAGATGGCTTAGATGAAAATGACAATATATATAATTACCATCAGTGGGACAAAAGTCTCACTTTAGAAAGTGACACCTTCCCTTAAACTGCACACATCTGTGAAGTGTAAACTGTGTAGTTGACGATGCACAACAGGGAAGAAGATCGATCCACCTCAGCACTCTTGATCCTGCAGCCAAATTGTTCTGTACTTTTTCTGAGTGCTGAAGGTTTCTGATCGTGTTCCCAGGTTATGTGGTGTTCCCATTCCATCCTCTGGTCACACAGTGTCCTCTGTTCATCAGGCCACACTTCTGAGCTCAGCCCTCCCATGTTCCCAGGGCTTTAACCTGCAGATGGAGCAGGGTCTTGACTCATTCCACACTTGGGTTGAGTGAAGGCACTGAGTGGACTTCAGCAGGGGAGGGGAAGAAAAGGGGACTTTCCCTGTTGCTGCTGGTCTGGGCTATCTGCATCAACTGTAGGTGACAGAGGCTCTGTGGGACTCCAGGCTGTGTCCAGCCCCCAAGGCAGCTGACTCAGCACTCTAAGTACACAGATGCCTTAGGTGTGCATGGTGTCAGGGTGTGGCCCCCAGTAGATTATAAAATTCAGCATTTAACGCACATCAAGGGGCACATGCAGCTACCAAAGTGACAACATTCCACCCCAATGTCACCTGCCTGCCCTACAGATAGATCATCACTCCTGTTTGACCCATGTCCTGCGTAAACATCTTCAGCTTGAAATGTGAAGGCTTTTTTAGAGATCTGGAAACTAATTCATGAGGATCTTAGTTGGAGAAGGGAAAAAATGATAGTGTCTTCTGTGGGATGTCTTTCTGTAGGATGTGAATGTGTATTGCTCTCATTGGTTGATAATAAAGCAATTTTGGCCAATGGCGAGACAAGATAAGCTAAAACAGTACAATCAAACTGAGGTCAGAAATGAAGAAGGGTGGAGTCAGAGCAGAACCCAGCCAACCTCAGAGGAAGCAAGATATGTAGAAAATGAGGAAATAAGCCACCCACCATGTAGCAAAGCATAGATAAGAAATATGGTTTCATCTAAATATAAGAGCTAGCCGGTAATAAGCGTGAGCCACCGGCCAAGCAGTTGTAATTTATGCAAGCCTCCGAGTGATGATTTGGGAAGTGACAGCAGAATGGGGCAGGACAGAGAAAAGCCTCCATTTACCAGTGTCATCAAACAACCAAATCCTATGTAATTCAAAGTTATGAACCCATTCCACAAAGTGGGTGTGTCATAGAATACAACAGAAACAGTCCATGGAAGTAAGGGAAGCTTATGCACAGTAAGATCTGAGCAGAAATACACAGAACTGATTGTTGTTCCTCGTGATTCCCTGGCAATGGGAAATGTGCTGTTCCTGACTGTGCACCTCACCTGCCTCCTTCTGAAGAGAGTTTGCTAGGAAGTCTTTCTTCCTTCATGTTCAAAGTGTTGTAAGGTTCTCAGAGGTTTAGTGAGGCTGACAAGTGTTTATAGCTTTAGTGGCAGTCAATGAGACATGACTGACTGGCTGCTTCTAAATCTGATTTCCTTCAAGTGTTTCACCCTATCCCTAATGTCCACAGTAATTGGCTCCCTCCAAACAGGAATTCAGCTTGTGTTCATGCATTTTTCTCCAGAGAAACAAATGTTAAAATGAAGTAGTAACAGGGCATTTTTAGTAAAATGAGGATTTCCATAGAGTAAGGCTTACCTCTAAATTAAGATGGCTAAATGATTCCAGAATTCAAATAATAAATACAAGGCTAAAAAAATCCTCAAAAAGTCACAGAAGGTTTGAGTAACTTACATAAAATATGTAACTATGAGCCTTAATGATCATTAAGTGATGTTAAACAAAATTGTAAAGTCAAAGTTCATTCGAACTCTTATTTAAATTATGGGAGTCCTATAAAGTTACTGATATGTTCTAGCAAACACTGCAAGGGCTGACTTAGTGAAAAACGATAGTGGCATTTGCCCTCCAACACTTTATTTAAACATTTTCAAAGTTTGAAAGTTCAAGACTGACGAAACTGACCTTCTGGGTGTTGGCTAACCATCCTTGAATATCAGTAACTGAGGGGGCCAGTTCTCATCTATCACCAGAGTAATGCAAGAAAATTCATGAATGCAGGGAGGCCTTAGGGAAAGTTCTTATATATCTGAGGGCTAGACTTTTTCTAGCTGAGGAGTAATAATAAGGAAACTCACACTTTCAGAGGACAACTTTCTCTTTTACTTCAACTTATGACATCCTCTCTCTTAAAATCTCTCTCTAAAAATACCTGTCTCCACACAGTCACATCTCTTTACATACAACTACATTTTAAACACACACACACTTACACAGTCCCCTCTTCTCTCTGACAATCTCTCTTGCTATCTCTCCTGCCTAGCTATTCATGTTCTCTTCTCAGCTCCTTCTGTGCACGCACGCACACATGCACGCACGCACTTACTTTCCACAATTCCTTCACATAGCTCTTCCTTCGTGGCAGCAGCTCTACCCAGTTCTACTCAACCGTCTCTCTCTCTCTCTCTCCACACCACTGCTTCTCTCTTATAGCCAATCTCTGGACAATTATAAATTACACCTTCAGGCCCCTACCCAATCTCACGACACAAGATAAGTCATGTAGTTCTCTTGGGCTAGTAATGTCACATTGACTCATGCACATAGCTCTAAGTTGGCAAGGAATCCCAGATAGTAAACAATTGGCTGAACCTAGAGCATTCAGGGTACATGCAGAAAGAGATCTACTGCAGGAGCTATAGCTCAGTGTGAACAGCCTGGCCTTGGTTTAGCAATAAACAACACCTGGGAATTAGTCTTTGTGTATTTTCTGTAGGGGCAGCTTAGTCTGTTTTGAACTTGTTCTGAAGTCCAAAATTAGCTGTCTGTGTAAAAGGCTGCCTTCGTGACGGAGAATCCTATGTCAGTCTGAGTAATGTAAAATATCCTAGTATTATTTCTATACATCAAAATTATATAGTCTAAACAGAAATCATCTTCCAGAACATCCACAGCTATCTGTGCTCAATAAGTGTAAAGCCCACTACCTATGGGCTTTTGAAAGAACCCTGCAGCTGTTCTTATTAGGGAGGCACAGCAGTGGTGTGCATAACTAAGTGTAACTAAGAAAGTTACAGACAGAGAACATCCAGCCATTTATAGTCAATAACCCCACGGCTTTGCCAAGTGGGGCCCCCAACAGGGAATCCATTCATCTGGGGGTGGTCGACCTGTTACACACTAGTGGTCACTGCCGTACATTCCCATGGGCCCCCCTGTGCTGTGGGACGGTCTGTATGTCAAATTGCTCTGATTGGTCAATAAATAAAACACTGGTTGGCCAGTGGCCAGGCAGGAAGTAGGTGGGACAAAGAGAGAGGAGAATTCTGGGAAGTGAAAGGCTGACGCGGAGAGACACTGCAGCCGCCGCCATGACCAGCAGCATGTGAAGATGCCGGTAAGCCACCAGCCACGTGGCAAGGTATAGATTTATGGAAATGGTTAATTTAAGATAAAAGAACAGTTAGCAAGAAGCCTGCCACGGCCATACAGTTTGTAAGCAATATAAGTCTCTGTTTACTTGGTTGGGTCTGAGCAGCTGTGGGACTGGCGGGTGACAAAGATTTGTCCTGACTGTGGGCAAGGCAGAAAAACTCAAGCTACAAATGGCGCCCAACGTGTTGGCAAGAGTTTCCACCTAAAACCTGAGAAAAGATTCTAAAACGGAACTAAAAACAGCTTCCTAATTGTCTCTCTCAAATGAGCGGCAGCCTGCCGGTTTGAACTACTGGCGGGTTCCTAGCATGCAAGCTCGATCTGCAGTATGGCGGGAATGAGGCCTCTGCAAGTGGCACATTAAGCTGCATGGTGGATTTAGCCTTTGCTAGTACAAAAAAAAAGAGGTTTCTGGGCTACACGCTGCTTGGATAAAAGCACAGACCCACGATGGCTCCCAGAGCTGGCGAAAAACGTACCACCGCCATGTTGGGAAGTTGAAGTGGGTGGAGCCAGCAGCCACAGCGCAGTTTCAGGCTTAAAAGGCTGCAGTTTAAAGCAATAGGCTCAAGGTAATATAAAACATAAGCCACATAAAGATGGCTACCACACAGAGAATCTGGATTATGTTCTCTTTGATATTCGTAACTGAAGAGAAACATTTGATTGCAAAAGGTGTTGAGTTATGCCAAAATGTGTGTTTTAAAGGTACCTTAACTTCAAAATTTGGATGTAAGGATATGTTGCTTTGGAAAGGAGGCTCTGCTTTTGTTTCCACAGAAAGCCAGAGGCTATGGATTTGTTCCAGATTAAGATACATCAGGTTTGACCAGCCAAGACCACCTGAAAGGTCTCCGATGACACCGTGGCCCAGATGATCCAACATCCAGAATCATTTCAAGGCAACTGGCTCAGACGATACGGTCTCACGGACTACTCCATGATCCTAAAATTTTCTTTGTGTCCCCATAAGATACAGCGCCCCCCTCCAGCAGGAAGTAGTAAGAGAAGCTACGCCCAAATTCCCAAATATACCAAGCTGACTTTGGAGATGTGTAAAAGTTAAAACCTTCCTTTTAAAAAAAAGAAAGGGGAAGTGCTGTGGGACGGTCTGTATGTCAAATTGCTCTGATTGGTCAATAAATAAAACACTGGTTGGCCAGTGGCCAGGCAGGAAGTAGGTGGGACAAAGAGAGAGGAGAATTCTGGGAAGTGAAAGGCTGACGCGGAGAGACACTGCAGCCGCCGCCATGACCAGCAGCATGTGAAGATGCCGGTAAGCCACCAGCCACGTGGCAAGGTATAGATTTTTGGAAATGGTTAATTTAAGATAAAAGAACAGTTAGCAAGAAGCCTGCCACGGCCATACAGTTTGTAAGCAATATAAGTCTCTGTGTTTACTTGGTTGGGTCTGAGCGGCTGTGGGACTGGCGGGTGACAAAGATTTGTCCTGACTGTGGGCAAGGCAGGAAAACTCTAGCTACACCCCTGCACTTGAAGGCCTATACCAATGTGGACAGAGGCATTAAAGGGGCAGTAATTTTTACCTTGGTCCTTCAAGATCATCAAAGTCTCGTGGGGACTTAGGACATCTTTCAAAAGGTCTCACAGTTCTAGGGTGTCACTTGTCCTCTTGATGAGGAGGCCATATAGATATAGAAATGATGGGATAAAAGGGCAGATTATTGAATCTACTTTGAAAAGAAAGAAGGGAGGATATGGATATGATATGATGAAATGGTAGATTACTGAATCTATTTTTAAAAAGCAACTACCTGTTTTAAATATTTGACATTGCATTGGATTTTTGCATATTGTTTTAGTGCTGAGAGGCTAGCAGTGCCACATTTACAACCAGCTCTGGATGGATATTCTTTGCCTAACCCTCTTCTTTGGAGGAGATAGGGATGCTGCCAGAAGCTGTCAGGTCTCTCTATCATTAAACATTTAAAATGCCATATTTTGCAGATCTCTGAAGCGTTTGAGGACTGTCTATTAGGTATATCTGAATAAACAAATTTTATTTCTAGTTGCTTGTTTTAAGCTTAACTTTGAAAACATGTACATTGGACTATGTAAGGTTTATCCTTGTAAATTATATTAGTACTTATCACGGTTATAATTAAAGAATTTGATCATCTACAAAATGACTATTAACTCTTATCCAGGGACTGGTGGGACCAGGTGCAGAGATCCCCAGCCAAACCACAGGTGGAGCTCCAGTAGTCCAATTGGCGGGAGAGAGGAGGGATTATATGAGTAAGAGATAATTGAGACCATGATTGGAAAAATCACAGAGACAAATAGCCAAACTAGCAGAAACACATGAACTGTGAACCAATAGCTGAGGAGCCTCCATGGAACTGGACCAGACCCTCTGGATAAGTGAGACAATTGATGAGTCTGAACTGTTTTTGGGGCCCCCAGGCAGTGGGACCCGGGACCTGTCCTTGGTGCATGGGCTGGCTTTTTGGAACCTAGGGCCTATGCTGAAATACTTTGCTCAGCCTTGGTGCAGGGAGGAGGGGACTGGACCTGCCTCAACTGAATCTACCAGGCTGGGCTGAATCCCCAGAGGAGACCTTGCCTTGGAGGAGGTGGGAATGGAGGGTCGATTTGGGGGGAAGGCTGGAGGGTGGGAAGAGGGAGGAGGGAGGACAGGGGAATCTGTGGCTGATATGTAAAATTAAATTAGTTATAAAATAAAAAATATTTATAAAAATGACTATTAACTTGTTGTCCTTAACAATCTATACTACTTTAGCAGCTCTCATAAGATTAGGACTTTACATTCCATTCCTGTCAGAATAAATATCAAAATAAAACTTTCTATTCATAGACAATGGGCTCAGTAAAGAAACCAAAATACCTATACTGTGGGTTAAAACAGAACCAGTGTGTTCCAAACTAAGGCTGTCTCCTAAGAAGACAAGGAGAAGTGACAGGGGAAAGATCCCCAGGGCCAAAATGGGAACAGGAGAAAAGGGAGCCTATGAGTTTGGGTGTGGCCCATGAGAGTGGCCAGAGGGAGCACAGAGGCCAGCACTTCCCTTGGTAAAAATTGGGGGCCTCTGCCCAAATGCCCAACTCTGGGAAAAGGACCCTCTCAGGGGACCAGGCATTCCATGATAGAATATATATTTCATTTATCAAATAGCTTATTTGTCAAACATATGTTACCACTTACCTAAGTTCTCTAGAAGATTGGTGTTGAACACTTGGCTGTAGGGGTAAGAATCTCAGGCTCACCTAGGCCCATGGTCCAGACAAATTCCTCCCACCTGCAATCCCATAGCTACTTATAAAAATTACTCAGAGACTTATATATTAATTACAAACGGTTTGGTCTAGGACTCAGGTTTATTACTAGCTAGCTCTTACGTCTTAAATTAACCCATTTCTATTCATCCATGTATCTCCATGTGTCTTGTGACTTTACCTGTGTTGCATTACATCTTGCTTCGCCGGGCAGCTCTCAGTGTCTTCTCTGACCTTACCTTTCTCCTCCCTGTATCTCTGCTTGGATTCCCAGCCTGACTCTAAGCTGCCTTGCCATAGGCCAAAGCAGCTTATTTATTAGCCAATAGGAGCAACACATATTCAGAGCATACAGGAAGACCATCCCACTCACTTCCCCTTTTCTGTCTAATCAAAATGGAAGGTTTTCATTTTAATATAGTAAAATTACAATAACAAAACAGTTTTCATGCAGGAATTACAGTTATAGTATCTAGTCTATTTGTATTTAGCAAAATTAAAGAAAATAGTCTATCATCTATCCTATTTTTAGGAGTCTAAAGTTTAATACATAATTTACCTTTTATCATGACTAAGAAATACTATAATTATAACTGTCTAGTCTTCAACTCCATCAAAGACCCCAGAAGGATATAATATTACCTGAGTAAACAGAAAGTCCATTGCAAGAAACTTCCATAATTCTAGAAATGAGAAAGACATCTGGCTGCCTGTATAGTTAACTGAAGTTTTTCTGTAACATTGAGGCACCCATCTTCAGCCCAGAGGCCCAAAGTATCTGACAGATTTTTCAGTGAAACAGGAAATTGAAAGAAATGTTCACCTATTTTAGCAATTAGTTGCATTCTTCTGTGTCCTGAAGAATGTGTGGCAGTTTCTTCTTGTGAGGCAGGAACCTGAAGGACCATCTTGCCTTGGTTTGGCAAAGTTCAGTGGTCACTTTCCTGTGGGTCCTGCGTGTCTAGTTTGTATAACATACTGTCAAGCAATCCAGGCAAGAGAAGTTTCTTACCCAAATGGTCAGTTTTGTTAAGAAGAAGATAAACTCCATATGGAGTTTCTTTGATGCCCATCATCCTCTTTGAAGTAAACTGGAGCTGCCAGGAGCAGATGTTCTTACTGAAATGTCTAAGTTTTTAAAACATTTTAAATGCCATATTCTGTGGATCTATGAAGTGTTTGAAGATTACCTATCTAATTGAAATATATGTTTGCATATCTAGAAAACTAACATGACTAGAAATTTGATTATTATAGATGACTATTAATCTGCATTTCTTAGTGATACATTACAATTTTAAATGAGTTGCACAATCATAATATCTTTAACAAGAGTAGAAATATACATTCAATATAACAAAATTGACGATTTGTATCAATAAACCAAAATCCATACCAATGTAAAGTATTTTGAGATTAACAGTTGTTTTTTGGATTAAAGTAGATTCGGTAATCTACCCATTTTTATTATTTCTATATCACATCCTCCTTCTTTCTTTAGAAAGAGATTGACTGTGACCATTAATCATTATAATCAACCCATTTTAAATAAAAACAAACATCTATAAACAATGTTTTGGGATTTGGGGCATAACTTTTCATACTACTTTTTGCTGATTGGGGGCACTGGCAATCTTCTGAGGATCCTGAGAAAATTTAGAATTATGGTCAAGTCTTGACTGTAGTAACCTGTAAGGCTGCATCATCTCATCCAGCTGCCTTGAAGCTGTTTCCGATGTAGATCATCTGGGCCATAGATCCCACTGGAGACCTATCAGGGCAGTCTAACTTGATGGAATGATACTAAGCTGGAAGGAATCCACAGCTTCTCATCCTCTGTGGAAACAAAAGCAGAGCCTCTTTTCCAAAGCAACATATCCTTAGGCCCAAATTTTGAAATCAAGATACCTTTAAAATATTTATGTTGGTTTAACTTAGCAGCCTTTGCAATCAAATATCTTTCTGCACTTAGCTCATTAACAGTCATAAAATTCAAAGAAAACACAATAATATATGTAATCCAGACTTTTCTGTGTATTTTCTGTCTTCATGTGTCTTATTTCTTTTACATGACCTTTACTGTCTCTTTAAAGATTTTATTTTTTAGAACTATTTATTTCTTTATATAACTGCCTATACTCCTTTTTCTCTCTATTCCAAGCCTGTGTAAATTTTTACATACACTGTAAACCATTTAGAGTTTTTTTTTTCCATCTGAATCTGTCTCATTGTATATCTGAAATCCTTTTCTGACCAGGAGAGTTTTTACATTTTTAAGCTGCCTGGCTAGGACCGAAGCTGTGGTTTTGGCTGATGGCTCCTCTCTGCTCCGTTTTTCACATGGTGGGGGTACGCTTACTGCCAGTTCTGGGAGCTATGTTCACCACCAAATCTGGGAAACTGTGGGTCTATGCCTCCACCAAACAGCATATAGCCCAGAAACCTTATAGCAACAACTAAATCTGCCACACAGTGTCCTGTACGGCTTGGAGATGCCTCTGTGTTCTGTGGCTGGAATCTGCCACACTGTGCTCAAGCTCAAATGCTGTGGCATCTCTGTACTGTGGCCCGCATGAGAGAGCAAGCTAGGAAGCTGCTCTTTGCTTTCTTTTATAATATTTTTTTAAGCTCTTTCAGGTTTTATGTGGAAATTCTTGCCACCACATCTGGGAGCCAATTGCAGGGGGAGGTTTCTCAGTCTGCCTGGGCCCATGGTCTGGACAGAGCTCTTCCACCTGCAATTAATTACAAACTGTTTGGTGTATGGCTCAGACTTCTTACTAGATAGCCTTTACATCTTAAATTAACCCATATCTACTAATCTATGCTTTGCAAAGACATGAGAACTTAGGTATAAATCTCTAAGTTGGCTTTTGTTAATCTGACTAGATCTTTATAACCTTAAAATTTTATCACCATATAAAATATATTCTAAATCAGAGTTGAATCACATGTATGTTTACATTTATATCATCATACAAAAGTCCATACCACTCCAAAATATTTGAGACTTTTTGCTTTCTTAGTCTAAAAGGAGATACAATGAACAGAGAGCTCGTTAGGACTAAGAAGTGTACTCTTTGACCTTAGTAAAAGATGGCTGCCAGCCACATGGCTGCCTACATCATGATGAGGTCACCAGCCAAGATGGAGGAGAGACATGTGGTTGCTGTTTAAAAACATGTTTTCCTAAACAGTAGTTACATGCATGTATACAGAGTTGAATTCAAGTTACATACACGCACATGCAGAGTTAAATCCAGCTTACATTCACACATACAGAGTTAAATCCAAGTCATATATATATGTGTACACACACACACACACACACACACACACACACACACACACACACACATTAAACAGGAGTTGAATAAGTAAAAAGAAAGGGAACATTGGTGTATGCTGAGTAAGCCAAAGCTGGCTTCCCCATTTCTGACTCCTGTGTTGTAGCAAACACAGAAGACAGGACATTTAGAGAGGGAGGGCACACAGACACAGGCAGGTCTTGGAACAAAGAAAAAGAAAGAAAATGGAGAATTCTTTCTCAGGTCCCTGAATGTCTGGTCCAAGGTATACTGAGGCCAGATTTGATTTGAGAGGAGTGGTCAGTGTGTCTCCAGACGGTATCCCGAGGGAGCGAGGAAGTATGTGACAGTTCCCAAGCATGAGGCAGAGGAAGACTGAGTGGGCAAAATGAGTGCTTGAGAAAGGAAGCCTCACGTCCAGGGGAATGGTCAGAGGCAGCTAGTCCTGCCAGAGACCTAATTGCCGGTATTGGTTGGAAAGCAAGGCTGTCAGTGAATGAGAAAGCATTCTTGTGGCAGGTGGAAGAGAACAGATCTGTTGTGGGTGGAGCAGGCAGGTAGGGGCCCTGTGGGAAGTGAGTACCTTTTGGCCGGCCCTGCCAAGGTATGCCACTAAGCAAATACGACACACCTAGCAGGGTTAGTGCAAGAGGTTTATTGGAGGAGGGAGAGAGTGAAAAAGTGAAAGTCCTACATCAGAGTGGAGACTTGAGAGAGGCAGGCCGGCAAGCGGAAGAGAAGCAGCAGAGAACAGAAGAGGCAAGAGAGGAAGGAGAGACAAAGAAGATGAGCTGTGCCTGGCAGGCAGTAGTAAAGGGTGCACATGTCACACAGCTGACAGTGGAAAGAGATCTGGTGACAGGCAAGGCTGTAACTGCTTTGACTGCAGAGGCAGGCTGCTGCTGTGGCTGCAGAAACCAACACTGGAATTCTTTAATGAAAGAAGCAATCAGATGTATAAGAACCCATTTTTTTTTTCTATTTGAGAGAGTTCACTTAATGAAAAGGAGACATGCAGCTTAACAGGCTTCATAGCTAGCAGAAGCTGAGTGGAAGAACAGGAAGAAAAAAAACAGATGGAGGGCTTGGAGAGAAGATACAAGAAAGCATGGACATAGGGCACACCCTTCCATCTATTTCATCACTGGCAGAAGTTGCAAGGGTCCTCTAAGATATTGGGATGCAGGGTACTATTAAGCGACCATTTGGATTGATATATAAGGGGTGTTGGAACCAGATTTGACTGCAAAGGCAGATAACTGGAGCCCTTAAGTCAGGTGCTAGGTGTAGAGGTCTGCAGTTTTCCAAGAGGCATCTCAGAGGGGAGCTTGGAGGTATGGTTGATGACATAGTTCTCATGAGTAAGGTAGAAAAATAAGATCCAAAGCCTTAACATTTCTAGAGTCTCAGGAATCCAGGGAAGATCGAATTGAGCAGGCACAAGCTGTTCAGTGTATAGTCACACAAAGCACAGGATCCTAGAGCTCTGATGCTGTGAGAGACCTGGTTGCCTGGTAGCAGGGCTTAGGGGTGGGGCCAAAAGGCAAGAAACTATGCTTGAGAGATGAAGCCTCACTCTCTGGAAAAGTCCTGGGGTTGAATGTTGACAGAAGGGTGGCCTTAAAGGCCATGGTTGGGTGTTTCTCTGCCTCCAGGAACACCAGAGGGGGGCCAGACCCTCAACAGTCACTCCCACAAGTCCAGGGAAGCCTTTACTCTGACCCAGAGAAGGGGATCATAGCAATCATTCTGGTGTTGGATGGAGATCTCAGTCATCGGTTAGATGGAAGTGAGGCTGTTGTAGGCAGCATGGGAATAGGATCCTGGCATGCCTCAGACCACGTGTGGGCTGCAGGGACTTCCTGGAAAGCCTGCCAGAGTCTCTGGCACCAATGTTGTAGTTTACAGTTGGTGGGAGAGACAGTCATACCATACAACAGGACTACGTGGGAGGTTTATATGGCAGACTGGATGGGGCACAGTGGCAGCCTCTGGGGGTGAGAGTGGAGTAGAGTGAAAGGTGGGAGGAGCTTGTCTTATAAGGGAGTGGTTGTAGCTGATGATGTAGTCTGTCAGGACCCTAGAGAGCAGGCCAGCATAAGTGCCTGAATACTAACAGAAGGCGTGTGGTCAGCAGAAAGTATACACTTGTATGAACATTTTTAATTTAAAAAGAGAGAAAATTGCTCAAATTTAATATTCTCTGTCTTGCTTTGTTTTGTATTGAAACTGAACCTCTCCGTGTAGCCCTGGAAGTCCCTATGTAGACCAGGCTGGCCTTAACCTCACAGGTTCACTTGCCTCAGCCTCCTGCGTGCTGCATTAAAGACAGGCATCACCACACCTGGACTTTCAAATACAATATTCTAATCATCAATACTAATGATTTTGTGTAATTTCATACAACTGAGAGAATAACTCAAGAATACTCTTGCCATAACATCAGAGCACGCTGCACCACCGCCCGTTTAGTTAGCATTCCTATGGTTTCAGGTGTGTCTTTAGGCTTTTGATCTGTGTGTAATGATTTTCCTTCTTAGGAACTTTTCTGTGTCTTCACATTGTTTTTACTTCTTGTATTTATTCATAAACCACTTCACATATACACATCAACTCTTGGCTATTATATGTATGGAAATATATATTTTGTGTGATTTTTATTTGCCATTTATTTTTAAAAGGTGGCTTAAATGTTTGTTTGTTTATTTATTTATTTATTTATTTATTTATTTATTTATTTATTTATTTATTTATTTATTCTGCAAAGACATCTAGATCTCTTTCTTTTCTTTCTGTCTTTTTTTTTTTTTTTTGGTTTGGTCTCGTAAGGAAAACTTGAGTTTAAAGATACATACCCCGCTTCATTTAGGGAATTTTATCTTGCATCCAATGCCATACATATATTAGTGGGATTAGTAGAAGCTATGGAAACAAATGCAAACTCACCTTTTACTAAAGGTTTTAGCATATAACCTGCATGTTAATTTAACTTTCACCTTAATAATTCTAGTTGGAAAACTCCAAAACCTATAAATCTTATGTACAGAAATAGAATGGACAGAATCATTCATATAGCATATATGTGTTTATTTCAAAGCTATAGCAATTTAGATGACATGGTACACTTGCAACGTTTTCAAACAGCACGTGTCTTTGCTCTTATCTATGGCTTAAAATTCTGTTGTGTATGTAGAACCCATTTTCTATATTATCCATTGCATTGTTGCTGGACACCTAGGTTCCCCTAAGTCAGCCACTGTGAGCAGCACCATGATAAACATTGATAGACACAAATGTGTGTGGTGTGCTGACATAGAGGCTTGCAGATAAATAGTGACAAGTGGACACATGGAAGATCTATTTTAATTCTGTTCTTGTTTGTGGTATGTGTTCCTGTACATGTGTTTGCATATGTGTGGGTGCACATATGTGTGTGGCTGCATGTGTACATGTGTTTTTGTGCATGTGGCTGCCTGAGGTTAACAGCAGGTACCTTTCTCACTTAGCATTTGAGAAATTCCACAGATGATATGAAATTGGGGCAATGACAGATCTGGATTCTTTGCTGAATGGGGGCTTTGGCCTATCTTAAACAGCCCCAAAGTTCATGGTAAACAGGATTAACATCACAAGACCTAGGCAGAGACCAGGAGAAGCCGGAACAGATGATGTTTCTAGATATCCAATTGAAGTCCACTAGAATTTCTTGATGGATTCACAATAGCCTCCATCTACTGGATTCTTTTGACTTCTACAGTGAGACATGAGAGTGATGAACCCAGGATGGTGTGGATGTAGAATTGATATTTTTAGTAGAAATAGTTAGATATAAGAAAGGAGAGGCTGTGGCTGCTTCAGGAAAGGAACTGACATGTACTAACCCTTCAGAAATGAGGTTTTGTATAAGAAAAGACCTCAAGACAATGACTGGTTCTGGAGGTGGAAGTATTACAAAGGAATAGTACGACACTTTAAAAACAGCATTTCCTTTTCTGATTGTGACATAAATGATTGCGTTATGTCCACAATAACCTATGAAATTCCAGCTTCTCATGAATTTGTCTTCTTCTTTCTATCCTTATCCCCTATAATATTTAGTACATGGGAAAAGACAGTTCCTTAAGAAAAGAAGTAAATATACTACCATGTTGTTGTCTGATTTCTTCTACAAGGTAGATTTATATTTATCTCCCAAACCCTCAATCTGATTTAATATTAATGTAATAAAACAAATCAAAATATAACATATATATGTTATGAATGTTTAGAAACTAAAGAACAATCTTTCTTAAAATTAGAACTAGCCATTCCCTATGAAATTATATCTATGAAGCCAGACAAGCCCAAAGAAAGCAGACACATAAGAAATGGAATTATTTCAAATATTCTAATCATTGTATAAAATAATTTATAGAGTACAAATAACTAAGGACAGAGTGGAAACATACAGGTAGCCTGGTTGAAAGATGATCCTAGCTCTTGTCAATTAAGACAGTAGTGGATATGATAGCAGCAGATTTTTTTTAAAAAAGGCAGAAAATGGCTACAGTTCTTAGCAATGGAGAGAGTAGGGGAGAGAGGGAGATGCAGGAGAGAGAGAGAGAGAGAGAGAGAGAGAGAGAGAGAGAGAGAGAGAGAGAGAGAGTCAGAAGAGCTGCAGGTTTCTTGGAGACAGTCATCCTAAATGCTCTAGAGGAACTGTAGAAATCTGCCACAGAAGGAACAGTGAGCCATAGTCAGAAAAGTCACTGCAGCTTAAAGAGGAAACCTTCTCAGGACGGTCACAGGCACAGTTTGCAAAAAGTGCAGCTATGATTGATTAAATATGATGTTGGTTAGAGGTACATCTGTTGTAGCTTTGTCTTTGTCCTTTTCTTTTCAGTATATCCGGTATATTGCCCTGTAAATTGAGGTCGTGTTACCAGGAATAAAAATTAAGGAATTTTTACCTTTCCAAAAAAAGATAGAAAGAAACCTATTTCTCTCATTTGCTACTTTTACTTTCTGAGGCCACACTGCGTTCTTGATAATTTAACTTCAGTTATAACATTCCTATAATGTGTCACTTGTAAATGCTAATTTAACTTCAGGTATAACATTCCTGTAACAGGTCACATGGAAATGCTAATTTAACTTCAGGTATAATATTCCTGTAACAGGTCACATGGAAATGCTAATTTAACTTCAGGTATAACATTCCTGTAACGTGTCACATGGAAATGCTATGTCAGATATAGAGAATGGGAATAAATCAGTCCCAGATCAGAATGGCTGCATCAGCTACCTCTCTCTCCTAAAGACTGCAGCCCTGATAGTCCTGTATCCTAGGAATGAGCTTCTTCACCATGGGGCATAAAACAGCAATTAGACTCTTCATGTAACAATGTGATGCTTGGTCAACAGGGGCCACTACATTCAAGTTCCCAGAGGACAAAGCCATACACATGTTAAAGACTCTGTAACTGGTCAACTGATTAGAACACCTGTGATTATGAAGCCTTAGAACATTACAGATACAAAGCAATTATCACAGCCCATCTTAGTGCCCTTAGGAGACGTTCATTGCCAGCTTTGGGTTCTGAGCCAGCATCCCTGTGCCTATTAGGTGAAACCTTTTAGAATATATTGGCTTATCAGAATGCTAGCTTTTTCCAAACCAAAAGCTTTTCATGTAATCAGACACCATCCAAAAACCATCACGTGTTCCTACTTTGCTACACCCTAAGCCCCTGATGTCTCCAAAAGTGTTGTTGAATAATACCTTGAGTTTTGACTTGTGACTTGTGTGTGTTTTGTAACTTTCTATGAAACTTTGGACCACGTCACTGGGGCAACCTGAGTCCATGTTCCTGGGCCATGGTCACTAACAATAGACTCAAGAATAAGCTATACTGCATTCCCATAATTGAGAGCTATGTTTGGTTTTGAGAAACACATGAGTACATTTATACACAAATATAGCAACACTGACTATTTGAAGCCTTACCAGCCACTTATACGATCTAGGTTTTAATTTCTTTTAATGATTATTTTCACTATATAATGATACAGGGGCTGAAGGAATAAAGCTATATCTTGATCTTTATTTTATCTAATTTCAACTGTACATAAATTATCAAGAAATTACACAGAATTAATTCAATATGTCATTTATCTTCATTCACATATTTTTAACATCGTTAACCACTTGACTTCCTACTCACTCTATCATTTAACAGCTGAATACCACACGACTAATTATTCCTCAGTATAACAACTTTTCAATGAGAAGACTATTGTCACACAAAATTAAACAACCACTATCAACTTCAAAAATGTGACATTTGCAGGACACAATTAAAGATTTTGAATGTACAAGGAGTATATCAATGAAGAAATTTTCAGAATAGAGAAAGAATTCTTCAAAAGGGCTGGCTATACAATCAGACATACTGGATGAGGAATAACATCAGCATGAGACATAGATCAACAGATGTGCAGAGACAAGGAGAAGAAACTGTTCATTCCAAATTACTTACTTTACTGTATCTTAAAAGAGGGTTCCACACCAAACAGTTTCTTCATGGCATCTGTGACATTCTTATTCCTCAGACTGTAGATCAGTGGGTTCAATAGAGGGGTGAGTATTGTGTAAAACCCAGACACCGTCATGTCCTTCTCAGGGGTGTGGAAGGAGGCAGGGAGCATGTAGGTGTAGACAGCAGCACCATAGAAGAGGATGACCACAGTCATGTGGGAGGAGCAGGTGGCCAGGGCCTTCTTCCTGCCCTCTGCTGATTTCATCCTGTGAACAGTGAGGAGGATGGATGAATAGGAGCTTGAGATGACTGTCACAGGGATGAGAAGCATGAGCACACAGCACAGGTACATGAGGGTCTCATAGAGCCAGGTGTCTGAGCAGGAGAGCTTTGTCACAGCAGGGATCTCACAGAAGAAGTGATGGATCTCATGGGATCCACAGAATGGGAAGGTCATGGTGACAGTGCTGAATATGAAGCCATCCAAGGATCCCAGGAACCAACAGACAGACATCAGGAGGAGACACACTCTACGGTTCATAAGGACAGGATAACGGAGTGGATGGCAGATGGCCACATAGCGGTCATAAGACATGGCAGCCAAAAGGAAAAATTCTGATCCTGCTAGTGTCCCATAGAGAAACATCTGCATCCCACAGGCTACAGCTGAAATCTTGTGGCTTCCAAGGACCTGGTCCATGAGCATCTTGGGCACAGTGACAGAAATGTACATCATGTCCATGAGGGACAACTGGCTGATGAAAAAGTACATGGGTGTGTGGAGGCGGTTGTCAGAGATTATTAGAAGGATCAGGAGGGCATTCCCAGACAAGGCCATCAGGAAAACCAGAAATGTGACCACAGCAAGCAGAGCAGGGTGTTTGGATTGACTGAAGAATCCCACCAGCGTGAAATCTGACTGTCCAGTGTAGTTGCTCATCCAGGTGTTGATGTCCATGTGTGTCTCCAAGGCAATCGATAATGCTTTGTGGTTAGTGGCTGCTTACTGATATGACCACAATCCTAGTATACTATTAAAGTTCCTTGGGCCTTTAGTTCTGAGGATGATAATCTAACTGTAATTTAAAGATTTAAAAAAAGTAGGAATTCACATCTGTGGTTAGATAGATCATAACTCAAAGTAGAGCTACCATAGTCCATGGTCATGCTCTTGATGAATAATAGTGACCTCTGTTAATAAGTTCTTGAAATTTGCATGATAATTTTTGGCTACTAACAGAAGGTGTGAATTTTGACCAAAAGAGACAAAAATCCAGTGAAAGACAAATGCCCATAATCAAACAGACACTTTATTAGAAAGTTAATGAATAAAGTTATCTTAATCATTTCAGAGTTGTTTATAATATTAACACATTGAAATACCCTCTCCATTTTAGTGTTCATTGAAGAATGTTGTTTTAAAAATTATACTGTAAAAGATATTAACTGAAAAAATGCAATAGTCTAATTAAAATTGAGTTTGAAGTTTCTTGATAAATGATTGTTTTTAAAGATTATCCTCTTTACATATTCATTCATATAAACATAGTCATATGAAACTGTAGATATAATACATAGAACATGCTTGCTCATCCAATGCTGGTTGGATTGAGATAATGGGAACTCTCACCTTTTCCTGGTCTCTGCTTCACCAAGTTGATCTCCTCACAGGGTCCACCATTGACTCTAAACTTAAGCAGGAGGCAGAGGATTCAGCAGTCACTGCTGGTTGCCAGGCCAGGCTGTGGCAGCAGCTCTCTACGGACTGTCAGCCACTTCTTCAAGGAGTTTGAGAATTATAGAGAACACAGCCATGAGATGTTCCTGAGAGTAGTTCAGCATTCTACCAGCTCCATGCTCACAGCCTGCCTCTGTGTTAGAGGCAAACATATATACATATGTATTTGTTTATTTCTGTCTGTCTTTATATTCAAGGACACATTAACTTTGATTTCATTAAACAAGTTTAGTGTCCATCTGTGCTGGGAAAATAGTAGACATGTAAATTATATTTGAATGTTTAAACAGGTACAACACAGTGACAAACAGCAGCAGACACAATGTAGCCAGCCTTTGAGACAAGGCTCAGTGAATGCCTCTTCCACAGTTAGTTCTCAAGGAGAGGAGATATGTAAGGTTTTTTAAAAAAAATTCTGACTGGTAGATACTGCATTTTGATAGCTCTTAGCAATAGGAAGGAAATGAAGTCTCCTCTTTCTGAGATGTTAGCGTTAGTTAAAGGGAGGGGCTGCTGAGACAACAATCACGAATCTCAGGATCATTTTAATCTTTGTCAAGATTCTAAAAACAAAAACACAAAACACACTTGAAACTGAAGTCCTCGAAGGACCATGTTCTGCCAAACTGCTGATGGAGCAGAGGACACAGCCAGATTCTTGATGCCTTCAAATAAATGTCAGAAAAACCTGAGACCTATGGGAGGAGATGAACAGAGATACAGAGACAGACAATAAGTGAAGGATAAGAAGACATATGAATAATTTCCATTTTAAGAAGGCTTATTCATGAAAGGATACTTACACATGTTCTAAAACTTAAGCTTTCCTCATTCACCTTAAGGTTACCTGCTGACTTAATTCATATTTGTGGACACAGTGAAGAGGGACCAGGGAGGTTGCCACAGTCTATGAGAATCCCTGCCCAGTGTTTGCTGGGTGAGTGGAGGTCAGGGCCAGGTGAGGGGCAGGAGGTATGCTGGGAAGGTGGCACACTCTGTTAAATGGGGAACACTGGCATCAAGGCACCCAGAGAGCAGGGAGATCAGGAAGGTTGAGTCTGTACAAGGCACAGGACCAGCAGCTGGCTTGCCCTTACACATTCTGTGAGTTTGATTTCATGTGAAGAGCTTGGTGCATGTTAACACTGGGTATTACTCACAGTGAACCCAGAGAAATGACAAAGCATCTTCCCCAGCCAGCAGCATCCCTGAACCACCCTGTGCTTCCATAGGAGTCACCATGTGTTTTCCTTACAGTGGAGAAGCTCAGGGTCTCAGGGGATCTGCCTCACATCACCCAATAACATACAGCATGAATGCTTAACCTATGAGTAGGCACAGAGTGGGTACCTGCGTGGGTTCTATGTGAAACACAATTTCCCTAGGAAAATGTATAGTTTGTGTTTAGATCACCCACAATCTGTTTCATATGATAAGACATGAACAATATTTAAACAATTGTTTGCATTACTCTAACACTCAAATATTGCCCACACTTGAAATGAAATCAACTACAAAAGAGACAATTTTGTAACTAATGATTTTTAACATGAATGCTAAAAATACATAAGGAAGGGTGGTTGTGTTAGCAAATGCCTACTACAATCCTAGCCAGTGTGAGACTAGAGCAGGGGACCTGCGTTGAAATCAGGGCAAATCTTGTGTGTGTGTGTGTGTGTGTGTGTGTGTGTGTGTGTGTGTGTGTGTGTGTGTGTTTGTGACATATATTGCTCCATTCATTCTTTTTTTTTTTTTTTTTTTTTGGTTTTTTCGAGACAGGGTTTCTCTGTGTAGCTTTGCGCCTTTCCTGGAACTCACTTGGTAGACCAGGCTGGCCTCGAACTCACAGAGATCCGCCTGCCTCTGCCTCCCGAGTGCTGGGATTAAAGGCGTGCGCCACCACCGCCCGGCTGCTCCATTCATTCTTAACTTGGAAAAATTCTCAGTAAGAAAGCACTTAAGGGAAATTTTAGGAAGATGCTGGGTGTGGTAGTGCACATCTTTAATCTAGCACTAGGGAGGCAGAGGCTGGTAGATCTCGGACTGCAAGTCCATCCTAGTCTACAAAGCAAGTTCTGGACAGCCAGGGCTGCACAGAAAAAAATCTTGTTTCAAAAAAGCCAAAAACAAGAAAAAAGAAGACAGAACTTATTGCTCCACATAAAAATTAGACAATAAATGATAAAAACAAACCCCTTGAAGAACAAACAGACTGTCTAGGGTCCACCCTGTACTGGGCATTCTCTCCTGTCAGGTTTACTCACCATCAGATGAAGCTGCAGCCTGGGTCATATGAGTCAAGGGTCAGTAGCTGGTTAAGTGCAGAAGGAACAGGAGGCAAGTGACATCATCCTTGGCTGGACCCTGCTCATTCCTGGATAAAGATTGTGTTAATAACTCCCCTGTGGCACTTTAAGGAAGAATGTTACTAAGTGAGCCAGGGATGGTGACAGAAACCTCTGCCACAAGCTCATTTACCCTTCAGTTTTGTTAAAGTGGAAAGTCATCGCCAGTATTAACCATAGCCTGGACTAACACCATCATAAATGGGAATCTGGTCCAACATGAGTTAGTTATTGTATGCTCAGGCCCTTGTTCACTATGCAGAATTCTATTCCCTCCCATTCTCTCTTTGTCTCTGTCTCTGTCTCTCTCTCTCTGTGTTCATATAAACTGTCAGTAGTTTTTGTGACCTGTTGTCTTTATAAGTGTGGAGTCCAGAGCTTGGGGTTCAGTTCCCATTACTAGTTTGTCCCAGACTGACCTCATGCACCATCTTGCCTTCTCCCCATCATGTCATCGCTGTGTTCTGCTGTCAGTCAGAAGCCCTGTGTTAGTTATTTAGCGGCGCTCTTACCCTGTGAGGAAATGTCATGAAACATGACAGAATCCACTAATAAGAGTTTTATTACGATGAGAGAGACAGACAAGTGCTCAGGCATGTGGAAGAGACATGTGTGTGGAGAAGGAAGAGGAGGAGTGGGGGAGGAGAAGGACGAAGCTGGAAATATGGTGCCGGCTTATAAACGCTGGGTGGCGCATGCATACAAAGGTCCATGTGGCTACTCCACACATGTGCAGATCACATGGTTGCTTTGCGCGCTCTTATGCAACCATGCAAAGCCACAGGGTCCTGGTCACGCGAGACGCCTTGGCCCGGAAATGACTATTTTGACCTGGTACTGGCCAGGCGGAAGGGTCTGGGTCTGCCAGACATGTACAACTGTGGGGGCATGTTGTGGGTCTATCATCCCTGACTCTTCTTTTTTTTTTTTTTTGGTTTTTCGAGACAGGGTTTCTCTGTGTAGCTTTGCGCCTTTTCTGGAGCTCACTTGGTAGCCCAGGCTGGCCTCGAACTCACAGAGATCCGCCTGGCTCTGCCTCCCGAGTGCTGGGATTAAAGGCGTGCGCCACCAACGCCCGGCCTGACTCTTCTTTTTTTAAAAAGAAAAAAATATGTGGTTGAGTGGGTATGGGGCGACGTTTCTCTCAAAGACTGCTTCCAGCTGAATAGTGGTTGTTGGTTGGCTCTTGGGGGTGGGGGAAATGGGGAGGGTAGATTGTGAAGTCCTGGGATGATGGTGTGTGTGTGGGGGTCCTGGAATGAAGTTCTGCCATCCCCTTGTTCTGCAGCTGTCTATCCATGCTGTGGCTGGGAACCTTCTGTTTGACAAGATTCTGTTGATATAGAAAAAGCTTAGAGAAAAAAGAATCATTATTATTTTATTTTTGAAGTTGGCATTTATCTGAGGTAGATCTGGCTTTAGTACTCTGCTTAATTTTATCTGAGACAAGCCTTATTAGAGGTAGTTTATTTAAGGCACCTGATTCCTTTATTAGTTTAGCATTTAGGAAACGCAGGTGATCAGTTGCTGAGTATTGAACAATGATTAGACTGTTGTACTATATTTTTCCTTACTGCCTGGATATTTTTGATGGCCCTTTTTGCCTCTGGCTCTCTGTGACCCTAGTTGGGAAAGGAAGGGGTGATACCTTATTCCTCTGGAATTGGTGACAAGACAGTGGATCCTGATGTCCTCTGGAGCTTGAGAGTGAGAGGCCCTGTTTGTTTCACTGTATATGAAGAGAGATTTTTCTGGGATGGAGGTGAGATAAAAGGTTTTAGATGAGACAGATGGACCCAGTGAGGAAAGCCCTCAAGTTTAGCAGCTGTAGGAGTCACAAGAATTACCTTGAAGGTTCCCTGCCATTTAGGGGAAAGGGATGAAGGATTCTGGCCTGGAGGGAAGAGAAGAACCTGATCCCCAATGTGGATTGGAAGTGGACAGTTATTGTCACATGGCTGAGGTAATGAGCAGTCTGTGTAGCTCCATAGGATAGACCTTAGGTGACATAAAAGGGGGGTTAACAGGCTATCTGGAACAGTTGGAGGGTTGGATAAAAGACCTGGTGTTAGAACTGGTCTTCCATATATTAGTTCAAATGAAGAAATTGAAAGAGGCTTTTTAGGAAGAGCCCTGAGCCTGAGAAGAGCCAGAGGCAATAATCTTATCCAGTCGAGATGAAGTTCCTGTGACATCTTAGTAAGAATAGTTTTTAAAGACCGGTTGGTGCGCTCCACCTTGCCTGAGGATGTAGGATGGTGTGGGATATGAAAATGCCAAGGAATGTTAAGAGCCTTAGCTAGTGTCTGAGAAATCTGAGAGGTGAACTCTGGGCCACTGTCAGACTGAAGAGAAGCAGGAACCCCAAACTGAGGAATAATTTCTCGGAGAAGGAGGTCTGCAACTGTCTGAGCCCACTTATTAGAAACCAGATATGCCTCTACCCAATTTGAAAATGAGTCTACCATTATGAGGAGATATTTAACTTTCCTGACGGTGGGCATATGGGTAAAATCAAGCTGCCAATCAGTCCCTGGAAGGGAACCTCTAGCCTGGTGGGTGGGAAAAGGCTGACTCCTATACTTGGTATTGGGATCTGTTTTTTTGGCAGATCTCACAAGAGGCAGTAATAGTTCTTAAGAACTGTAAGTCATCATAGGTGGGCTGCAGGTAAGCTTTTATGAATTGAGAAAGAGCAAGATTATTAAGATGAAAGAGCTGGTGTAAATAGGAAAGAATTTGTCTAGTGTCTGGAGTTCCCTGCGAGGGTGTAGGCTGTACTGTATGGATTCCCTGTGGTGGGTGAGATGAGACTTGGCCCTGGAGGGCCATTGTCCTGGCTGCCTGGTTGTTTCCCCTAGAGATGATGGAGCTATTGGTCTGATGAGACTGGCAGTGGACAATTCCTATAGCCCTGGGGATGTGGGAAGCCTCCAGCATGGCCATTATTTGGCCTGAGTTAGATATGGATTCCCCTTTTGCTGTGAGAAGGCCACACTCCCTCCAAATAGCAGCGTGGGACAGGAGAATATGAAAATCATATTTGGAGTCTGTGTAAACATTTAGAGCTTGCCCCTGTGCCAATTGGAAGGCATGGGTGAGAGCTATCAGCTCAGCCTCTTGGTTAGTGGTGTGTGTGGGTAATGCCTGTGCCTCTATTATCTCAGTATCTGACACTATGGCATAACCCACTTTACAGGTCCCTTCATATAAAAAGGAGCTGCCATCTGTGTACCAGGTATAAGTATTGATGATGGTGTCTAGCAATAGAAGGGTGTTGGGTATCCCAGACTTTTGGGTCTACCTGAGAGACTGGCAAAGGAAAAGAATTGTTAGAGTCAGTAGAGTGAGTGGCTAGGAGAAGGAGGAGGGGAGCTGCTGGTGTGCCTGGGATGAGACAAATGTGTGGAGCAAAAGAAATGGACGCTCCTACCTTAGCTAGAAGATCCCTTCCCATTAAAGGTACAGGGAAGCTTGGCACCACTAAGAATGTATGTATGAGAAAGATGCCTCTGAAAATGCAATTAAGTGGTGGTGTCTGATGAGGTAGGTGAGGCTGTCCCCCAACCCCGGCAATAGGGAGACAAGCAGGAGAGATAGGCCCCCAAAACTCTCTCAGGACAGAGTAGGTAGCTCTGGTATCCAAAAGGAATGAGATGGGACACCCATTTACTTTTATTATTACCCTTGGATTCCTGTGTGAGATGGGAGTGCCTGGGGTGGGAACCGGGCAGCGTCAGTCCTTGCTGTAGGCCAAGCCTAGAAAGTCATCTGGAGGGTGGTCTTCATCTGGCGTTCCTATGTCACTTGGGACAGTAGGACAGTCAGCTGACTAGTGAACCTTTTGGCAACATTTTGGACAAGGCCTTGTCGGTGCCCTTTGTGGGGTGGTGGTGCAAGCCCAGGCCCAATGGCCTTCTTTACCACACTTGAAACAGGGACCAGATGGATTTCGGGGAGCTGGTCGGATGGTGTTTGCCAGCATCTGGCAGTTCCTTTTTTGGGCCTTCTCATCTCTCCCATGGTACACCTTAAATGCTATCGCCAGCACATCTGCCTGTGGAGTCAGAGGGCCGTTCTCCAAATGTTTAAGTTTATCTCTAATGTCAGGGAAGCTCTGTGAGACAAAGTGGGTCATTAGGAGCTGCCTGCCCTCAGGGCTCTCCAGGTCTAAGCTAGTGAACTGAAGTAGAGCCTTGGTGAGCCGCTCTAAGAAGTGAGATGGATTTTCATCCTTATCCTGAATTACCATTTTTAGTTTTTCATAGTTTACTGGTTTTAGGCAGCCTTACGGAGGCCTGTCAGGAGACAGGTAATAAACCTATCTCTGGTGTTATAGTCTCAGTGTGGTTCTTGGTCAGGAACCACCTCATCCACTGGAGGGTGTGAAAGGTTAGTCTGGTGAATTTTGTCTGCATGGGTCCTAGCCTGTTCCCATACTTGCTTGCACTCCTTAGGAAGTAAATTATTAGGAAGTATCATGTATATATCACGAAAGGTGAGACTATAAGATTGAGTTATATATTGAAACTGTTTAATAAAGAAAGCAGAATTAGAAGTATGAGAACCCAGCTTAGTGTGTATCTGAGAGAGTTCTGCGAGAGAGAATTGTGGTGGTAATCTAATTGTACTGAAATGTGATTTTGATTGTATGTTAATAAATAAAGTTGCCTGGGGGTCAGAGCTATTAGAGCCATAGCAAGAGTGTGGCGGTGGTGGTACACGTCTTTAATCCCATAGATATCTGTGTGTTCAGGGATATAGCCAGCATTGGAGACATATGCCTTTAAGACCTAGGGGGCTGTACATTCAGACAGTGACGAGGCAGTCACGTGTTTGGGTTTACAACCAATGAGAAGGCAGAACAAAATACTTTAAATAGACGAACAGACAGGAAATAGAACCCCTCATTCGGGAAGCTGGGACACTGCAGGCGGAAGGGTGAGATTTTAGCTCTGAGCTCTGACCTCTCGGCTTTCTCTTTTGCATTGTTTCTGTGTTTCTTATTTAATAAGACGGTTGGTTACATCTATATCTGGCGCCCAACGTGACAAGAATCCATTAAAAACCGCTTGGCTTGACGGCAGGTCCGCTTTCCCGCAAGGGCAGCAAGTGGCGGCAGGCGGCGGCAGGAAGCTGCCGGCTTCCTAGTCCGAGCTGCCGGCTACCTAGTCCGAGATGCCGACTTCCTAGTCCGAGCGGCAGCTTCTAGCCCGGGCCTAGGTCTGTGAGCAGCTTGCTTAAAGCCGGTGCTACAAACAACTCAGACCTGCCCTGCCAAACAGGGCCCTGCCTGTAAAGCCAACGCACGTGGTCGGAGTTTAAGGAAGCCAGACCCAAGCCTTGACTAGGCACAAAAGGGAACACGTGGCTGCATTTAAACTTTAGCCAGCTACGCTTTCTTGTTCTCTCTTTCTCTCTCTCTCTCTCTCTCTCTCTCTCTCTCTCTCTCTCTCTCTCTTTCTTTCTCTTTGGATTTACACCTGGGACACTAGGTGGCTGTTTTGAAAATCCCCTCGGATTTCTACTGTTCTACGCAGATTTAATTTGATGGGATTTCTACTGTTCTACGCAGATTTGGTAAGTCATAAAGGAAACTATTTAAAAGACAATTTTTTTCCACATTTAAAAAAAATGGGTTTCCTGTGTACATTGGAAGAATGGGTTTTGTTTGAAATTTTAGGCAGTCTGACAATGGAACAACTATATGAAAAGATTAGTATTATGGGAATTATGCAGTTTATCACCATGCTTATTCTCATTTTACTATTTAAAAAGATAGTCGATTTAAGTGCCAGGATAACAGCTTTAGAAAAACCTGTTAAACCTGTAAAAATTCAGACAGAAGAAATTAACAGTGAAGTTGGTTCAAGTTTGGATCATAAGGTTGTAGAAAGAAAGCCTGTTTTCACACAGTCACCCTTAATTTATCCTGTAACTGTACAGCAGATGCCTGATCAAATGATGGCTACACAAAATAATTGGGCTCCAATTGAAATGTTGGATTTAAAAAGGTTTAAGGAGGCAATAGTATCTTATGGCATGCATTCCCCATATGTAAAGCAAATGTTAAACTCTTGGTCAACATATAATAGGATAATACCACAGGACTGGCGGGACCTTGCACAAGGTGTTCTGGAACCCAGCCAGAGACTTCAATTTCTGACTTGGTTTAAGGAGGAGGCTAAAAACATAGAAAAACAATGGAGGGATAAAGGAATACAAATTTGCCAGGATCAGCTTATGCATCAGCATTTGCCAGGCCAATATGCTTCAGCACAAACACAATGTTTATATGATGTCCAAACCCTAATTTTATGTTGAACGGCAGCCTTGAATGCATGGGACAGAGTTGAGGAACCAGGAAAAAAATCTGAGTCATTTACAAAGGTGAGGCAAGGCCCAAAAGAGTCTTTTACAGATTTTTTACAAAGACTGGCTTCAGCAGTAAAGAGAATGGTCTCGGATTCAGAAGCTGGTAAGGCAATAATTGAATCTTTGGCCTTTGAGAATGCGAATGCAGCATGCAAAAGAATAATCAGGCCATTAAGGGCAAGATCTGCACCTATGGAAGATTGGATTAGAGAAACAATTAATGTTGAGGTTGATGAGCATGATGATACGTGGGTAGGAGAAGTAATTTCAAAAGGTTTGAGGAATGTTAGATGTTTTGGGTGTGGAAAGCAAGGACATTTTAAAAGGGACTGTAAACAGGTCATTCCTAGAAGCAATGTTTATTCAAGGAACAATGGCAACAGAATGCCCCTTCCTTCTGGAGTATGCAGAAGGTGTGGTAAGGGAAAACACTGGACCAACGAATGTAGATCAACAAAGGACAGACAGGGTAATCCTTTGCCTCAGTCTTCGGGAAACTCCCAGAGGGCCTCGCACAGGCCCCCAGTGCAAATCCAGTTCAAACCTTTCCTGCAGCCATAGAGGAAATCCCTGCTCTGGAGAGCGATTAAATAACCAAATGTCTATTGGAATAAATCATGCTGGTCAGGTTGATGAAACAGAGAGAATAGAAAATTCAGGAGAAAACATAAAGAAAATTTTTTGGCAAACTTCTATTAATGAACAAAGACCAAAATTAATGATAAAAATAAATGGTGTTTTGTTGTCTGGTCTGGTAGACACAGGTGCGGACGTTACCATAATTGCACCAGAATTTTGGCATCCAACTTGGCCTCTTCAGGAGGTAAACGTTCAACTGTTAGGAATTGGGACATTATCTCAGGTGAAACAGAGTGCAAGATGGCTCGAATGTATAGGTCCAGAAGGACAGAGAGAAAAATTAAAACCATATGTGGCTAACATAACTATGAACCTGTGGGGTCGAGACTTGTTGCAACAATGGGATACTCAGATTAACATCCCTCCAATCTCAGAAACAAATCATAACCTAACACATGTTACTGAGAGAAATATTAGAAGATATTATTCTAATGAGTGGTCACCAGCCATCCATATTATACAAGAACAGGGCACAATAACTGATGATCTTCCAAAGACACCAATAGCTCTACCTTTAAAATGGTTAACAGACAAGCCTGTATGGGTCCAACAATGGCCTTTAACAACAGAGAAACTCCAGGCTTTAGAAGAGCTGGTAGAAGAACAGTTAAATGCTCAGCATATTGAAGAATCAAGTAGCCCCTGGAATTCTCCTGTCTTTGTTGTTAAAAAAAAAATCTGGTAAATGGAGAATGGTAACAGACCTTAGAGCAATTAACAAAATAATTCAGCCAATGGGCTCTCTACAATCTGGGATGCCTTTGCCTACTCTGTTACCAAAAGGATGGCCTCTCATAGTTATTGATTTAAAAGATTGTTTCTTTTCAATACCCTTACAAGAAAAAGACAAAGAAAGATTTGCTTTTACAGTGCCTACTTATAATAATTCTCAACCGGTTAAAAGATTTCAATGGAGGGTCCTCCCATAGGGAATGTTGAATAGCCCAACTCTGTGCCAATATTTTGTACAACAGCCATTGGAAGTGACACGTAAAAAATTTCCTAAATCTATAATTTATCATTATATGGACGATATTTTACTAGCTGACTCAAATACAGATACTTTAGAAATAATATTTGAAGAAGTAAAGAAAATTTTGCCTTGCTGGGGATTACAAATTGCTCCTGAAAAGATACAAAGAGGAGATTCTATTAATTATTTAGGATATAAAATAGAGCTACAAAAAATTAGACCCCAAAAGGTGCAAATTCGGAGAGATAGACTACAGACTCTTAATGACTTTCAAAGATTATTTGGAGACATTTCTCATCTACGAACTATTGTTGGGGTAAAAAATGATGAACTGACTAATTTGTTTAAAACCTTAGAAGGTGACAAGGACTTAAATAGTCCAAGAGAATTATCACCTGAAGCTGAGAAAGAATTGGCTTTGGTAGAAAAGAAAGTGCATGAAGGACACGTGGATCGTAATTGATCCAAAGCTGGATTGCATTTTGGTTATTTTACCTTCTAGGCGTTCTCCTACTGGAATATTAATGCAGAGGGAAGATATTATATTGGAATGGATATTTTTACCAAATAAACCAAATAAAAAATTAAAAACTTATGTGGAAAAAATCTCTGACTTGATTTACAAAGGAAAACTGAGACTTCGTCAATTAGCAGGCATAGACCCAGCAGAAATGGTCGTACCATTAACTAAGGAGGACATTGAAAAATTATGGACAGAAAGTGAACCTTGGCAAAGAGCTTGCAGTAATTTTTTGGGAGAAATTAACAGCAAATATCCCAAAAGCAATAGAATTGATCTTATAAAGAGAGCTGATTGGATCTTGCCTCGAATTGTACGGCAAAAACCCATATCTGGAGTTCGTACATTTTATACAGATGCCAACAAAGAAGGAAAGGCAGGTTACAAATCAGAAAATTTAAGTAAAGTGGTTCAAAGTCCGTATAATTCAGTTCAAAAATCAGAATTGTATGCTATTCTGTTGGTATTAATGGATTTTTCAGAACCTCTCAACATAGTAACTGACTCTCAGTATGCTGAAAGAGTGGTGTTACATATTGAGACTGCAGAATTTATCCCTGATACTTCAGAATTAACTTCATTATTTATTCAATTACAAGATACAATCAGGAAAAGGAATCATCCTTTATATATAACTCACATTCGATCCCATACTGGTCTGCCAGGCCCTCTAGCACAAGGCAATGATGAGATTGATAAATTATTGATAGGAAATGTGCTGGAGGCCTCAGAATTTCATAAAAAACATCACGTTAATAGTAAAGGTTTAAAAAAGGATTTTTCCATAACCTGGCAACAAGCCAAAGAAATAGTAAAGAAATGTCCTACTTGTTCCTTCTACAATCAAACGCCATTACCAGCAGGATGTAACCCAAAGGGTACTCAGAGAAATGAAATCTGGCAGATGGACGTGTTTCACTTTGCAGAATTTGGAAAATTGAAATATGTACACCACACTATCGATACTTATTCAGGATTTCAATGGGCAACTGCTTTGAGTTCTGAAAAAGCTGATTCTGTAATTACTCATCTGCTAGAAGTTATGGCCATCATGGGTATACCTGCACAAATCAAAACTGACAATGCTCCATCATATGTCTCTGTTAAAATGAAACAGTTTTTTGCTTATTACAATATAAAGCATATTACAGGCATACCACATAATCCTACAGGTCAAGCAGTTATAGAAAGATCAAACAGAACTCTAAAGGATATGCTAAATAAACAGAAATGGGTAACAAAAACCCCCACAAATGGACTGCATAGTGCTCTTCTAACTTTGAATTTTCTGAATGCCAATGAGAAAGGAACAACAGCTGCAGAGAGACATTGGATAATAGAAAAAACTACAGAATTAAATCAGCCTATATACTTTAAGGATGTGCTGACCTCAGAATGGAAACCAGGGTATGTATTACATTGGGGACAAGGTTTTGCTTTTGTTTCTACAGGAGAAGATAAGCTGTGGGTACCATCAAAGTTGATAAAGGTTCGATTTGAACAAGAGAGACCTCTTAATTGAGGAGGTGATAGTTCATCAACCAGCATGAACATCCAATTTAAACTAACTTGTATCAATAACACATGCCTTTTCATTTAATCAGATAATAACTTGTCAAAAGGAAACATCCCCAAAATTAGTCTTGGGGAAAGGTTTTTGTTTTTGTCTTTTAGAAGAATGAAAGTTAAGGAATCTGAAGAACACTGGACAAATGAGACAACTGAAGAAAAGGGACAAATCATCTATCCCAAGAAACAGAATGAAACGGTGTATGGGTATATATTATCTAAAAAATTTTATGTCTTCCTAAATGTTTGTTTCTGCTTTTCTCTAAAGATTTAACACTATTGGTTTTCTAATAGTCCCAGTTCAATTAAAATTTAAAGCTGACTTTGGAGTTGGAGAATGGCTCTCTCCTTCTTTAAACTCAAGCATGTTGTTAAAAGGAAAATGCAAACTCCCTGTATCATGCCAGAATAAGAGCCATCTTCTGCTATGGTAGAGGACAAAAGCAAAATTAATTAAGGGACTATTCTATTACTAATCTCAACTCTTTGATTCTATTCTGATTCTTTAAACTTTTCTTAAAGTATGAATTTTATATCAAAATTTACAAGATTAACATATAAAGATATATAGATATATATACATTTTAAACTTTGTTAAGATATGAATGGTCATATAGAGTACTAATTAATTCTAGAAAAAAGGCTAGCTGCATATATATGTTTTTGTGTTCGAGTCTCTTATCAGTTTTCTGCAGGAAATCATGGCCAGGCCTAACATCAACTGAAGTCTCCAGAAAGAAGATGGGGCCCCACAACAACAACAATTCCACGTGGACAATAATAATATCATTAAGCTGACAAACATCATCCACAGATCAGCTTTGAACTACAAGGTGCTCCGAGCAATTTTGAGATGACTAGTTGAGATGATCCAGTCTCAAAGACTACTTGAATAAGGACTTGAGATAAACCCTGAACTTTGGCATTATACACGGACTGGATAATGAAGGATATAGTTACCTCTCCTAGAATTTGACAATTAACCTAAAATTTTTCTTTCAGGATAAAGAAAACTTCGCCCATACCCAGCAGAAAGCAATTTTAAGAATACGACGCCCACATTCCCAAAGAGGTGGTGTGGGGCGGGTGGTTTTTTGGTCTTTTTAATGGGTTTTGGGTCTGGGATAATTTTCAGTATTTAGGGGGGTTGGTTACAAGTTATTGTCAAGGGTTAAGAAAAAGGCTAAGCAAAGGAGATTAGATTTAAGGTTCTTGTTTATAAAAAAAAGAAAGAAAGAAAGAAAAGAAAAAGACAATTACTAATACTTTACATTGGATTGAATTGTTTTATATTGTATACAAATTTGAAACTGATATTGTTAGAAAATGCTATATGTATATTTCTAATTGTATTTATACCATTCATTTAACAATCTAATACAAATTTCTGATCCTTGAATGTTATTATTACCAACTACTAGGATATAAAGAAATGAAAGTTAGTAGTTAGATATTACAATAGAACTTGTAGTCATATTAGATATGTTTTAAAAATTGAGCAGAGATGTTTTAGACAGGTCATCTTCAAACCCTTCAGAGATCTACAGAATATGGCATTTAAAATGTTTTAATAACTTAGAAAATTTTTCTTTTTTGAGACATGTCAGCTCCTGGCAGTACTAATCTACTTCAGAGAAAATATGGACATTGAAGAAACTGCATATGGAGTCAACTTTCCTTGTGGCAAAAGTTAGCCACTGGACAACAAAGTATCCTCGAATCAACAGGACAAAATGGACAGACAGAACACGAAACAATGGAATACTGATTCTTGCCAAAACAAGTGTGGTTATGGCTTTATCAAAAGGCATCTTCTGAGGCCAGGACAATATGGCCCCATCCCTGAAGTGGCTTTCGCATCCGGAAAAGGTACGGTGCCCTTTTCTTCGAAGGCAGCTTAACAGGCAGAGGGCCGATGGCTTCTGTTGTGCAATGGAACAGCAGCTGAAAGTTCATGCCTCTCGAAAGTAGACTGGCATTTAATAGAGGGATGTGGAGAAGAAGGGGATGCTGAGATGAAGCCATATATACACAGCCAAGAAGAATGGACAGCTGAATTAAAAAACTGTCAACAATTTCCAGAATTTAAAATCCTGAATCATGACAGGACACTAGTGGAATTCAGGTGTTTCTGGTACATGGACTGCTCTCACCCAATGTGAGATTGAACTGTTGACCTTGTGTACATCCTACTTCACAAATGAGTCTGTCAGATACACTAAGCCTATAGGCTGAAGATGATGCCCCAACACTGCGGAGAAACCTCAGGTGACTGCCCAGGCAGCTGGCTGTTTCTGTCAACTCACAAATTTTTTGAAAGTTGCTTGCATGCACTTCCTGTTTTTTATTTTTGTTAGCTAATATTATTTCCTTCTTGGGTCTCTGAGGGAGTTGAAGATTAGTTAGTTATGGTTGAAGATTAGTTACTTATAGTTGAAAATTAATTAGGATAGAAAGTGCATTAGATACATCTTGGATTTACCAAAATAGGATAGATAATGTAATTATTTTCTCTGATTTGTCCAATACCTGTTTAGGTATTTATTATTTGTATATATTGTATATAGTTATTGTACTTTTGTATATAGTTTTTCTTTTGTTAGTTATAACCTTTTGCTTTTTTTTATTAAAATAGAAAAGGGGAAATGTGGTGGTAATCTAATTGTACTGAAATGTGATTTTGATTGTATGTTAATAAATAAAGTTGCCCGGGGGTCAGAGCTATTAGAGCCATAGCAAGAGTGTGGCGGTGGTGGTACACGCCTTTAATCCCATAGATATCTGTGTGTTCAGGGATATAGCCAGCATTGGAGACATATGCCTTTAAGACCTAGGGGGCTGTACATTCAGACAATGATGAGGCAGTCACGTGTTTGGGTTTACAACCAATGAGAAGGCAGAACAAAATACTTTAAATAGACGAACAGACAGGAAATAGAACCCCTCATTCGGGAAGCTGGGACACCGCAGGCAGAAGGGTGAGATTTTAGCTCTGAGCTCTGACCTCTCGGCTTTCTCTTTTGCATTGTTTCTGTGTTTCTTATTTAATAAGACGGTTGGTTACATCTATAGAGAATGGAACATGAACTTTAATCAGTCCATCCACACCAGCCACCTCTTGCAAAGGGAGAACAGTGGAAGGGTTTAGATGGCTGGAATCAGGCAATTTAGCAGTTCAAGAACGGGTGGTAGGAGGGGTGAAGGTTGGAAATGACCGCTGACGAGGGAGAAGCGGCTGCTGCTGAAGGAGGATCAGTTTTAGAGGAAGGAGAGTCCGGAAGAGGAGATGAAGGAGCAGTCACCCTAGGAGTAGGGGTGGGAGCCGGAGGTCAGATAGGTGGAGGTTCATTAGCAGGATCTGGAGTCAGAGATTCCAGAGTCAGAGAATCCTCCGGTTTAAGCATAGCTAGGAGCATAGGAGCAGGAGAGAAGGAATCCAGAAGAGATGGTTTAGCACTCAGAAAGAAGAAAGCAACTCTTTCCATTTGCCTGCTTGCTGACAGAAATTAGATAACTCCTGTAAAATATTGGGATCTAAGGAGCCGCTGGACAGTCATTTTTTGTTATTTTGTAAAGCATATTTGGGCCATTTCTTAGTACAGAGACGGATCAGCTTAGGAACCTTTATGTAAGGCATTAAGCTGAGGGGTTTTAAAGCTTCAAGAAGACAGCCTAAGGGAGAGGAAGGACTAATAGGTTTGGAAGTCTTGTTTCCCATGTCTGCAGCAGAGAGGCAGAAAAATAAAAAATAAAAAATAAAAAACAAACATGATCCAGAGCCAAGGCCCCAGGCATCCCAAGACCAAGGACAGATACCAGGCTCAGGCAGCTAAACGGCTCGTCAGCCGAGAAGTGGGGGCCCCACCACGTGAGGCAAGGATTCTCCAGGAATCCCGACAGCGTCTACTGCTTTGTCAAGCCAGAAGAATGTGTTGCCCTCACACAGCCCCCAGGTCGCACCCAATGGTGGTGGTCCAACCACGAGGAATATATCAGGCTGCAGACGTGGGAGATGGCTAGAAATTTAGGCCGGCGATAGGGGCTGACCATAGCCAATAAAGACCATGGCTGGCAGTCCCCCGGTTTCAAGAATACTTAGTGAGGCGCTGGATGCTCAACAGTTGTTCTCATAGATTCCAGAAACCGTTTATGCTGGCTGAAAAGTGGGCGACTCACCAATTGGAGAAGTGGTGTTGGATGGATGTTTAGTGTGGCCAGGCGAATGGAGAGCGGTCTGTCACGTATGGAGCAGAATTCCTGGTTTGTGTGCAGCAGTCCCCAGTGTATGGGTTTCCAGGCACAGGGTGCCTGGAAGCACCCGCTTGGTCTCAGCACCAAATGTTAGTTATTTAGCAGTGCTCTTACCCTGGGAGGAAATGACATGAAACATGAGAGAATCCACTAACAAGAGTTTTATTAAGATGAGAGAGACAGACAAGTACTCAGGCCTGCAGAAGAGACATGTGTGTGGAGAAGAAGGAAGAGGAGGAGGAGGAGGAGGAGGAGGAGGAGGAGGAGGAGGAGGAGAAGGAGAAGGAGAAGGAGAAGGAGAAGGAGAAGGAGAAGGAGAAGGAGAAGGAGAAGGAGAAGGAGAAGGAGAAGGAGAAGGAGAAGGAGAAGGAGAAGGAGAAGGAGAAGGAGAAGGAGAAGGAGAAGGAGAAGGAGAAGGAGAAGGAGAAGGAGAAGGAGAAGGAGAAGAAGAAGAAGAAGAAGAAGAAGAAGAAGAAGGAGAAGAAGAAGAAGAAGAAGAAGAAGAAGAAGAAGAAGAAGAAGAAGAAGAAGAAGAAGAAGAAGAAGAAGAAGAAGAAGAAGAAGAAGAAGAAGCCGGGAATATGGCACCGGCTTATAAAGGCTGGGTGGCGCATGCGTACAAAGGTCCATGTGGCTACTCCACACATGCGCAGATCACATGGTTTCATTGTGAGCTCTTATGCAACCATGCAAAGCCACAGGGTCCTGGTCACCCGCGCGTTGGCCTGGAAATGGTTATTTTGTCCCGGAAATGGCTAGGCAGAAGTGTCTAGGTCCGCCGGACATGCACAACCATGGGGGCGTGTTGTGGGTCTATCATCACGTTCATTGGAACTGCGTTCCATTCAAATGTTCAGTTCAGTTTGTTTCGCTTTAAATAGTGACCTGAAAATTATAGAATGACTACAAATATAAATGGCTTAGATGAAAATGAGAATATTTATATTACCATCAGTGGGACAAGAGTCACACTTTAGAAAGTGACACCTTCCCTTAAACTGCACACATCTGTGAAGTGTAAACTGTGTAGTTGACGATGCACAACAGGGAAGAAGATCGATCCACCTCAGCACTCTTGATCCTGCAGCCAAATTGCTCTGTACATTTTCTGAGTGCTAAAGTTTTTTGATCATGTTCCAATGTCATGGTGGTGCTCCCATTCCATCCTTTGGTCACACGGTGTCCTCTGCTCATCAGGCCACACTTCTGAGCTTAGCCCTCCAATGTTTCCAGAGCTTTAGTCTGCAGATGGAGCAGGGTCTTGACTCCTTCCACACTTGGTTTGAGTGCAGGCCCTGAGTGGACTTCAGCAGGGGAGGGAAAGAAAAGGGGACTTTCTCTGTTGCTGCTGGTTTGGTCTATTTGCATCAACTGTAGGTGTCAGAGTCTCTGTGGGACTCCAGGCTGTGTCCAGCCCCCAAGGCAGCTGACTCAGCACTCTTAGTACACAGATGTCTTAGGCATGCATGGTGTCAGGGCATGGCCACCAGTAGATTAGAGAATCCAGCATCTAACCCACATTAAGGAGCACATGCAGCTACCAAAGTGACAACATTCCTCCCCAATGTCACCTGCTTGCCCTACAGATCATTACTCCTGTATGACCAAGGTCCTGTGTGAATTTCTCCAGCTTGAAATGTGAAGGCTTTGTAGAGTCCTGGAAACTGATTCATGAGGTCCTTTTGTGGAGAAAGGAAATAAAAATACCAGTGTCATCAAACATTCAAATCCTATGTAATTAAAAAGATATGAATCCATGACACACAGTGGATGTGTCATAGAATGCAATAAAAATAGTTCATGAAAATAAAGGAAGCTTTGCACAGTATGATCTGAGCACAAATACACAGAACTGAACTGACTGTTGTTCCTCGTGATGCCCTGGCAATGGGAAAAGTGCTGTCCCTGCCTGTGCATCTCACCTGACTCCTTCTGAAGAGAGTTTTCTAGGAAGTCTTTCTTCCTTCATGTTCAAAGTGTTGGAAGAGTCTCAGGCCTTTAGTGAGGCTCACCAGTGCCACATAGATGTATATCAGGTGTGGGTTCAGGAGGGTCCATGGAAAGAAGACACACAGAGACAGATGAAATTTTAGCCATTTCCACCTGCAGGGTGATCAGGCTCTGCCTAATTGATTCTGTTGGTTAGGAAAGGACTTTTTTGTTTGTTTGTTTGTTTGTTTTTCTATATAATATCCACCTTTATGTGTCTTATTTTTTATATTAGCTTTACTATCTATTTTTAAAGAGATTTTCTATTCATTTTACATACTAACCACAGATTCCCCTGTTCTCCTTCCTCCCACCTCCCAGCATTCCCCCCATTCCAACCTCCTTCAAGGCAAGATTTCCCATGGGGAGTCAGCAGAGCCTGGTATATTCAGTTGAGGCAGCTCCAACCCACTCTTCCCTGCACCAAGGCTGCACAAAGTGTCTCACCATAGGTACTAGGCTCCAAAATGCTGGCTCATGCACTAGGGACAGTTTGTGATCCCACTGCCTGGGGGCCCTCTAAACAGTTCAAGCTAAACAACTGTCTTGCTGATCTAGAGGGCCTAGTCCAGTACCATAGGGGCTCCTCAGCTATTGGTCCACAGTTCATGCATTTCCACTAGTTTGGCTAGTTGTCTCTGTGGTTTTTCTCATCATAGTCCCTATGTCCCTTGCTCATAGAATCCCTCCTTTCTCTCATTGATTGGACTTCCGGAGCTCGGCCTGGACCGGGCCATGTATTTCTGCATCTGCTTCTGTCAGTCACTGGATGAGGGTCTATGATGAGTTAGGGTATTCACCCATCTGATCACCAGAGTAGGCCCATTAAGGCACCCTTTTGACTATTGCCAGTAGTCTATGGTTGGGTCATCCTTGTGGATTCCTGGGAAGTTCCCTAGCATTCTGTTTCTCCCTATTCCCATGGTGTCTTTATTTATCATGGTATATCTTTTTTTGCTCTCCCACTCTGTCCCTGATACAGCTCAAACCTCCCATTCCCCTATGTTTTTATCCCCAGTCCCTTGCCCTCTATTACCTCCCACCCACACCCAGTTTGCTCATGTAGATCTCATCTATTTTTCCATCACTGGGTGATCCATGAATCCTTCCTGGTGTCCTGCTTATTAGCCTCTGGGAGCTGTGAGTTGCAGTCTGATTATCCTTTGCTTTACATCTAGTATTCACTTACTAGTGAGTACGTACTATGTTTGTTCTTCTGAGTCTGAGTTGCCTCACTCAGGATGATATTTTCTAGTTCCATCCACTTGCCTACAAATTTCCTGATGTCATTGTTTTTCTCTGCTAAGTAGTACCCCATTGTGTATATATGCCACATTTTTTTTTATCCATTCTTCAGTTGAGGGCATCTAGGTTGTTTCCAGGTTCTGGCTATTACAAATAATGCTGCTATGAACATAGTTGAACATGTCTCCTTGTGGTATGATTGAGAACTCCTTGGGTATATGCCCAAGAGTGGTATAGCTGGGTCTTGAGGAAGATTTTTTGAGAAACCATCATACTGATTTTCAAAGTAGGTGTACAAATTTGCACTTCCACCAACAGTGGAGGAGTGTTCCCCTTGCTCCACATCCTCTCCAACATAAGCTGTCTTTGGTTATTTTGATCTTAGCCATTCTGACAGGTGTAAGATGGTATTTCAGAGTCATTTTGATTTGCATTTCCCTGGTGACTAAGGATGTTGAGCAATTCCTTAAATGTCTTTCAGCCATTTGAGATTATTCTGTTGAGAATTCTCTGTTTAGCTCTGTAGCCCATTATTTATTTGAATTGTTAGGTATTTTGGTGTCTAGTTTTTTGAGTTCTTTACATATTCTGGAGATTAGCCCTCTGTCAGATGTGGGGTTAGTGAAGATTTCTTTTCCCATTCTGTAGGCTGTATTTTTGTCTTATTGACCATGTCCTTTGTCCTACAAACTTCTCAGTTTCAACAGGTCCTATTTATTAATTGTTGCTCTCAAATAGTAGTCTGTGCTACTGGGGTTATATTCAGGAAGTCATCTCCAGTACCAATTCGTTCAAAACTACTTCTTACTTTCTCTTCTACCAGGTTCAGTGTAACTGGATTTATGTTGAGGTCTTTGATTCACTTAGACTTGAATTTGTGATGACCATAGAAATGAGTCTATCTGCAGTCTTCATGCTGACATCCAGTTATGCCAGCACCATTTGTTGAAGATGCTTTCTTATTTCCATGATACAGTTTTGGCTTCTTTGTCAAAAAATCAGATGTTCATCTGTATGTGGATTAATGCCAGGGTCTTCAGTTCGATTCCATTGGTCCACATGTTGGTTTTTATGCCAGTACCAAGCTGTTTTTATTACTGTAGCTCTATAGTAGAGCTTGAAGTCAATGATAGTAATGCCTCCAGAGGTTGCGTCATTATACCAGATTCTTTTAGCTATCCTTGGTTTTTTTCCCATATGAAGTTGAGTATTGTTCTTTCCAAGTCTGTGAAGAATTGTGTTGGGATTTTGATGGGAATTGCATTGAATCTGCAGATTGCTTTCCATAAGATTGCCATTTTTTCTATGTTAATCCTACCTATCAATGAGCATGGTAGATCTTTCCATTTTCTGATATCTTCTTCAATTTCTTTCTTCAGAGACTTAAAGTTCTTATCATACAGGTCCTTCACTTGCTTAGTTAGAGTTACTCCAAGGTATCTTATATTATTTGTGGCTATTATAAAGGGTGATGTTTCTTTGATTTTTTTTCTGCTTATAAGAGTTTTATTAGAGATAAAGGGACAGAGAGTGCTCAGGCCTGTGGGAGAGACACGTGCGTGGAGAAGAGGAAGAGGAGAGAAGAGAGAGAACCGGGAATATGGCGCTCCACTTTAAAAACCGGCTGGGGGCGTGGCCAGGTCACGTCACTACTCCACGCATGTACATAGATCACATGGTCACATTGTGCACTTATGTGGCCATGTAACGTCACGGATCCTGGTCACGCGAGACGCTTTGACCCAGAAATGGCTATCTTGACTTGGAATTGGCTAGGCGGAAGTGCCTGCCTGGTATATGCGACCATGGGGGCGTGTTGTGAACCCTTCATTCCCAACTCTTTCCTTTTAAAAAAAGAAAAAAAACTGTGGTTGACTGGGTACGGGGGTGACGTTTCTCTCAAAGACTGCTTCCAGCTGAATAGTGGGCATTGGTTGGCTCTTGGGGGGGATGAGGGGTATCTTATGAAGTCTGGAGATGATGGTGGAGGTCCTGGAATGACATTCTGCCATCTCCTCGTTCTGCAGCTGTCCATCCGTGCTGTGGCTGGGGACCTCCTGTGCTGTGGCTGGGGACCTTCTGTTTGACAAGATACTGTTGACATAGAAAGAGCTTAGAGAGAAAGAATCATTATTATTTCATTTCGGAGTTGGCATTTGTCTGAGGTAGATTTGGCCTGTCCAGATAGAGGCATGTGACATTTACCTGAGGTAGATCTGGTCTTAGTACCCTGCTTAATTTTTATCTGAGACAAGCCTTATTAGAGGTAGTTCATTTAAGGCACCTGTTTTCCTTATTAGGTTAGCACTTAGGAAACACAGGTGATCAGTTGCTGAGTATTGAACAATGATAAATTGTTGTATTACATTATTCCTTACCGCCTGGATATTTTTGATGGTCCTTTTTGCCTCCGGCTCTGTGTGGCCCTGGTTGGGAAAGGAAGGGGTGATATCTTATTCCTCTGGAATTGGTGACAAGGCAGTGGATCCTGATGTCCTCTGGAGCTTGAGAGTGAGAGGCCCTGTTTGTTTCACTGTATATGAAGAGAGATTTTTCTGGGATGGAGGTGAGATAAAAGGTTTTAGGTGAGACAGGTGGACCCAGTGAGGAAAGCCCTCAAGTTTAGCAGCTGTGGGGGTTACAAGAATTACCTTGAAGGGTCCCTGCCACTTAGGGGAAAGGGGTAAAGGGCGCTGGCCTGGAGGAAAGAGAAGAACCTGATCCCCAATGTGTATTGGAGATGGGCAAGGATTGTCACACGGCTGAGGCAGTGAACAGTCCGCATAGCTCCATAGAATAGACCTTAGGTGACATAAAAGAGGAGTTAACAGTCTATCTGGAACAGTTGGAGGCTTGGAAAAACGACCTGGTGTTAGAACTGGTCTGAGGAGATATTTAACTTTCCTGACGGTGGGCATATGGGTAAAATCGAGCTGTAGCCCTGGGGAGGTGGGAAGCCTCCAGCATGGCCATTATATGGCCTGAGTTAGATACGGATCCCCCTTTTGATGTGAGAAGTCCACGCTCCCTCCAAATAGCAGTGTGGGACAGGAGGATATTTGGAGTCTGTAGAGTTAGTGGCTAGGAGGAGAAGTAGGAGAGCTGCTGGCATGTCTGGGATGAGGCGAATGTGTGGAGCAAAAAGAAATGGACGCTCCTGCCTTAGCTAGGAGATCCCTCCCCATTAAAGGTACAGGGCAACTTGACACCACTAAGAATGTGTGTGTGAGAGGGATGCCTCTGAAAATACAATTAAATGGCAGTGTCTGATGAGGCAGGTAAGGCTGTCCTCTGTACCCGACAATAAAGGAGAGGTGGCATCCCAAAACTCCCAGGACTGAGTCAGTGGCTCTGGTGTCCAGAAGGAAAGAAACGGATCACTTCCCTGCTGCGTTCTGGGTTCCCTGCCATGTCTGTAGCCAAGCCTAGGTCTGTTGGAGTTCTTTGCTTGATGTACCCATGCATCTTGGTGCCTGGGGGCAGTCAGCTGACTCTTTGTCTTTCTAGGCGGCACTTTTAACAAGGCTGTTGATGGCCTGGCAGGGCATTCGGTAGCCCGTGACCTTTTCTTCATTTAAAACAGGGACCCAACAGCTTTTGGAAGTCAGCAAGTGACAGCACTTGGCAATTTTGTTTTCGGGCTTTTATGTCTTCCCTGGCACACCTTAAATGCCACAGGTGACTCTTTTGCCTGTGGGGTCAGGAGCCTTGCTCTCCAGATGCTTAAGTTTTAGTCAGGTAGGTCTGGGGAACAAGAGAGAGATTTTCATATTTATCCTGAACTATTTACTGGTTTTAGGGCAGCCTTACGGAGGCCTGTCAGGAGACAGGTAATAAACCTATCTCTGGCTAGACAGCCACTCTGGGTGTTGTAGTCCCAGTGTGGCTCTCGGTCAGGAACCGCCTCAGCTCCTGGGGGGTGTGAAAAGTTAATTTGATGAATTTCATCTGCATGAGTCCTAGCCTGCTCCCATACTGCCTGAGCTCCTCAGAAAGTCATGAAAGGTGAGACTATAAGATTGAGTTATATATTGAAACTGTTTAATAAAGGAAGCAGAATTAGACATATAAGAACCCAACTTACTTCCTATCTGAGAGAGTTCTGTTAGAGAGAGAGGATGGAGCATGAATTTTAATTATTGGTTCCTTAGCAAGATCTAGAGTCCGAGATTCCGGAGTCAGAGAATTCTTTGGTTTATGTATAGCTAGGAGCATATAAGCAGGAGAGAAGGAAACGAGAAGAGACAGTTTAGCATTGAGAAAGAAGAAAGCAACTCTTTCCATTTGCCTGAACACTGACAGTGATTAGACAGCTCCCGTAAAATATCGGGATCCAAGGAGCCGCTCGGCGGCCATTTTTGTTATTTTCTAAAGCATACTTTGGCCATTTTTTGAACATAGACGAGTTAGCTTAGAAATCTTTATGTAAGGCATTAAACAGAGAGGTTTTAAAGCTTCAACAAGACAGCCTAATGGAGAGGAAGGACTAACAGGGTTGGAAGCCTTGTTTCCCATGTCTGCAGCAGAGGCAGAAAAATAAATAAAATAAATAAATAAAAAATAAACGTGATCCAGAGCCAAGACCTCAGGTGTCCCCAGGGTCAAAGGCGGATCCCAGGCACAGGCTGCTCCTCGACTCGTCAGCCCAAAGCAGTGGCCCCCTCCACGGTGAGGGAAAGGATTCCCCGGGAATCCAGACAGCGTTTGCCACTTTGTCAAGGAGATGGACGTGCCGGCCTCACGTGGCTCCCAGGACGCACCAACGGCGGTGGCCCTAACGCGAGAAATATCTCAGGCTGCAGACATGGGAGACGGCTAGAAAAGTTAGGCCTGCAATAGGGGCCGACCGTAGCCAATGAAGACCGTGGTCGGGGGTACCCCCGGTCTCAAGAATACGTGTGAGGCGCCGGACGATCAACGGTCATTCTCACAGATTCAGGAAACCGTTTACGCTGGCTGAAAAATGGGGGGACTCACCAATCGAAGAAAGCGGTGTTGGATGCAATTTGGTTGCGGTTCAGGCGAATGGAGAGCGGTCTGTCGCGTACGGAGCAGATTACCTGGTTCGCGGGCTTCCAGGCGCAGGGTGCCCAGAAGCGCCCGCTCGGTTTCGGCACCAAAATGTTAGTTATTTAGCTGCGTTGTGTTCTTACCCTGCAAGGAAGTGTCACGAAACACGACAGAATCCGCTTATAAGAGTTTATTAGAGATAAAGGGATAGAGAGTGCGCAGGCCTGTGGGAGAGACACATGCGTGGAGAAGAGGAAGAGGAGAGAAGAGAGAGTTTTTTTGATTTTTTTCTCAGCTTTTTTACCATTTGTGTATAGGAGGGCTACTGATTTTTTTTTTTTTGAGTTGATCTTGTATCCAGCCACATTACTGAAGGAGTTTATCAGCTGTAGAATTCCCCTGTAGAATTTTTGGGGTCACTTTTATACACTATCATATCATCTGCAAATAGTGAAAGTTTGACTACTTCCTTTTCAATATCTATCCTATTGATCACCTTCTGTTGTCTCATTGCTCTATCTAGAACTTCAGTACTATATTGAATAAATATGGGGAGAGTGGACAGCCTTGTGTAGTTCCTGATTTTAGTGGTATCGCATTGAGTTTCTCTCCATTTAATTTGATGTTGGCTGTTGACTTGCTGTAAATTGCCTTTTAGTATGTTTAGGAATGTTCCTTATATTCCTGATCTCTCTAGAAACTTTATCATGAAGAGGTTTTGGATTTTGTCAAAGGCTTTTTCAGCATCTAATGAGATGATAATGTTTTTTTTTTCTTTCAATTTCTTTACATGGTGCATTACATTGACAGACTTTTGTATGTTGAACCATCCTTGCATCTCTGGAATGAAGCCTACTTGATCATTGTGGATAATTTTTTTGATGTGTTTTTGAATTCGGTTTGCCAATATTTTATTGAGAATTTTAGCATCAATGTTCATGAGGGAGATTGGTCTGTAATTATCTTTCTTTGTTGCATCTTTGTTTGGCTTGGGATTCAGGGTAATTGTTGCCTCATAAATAGAGTTTGGTAATGTTCTTTCTGTTTCTGTTGTGTGGAACAATTTGAAGACTGTTGAAATTATCTCTTCTTTGAAAATCTGGTAGAATTCTGCGCTGAAACCATCTGGTCCTGTTTTTCTTTTTTTGTTTGTTTGTTTTGTTTTGTTTTTTGGTTGGGAGACTCTTAATGACTCTTTCTATTTCCTTAGGGATTATTGGTCTATTTAAATAGTTTATCTGGTCTTGATTTAACTTTGGTATGATGTACCTCTCCAGAAAATTATCCATTTCTTTCAGATTTTCCAATTTTATGGAGTACAGGTTTTTGAAGTATGGCCTGATAATTCTCTGGATTTCCTCATTGTTTGTTGTTATGTCTCTCTCTTCATTTCTGATTTTGTTGATTTGGATACTCTCTCTCTCTCTCTCTCTCTCTCTGCCTTTTGGTTAATTTAGATAAGAGCTTGTGTATCTTGTTGATTTTTTTCAGAGAACAAACTCTTTGTTTTATTGATTCTTTGTATTGTTCTCTTTGTTTCTATTTCATTAATTTCAGCCCTCAATTTGATTATTTCCTGGGGTTGATTCCTCCTGGGTAAGTTTGTTTCTATTTATTCTAGAGCTTTCAGGTGTGCTATTAAGTTGTTAGAGTAAGATTTTTCCATCTTCTTTATGTGTACATTTAGTACCATGAATTTTCCTCTTAGCAACAATTTCATTGTGTCCCATAAGTTTGGGTATGTTGTACTTTCATTTTCATTTAATTCCAGGAAATCTTTAATTTCTTTCTTTATTTCTTCCTTGACCCATTAGTGATTCCATTGGGCATTATTCAGTTTCCATGAGATTGTAGGCTTTTTGTAATTTTTGTTGTTGTTGAAATCTAACTTTAAACCATGGTGGTCTGAAAAAATACAGGAAATTATTCGTTTTTTTTTGTATCTGTTGAGATTTGTTTTGTGACCGAGCATGTGGTCAATTTTTAGAGAAGGTTCCGTGGGGTGCTGAGAAGAAGGTATATTCTTTTGTGTTAGGGTGTTCTGTAGATATCTATTGAGTTCATTTGAGTCATAACTTCTGTTAGATCCCTTATTTCTGTTAAATTTCAGTCTGGCAGATCTATCCAGTGGTGAGAGTGGGGTGTTGAAATCTCCCACTACTGGTGTGTGGGGTTTGATGTGCTATTTAAGCTTTAGTAATGTTTCTTTTACAAATGTAGGTGCCCTTGTATTTGAGGCATAAATGTTCAGAATTGAGACTTCATCTTGGTGTATTTTCACTGTGATAAGTATGTAATGTCCTTCCCAATCTCTTTCAATTGACTTTAATTTGAAGTCTATTTTATTAGATATTAGGATAGCTACACCAGCTTGCTTCTTAAGTCCATTTGTTTAGAAAGTCTTTTCCCAGCTTTTTACTCTGAGGTAGTGTCTGTCTTTAAAGTTGAGGTGTGTTTCTTGTATGCAGCAGAAGGATGGATCCTGTTTTTGTATCCATTCTGTCAGCCTGTGTCTTTTTATAGGTGAATTGAGACCACTGATACTAATGGATATTAATGACCAGTGATTGTTAATTCCTGTTATTTTTTGTTGGTAGTGTTGTATGTTTCTCTTCTTTGGTATTTGTTGGTGTGGGGTTATCTATTGCCTGTGTTTTCATGGTTGTATCTAACTTTCTTTGGTTGGATTTTTCCTTCTAGTGCTTTCTGTAGGGTTGGATTTGTGGATAGGTATTGTTTAAATCTGGTTTTTATCATAGAATATTTTGTTTACTCTGTCTATGGCAATTGAGAGTTTTGCTGGATGTAATAGTCTGCGTTGGCATCCATAGTCTCTTAGTGTCTGCATAACATCTGGCCAGAAGGTCTTCAGAGTCTCCATTGAGAAGTCAGGTGTTATTCGGATGGGTTTGCCTTTATGTGTTACTTGGCCTTTTTCCTTTGCAACTCTAATATTTTTTTCTTTATTCTGTAAGTTTAGTGGTTTGGTTTTTATGTGGTGAAGGGACCTTTTTTTTTTGGATCCAGTCTATTTGGTGTTCTGTAAGCTTCTTGCACCTTCATAGGCATTTCCTTCTTTAGGCTGGGAAAGTTTTCTTCTATGGTTTTGTTGAATATATTTTCTGTCCCTTTGAGTTGGTATTTTTCTCCTTTTTCTATCCCTATTATTCTTAGGTTTGGTCTTTTCAAGGCATCCCAAATTTCCTGGATGTTTTGTCCTATGACTTTGTTGACTTTGGTGTTTTCTTTGACAGATGAATAGACAGATGAATCTATTTCCTTTGTTTTATCTTCAAAGCCAGAGATCCTTTCTTCCATCTCTTGTATTCTGTTGGTTATGCTTGCATCTGTAGTTCCTGTTCATTTACTCATATTTCCCATTTCCAGCATTCCCTCAGTTTGTGTCTTCTTTATTGCCCCTATTTCAGTTATCAAATCTAGGACTGTTTCATTCACCTGTTTAATTGCTTTCTCTTGGCTTTATTTAAGGGATTTATTGATTTCTTCCAATTTTTTATTTGTCTTTTCTTTGAATTCTTTAAGGGAAATTTTTATTTCCTCTTTAAATGCCTCAATCATCTTCTTAAAGTCATTTTAAGGTCAATTTCTTCTGCTTCTTCTGCTTTGGGATGTTCAGGTTTTCCTGATGTAGCACCAGTAGGTTCTGATGGTGCCATATTGGTCTTTATGTTGTTGACTGTATTTTTGTGCTGGTGTCTACCCATCTCTTCCTCCACTCTGTGCAAGTGCTGTCAGTGTCTGAGGGAGCCTCTTTTGGTCCCATTGATATTCTTGGTCTAATGGGAGCTCTTGGTCTAATCTGGACTCTTGGTCCAATTGGTGCTGGTGAATTCTGTGTCCCAGAGATCAGATTTTAGTCTGATGGGCACCAGTGGGCTCTGTCTCAAGGAGCAGCTATTTCTAAACAGTGCAGGGTGGGACCTGTTTTCTTGGTGATGGAGCAGGGGAAAAGGCAGCTGGCTGGTTCCTGGGGCTCCAATGGCTTTGGTGGATGAACACAGAATGTACCCCCGGGGCCTAGGGGCTAAGGACCTGGTCTGCCCATTCCTAAGATGGAGTCTTATCTGTTCCCAGTTGGTGCAGGGTGGGCTTATGTCTCCTGTGGTCACTAGTGTCACAGGGGCTGTGTTCTTGAGGGGGTGGGGAAGAGGCAGCTGACCAGTCCCTAGGGCTTCAATGGCTTGGGGGAGGGGCACAGAATGTGCCCCTGGGGCCTAGGTGTAAGAATGATAAATGGCACTGCTTACCAGCACTGGTTAGCGAGTGGAAAGGTCATAACAAGACCCAGTATTAGTGTCAGAGCTTTATTAGGAGGAAGAGGAGTGTGGTGGGTGAACAAGAGAACCAGTCCTGGGGAAAGAACATGTGGAGAGAGAGAGAGAGAGAGAGAGAGAGAGAGAGAGAGAGAGAGATGGTGGGGGAAAGAGAGAACAGAATAGAGAGAGGGGGTGGGGTCTGAGTCACAGCTCTTTAAGGTGCAGGTGGGCTTATGGAGCTACGCCACATGTGCAGATTGCAGGACCATGCCATGTGTACATAATCGCCAGCACACACTGATGACATAAGACGCAAGACCCCTTATCTAGCTCCTAACTGTACATGTGTAGTCATGCAGCTGGAGCTCAGCAGAATCCCAACAGTAGGGGCTAGGGACCTGGTCTGACTAGTCCAGAGAAGAGGTATTATCTGTTGCCAATTAGTGCAGGGAGGGCATATGACTCAAGTGGTCACAGGTGTCATGGGGGAGCTGTTTTCTTGGTGAGGGGGCAGGGGAAGAGGCAGGTGTCTGTTTCCTGATGCTCCGATGGCTTGGGGGAGGGGTACAGATTGTACTCCCAGGGCCTAGGGGGATAGAAACCTGGTCTGCCCAGTCCAGAGATGGGGTCTTACCTGTTCCCAGTTGGTGCAGCGTGGGCTTATGACTGGTTTTCACTGGTGTCACACGGGGCTGTTTTCTTGGTGAGGGGGCAGGGACCACTAGAATTTCTTGATGAACTTACACAAGCCTCCATCGATTGAACTCTTTTGTCCTTCACAGTGAGACATGTAAGGGATGAATCCACGATGGTGTGGCTGTAGAACTGATGGTATGTTTAGGTGAAATTTTTTGCTGTAAGAAAGGAACAGTAGTGGCTGCTTCAGGAAAGAAACTGACATGAATTTACTCTTCAGAAATGAGGTCTGCTTTGAGAAAAGACCTGGAGACAATGATTGATTCTGGAGGTGGAAGTATTACAAAGGAAGAGTACATCACTTTAAACACAGCATTCCCCTTTCTGATTGTGACATAAATGATTGAGTTATGTCCACAATAACCTATGGAATAAACTTCTTATGAATTTGTCTTCTTCTTTCTATCTTTAATCCCAATAATATTTGAAACATGGGGAAAAGACAGTTTTGCTAGGAAAGAAGTAAAAAGATACCATGTTGTATGATTTCTTCTACAGTGTGGTTTTATATTTATCTCCCAAATACTCCATCAGATGTAATATTAATGTAACAAAACAAACCAAAATACAGCTTATAAATAATAGTGACAAATATTTAGAAACTGAAGAACAACCCGTCTTAAGATTAAAAATAGCGCCGGGCGTTGGTGGCGCACGCCTTTAATCCCAGCACGCGGGAGGCAGAGCCAGGCGGATCTCTGTGAGTTCGAGGCCAGCCTGGTCTCCAAAGCGAGTTCCAGGAAAGGCGCAAAGCTACACAGAGAAACCCTGTCTCGAAAAACCAAAAAAAAAAAAAAAAAAAAAAAAAGATTAAAAATAGCAACTCCCTATGAAATTACAGCAATGAAATCAGACAGGCCAAAAGAAATCAGACTTATGAGAAATTAAATTATTTAAAATATTCTAATCATCAAACAAAATAATTTATAAAGTACAGAATAACTAAATGGCAGAGAGGAAACATACAGGAATTCTTGTTGAAAGATGATTTAAGTTTTCATCGATTACAAAACCCATTTCTCTCATTTGCTACATTTACTTTCTTTACTGTTTTCTTGACAATTTAACATCAGGTATTACATTCCTATAGCATATCATATATGTTGTATCAGATACAGAGAATGGGAACAAATCAGTCCCAGATCAGAATGGCTTAGGCAGCTAACTCTCTCTCCTAAAGACTGCCGTCCTGATTGTCCTGACTCCTAGGAATGAGCTTTCTCACCACAGGTTATAAGAGAACACTTGGCCTCTTTATGCACTGAATGTGAAGTTTGGTTAACAAAGGACACCACACTGAAGTTCCCAGAAGACAAACCATACTTGTTAAAGATTAACAAAACCAAAAGATAAAAAACAGACAACAATCAACTCTTTTGTGGGTCCCACCACCCAGCTCCCAAATAAATCACACAGAGAGGAATATTCTTAATTATAAATGATCAGCCTTAGCTTGTCTTGTTTTTTTCCAACTTTCCTTTACTTTAAATTATCACATCTACTTTTTGCCTCTGGGCTTTTTCCCATTCTCTTATTTCTGTAAATCTTACCTTATTCCTACTCCGTGACTGGCTGTGTAGCTGGGTGACTGGCCCCTGAGGTCCTCTTCCTTCTTCTCTTTCTACTTCCTCTTTATCCCAGATTTCTCCTTCTATATATTTCCTGGGTTTGGCAGCTTGACCTATCCTTTCTCCTGCCTCACTCTTGGCCATTCAGCTCTTTATTAGACCAGCAGGTGTTTTAGACAGGCACAGTAACACAGCTTCACAGAGTTAAACAAATATAACATAAAAAGAACTAGCACACTTAAAATAATATTCCCCAAACAAACAAAAACAAAAATAAATTCTGCAAGATTGGTCAACTGATTTCAACTCCCATGGAGTTCTTATAGAGTGTTAGAACATGAAGGTACAAAGCCAAATAACCCCAAGTGTTTAAAGCACCTGTAGGAGTCATTCATTGCCAGCTTCAGTTTCTGAGACAGCATCCCTGCACCTACCAGGTGAAATCTTCTGGAATGTATTGATTATCAGAATGCCTTACTCAGAGTAGAAGCTTTCCATGTCACCAGATAGCATCTGAGAATCATAACACAGGTGTTCCCACTTTACTACAACCTGAACCCCTGATGTCTCCACAAGTGAAGTTGAAAAATGCCTTGAGCTATAACTTATGACTTGTGTGTGCTTTGTAACTTACCATGAAACTTTGAACCATGTCACTGGGGACAACCTGAGTCCATGTTTTGGGCCATGGTCACTCTCATTAGGTTCAAAGATAAGCTATACTTCATTCCCTTGAAATGAGAGCTGTGTTTGGATTTTGAGGCATACATGAGTACATTTACATGCCAGTACAGCTCTGCTGACAATTTGAAACAATCTGGGCTACTTGTATTACCCAGATTTTAATTTCATTGGACCATTATATTTATTATACCACACAAATGAGCTGAAGGATAAAACTGGATCTTGTTCTTTATTTTTATCATATTTGAAAGATACATAAATTATCAAGAAAACAGCAGAATTTATTCAATATGCCATTTATCTCCATTCACTTCTAGTTAACAACTCTTCTTCCAACTTACTCTAACTTTTATCAGTTGAGCATCTCAGGACCATTTATTTCTCAATGTGACATACCTTTGGAGTGATAAGACTATTGTCACACAAAATGAACAGCCACTATTAATTCATAAAATGTAACATTGAAAGGATGCAAATGAAGATGTTAAATGTACAAGAAGTTTATCAATTAAGAAATTTTCAGAATAGAGATAGAATTCTTCAAAAGGGCTGACTATGCAATGAGACATATTGGATGAGGAATAACATCAGCATGAGACCTATCAACAGATGTGCAGAGACAAGGAGAAGAAACTGTCCATTCTAAATTACTTACTTTACTGTTTCTTGAAAGAGTGTTCCACACCAAACAGTTTCTTTAGGGCCTCTGTGACATTCTTATTCCTCAGACTGTAGATTAGTGGGTTCAACAGAGGGGTGAGTATTGTGTAAAACACAGACATGACCATGTCCTTCTCAGGGGTATGGAAGGAGGCAGGGAGCATGTAGGTGTAGACAGCAGCACCATAGAAGAGGATGACCACAGTCATGTGGGAGGAGCAGGTGGCCAGGGCCTTCTTCCTGCCCTCAGCTGAGTTCATCCTGTGAACAGTGAGGAGGATGGATGAATAGGAGCTTGATATGACTGTGACAGGGATGAGGAGCATGAGCACACAGCAAAGGTACATGAGGGTCTCATAGAGCCAGGTGTCTGAGCAGGAGAGCTTTGTCACAGCCGGGACCTCACAGAAAAAGTGATGGATCTCATGGGATCCACAGAATGGGAAGGTCATGGTGACAGGCGTGAGTATGAAGCCATCCAAGGATCCCAGGAACCAACAGACAGACATCAGGAGGAGACACACTCTACGGTTCATAAGGACAGGATAACGGAGTGGATGGCAGATGGCCACATAGCGGTCATAAGACATGGCAGCCAGAAGGAAATATTCTGAACCTGCTAGTGTCAGGTACAGGAACATCTGTATCCCACAGGCAGCTGCTGAGATCTTGTGGCTCCCAAGGACCTGGTCCATGAGCATCTTGGGCACAGTGACAGAAATGTACATCATGTCCATGAGGGACAACTGCCTGATGAAAAAGTACATGGGTGTGTGGAGGCGGGTGTCAGAGTGTATCAGAAGGATCAGGAGGGCATTCCCAGACAAGGCCATCAGGAAAACCACAAATGTGACCATAGCAAGCAGAGCAGGGTGTTTGGATTGACTGAATAATCCGACCAGGGTGAAATCTGACTGTCCAGTGTAGTTGCTCATCCAGGTGGTGATGTCCATGGGTGTCTCCTAGGCAACCAAGAATGATTTGGGGTTAGTGGCTGCTTACTGATATTAGCATCAACCTAATGTACCAAGAATGTTCCCTCGGCCTATAGATCTGTGAATCACAATCTACCTAAATTAAGCCATTTAAAAAAGCAAGAATTCACACTTGTGTTTATAGCCATTACAACTCATACTTAAGCTACCATGGTTCATGGTCATGATTTTTTCCTGATGAAAAATATTGTCCTCTATCAAAATGTTCTTGAAATTTTCAGGATAATTTTTTTGCTACTAACAAAAATAGTGAATCACTACCCCCCCAAAAAAAAAACAAAAAAAAATAATATTAAAATCCAATGTAAATAAGCAAACACATTATTAAGAAAGTTAATGAAGAAAGTTATTCTTAAGAGTCATTTTGAATTTCCTTTTAATATTGACACATTATGAGATGCACTCCCCGTTTTCATATTTATTGAATTATGTGGTTTTTAAAATAATATAGTAAGAGATCACAACTAAAAAAGGCTTATTCTCCATTTAATATTAAATTAGAAGTTTCTTACATATGTTTGTTTGGCTATATAAATGCTCTTTCAATATATATTCACATAAACACAGTCATATGAAAATATAGATACAGCATTACATAGAACATGCTTGCTCTTCTAATGCTGGTTAGACTGAGATATTGGGAACTCTCACCCTTTTCTGTTCTCTGCTTCTCCAAATTCATCTCCTCACCATTTATTCTAAACTTCAGCAGGAGGCAGAGGATTCAGCAGTCACTGCTGGTTGCCAGGCCAGGCTGTGGCAGCAGATCTCTATGGACTATCAGCCACTTCTTCATTGAGTCTGAGAAGTAGAGAGAATATAGCCATGACATGTCCCTGACAGTGAATCTGCATTTTCCCTGCTCCATGCTCACAGCCTGCTTCTGTCTTAGCTGCAATTATGTGTGTGTGTGTGTGTGTGTGTGTGTGTGTGTGTGTGTTTCTGTCTTTCTGTCTGTCTGTATATTCAAGGATACATTAATTTTGATTGCATTAAACAAAGTTAGTGTCCATCTGTGCTGGGAAAATAGTACATATCTGAACTAAATTTGAAGGTTTAAAAAGGTACAACAGAGTGAGAAACAACAGCAGACAGAATGTAGCCAGCCTTTCTGACAAGGCTCAGTGAACACCTCTTCCTCATGTACTTCTCAAAGAGAGGAGATTTGTAAAGTTTTTTTTTATGACTAGTAGATATTGCATTTTGATAGCTCTTACCAAAAAAAAGGATTTAAATCTTCTCTTTCTGACATATTAGCAATAGTTAAAAAGGGAGGGGCTGCTGAGATAACAATCACAAGTCTCAGAATTATTTTAATCTCTGTCAGGATTCTAAAAACAAAAACACAAAACACACATGAAACTGAAGTCCTTAAAGGTCCATGTTCTGCCAAGCTGCTGATGGAGGAGAGAAAAATGCTGGGTCCTTGATGCTTTCATGTAAATGTTAGAAAAACCTGAGACCTATGGGAGGAGATGGACAGAGATACAGACAGATGAATAGACTGTGAGATAGGAAGACAAATGATGGATTTCCATCTTAAGAAGGCTTATTCATGAAAGGAAACTTACATAAGTTCTAAAACTTAAGCTTTCCACATTTACCTTAAGGTTACCCGATGGCTTAATTCATATTTGTGGACACAGAGAGCAAAGACCAGGGAAGCTGCCACAGTCTATGAGAATCCCTGACCAGTGTTTTCTTGGTGAGTGGAGGTCAGGGGCAGGTGAGGGGCAGGAGGTGTGCTGGGAAGGTGGCACACTCTGTTAAATGGGGAACACTGGCATCAAGGCACCCAGAGAGCAGGGAGATCAGGAAGGTGATGTCTGCACAATGCACAGGACCAGCAGCTGGCTTGCCCTTACACATTCTGTGAGTTTGATTTCATGTGAAGAGCTTGGTGCATGTTAACACTGGGTATTACTCACAGTGAAGGCAGAGAAATGACAAAGCATCCTCCCCAGCCAGCAGCATCCCTGAACCACCCTGTGCTTCCACAGGAGTCACCAAGTTTTCTCCTTACAGTGGAGAAGCTCAGGGTCTAAGGGCATCTGCCTCACATCACACAATAACGCACAGCATGAATGCTTAACCTATGAGTAGGCACAGAGTGGGTACCTGCGTGGGTTCTATGGGAAACACAATTTCCCCAGGAATGCATAGTTTCTGTTTAGACCACCCACAGTCTGTTTTATATGATGAGACATAAATAAAATTAAGAATTTTTGACATTATGTGGCCCCCAATTGTTACCCACAATGGAAGTTAAATAAACAGCAAAAAAGAAAATTTTGGAAAACTAATGGATTGTAATCTGAACACCAAAAATACAGAGGGAAGGGTGGGGTGTTGGCAGACGCCTACTATAATCTTATCACTTGTGAAACTGGGGTAGGTGGTCAGCAATGAAATCAAGGTAAGTTTTCTCTCTCTCTCTCTCTCTCTCTCTCTCTCTCTCTCTCTCTCTCTGTGTGTGTGTGTGTGTGTGTGTGTGTGTATGTGTAACTGTTAAACACATATTCCTTCATTGGTAACTTAGAAAAAAATTCTCAGTAAGCGTTGCTAAAGGGAAGCTTCAGGAAGATGCTGGCTGTGGCAGTGCACTCCTTTAATCCAGCACTAGGGAGGCAGAGGCTGGTAGATCTCTCAGTTCAAGGGCAGCCTGGTCTACAAAGCAAGTTCTGGACAGCCAGTGCTGCACAGAGAAACCCTATCTCAAAACACCAAAAATGAGAGAAACGTAGGCAGAATTTTTTTTCCTCCACATAAAAATAGACAATAAATGATAAAACAAACTTCCTGAAGAACAAACAGACTGTCATAAAACAAACCTCTTGAAGTACAAACAGACTGTCTAGGGTCCACCCTGTACTGGGCATTCTCTCCTGTCAGGTCCACTCACCATCAGATGCAGCTGCAGCCTGGGTCATATGAGCCAAGGGACAGTAGCTGGTTAAGTGCAGAAGGAACAGGAGGCAAGGGACATCATCCTTGGCTGGATCCTGCTCATTCCTGGATAAAGATGGTGTTAATAACTCCCCTGTGGCACTTTAAGGAAGAATGTAACTAAGTGAGCCAGGGATGGTGACAGAGACCTCTGCCACAGGCTCATTTACCCTTCAGTTTTGTTAAAGTGGAAAGTCATAGCCAGTATTAACCATAGCCTGGACTATCACCATCATAAAGAGTAATCTGGTCCAACATGAGTCAGTTATTGTATGCTCAGGCCCTTTTTCACTATGCAGAATTCTATTCCCTCTCAATCTCTCTGTCTCTGTCTCTGTCTCTGTCTCTGTCTGTCTCTCTCTCTCTCTCTCTCTCTCTCTCTGTTGATATAAACTGTCAGAACTTTTTGTAACCTGTTATCTTTATAAGAGTGGAGTCCAAAGCTTGGGGTTCAGTTCCCATTACTAGTTTGTCCCAGACTGACCTCATGTAACATCTTGCCTTCTCCCCATCACGTCATGGCTGTGTTCTGCTCAGTCAGAAGCCATGTTCATTGGAACTGCGTTCTGTAAAAATGCTCAGTTCAGTTTGTTTCACTTTAAATAGTGACCTGAAAATTATAGAATGACCACAAATACAAATGGCTTAGATGAAAACGACAATATATATAATTACCATCAGTGGGACAAAAGTCACACTTTAGAGAGTGACACCTTGCCTTAAACTGCACACATCTGTGAAGTGTAAACTGTAGTTGACGATGCACAACAGGGAAGAAGATCGATCCACCTCAGCACTCTTGATCCTGCAGCCAAATTGCTCTGTACTTTTTCTGAGTGCTGAAGGTTTCCGATCGTGTTCCTATGCTTTGGTGGTGTTCCCATTCCATCCTCTGGTCTCACAGTGTCCTCTGCTCATCAGGCCACACTCCTGAGCTCAGCCCTCCCATGTTCCCGGGGCTTTAACCTGCAGATGGAGCAGGGTCTTGACTCCTTCCACATTTTGTTAGAGTGCAGGCCCTGAGTGGACTTCAGCAGGGGAGGGGAAGAAAAGGGGTCTTTCCCTGTTGCTGCTGGTCTGGGCTATCTGCATCAACTGTAGGTGACAGAGGCTCTGTGGACCTCCAGGCTGTGTCCAGCCCCCAAGGCAGCTGACTCAGCACTGTTAGTACACAGATGTTTTAGGTATGCATGGCATGGCTCTAGTAGATTAGAGAGTCCAGCATCTAAGCCACATTAAGGGGCACATGCAGCTATCAAAGTGACAACATTCCTCCCCAATGTCACCTGCCTGCCCTACAGATCATCACTCCTGTATGACCAAGGTCCTGTGTGAATTTCTCCAGCTTGAAATATGAAGGCTGGAAACTGATTCATGAGGACCTTTGTTGGAGAAAGGAAATAAAAATACCAGTGTCATCAAACAACCAAATCCTATGTAATTAAAAAGTTATGAATCCATGACACACAGTGGATGTGTCATAAAATACAATAATAATAGTTCATGGAAATAAGGGAAGCTTATACACAGTATGATCTGAGCACAAATACACAGTACTGACTGTTGTTCCTCGTGATGCCCTGGCAATGGGAAAAGTGCTGTCCCTGCCTGTGCATCTCACCTGCCTCCTTCTGAAGAGAGTTTGCTAGGAAGTCTTTCTTCCTTTATGTTCAAAGTGTTGTAAGGGTCTCAGGGCTTTAGTGAGGCTCACTAGTGTCACATAGATGTATATCAGGTGTGGGTTCAGGGGGGTCCATGGAAAGAAGACACACAGGGACAGATGAAATTTTAGTCATTTCCATCTGCAGGGTGATCAGGCTCTGGCTAACTGATTCTGTTGGTTAGCAAAGGACTTTTTTTATTGTTTGTTTGTTTTTCTGTATAATATTCACCTTTATGTCGCTTATTTTTTATATTAGCTTTACTATCTATTTTTTAAAGAGATTTTCTATTCATTTTACATACAAACCACAGATTCTCCTGTCCTTCCTCCTCCTGCCCTCCAGCCTTCGCCCGCAATCCTCCCCCCCCCATTCCCACCTCCTCCAAGGCAAGGTCTCCCCTGGGGAGTCAGCAGAGCCTGGTATATTCAGATGAGGCAGCTCCAACCCACTCCTCCCTGCACCAAGGCTGCACAAAGTGTCTCACCATAGGCACTAGGCTCCAAAATGCTGGCTCATGCACTAGGGACAGTTTGTGATCCCACTGCCTGGGGGCCCTCTATATAGTTCAAGCTAAACAACTGTCTTGCCGATCAATAGGGCCTAGTCCAGTACCATGGGGGCTCCTCAGCTATTGGTCCACAGTTCATGCATTTCCACTAGTTTGGCTAGTTGTCTCTGTGCTTTTTCTCATCATAGTCCCTATGTTCCTTGCTCATAGAATCCCTCCTTTCTCTCATCGATTGGACTCCTGGGGCTCAGCCTGGGACCGGGCCAAGGATCTCTGCATCTGCTTCCATCAGTCACTGGATGAGGGCTCTATGATGACAGTTAGGGTATTCACCTATCTGATAACCAGAGTAGGCTCAATCAGGCACCCTTTTGACTATTGCCAGTAGTCTATGGTGGGGTCATCCTTGTGGATTCCTGGGAATTTCCCTAGCTCTCTGCTTCTCCTTATTCCCATGATGTCTTCATTTATCATGGTATCTCTTTCCTTGCTCTCCCACACTATTCTTGTTTCAGCTCAAACCTCCCATTCCCCTATGTTCTCATCCCCAATCCCTTGCCCTCTATTACTCACCTCCCCAACTTCCAGTTTGTTCATGTGATCTTTTCTATTTCTATTTCTCCATCACTGGGTTTTCCATGATTCCTTCCTAGGGTCCTTTTTACTAGTTAGCCTCCCTGCAGCTGTGGGTTGTAGTCTGGTTATCCTTTGCTTTACATCTAGTATTCACTTATGAGTGAGTACACACTATGTTTGTCCTCTGAGTCTGGGTTACCTCAATCAGGATGATATTTTCTAATTCCATCCATTTGCCTGCAAATTTCACGATGTCATTATTTTTCTCTGCTGAGTAGTACTCCATTGTGTATATGTGCCACATTTTTTTACAATACTATTCAGTTCTACATAACAGCCACAGATTCCCTTGTTCTCCCCCTTCCTTCCCCCTCTCCTTCCCCCAGCCCACCCCCTATTCCCACCACCTCCAGATCAAGGCCTCCCCCAAGGACTGAGATCGACCTGATAGACTCAGTCCAGGCAGGTCCAGTCCCCTCCTCCCAGATTGAGCCAAGCGTCCCTGTATAAGTACCAGGTTTCAAACAGTTATCTCATGCAGCGAGCCCAGGACCTGGTACCACTGTCTAGATGCCTCCCAAACAAATCAAGCCAATCAACTGCCTCACCTATTCAGAGGGCCTGATCCAGTTGGGGGCCCCTCAGCCTTTGGTTCATAGTTCATGTGTTTCCATTTTGAGGGGCATCAAGGTTGTTTCCAGGTTCTGGCTATTACAAATAATGCTGCTATGAACATAGTCGAGCATATGTCCTTGTGGTATGATTGAGAATTCTTTGGGTATATGCCCAAGAGTGGTATGGCTGAGTCTTGAGGAAGATTGATTCCCAATTTTCTGAGAAACCGCCATAGTGATTTTCAGAATGGCTGTACAAGTTTGCACTTCCACCAACAGTGGAGGAGTGTTCCCTTTGCTCCACATCATTCCAACATAAGCTGTCTTCAGTGTTTTTGATCCTAGCCATTCTGACAGGTGTAAGATGGTATCTCAGAGTCATTTTGATGTCCATTTCCCTGATGACTAAGGATGTTGAGCAATTCCTTAAATGTCTTTCAGCCATTTGAGATTCTTCTGTTGAGAATTCTCTGTTTAGCTCTGTAGCCCACTTTTTAATTGGATTGTGAAGTATTTTGATGTCTAGTTTCTTGAGTTCTTTATATATTCTAGAGACCATCCTTTGGTCAGATGTGGGGTTGGTGAAGATTTCTTTTCCCATTCTGTAGGCTGACATTTTGTCTTATTGACCATGTCCTTTGTCCTACAAAAGCTTCTCAGTTTCAAGAGGTTCCATTTATTAATTGTTGATCTCAGTGTCTGTGCTACTGGTGTTATATTCACGAAGTGGTCTCCTGTGCCAAAGCGTTCAAGATTACTTTTTGCTTTCTCTTCTATCAGGTTCAGTGTAACTGGATTTATGTTGAGGTCTTTGATTCACTTGGACTTGAGTTTTCTGCATGACCATAGATACAGATCTATTTGCAATCTTCTACATGCTGACATCCAGTTATGCAAGCACCATTTGTTGAAGATGCTCTCTTTTTTTCCCATGGTACAGTTTTGGCTTCTTTGTCAAAAATCAGATGTTCATATGTGTGTGGATTAATGTCAGGGTCTTCACTTCAATTCCATTGGTCCACATGTTGGTTTTTATGCCAGTACCAAGCTGTTTTTATTACTGTAGCTCTATAGTAGAGCTTGAAGTCAGGGATAGTGATGCCTCCAGAGGTTGTTTTATTGTACAGGATTCTTTTGGCTATCCTGGGTTTTTTTCCATATGAAGTTGAATATTGTTCTTTCCAAGTCTGTGAAGAATTGTGTTGGGATTTTGATGGGAATTGCATTGAATCTGTAGATTATTTTTCATAAGATTGACATTTTTACCATGTTAATCCTACCTATCCATGAGCATGGTAGATCTTTCCATTTTCTGATATCTTCTTCATTTTTTTTCTTCAGAGATGTAAAGTCCTTATCAAACAGGTCCTTCACTTGCTTAGTTAGAGTTACCCCAAGATATTTTATATTATCTGTGGCTATTGTAAAGGGTAATATTTCTCTGATTTCTTTCTCAGCCCCTTTTGTATATAGGAGGGCTACTGAGTTTTTTGAGTTAATCTTGTATCTAGCCACATTACTAAAGGAATTTATCAGCTGTAGAATTTCCCTGGTAGAATTTTTGGGGTCACTTATGTATACTATCATATTGTCTGCTAATAGTGAAAGTTTGACTTCTTCCTTTTCAATTTCTATCCCATTGATCGCCTTCTTTGTCTCATTGCTCTATCTAGAACTTCAAGTACTATATTGCATAAATATGGGAAGAGTGGACAGCCTTGTCTAGTTCCTGATTTTAGTGGAATCGCATTGAGTTTCTCTCCATTTAATTTGATGTTGGCTGTTGGCTTGCTGTAAATTGCCTTTTATTATATTAGGTATGCTCCTTGTATTCCTGATCTCTCTAGAAAGTTTATTATGAAGAGGTGTTGGATTTTGTCAAAGTTTTTTTCAGCATCTAATGAGATGATAATGTGTTTTTTTTCTTTCAGTTTCTTTATATGGTGTATTACATTGACAGACCTTTGTATGTTGAACCAACCTTGCATTTCTGGAATGAAGCCTACTTGATCATGATGGATAATTTTTTTGATGTGTTTTTAGATTTGGTTTGCTGATATTTTATTTAGCATTTTTGCATCAATGTTCATGATGGCAATTGGTCTGTAATTCTTTTTCTTTGTTGCATCTTTGTTTGGCTTGGGATTCAGGGTAATTTGTTGCCTCATAAGTAGAGTTTGGTAATGTTCCTTCTGTTTCTGTTGTGTGGAACAATTTGAAGACTATTGAAATTATCTCTTCTTTAATAATCTGGTAGAATTCTGCGCTGAAACCATGTGGTCCTGTTTTTTTGTTTTGTTTTGTTTTTGTTTTTGTTTTTTGGTTGGGAGAATTTTAATGACTCTTTCTATTTCCTTAGGGGTTATTGGTCTATTTAAATAGTTTATCTGGTCTTGATTTAACTTTGGTATGTTGTACCTGTCCAGAAAATTGTCAATTTCTTTCAGATTTTCAGATTTTGTGGAGTACAAGTTTTTGAAGTATGACCTGATGATTCTCTGTATTTTTTGGTTGTCTGTTGTTATGTCTACCATTTCATTTCTTTTTGTTGATCTGGATGCTCTCTCTCTCTCTCTCTCTCTCTCTCTCTCTCTCTCTCTCTCTCTCTCTCTCTGTCTCTCTCTGTCTCTCTCTCTCTCTCTCTCTCTCTCTCTCTCTCTCTCTCTCTCTCTCTCTCTCTCTCTCTGCCTTTTGGTTAATTTAGATGACGGCTTGTCTATCTGGTTGATTTTTTGAAAGAACCAACTCTTTGTTTCATTGATTCTTTGTATTGTTCTCCCTGTTTCTATTTCATTAATTTCAGCCCTCAATTTGTTTATTTCCTGATGTCAATTCCTCCTGGTGAGTTTGTTTCAATTTGTTCTAGAGCTTTCAGGTGTGCTGTTAAGTTGCTAGTATAAGATTTTTCCACCTTCTTTATGTGTGCATTTAGTACCATGAATTTTCCTCTTAGCAACAATTTCATAGTGTCCCATACGTTTGGATATGTTGTACTTTAATTTTCATTGAATTCTAGGAAATCTTTAATTTCTTTCTTTATTTCTTCCTTGACCCATTGGTGATTCAGTTGGGCATTATTCAGTTTCCATGAGATTGTAGGCTTTCTGTAATTTTTGTTGTTGTTGAAATCTAACTTAACCATGGTGGTCTGATAAAATACAGGAGGTTATTCAGACCATTGATATTAATAGATATTTATGACCAGTGATTGTTAATTCCTGTTATTTTTTGTTGGTAGTGTTGTGTGTTTCTCTTCCTTGGTATTTGTTGGTGTGGGATTATCTATTGCCTGTGTTTTCATGGGTGTATCTAACTTTCTTAGGTTAGTTTTTTCTTTCTAGTGATTTCTGTAGGGCTGGATTTGTTGATAGGTATTGTTTAAATCTGGTTTATCTTGGAATATTTTGTTTACTCTGTATACAGTGGTTGAGAGTTTTGCTGGATATAATAGTCTGGGTTGGCATCCATGGTCTCTTAGTGTCTGCATAACATCTGCCCAGGATCTTCTGGCCTTCAGTGTCTCCATTGAGAAGTCAGGTGTTATTCTGATGGGTCTGCCTTTATATGTTACTTGGCCATTTATCCTCTGCAGCTCTTAATATTTTTTCTTTATTCTGTAAGTTTAGTGGTTTGGTTTTTATGTGGTGAGGGGACTATTATTTTGATTCACTCTATATGGTGTTCTGTAAGCTTCTTGTACATTCATAGGCATTTCCTTCTTTAGGTTGGGAAAGTTTTCTTCTATGGTTTTGTTGAATATATTTTCTGTCCCTTTGAGTTGGTATTTTTCTCCTTCTTCTATCCCTATTATTCTTAGATTTGGTCTTTTCAAGGCATCCCAAATTTCCATGGACGTTTTGTGCTATAACTTTTTTGGCTTTAGTGTTTTCTTTGACTGATGAATCTATTTCATCTACTGTATCTTCAATGCCAGAGATCCTTTCTTACATCTCTTGTATTCTGTTGGTAATGCATGCATCTATAGTTCCTGTTTGTTTACTCAGATTTTCCATTTCCAGAATTCCCTCAGTTTGTGTCTTCTTTATTGCCTCTGTTTCAGTTTTCAAATCTAGGACTGTTTCATTCACCTGTTTAATTGCTTTCTCTTGGCTTTCTTTAAGGGATTTATTGATTTCTTCCAATTTTTTTATTTGTCTTTTCTTTGAATTCTTTAAGGGAAATTTTTATTTCCTCTTTAAATTCCTCTCTCATCTTTTAAAAGTAATTTTAAGGTCAATATTTTCTGCTTCTTCTGCTTTGGGATGTTCAGGTCTTCCTGATGTAGCACCACTAGGTTCTGATGGTGCCATATTGGTCTTTATGTTGTTGACTGTATTTTTGCACTGGTGTCTACCCATCTCTTCCTCCTCTCTGTGCAAGTGCTGTCAGTGTCTGAGGGAGCCTCTTTTGGTCCCATTGATATTCTTGGTCTAATGGGAGCTCTTGGTCTAATCTGGGCTCTTGGTCCAATTGGTGCTGGTGGATTCTGTGTCCTAGATCTTAGTCTGATGGGCACCAGTGGGCTCTGTCTCAAGGAGCAGCTATTTCTAAACAGTGCAGGGTGGGACCTGTTTTCTTGGTGATGGAGCAGGGGAAAAGGTAGCTGGCTGGTCTCTGGGTCTCCAATCGCTTTGGAGGAGGGGCACGGAATGTGCCCCCGGGGCCTAGGGGCTAGGGACCTGGTCTGCCCATTCCTAAGATGGGGTCTTACCTGTTCCCAGTTGGTGCAGCGTGGGGTTTTGTTTCCGGTGGTCACTAGTGTCACAGGGGGCTGATTTTTTGGAGAGGGGGTGGGAGAAGAGGCAGCTGACTAGTCCCTAGGGCTTCAATGGCTTGGGGGGCACAGAATGTGCCCCTGGGGTCTGGGTGTAAGAATGATGAGTGGCACTGCTTACCAGTACTGGTTAGCACATGGAAAGTTCATGACAAAACCCAGTATTAGTATCAGAGCTTTATTAGGAGGAAGAGGAATGTGGTGGGGTAACAAGAGAACCAGTCCTAGGGAAGGAACACATGCAGTGAGAGAGAGAGAAAGATGGTGGAGGGAAGAGAGAACAGAATAGAGAGAGGGGGTGGGGTCTGAGTCACAGCTCTTTAAGGTGCAGGTGAGCTTATGGAGCTATGTCATACCTGTGCAGATTGCATGACCACATCATGTGTACATAATCGCCAGCACACACTGATGACATAAGACGCAAGACCCCTTGTCTAGCTCCTAACTGCACATGTGTAGTCATGCAGCTGGAGCTCAGCAGAATCCCAACACTAGGGGTTAGTGACCTGGTCTGACTAGTCCAGAGATAGGGCCTTATCTGTTCCCAATTAGTGCAGGGAGGGCATATGACTCAGGTGGTCACAGGTGTCACGGGGGGCTGTTTTCCTGATGAGGGGGCAGGGGAAGAGGCAGCTGTCTGGTCCCTGAGGCTCCAGGCTTGGGGGAGGGGTACAGATTGTACCCCTGGGGCCTACAGGATAGTAACCTGGGTGCCCAGTCCAGAGATGGGGTCTTACCTGTTCCCAAAGGTGCAGGGTGGGTTTATGACTGGTTTCAACTGGTGTCACAAGGGGCTGTTTTCTTGGTGAGGGGACAGGGACCACTAGAATTTCTTTTTCTTTTTTCTTTTTTTTTTTTTTTTTAAGAATGAGAGCTTATGTGGGGGTATCTTTGTGGATTTCTGTGGGTCTCTTTAGCACTTTGTTTCTTCCTTTTCTCATGTGGTCTTAATTTACCATGGTCTTCTATTCCTTGTTCTCCCTCTCTGTTCTTGATCCAGGTGGGATCTCCCGCTCTCTTTCCCTCGACCCTCGCCGTTCATTGTTCCCACTCATGTCCAGGCTGTTCATGTAGATCTCATCCATTTCTCCATCATTGGGTGATCCCCGTGTCTTTCTTGGGGTCCTGTTTTCCAGGTAGCCTCACTGGTGATGTGAGTAGCAGTCCAGTCATCTTTGTTCCACATCTAGTATCCTCCTATGAGTGAGTACATACCATATTTGTCTTTCTGAGTCTGGGTTACCTCACTCAGGATGATTTTTTCTAGATCCATCCATTTGCCTGCAAACCTCATGATGTTATTGTTTTTCTCTGCTGAGTAGTATTCCATTGTGTATATGTGCCACAATTTATTTATCCATTCTTCAGTTGAAGGGCATCTAGGTTGTTTCCAGGTTTTGGCTATTACAAACAAAGCTGATATAAATATAGCTGAGCAAGTGCTCTTGTGGTATGATTGAGCATTTCTTGGGTATATGCCCAAGAGTGGTATAGCTGGATCTTGGGGGAGATTGATTCCCAATTTTCTAAGAGAGCGCCATATTGATTTCCAAAGTGATTGTACAAGCTTGCATTCCCACCAGCAGTGGAGGAGAGTTCCCCGAGTTCCACATCCTCTCCAGCATAAAGTGTCTGCTGGAAATGGCCAAGAGACAGCCAGGACTGACCTACTCTGGTGATGGGATGGCCAAACACCCTAATAGTTGTGCCAGAAACCCCATCCAAGTACTGAGGAATCTGGATGCAGACATCCGTGGCTAGGCCCCGGGTGGAGCGCTGGGAGTCTAATTAGCAAGAAAGAGGAGGGTTTATATGAGCGAGAATTGTTGAAACCAAGGTTGGATAAAGCACAGGGACAAATAGTCAAATGAATGGATACACATGAACTATGAACTAAAGGCTGAGGGGCCCCCAACTGGATCAGGCCCTCTGAATAGGTGAGGCAGTTGATTGGCTTGATCTGTTTGGGAGGCATCTAGGCAGTGGTACCAGGTCCTGGGCTCGCAGCGTGAGATAGCTGTTTGAAACCTGGGACTTATACAGGGACGCTTGGCTCAATCTGGGAGGAGGGGACTGGACCTGCCTGGACTGAGTCTATCAGGTCGATCTCAGTCCTCGGGGGTGGCCTTGATCTGGAGGTGATGGGAAAGGGGGGTGTGCTGGGGGGAAGGGGAGGGGGCAGGAAGGTGGAGAACAAGGGAATCTGTGGCTGTTATGTAGAACTGAATAGCATTATAAAATAAAATAAAAAAAAGAATGGGAGCTTAAATTAAGAAACATTTTATTTTTAAAACAAAACAAATGTATTAACACACATCCAAAGACCACAGCAAGCATTTGTTGAGTTTTATGAGAGGAAAGAAACTACACTCTGGTGTCAACTAAAAACTAGAACAATTTTAGAACAACCACAGCTTATGGAGAGGTGGATTCATGAGCAACTAAGAAGCCACTGTGTTTTGCAGTTGTGTGAAAATGTATGAGCAATGCGAAGCAGTGGAAGGTGGAGTGGCTGTGGTCTCACTTCCAGACCCTTTCCCCACTCTGTGCTCTTGTTCTGTCCTGTTGAGTTAGTCATAGGTAAATGTACAAAGATCTTAATATCAAAGAAACTTCCAAAAGTCAAAATAGATGAACTTACACAAGCCTCCATCTAGTGAACTCTTTTGTCCTTCACAGTGAGACATGTGAGGGATGGACCCAGGGTGGTGTGGCTGTAGAATTGATGGTATTTTTAGGTGAAATTGTTAGATATAAGAAAGGAACAGTAGTGGCTGCTTCAGGAAAGGAGCTGACATGTATTTACCCTTCAGAAATGAGGTTTGCTTTGAGAAAAGACCTGGAGACAATGATTGATTCTGGAGGTGAAAGTATTACAAAGGAAGAGTACATCACTTTAAACACAGCATTTCCCTTTCTGATTGTGACATAAATGATTGAGTTATGTCCACAATAACCTGTGGAATTCCAGCTTCTCATGAATTTGTCTTCTTCTTTCTATCCTTATCCACAATAATATTTGGTACATGGGGAAAAGACAGTTTTGCTAGGAAAGGAGTGAAAATGATACCATGTTATTGTCTGAATTCTTCTACAGTGTGGTTTCATATTTATCTCCCAAATACTCAATGTGATATAATATTAATGTAACAAAACAAATCAAAATGACATATAAATAAGAATGACAAACATTCAGAAACTGAAGAACAATCTTTCTTAAATTAGAACTATCAACTCCCTACAAAATTACAGCTATGAAACCAAACAGGCCAAAAGAAAGCAGAGTTACAGGTAATTAAATTATTTAAAGTATTCTAATCATCAAGTAAAATGATTCATAGAGTATAAATAACTAAATGGCAGAGAGGAAGTATATAGGAAGCCTGTTTGAAAGATGATTTTAGTTTTCATCAATTAAGAAACCCATTCTCTCATTTGCTACTTTTACTTTCTTTACTATATTCTTGATAATTTAATTTCAGGTACAACATTCCTGTAACATGTTGCGTCTCATGTAAATGCTATGTCAGATACAGAGAGTGGGAACAAATCAGTCCCAGATCAGAATGGCTGCAGCAGCTACCTCTCTCTCCTAAAGACTGCTGCACTGGTTGTCCTGACTCCTAGGAATGAGCTTCCTCACCACAGGTCATAAGAGAACACTTGGCCTCTTTATGCACTGAATGTCAAGCTTGATCAACAGGGGACACCGCACTGAAGTTCCCAGAGGACAAAGACATAGACATGTTAAAGATTAACAAAATCAAACAAACAAACAGACAACAATCAATTCTTTTGTAGGGCCCACCACCCAGCTCTCAAATACACAAAGAGGCATATTCTTAATTATAAATACCCAGCCTTATCTTGGCTTGTTTCTTGCCAGCTTTCCTTAACTTTAAATTATCCCATTTACCTTTTGCCTCTGGGCTTTTCCCATTCTCTTACTTCTGTAAATCTTACCTTATTCCTACTCTGTGGCTGGCAGTGTAGCTGGGTGGCTGGCCCCTGAGGTCCTCTTCCTTCCTCTCTTGCTCCTTACTCTTTCTCCCAGATTTCTCCTTCTATATATTCCCTGTGCCTTCCAGCCACACATTTCCTTTCTCCTGCCTCACTCTTGGTCATTCAGCTCTTTATTAGACCAGCATGTGTTTTAGACAGTCACAGCAACACAGCTTCACAGAGTTAAACAAATATAACATAAACAGAACACACCTTAAAATAATATTCCCCAACAAACAAGCAAACGCACAAAAACAAAAATAAATTGTGCAAGATTTACCAATTTATTAGACTCCCAAGGAGTTCTAATGGAGTGTTAGAACATTAAGGTATAAAGCCAAATGGCCCCAAGAGTCTAGAGCACCCATATAAGTCATTCATTGCCAGCTTCAGTTTCTGAGCCAGAATCCCTGTGAATGTTCTGTAAATGAGGCAGGTGAAATCTTCTGGGATGTATTGATGATCAGAATGGCTTACTCAAATTAGAAGCTTTCCATGTCACCAGACAACATCTGAGAATCATAGCACAGATTTTCCCACTTTGCTACAACCTGAACCCCTGATTGCTCCACAGGTGTCATTGAAAAATGCCTTGAGTTATGACTCATGACTTCTGTGTGCTTTGTAACTTTCCATGAAACTTTGGACCATGTCATTAGGGACAACCTGAGTGTGTGTTTCTGGGCCATGGTCACTCACATTAGGTTCAAGGATAAGCTATTCCTCATTCCCTTGAAGTGAGAGCTGTGTTTGGTTTTTGAGGCATACATGAGTACATTTACATGCTAATACAGCTCTGCTGACCATTTGAAACACTCTGGGCCACTTGTACTACCCAGATTTTAATTTCTTTGGACCACTATATCTATTATACTATACAAAGGAGCTGAAATAATATAACTGTATCTTGTTCTTTATTTTTTATCATATTTGAAATGTACATAAATTATCAAGAAAACAAGCAGAATTTATTCAATATGCCATTTATCTCCATTCATTTCTTGGTAACCACTCTTTTTCCAACTTACTCTATCTTTTATCAATTGAACAACTCATGACCATTAATTTCTCAATATGACATACCTTTGGAGTGATAAGACTATTGTCACACAAAATTCAACAGCCACTATTAATTCATAAATTGTAACATTTAAAAGATGCAAATGAAGATGTTGAATATACAAGAAGCTTATCAATGAAGAAATTTTCAGAATAGAGATAGAATTCTTCAAAAGGGCTGACTGTGATGAGACATGATGGATAAGGAATAACATCAGCATGAGACATAAATCAACAGATGTACAAAGACAAGGAGAGAAATTATTCATTACAAATTACTTACTTTATTGTTTCTGGAAAAGGGGTTCCACACCCAAGAGTTTCTTCAGGGCCTCTGTGACATTCTTATTCCTAAGACTGTAGATTAGTGGGTTCAACAGAGGGGTGAGTATTGTGTAAAACACAGACACCACCATGTCTTTCGCAGGGGTGTGGAAGGAGGCAGGGAGCATGTAGGTGTAGACAGCAGCACCATAGAAGAGGATGACCACAGTCATGTGGGAGGAGCATGTGACCAGGGCCTTCTTCCTTCCCTCTGCCGAGTTCATCCTGTGAACAGTGAGGAGGATAGATGAATAGGAGCTTGATATGACTGTCACGGGGATGAGAAGCATGAGCACACAGCACAGGTACATGAGAGTCTCATAGAGCTGGGTGTCTGAACAGGAGAGCTTTGTCACAGCGGGGACCTCACAGAAGAAGTGATGGATCTCATGGGATCCACAGAATGGGAAGGTCATGGTGACAGGAGTGAGCATGAAGCCATCCAGGGATCCCAGGAACCAACAGACAGACATCAGGAGGAGACACACTCTATGGTTCATGAGGACAGGATAACGGAGTGGATGGCAGATGGCCACATAGCGGTCATAAGACATGGCAGCCAGAAGGAAATATTCTGAACCTACTAGTGTCAGGTACAGGAACATCTGTATCCCACAGGCAGCTGCTGAGATCTTGTGGCTCCCAAGAACCTGATCAATGAGCATCTTGGGCACAGTGACAGAAATGTATATGATGTCCATGAGGGACAACTGCCTGATGAAAAAGTACATGGGTGTGTGGAGGCGGGTGTCAAAGTGTATCAGAAGGATCAGGAGGGCATTCCCAGACAAGGCCATCAGGAAAACCACAAATGTGACCATAGCAAGCAGAGCAGGGTGTTTGGATTGACTGAATAATCCGACCAGGGTGAAATCTGACTGTCCAGTATAGTTGCTCATCCAGGTGGTGATGTCCATGGGTGTCTCCTAGGCAACCAAGAATGATTTGGGGTTAGTGGCTGCTTACTGATATTAGCACCAACCTAATGTACCAAGAATGTTCCCTCGGCCTATAGATCTGTGAATCACAATCTACCTAAATTAAGCCATTTAAAAAAGCAAGAATTCACACTTGTGTTTATAGCCATTACAACTCATACTTAAGCTACCATGGTTCATGGTCATGATTTTTTCCTGATGAAAAATATTGTCCTCTATCAAAATGTTCTTGAAATTTTCAGGATAATTTTTTTGCTACTAACAAAAATAGTGAATCACTACCCCCCCCCCAAAAAAAAACAAAAAAAATAATATTAAAATCCAATGTAAATAAGCAAACACATTATTAAGAAAGTTAATGAAGAAAGTTATTCTTAAGAGTCATTTTGAATTTCCTTTTAATATTGACACATTATGAGATGCACTCCCCATTTTCATATTTATTGAATTATGTGGTTTTAAAAATAATATAGTAAGAGATCACAACTAAAAAAGGCTTATTCTCCATTTAATATTAAATTAAAAGTTTCTTACATATGTTTGTTTGGCTAGATAAATGCTCTTTCAATATATATTCACATAAACACAGTCATATGAAAATATAGATACAGCATTACATAGAACATGCTTGCTCTTCTAATGCTGGTTAGACTGAGATATTGGGAACTCTCACCCTTTTCTGTTCTCTGCTTCTCCAAATTCATCTCCTCACCATTTATTTTAAACTTCAGCAGGAGGCAGAGGATTCAGCAGTCACTGCTGGTTGCCAGGCCAGGCTGTGCCAGCAGATCTCTATGGACTGTCAGCCACTTCTTCATTGAGTCTGAGAAGTAGAGAGAATATAGCCATGACATGTCCCTGACAGTGAATCTGCATTTTCCCTGCTCATGCTCACAGCCTGCTTCTGTCTTAGTTGCAATTGTGTGTGTGTGTGTGTGTGTTTCTGTCTTTCTGTCTGTCTGTATATTCAAGGATACATTAATTTTGATTGCATTAAACAAGGTATGTGTCCATCTGTGCTGGGAAAATAGTACATATCTGAATTAAATTTGAAGGTTTAAAAAGGTACAACAGAGTGAGAAACAACAGCAGACAGAATGTAGCCAGCCTTTCTGACAAGGCTCAGTGAACACCTCTTCCTCATGTACTTCTCAAAGAGAGGAGATTTGTAAAGTTTTTTTTCTGACTAGTAGATATTGCAGTTTGATAGCTCTTACCAAAAAAAGGAAATTAAATCTTCTCTTTCTGACATATTAGCAATAGTTAAAAGGGAGGGACTGCTGAGACAACAATCACAAGTCTCAGGATTATTTTAATCTCTGTCAGGATTCGAAAAACAAAAACACAAAACACAAAACACACCTGAAACTGAAGTCCTTAAAGGTCCATGTTCTGCCAAGCTGCTGATGGAGGAGAGAAAAATGCTGGGTCCTTGATGCTTTCATGTAAATGTTAGAAAAACCTGAGACCTATGGGAGGAGATGGACAGAGATACAGACAGATGAATAGACTGTGAGATAGGAAGACAAATGATGGATTTCCATTTTAAGAAGGCTTATTCATGAAAGGAAACTTACATAAGTTCTAAAACTTAAGCTTTCCTCATTCACCTTAAGGTTATCTGCTGACTTAATTCATATCTGTGAACACAGAGAGCAAGGACCAGGGAGGCTGCCACAGTCTATGAGAATCCCTGACCAGTGTTGGCTGGGTGAGTGGAGGTCAGGGGCAGGTGAGGGGCAGGAGGTGTGCTGGGAAGGTGGCACACTCTGTTAAATGGGGAACACTGGCATCAAGGCACCCAGAGAGCAGGGAGATCAGGAAGGTTGTGTCTGCACGACGCACAGGACCAGCAGCTGGCTTGCCCTTACACATTCTGTGAGTTTGATTTCATGTGAAGAGCTTGGTGTATGTTAACACTGGGGATTACTCACGGTGAACCCAGAGAAATGACATAGCATCTTCCCCAGCCAGCAGCATCCCTGAACCACCCTGTGCTTCCATAGGAGTCACCAAGTTTTCTCCTCACAGTGGAGAAGCTCAGGGTCTCAGGGCATCTGCCTCACATCACCCAATAACACACAGCATGAATGCTTAACCTATGAGTAGGCACAGAGTGGGTACCTGCATGGGTTCTATGGGAAACACCATTTCCCCAGGAATGTATAGTTTCTGTTTAGACCACCCACAGTCTGTTTTATATGATGAGACATAAATAAAATTGAGAATTTTTGACATTACATAACCCCCAAATGTTACCCACAATGGAAGTTAAATAAACAGCAATAAAGAAAATTTTGGAAAACTAATGGATTGTAATCTGAACACCAAAAATACAGAAGGAAGGGTGGGGTGTTGGCAGATGCCTACTATAATCTTATCACTTGTGAGACTGGGGTAGGTGGTCAGCAATGAAATCAAGGTAAGTTTTCTCTCTCTCTCTCTCTCTCTCTCTCTCTCTCTCTCTCTCTCTCTCTCTCTCTCTCTCTCTCTCTCTGTAGTGTGTGTGTGTATGTGTAACTGTTAAACACATATCCCTTCATTGGTAACTTAGAAAAAAAATCTCAGTAAGCGTTGCTAAAGGGAAGCTTCAGGAAGATGCTGGGTGTGGCAGTGCACTCCTTTAATCCAGCACTAGGGAGGCAGAGGCTGGTAGATCTCTCAGTTCAAGGGCAGTCTGGTCTACAAAGCAAGTTCTGGACAGCCAGTGCTGCACAGAGAAACCCTGTCTCAAAACACCAAAAATGAGAGAAACGTAGGCAGAATTTTTTTCCTCCACATAAAAATAGACAATAAATGATAAAACAAACCTCCTGAAGAACAAAGAGACTGTTTAGGGTCCACCGTGTACTGGGCATTCTCTCCTGTCAGGTCCACTCACCATCAGATGCAGATGCAGCCTGGGTCATAGGAGCCAAGGGACAGTGACTGGTTAAGTGCAGAAGGAACAGGAGGCAAGTGACATCATCTTTGGCTGGACCCTGCTCATTCCCGGATAAAGATTGTGTTAATAACTCCCCTGTGGCACTTTAAGGAAGAATGTAACTAAGTGAGCCAGGGATGGTGACAGAAACCTCTGCCACAGGCTCATTTACCCTTCAGTTTTGTTAAAATGGAAAGTCATAGCCAGTATTAACCATAGCCTGGACTATCACCATCATAAAGAGTAATCTGGTCCAACATGAGTCAGTTATTTATGTTCAGGCCCTTGTTCACTATGCAGAATTCTATTCCCTCTCAATCTCTCTCTGTCTCTGTCTCTCTCTGTGTTGATATAAACTGTCAGTAGTTTTTGTGACCTGTTATCTTTTTAAGAGTGGAGTCCAAAGCTTGGGGTTCAGTTCCCATTACTAGTTTGTCCCGGACTGACCTCATGTAATATTTGCCTTCTCCCCATCACGTCATGGCTATGTTCTGCTCAGTCAGAAGCCATGTTCATTGGAACTGCATTCTGTACAAATGCTCAGTTCAGTTTGTTTCACTTTAAATAGTGACCTGAAAATTATAGAATGACCACAAATACAAATGGCTTAGATGAAAATGAGAATATTTATATTACCATCAGTGGGACAAGTGTCACACTTTAGAGAATGACACCTTGCTTTAAACTGCACACATCTGTGAAGTGTAAACTGTGTAGTTGACGATGCACAACAGGGAAGAAGAACGATCCACCTCAGCACTCTTGATCCTGCAGCCAGATTACTCTGTACTTTTTCTGAGTGTAGAAGTTTTCCAATCGAGTTCCCACGTCATGTGGTGTTTCCATTCCATCCTCTGGTCACACAGTGTCCTCTGCTCATCAGGCCACACTCCTGAGCTCAGCCCTTCCATGCTCCCAGAGCTTTAACCTGCAGATGGAGCAGGATTTTGACTCCTTCAATACTTGGTTTGATTGCAGGCTCTGAATGGATTTGGCCGGGGAAGCTGGAAGAAAAGGGGACTTTCCCTGTTGCTGCTGGTCTTGTCCATCTGCATCAACTGTAGGTGACAGAGGCTCTGTGGGACTCCAGGCTGTGTCCAGCCCCCAAGGTAGCTGACTCAGCACTATTAGGACACAGATGTCTTAGGTGTGCATCGTGTCAGGGCATGGCCATCAGTAGATTAGAGAATCCAGCATCTAACACATATTGAGGGGCACATGCAGCTACCATAGTGACAACATTCCACCCCAACTTCACCTGCCTGCCCTACAGATCATCACTCCTGTATGACCAAGGTCCTGTGTGAATTTCTCCAGCTTGAAATGTGAAGGCTGGAAACTGATTCATGAGGACCTTTGTTGGAGAAAGTAAATAAAAATACCAGTGTTATTAAACAATCAAAGCCTATGTAATTAAAAAGTTATGAACCCATGCCACACAGTGGATTTGTCATAGAATGCAATAAAAATAGTTCATGGAAATAAGGGAAGCTTATACACAGTATGATCTGAGCACAAATACACAGAACTGACTGTTGTTCCTCGTGATGCCCTGGCAGTGGGAAAAGTGCTGCCCCTGTCTGTGCATCTCACCTACCTCCTTCTGAAGAGAGTTTGCTAGGAAGTCTTTCTTCCTTTATGTTCAAAGTGTTGTAAGGATCTCAGGGCTTTAGTGAGGCTCACCACTGTCACATAGCTGTTTATAGCTTTAGTGGTAGTCAGTGAGACCAGAGAATGGCTGCTTCTAATTCTGATTTTCTTCATGTTTTCCATGCTATCCCTAATGTCTGAAGTAACTGGCTCCCTTCAAATAGGAATTCAACTTGTATTTGTGCATTTTTCTTCAGAGACATTAATGTTACAAGGAAGTAGCAATAAGGATATTTTTGTAAAAAGTACATTTCTATATGCATTTCTATATTCTTACCTCTAAATTAAGATGGCTACATGTTTCCAAAATCAAATAATACATACAAAGCTGAAAATCCTCAACAGGTCACAGAAGGTCTGAGTAACTTATGTAACATATTTTAAGTGGAGCCATAAAGATCATTAAGTGATATTAATCAAAATTTTAATGTCAAAGTTCAATCATACATTTATTTAAATCATTAGAGGCCTCTGAAGTTATTGATCTGCTCTTGGAAACATCTACAACAACTGACTTAGTGGACAAAAAAATATTTCCCCTTCCCAAATGTCATACAAAATTTAAAAATAACAGACCAGACTGGTTCAACTGACCTTCTGGGTGTTGATTGGCCCTACTTAGAGGCCTATTCCCATGTGGATGGAGGGATTAAGAGGCGGTATTTTTACCCTGATCCTTCAAGTTCATCTAGGTCCCATAGGGCTATAGGACATCTTTCAAAAGGTCTCACAGTTCTAGCGAGTCACCTGTCTTCTAGAACAGGAGGCCCTGGAGGCTCCAAGGGATGGATGCTAATCTGTGTACATTCTGCAAGGAAGAGATTCAATATGGAGGGACATGATCCCAGTGCTTCCAAAGGAGGCTGTGGTCAGAAAGTCCCTCACCCATTCCCAAATCACAGCACAATTGGTAAAAGATAGGCTACAAGACTCAGTGGCTCCTCCCTGTTTGAATGACCTTGGAGGAACAGACCTTTCTGAGGCCTTGACAGAAAAAAAAAATGTGTGTTTTGTGTATCAGTGTGCTCTTAAAACACTTAGCAGGAACTGTAACCATGTAATTGGTCATAAGATAGGGAAGTCAGAAGGAAAAATTCTGAACTGCTAGTGTTACTTAGTTAGACAACTGGCCGATGAAAAATTACATGGGTGTGTGGAGGGGGGGTGTCACACAGTATCAGAAGGGTCAGGAGGGCATTCCCAGACAAGGCCATTAGGAAAACCACAAATGTGACCACAACAAGCAGAGCAGGGTGTTTGGATTGACTGAAGAATCCCACTAGGGTGAAATCTGACTGTCCAGTATAGTTGCTCATCCGGATGATGATGTTCGTGGGTGTCTCCTAGGCAACCAAGAATGTTTGAGGTTAGTATCATGTGGCCCTAGGAATGAATGCTCAGTGATGTGTGCCTCAACCTGACTGTGCTAACAGGAGGCTCACTGTGCCTGCAGATCTGAGGTTTATAATTTACCTATAATTTAAGAAAATTTCAAAACAGAATTCATATCTGTGGTTAGAACTATCATAACTCCTAGTGAAACTACCACATTTCAGGGTCATGAAGTATCCAGGTCCTTTATCCTGAAGGACCACAGTCTGTAGGATCACTCCCCTAGACTATCATAACCCAGCGCTTCCAAAGGGAAATCAAATTTCTTTTAAAAATATATTTTACCCTGAGGTTTGAACTAAGACTGAACATGTGTGAGCTAAGGATCCAACTTAGAGCTTTTGAAATCTCAGAGATATATTCCATATTATCTTTACTTAGAAAGCTAATTGAATATAATGTGGTAAAAGAAATCTATGACATTGAAGCTGCTTTACCCTAAGGATCATGTGACACTGAGAAGTTCTGTTTTTGGTGGAGCATCTTCATCTCACAAGTTGGTCCCAATGATCAGGAAGAACATAGAGAGAGAAGACCTCACTCACTGGCCAGACCCAGCTATGGGCTCTGCCATCTCTCATGCATCCATTCCTCTGTGCACTCTACCTAACAGGGGAAGAAAAAAAAATCAGTTTTTCTTTGGCCCTAATTAAGTGAAATAATGGGTAATCCTAGAATACTGACAAATTCAAGTGGATAACTGCACACACATTAGAGAATTCATGTCAGACTCTTTTTCAAGAACTGCCCTATGGATGCACATTAATGTTATTGGATTGTGAAATGTGTAGCTGTGGTTCTCAGTATGAGCATCTATTTACATGTTTATGAATTTTATTTTCAACAAATATCACATGGTCTCTCTCATCTGTGGATCTTAGTGTTGAATCTTTGGATTTGTGTGTTTAATATGCTAATCTGCAGAATACAGGGAACGGGGAAGTGCTGGTTGGTGGGAGGGGAGAGAGAGATCTTAGGGGACAGGTGAGAGTGGACTATAGTGGCACAAAGGACAAAGGATGATGGGAAGGAACCTGTAGTGGGGAAGGGATGAGAGTGAGAACAGAGATGGGGACATCTAAGGATGTTTATTGAAAAGGCTTGCTATTCTTCTTTATGTATTTATATGGCTGTACATGCTCTGTACTGGGGATACTGCTCCCAGAAGCCATGGACTGCCCAACAGCCTAGTGCCAGGTATAAGATGTCTTTTATGGACTTGTTTCTCATGTTTGTCCTGATAGGGAGAGGACAAGATAGCAGGTGAGGGATGGACCTCTTGGTCAATTTTTGGGCACTAATGAGAGGCAATGTCTATGATTAAGTAGCTGAACTCCAACCTTTGGAGTCCCTGCTTGTGAAAACTACTACTGGAAGTGTATATGAACACACACACACACATACACACACACACACACACACACACACACACACACACACACACACATACACACACACACGAGAGAGAGAGAGAGAGAGAGAGAGAGAGAGAGAGAGAGAGAGAGAGAGAGAACATGGGGATGGAGGGAGAAAGAGAGAGAGAGAGAAAGAAACCAACTTTGACAAGTACCCAAGGCTATGACCATGCATTACCTGACTTATGTATCTCATGCTTGAGATTTATCTACAAAGTTTAAATTTCAGATAATTTTTAATTTAGGTTACAATTACCATTTTACAAATCTTGGAGATTAAAAAAACACAAGGAGTTGGTAAAGATCTTTTCCCATTCTGTAGGCTGTCATTTTGTCTTATTGACTGTGTTCTTTGCCTTACAGAAGCTTCTCAGTGTCGGGTGGTCCCATTTATTAATTGTTGCTCTCAGTGTCTGTGCTACTGGTGTTATATTTAGGAAGTGATCTCTGGTGCCAGTGTGTTCAAGGCTGTTTCCTACTTTCTCTTCTATCAGGTTCAGTATAACTGGATTTATGTTGAGGTCTTTGATCCACTTGGACTTGAGTTTTGTGCATGGCCATAGACTTGGATCTATTTGCAACTTTCTACATGCTGACATCCAATTATGCAAGCACCATTTGTTGAAGATGCTTTCTTTTTTCATGCTACAGTTTTAGCTTCTTTGTCAAAAATCAAGTGTTCATAGGTATGTGGATTAATGTCAGGGTCTTCAATTCGATTCCATTGGTCCAATGATGGTTTTTATACCAACATCAAGTTGTTTTTTGTTACTATTGCTCTATAGTAGAGCTTGAGGTCAAGGATGGTGATGCCTAGGCCCTCTGCATAAGTGAGACAGTTGTGTACCTTGGTCTACTTAAGGGGGTCCTGGCAGTAGGATCAGGATTCATCCCTGGTGCATGAGCTGACTTCTTGGAGCCTACTACTGTGGTGATATATTGTGTGCCCTAATAAAGCTTGCCTGAGGATCAGAGGACAGAGCCAGCCACTAGATTAGACATAGATCCAGGCAGTGGTGGCACACACCTTTAATCCCAGCACTTGAGATCTCATGCCTTGATTGGGAAGCACACACACCTTTAATCCCAGAAAGTAATATGGCAGGGCAGAGAAAGGTATATAAGGCATGAGGAAACAGGAACTCTGCTTCTCTGATCTTTCAGCTTTCAACCTGATATCTGGCTCTGTTTTATTTTGTTGTTGTTGTTGTTGTTTTGTTTTGTTTTTTTATATTATTATTAAAAGACCATCTAAGATTTGTGCAACACACTCCCTATGGTGGGGAACCTTGCACAGCCTTGATGCATGGGGAGGGCCTTGGACCTGCCTCAACTGAATGTAGTAGGTTTGGTGACTCCCCATAGTAGGCCTTACCATTTCAGAGGAGGGGATGGAAGTTGGGTTTGGGGTGAAGGCTGGGGGTTGGGAGGAGGGGAGAGTGAGGGATCTGTGTTGGTATGTAAAATGAATAAAAATTTTCTTAATAAGAAATAAAAAAATAAAATTAACAAAGGGTTAACTAATGAACCAACAAAAAAGAAGAAGACACAAGGAGAAAACCATAGCTCTGTAGTGGAGATGACTCTCGGCTTATTTTTTTCTTTATTCATTATGTCTCCTAAGTCTCAAAGGAACATTATTGACAAAAAAAAAAAAAAAAAAAGGAAAGAAAAGAAAACACCACACCACCCCTTAATGAGCAAAGTCCAGCCAGGGATGACGTCACTCCCCTCCTACTCTGTGTGCACTTAACCAGCCACTGTCCCTTGGCCCATGTGGCCAAGGCTGCCAGCAGCATCTGGGGTGAGTTGGAGCTGAGGGGAGACTGCACAGCACTCACTGCTTCTGACTTAACATCTGCTTTCTGAATCTTCTAGTTGTTCTTGACAATATTACTTTGATTTTCCTCTGTTTTTTTTCTGCAGAACAGAGCATGAACTTTTTTCCATAAATGTCAAATACTATATTTTTAATGCAACAGACTTGGCATATTTTATTCCCAGCTACTTAGGAACAGAAGAACATGTATGCTGCCTTCTTAGCTATGATATTCACCAGCAGTCATGGAACCACAAGCTTACAGAGTGTCACAGTGACACTAAGAATTACATGCTCATCCCATGTATCCTGTGACGAAAGGGCTAGGGCATTGTCTAGACTGAACTGCAGACTACAGAGGGAAATGGGGTTTCCAAGAGAACTGAGGCAGGGGCATGTTCTTTGTTACCAAAACTGGTGAAATGTACAACTTTTGTCGGTTGGTTGTTTCATATTAGGGACACACTCTGAAATCCGAGTTTTCCTTCTGAAAATGAAGAACAGAAGGTAAGTAACTCAGACTCCTGGGGAGAGGTGCTGTAGAAAGGCTTCAGAACTGACTCCGATGCGGCTGGCTCCAGTAGCTTGGGGCGACTCTGCCAGTGCTGTTAGCAACCCCAGAGTGACGCTGCATCTGGCTGTCCACAGGAGACGCAACAGGTCTGAGCAGGCTGCAATCCCTGTGTGTGCCTCAGACACCATGTTCCTAGTCCTCCTGGTGTCCTGGGTGTCTTGATGTCGGAAACTGCTATTTGACAGAGTGCAGTACTGACTTGACCAGCACAGCCCCCAAGTCTCTTCTGACCTCCATTCATCCAGGGTTTAGGTTTCCATATATGGGGGCCACTGCCCTGGCCTGAGATCTACCATGTCCACAAATATAAATGAAATAGTCTGATGTCTCTGCAGTGTTTGGGGACATTTAAATATTGAACATAATTTAGTCTTTATCTGCCAAGGAAACTTTGGTAGAAAGGAAATCTGTCTGTCTGTCTGTCTGTCTGTCTGTCTACCTCTGCTTCTATATATCATTGATCTATATGTCTTTCCATTTATCTTCTGCAACATGCCTCTAATTTGTCCAACATTTTAATGTAGGCATTGGGGCCCTGCAGCGCTCTCAGCTTCCTGAGCATCACAGAAACCACAGGGTTTTAACCAGCCCAGCATCAGGAGTTGTGTAGGGAGTTCTCACAAAGGTGTAAATGCCTCTGGAGCTGGCAGTTCTTTCTGAACTCCCCTTTCCCTGTAACCACAGCTGAACTCTTTTTAGGAAGAGATGATACTTGTGCTGTGTTGGTGAGAGCTACATAACTCAACATTTACCATTTCAGAAATCAAAAGGTTAAAAATGGGTGGAAGGTTGGCTCAGGGGTTAAGAGCACTTGTTTCTCTTGCAGAAGACTCCCAGCTAGGTTCAGCTCCCAGCATCCACTTGGTACATGGCCGCTCACAACTTTCTGTAACCAGTTCTGGAGGATCCAATATCTTCCCCTGGTAATAAGGACACATGTAGTGCACACACACACACACACACACACACACACACACACACACACACACACACACTCATACATGCAAGAAAAACACATACACATTAAAAGAAATACTTTTAATTTTTTTAGGTAGAATAATTCAGTCTGTTTAAGGAGAAGACGTGGCATAAGCTTTAGCGGACTTCAGACAGGCTAGGTCTATTTGTGCCTGTTGCTTTTACTCACTTTGCAGCCATTTAAAAATTTGACTTTATCTTATTTACGTGTTGTCCTGCACTATTTAAGTACCATCAAGTTCAAAGTCGCCTTAACTGGTTTCAGAGTCCAGTGCAGATTCAGGCCGTGAGCAGGGAGCATGGAGAGCAGGGAACCCGTGTGAGAGGCACCTCAGCATCGCTCAGTTTTCTCTCTGCTTTGTGGATCCCAGGAGACAGGGACAGTGACATTCTACAAAGCAGATGGTGCTGCAAACACAGCCTGGCCGGGGACACACCTGTGAGGTCCTGTAGCGTTAGAGCACGTGGCGAGACCTTAACGCAGGTGAATTTTTCTGCTAACTGTGCTAATCAAGGATAAATGTGTTATGCATTTCTTTGCAAATTCCTACACTCACGTGAATGCTTTTCTAAATATACATTTAAAGTGTTTATACATTTATACAAAATTAATGCACTTGTAACAAACACAGAAAAAATTTCAAATCCAAAATCTTTTTAAAGTAGGCTGTATATGTTATTTATTTGAAGTTTTCTTCCTTGTTATTTTGAAAACTAAATTCTTAAATGTGTACACGATATTTAAACTGAAGAACAAAAGTACTGTTGTCCATAATACAATAATATTACTCATCTCTTAGATGGCCCTCCAGGATAGTGGAATCTTAAAAATGTAAGAGTGCATGTGCTCAGCCATTTTTCTTTGGCTTTTGAAAGAACTTTCATTGTTTTGCTTTATTTAACCTTGACAAAACCAAAAGTCAAAGTTATCATCATCACCACCAGCATCAGCAATAGCATTAGTTTAGGTAGCAGATGGAGAACTAGTGGGTAGAGGAACAAGTGGACTGGTGGCAGTATTTGGCTAATGAGTGGGCTCTATGCTCCAAGCCTTTTAGGGTTCTGAGCATTGGTCCTGCTTGTGTGAAGGTGAAGCTTCTTCAAGCAGCAGAGAAACTCTCAGAGAGCCCTATCCTGGGGACTAAGGAGATTCATCTGTTGAAATTTACCCCTTAAATTATTACTCTTAAAAGTGTTTTTATATGCAATACACCTCAGAGATTTTAAGATGCCAATTGCACCCTTAATTCATGGAGGTCAGGGTTTACTTTAAAGTCACATAGTTCAAAACAATTTTGATTTTACCCCTTTTTGTCATTAAATCATTATTTGTGTTAGCATGAGGCAGCATGCCTCAAATTTTGTCACTGAATCACTATGTGTTAGTATCGAGTAGCATTCCTCAAGTTGGTAATACTTGACAGAAGACTCTGTTTGTCCTTAGGAAAGCTCATGACCTTGAATTTGCCCTGAATCACCAGTGATTCTGACCAAGACATGAATTCTAAGTTTTTTTTAAAAAAAAATTGATTGAACTATGTGAAATATGCAATCCTCAGATCTCCAGGTCAGGAAACTTCCTCTGGTAGCACCGTCAGGTTAAGGGACATATCCCTGAGCATTAGTTCCTAATGTCACGTGATGATGCTAACCCCATAGCATTCTTGGTTGCCTAGGAAACGCCCATGAACATCATTACCTGGATGAGCAACTATACTGGACAGTCAGATTTCACCCTGGTCGGATTCTTCAGTCAGTCCAAACACCCTGCCCTGCTTGCTGTCATCATATTTGTGATTTTCCTGATGGCCTTGTCTGGGAATGCCCTCCTGATCCTTCTAATAATCTCTGACACCCGCCTCCACACACCCATGTACTTTTTCATCAGCCAGTTGTCCCTCATGGACATGATGTACATTTCTGTCACTGTGCCCAAGATGCTCATGGACCAGGTTCTTGGGAGCCACAAGATCTCAGCGGCTGCCTGTGGGATACAGATGTTTCTCTATGTGACACTAGCAGGTTCAGAATTTTTCCTTTTGGCTGCCATGTCTTATGACCGCTATGTAGCCATCTGCCATCCACTCCGTTATCCTGTCCTCATGAACCATAGAGTGTGTCTCCTCCTGATGTCTGTCTGTTGGTTCCTGGGATCCCTGGATGGCTTCATGTTCACTCCTGTCACCATGACCTTCCCATTCTGTGGATCCCATGAGATCCATCACTTTTTCTGTGAGGTCCCTGCTGTGACAAAGCTCTCTTGCTCAGACACCTGGCTCTATGAGACCTTCATGTACCTGTGCTGTGTGCTCATGCTTCTCATCCCTGTCACAGTCATCTCAAGCTCCTATTCATTCATCCTCCTCACAGTTATCAGGATGAAATCAGCTGAGGGCAGGAAGAAGGCCCTGGCCACCTGCTCCTCCCATATGACTGTGGTCATCCTCTTCTATGGTGCTGCTGTCTACACCTACATGCTCCCTGCCTCCTTCCACACCCCTGAGAAGGACATGGTGGTGTCTGTGTTTTACACGATACTCACCCCTCTGTTGAACCCACTAATCTACAGTCTTAGGAATAAGAATGTCATAGATGCCATGGAGAAACTGTTGGGTGTGAAACACTCTTTCAAGAACCAGTAAAATAAGTAATTTGGAATGAAGTTTCCTTTCTTTTCCTTTACACATCTGTTGTTCCAGATCTCATGCTTATGTTATTTGTATGATGCTCACATGACTGAGAGCACGATATGTCCTCTCATCAAGGACTTTTGTTGTGTAGGAATAGGGACTTTCTGCATCTGATTTGCTGGAAGACTTTTATCAGAAAGGGATGCTAGTTCAGTGAAATGGGTTTGCTCTGTGTATTGACACAATTGAATGGGTTTCAACCTTTTCTTTTTTTATGTGCATCGAACAAGCTGGCATTCCTGGGATATGTTCCATTTGGTCATAGAGAGTAATATTTTTAATGGGATATAAATATAATTTGCCAGTATTCTGTTAGGAAGTTGGCGTAAATGTTTATCTTAGATGTTGTTCCATAGTTTTTACTATGTGTAGCCTTGCTGTGTGTCTCAGAATAGTACCAGCCTGCTGTGAGGGTTTGGGAAGTATTCACCTTCCTTAATATTTTGGAACAGTTGGAAATTTGTTGTTACTTTCGGAACACTTGTTAGAATTCAGTAATTAAACCATTTTCCTTTGCTTTAAAACAAAGATTTTATTTTTATGGGTATGTGTGTTTGTGTGTGGGTCTCCATGTGTATTTGTTTGTGTGTATATGTATATGTGTTTTTTTGTATGTCTGTATTTGTATGTATACATATGTGTTTGTATATGTTTATGTCTTTGTGTTTATGTGCATGAGTGTTTGTGTATATTTGTGTGTGAGTGTGTGTTTGTATGTTTGTTTTTCTGTGTGAGTGCGTGTGTGTGTGTGTGCGCGCGCACGCGCGTGTGCTCGCACTATATGGATATATGTGTTTCTGTGAGGTGTAACTGTGTGTGTGCATGTCCATGTGTGTCAACAGAGTCCAAAGTGTCAACAGAGGCCAAAGGAGGCCATCAGTTCCTCTTGAGCTTGATTTACATGTAGTTGTGAGCTGCCCAACATGAGTGCCGAGAACTGAACTAATTGATGAAGTGGATTTAATCGAGTTATGATATTGGGCCTTATCTTTTACCCATTCAGCAGCTCTGCATGTTCCAACTGGATAATGCAGTCCACTGTCACCCATGGAAGAAATATCATAAACAAGAGCACACGTCTGCACCAGCTCCTGTTTCCTAATTTTCTGCTACATTCTCCTGTTCTCTTTTCTTACTCTGTACTTCGGCAGTTAGATGATTTTCTCTAGTAATATTATTTAGATCTTTTTCTTTTTCCTTCATGTTTGTGTGCAAGTTTTTACTTTGTGGTTGTCATGATACTAAGAAATAATCTTATAATAAAACAATTATTTTAAGGAGATAATAATTTTGGCTACATAAACAAAAAATAAAATTCAAGATGTTAAATTTTACCCTATTTTGCAGAATAGTGTTTAAGGTGTGTTTCTTTTGTTTATGTTGCATTTCTTTAACTCTGTGAAGCTGTGTTATTGTGCCTGTCTAAACCACCAGATGGTCTAATAAAGAGCTGAACGGCCAATAGATAGGCAGGAGAAAGGATAGGTGGGCTGGCAGGCAGAGAGAATATACAGAAGGAGAAATCTAGGAGAAGGGAGAAAGAAAGAGCTAGAGGAAGAAAGGAGGACTCCATGGGCCAGCCACTCAGCCACACAGTCAGCCCCAAAGAAAGAGTGAAAGTAAGATTACAGAAGTAAAAAAAAAGGAAAAAGCCCAGACGCAAAATGTTGAGGGGATAATTTAAGTTACAAAAAAAGTTGGCAAGAAACAAGCCAAGCTAAGGCTGGGCATTTATAAGTAAGAATAAGCCTCCATGTATGTGATTTATTTGGGAGATGGGTGGTGGGCCCCTCAAAAGATAAAAACAACCAATAACATTGTTATACCCAATGTGAGGCCGAATCCATATAGGTCCTGAGAAAGCTGAGGGGAAAAAAGAAAGAAAAGAAAAGTAAAAGGACACAGCTCCTTTAAGAGGCACTGTTATTCAGCTAGCATGGCTAAATAAAAATGGCAAGCTAAGTAAAACCACATGTGGCAGCTCAGGAAGCTTCCACAGCTAGGAAGGTTTAATGCAGTTCTCGATCATGAACCTCTGACCAGGCTGTGAGGTTTAGACTTGGCTCTCAGGAACCTAGAAGCAGTCAGAACCAGGCAGGAGAGCCATGTGGAGGATCCAGGCATAGCTTGACAGTCTCAAGTTTGCTCATGCAGTCAAAAAAGCTAAAAGATATATAGTAAAAAGAGGTCCAGATGGAGCTGACCTGAGCTAGTGGGAGCTCATGGACTCTGGACTGACAGCTAGGGAAACTGCATGGGACCTAACTAGGCCTTCTGAATGTGTGTGACAGTTGTGTGGCTTGATATGTTTGTGGGGACCCTGGCAGTGGGACCAGGACTTATTCTGGGTGCATGAACTGGCTTTTTGGAGCCCACTCCCTGTGGTAGGATACCTTGCTCAGCCTTGATGCAGGGGGAGGGGCTTGGTCCTACCTCAACTTGATGTGCCAGACTTTGTGGACTCCCCAAGGGAGGTCTTACACCCTCTGAGGGGTGAAGGGTGGGGTGGGGGGAGGTAGAGGGAAGCAGGAGAATGGGGAGGGGGAATTGTGATTGGTATGTAAAATGAAAAAATTTTTAATAATAATAATAATAATAAAAACAAGTACAGACGGAAAAACCTCTAGATAGGTTCCAGTGTATTTTACAATGTGCGTAGGCTTAAGAAAGAAAGAAACGCTGGGCAGTGGTGGCACACGCCTTTAATCCCAGCACTCAGGAGGCAGAGCCAGGTGGATCTCTGTGAGTTCGAGGCCAGCCTGGTCTACAAAGCGAGATCCAGGAAAGGCACAAAGCTACACAGAGAAACCCTGTCTCAAAAAACCAAAAAAAAAAAAAAAAAAAAAGAAAGAAAGAAAGAAAGAAAGAAAGAAAGGAAGGAAGGAAGGAAGGAAGGAAGAAAGAAAGACAGAAAAAGTGTGGCACAGCCATATCTGATGGGAATGGCAAAAGTCACAAAGCCAGGATAGCTGCTTAGCAAAGATCCAGCAAAGCTGAGGCACATGATGGTCACCATGCCACTTTTGGTTTTCATCTCCACCTGCTGCATACTTAGGAGACTTTTAATATTTGTACAATTTGGGAATATTGGATTGATAGAAAATTTCTTTAGAATCATTTATGCCTTCTCCCAAGAATACTATTTCTAAGTTTCTCCAGGAAAGTCCTGAACATACTACCCCTCCCACTTTTTTGGAGATATCCTTATCTTTTTGAAGGTCTTCCTTACACCTTGGAGGTTGTGACACACATAAAGAAGCCAGAGATATAAGGCTATGAGATATTCTTGAAACATCTGTTTATGTATTTAGGCAGAAACAAAAATATTCAAAACAAAGTAAACTCAAAAAGGTCAACAAGATTTGGTGTGCTAGAGGAGTTGGCCACAGTTCAGATTGCAAGCCTCTTCCCACTATACACTCAGGCAATTACATGGCATATACTACCACAGAGTTAGACTAGCTGAAGTTACCTTAGCCCTACACAGAGACTTATATTGAGGAGCAAAATATAGAATGGAAAGATGATAAAAGAATGCAATGTCAGGACCTCCCTTTCTTAGAAAGGTTAGCACATACAGAGCTACTGTGGTATCATATGACCAAGAACAATATAATGCCAGGATTATACGTATAGACAAATTCTATAAAGATATAAAATATAAACATTCTATTATGCCAGAATTTGAATAATAACTGCAGCAGTTTGGGCCTGAGGATTTTCTTGGGCACTCTGATCATTAAGATCTAATAATGCACTGCTTGGGACATGGCAATATGCCCAGGCTGACTTGAAGATTTGTTTTGGTCTAGTGTCCTTGTAGCCACAAAAGCTATTGGCCTGAGAACAGGCTGTCATATGCCTCTAGATTCTTAAAAAAATGGGTTATGGTTAATAAGTAAAATGATAACTCTATACCAGTAATGTCAAAACTTGAGGGAAAATGATGGGAAATGATAACTCTGTTCTGTCATAGTTTATTAATAATGACTAAAAGATGAGCAAGAGGAAGTGAAACACATGTCCAAAACCAAAAAGGATATGATCTATGTTCTAGAACATCATGAATGTATCCCTGCTTACTAAGTTCTATATAAATAAAGAAGTACTCTGGCTGCTAATCCGTCAAGCTGCAAGATTCTCGCCACTACCATGGCCTGGCTCACTTCCTCCCCCCACAAACTCCTTGCATACTCTGCTGGGACCTGTCCACCACCAGGGATGGACAGTTATAGAAACAAAAAAAAACCCTTAGAAATAGTAAAGTCTTGAGAGAGAGAGAGAGAGAGAGAGAGAGAGAGAGAGAGAGAGAGAGAAAGTAATATAAAAGAAAATGCCATGTAATGATGGAAAATACACAGGGAGTCTAGATCCTGTATGTTATTGTGTTGATTCTGAATTTTTTTAATGTTGATAAGCAAACAGTAGTGGCTAAGAGAGATGGAATTGTGAACTGGACTGAAAATTGAACCAACCTAGATACTTTAGGACTATCTTAATTTTAAAAAAGAAGTCAAAAAATATATTTGTCAAACGGAAATCAAAAATACTTTTGAGCTTTGTTCCCACAGGAGACAAGAGGGTATGGATCCCTTCAAGAATAATATAGATCATGTTTGGTCAAGGGAGACCTCCTGAAACTTGACAGGTGATATCTATCAGCAAAGGTTATTGCTGGTCTTCCCAGGACTTGGTCATTATCTCAAAATTTTCTCAGGGACCCTTAATGTATCATCCATAGACAGCAGGAAGCAGTTTGGAGAAAACAATGTCCACATTCCCAAGAGTTGAGTTGTGGGAGGCTGTTGGTTATTTGGCAGGTTATGGATGTTTGCTATAATTAGGGGATATAGGAATAAGATAGAAGGGTAGATTATTGAATATACTTTAAATAATAGGGTAGATTATTGAATAAACTATAAACTAAGGGACAACTACTGATCTCAAATATTTTGTATTTGTAAGGATTTTTGTATATTGATACAAATTTAAGGTAATTTTTGTTGCAACATACTGTATGTATGTTTCTGTTCTTGTTTAGGGGATTTTTGTATATTGATAAAAATTTAAGGTTATTTTTATTACAACATATTGTATATATATATATTTCAACACTTGCTTAAGGTATTATACCTATACAGTTTATTTAAAAATATGAGGTAAAATTCTAGTTTTTGAAAGTTATTATTGTAAACTATTTAGGATAATCTAGAAACATAGGTTAGTAGTCATTTTTAACAATCAAATTTGTAGATATGTTAGGTATGCTTTCAGGATCATATAGAAACATATTTTAGATAAAGGGTCTACAAATACTTCAAAGACCTATAGCATATGGCATTTAAAATGTTTTGTTAATCTAAGGTTTTTTTCATGACAGTGAAATGCATCTGCTCCTGGCAGCACAAATTTACTTCAGAGATGATGGGCATCAAAGAAATTCCTTGTGGAGTGTGCTTTCATTGTGTCAAGGTTAGCCACTGGGCAAAGAAACTTCTCTTGCCTTTGACTGCTGACAATGTGTTGTGCAGACTGGACATGCAGGACACACGGGAAAAAGACTGTTGAACTTTGCCAAAACAAAGTAGGAAGGTCCTTCAAAATTCCTGCTTCATAGAAGAGTCTGTCAGATATTCTGAAAGACACAGCAGAAAGCCACTGACAAACTTTGGCAATAGAAGGCAAGACAGTCCTTCAGATTTACTGCTTCACTGAGAAGTTTGCCAGAAATTCTGGGCCTGTAGGCTGAAGATGGATTTCAGAGGAACTTTGGGTGATTGTCTAGACAGCAAATGTCTCTGTTGTTAGATAATATTACATCCTCTGGGTCCTTGATAGAGTTGAAGACTAGATAGTTATAGTTACAGTTTTCCTTAGTTATATTAGAAAGTAAGTTAGGTGTAAAACTTTGAATTCACGGCCGGGCGGTGGTGGCGCACGCCTTTAATCCCAGCACTCGGGAGGCAGAGGCAGGCAGATCTCTGTGAGTTTGAGGCCAGCCTGGACTACCAAGTGAGTCCCAGGAGAGGCGCAAAGCTACACAGAGAAACCCTGTCTCGAAAAACCACTAAAAAAACTTTGAATTCACTAAGATAGGATAGATAATGCATTATTTTCTCTGAATATGCTAACTACAAATGGACAGAATATTGATGTTTTTGTTGTGTGTAGTTTACTATGTTAAAGTTAAAACTTTTCTTTTTATTTAGCCAAAAGGGGGAAATGTTGTCAAATATTATTTTAAGATGTGTTACTTTTATGTTGCATTTGTTTAACTCTGTGAAGCTGTGTTACTGTGCCTGTCTAAAACACCAGATGGTCTAATAAAGAGCTGAACAGCCAATAGCAAGGCAGCAGAAAGGATAGGTGGGGCTGGCAGGCAGAGAGGATATATAGAAGGAGAAATCTGGGAGGAGGGAGAAAGAAGCAGCGAGAGGAGGAGAGGAGGACTACAGGGGCCAACCACTCAGCCACACAGCCAACCATGGAGTAAGAGTGAAAGTAAGATATACAGGAGTAAGAAAAGGAAAAAGCCTACAGGCAAAAGGTAAAAGGAATAATTTAAGTTAAGAAAAGCTAGCAAGAACAAGCCAAGCTAAGGCTGGGCATTTATAAGTGAGAATAAACCTCTGTGTATGTGATTTATTTGGGAGCTTGGTGATGGGCCCTACAAAGAGCAAAAACAACCATCAATAACCCTACATTTTGAATTTTGACGTCACAATTTTCATCTTTTTACCTTTATTATGTCCTGATAATTTTTATAATTGTGACAGTTTTTGTAATTGCGACCTTTAAAAATCATTTATTGGAGAGGAGCACTGAATTATGTCCCCAGGCCCTATTTCTCACTCATTGCTATCAGTGTGAGAAGTAAGAACTCAGCCTCTCAGTGACAAGTGATGGAAATTAGTAAATTTCTGGATGTGTAACTACTGAGATGGAGTCCAGATGAAATAGAACCCTGACCCTAACAGCAAAGATAGTGAGGTTAAATGAGTCGTCAAACCTCCTGCCAAAGGGGGACAGGAGGAGGCAGCTTTACAAGATAAGTAGGTATTTAGGAAACATAGCTTTTAAATCACGAACATTCTCAAAAGTATCTATGGCAGTGGTTCTCAACCTTTTAATGCTGTGACTCATTAATACAGTTCCTTATGTTGTAGTGACCCCCCCAACCATAAAATTATGTCATTGCTACTTCATAACTGTAATTTTGTTGCTGTTATGAATCATAATGTCATTATCTTTGTTTTCTGATGATTTTAGTCAAACTCTACAAAAGGATCATTGAACTGCCAAAGGGGTAGTGACCCACAGGCTGAAAACCACTGGTCTATAGTTTCTATAAGAATGTTTTCACATGGCAGTCCAGGGCTGGAACCAGATATGCGAAACTAGGATCCCCTTAAGTTGTTGTCACATGAAACCTGTGATAGCCACCTGACCACTGTGGTGTGGCTCACAGAAAGAGAGCTCAGGTGCAGACACAGGGGTTTGGCAAGGCTTTGCCCAGGGAGACACAGCTCTCAGAGGGTAGAAGGAAGGCCATGGGGACACAGAAGAGGGGATGGGGATGCAGGGTGTGATGCCTTCCAGATCCACTTGGGTCAGTATGGCCACTCTTGGGGGGTGGTTGAAAGTCATAATAGTTTTTACCTGGGCTCATGAAATCAGTGATGAACTCTGGATCATAGATTCGCTTCCCAGGAATGATTTGTAGGGCCAGAGAGCTGAGGCAGGGTGGGCAGGATTCCAGTTGGTAAGACCTTTCACAAGGGAGTAGACTGTGGCTGGGGAGGACATGGCTTTTCCCATGCTGCTTATTTCCTCCAATCATCCACTCTTGCGCTCCCTATTGGCCACTTCTCTTGTCAATCATCCCTACACTTCTCCTTTCTCAATCCTGACCAAAACCCAGCTGCATATGAAGCTCACCACTGGTCCCCACACTTCACCACAGCTTTCTCTTCCTTCCTTCAGATGCAGAAGATCTGTTTGTCCATCAACAAGACTTGGCATCCCCACTGTGACCACCTGTAGAGGCTCACAGCAGTCTCAGACTGTACCAGCAGGTAGCAGACAAATCTATGTTGGTAGTCAAATGCAGAGCCCAAAACCTTTGCAGAGAGAGACTCTAAGTGGTGTGTTAGGGCGTGCTGGGTCAGTAGCTTAAGGCTGACCCTGCAGAGTTCATCTGGAGACATTGATTGAGATGGTCTCTGGCCATAGGTGCCAGCACGTGGAGACTGTGTCAGCATGAGGACTTCCGGGTGACCAATGTCTGAGTGTGTGAGGTCACTGTGGTGATATTTTATTTGTGCTCTAACAAATAAAGCTTGCCTGGAGATCAGAATGGAGTTAATCACTAGAGGCCAGGCAGTGGTGGCGCACACCTTTAATCCCAGCACTTGGGATCTTACGCTTTTGATCCTAGTACTTGGGAGGAGGAAACAGGAAGTGATATATATGGCTGAGCAGAGAGAGGAAGTGATAAGACACGGTGGAGACAGGAGCTTGGCCCTTACAGTCTGAAGATTTCTAGAGATAAGAAGTCTTTCTAGTGGCTGGCTGCTCTGCTTCTCTAATCTTTCAGCTCTCACCCTGATATCTGACTCTGGGTTTTTATTATTAAGACCAATTAGAATTCTTGCTACAGGTCACTTTAGATATCACTTCCCCTCTTTATTGCCAGTGTTGTAGTGCACATGTACAGTATCCATGTGGCTAGTGTATTTGGAATTTATGCCCTCCGTGTTTGTTGTGAGACATGATAAGAGTTTGAAATCCCTTCTCTTATATGAGCCATCACTTCTTTTATTTAGTGCCATTGTACACACTTGCACAATGTGTTACTCACCATCAGAGTGAGAAAGGCTGAGATATCGACAGTGAGATTAATGGCTGGTCGCCGTTGTCAATTTGACTGGAGTAAGAGATGCTGAAACATAGCTCTGTTTGTCTGTGGAGATGCTTCCACAGAAGGCTGGCATATGAGATGGTAGCTCAGGGACTGAGAAGGACAACTGCTTAAATGTGTGCAGTATCATGCCATAGGCTGGAGGTTCTTTTTTTCAGATTATATATATGTATATATAATTTATTTTACAACCAAACCACTGTTTCCCCTCCTTCCTCTTCCCCCAGTTCCCCCTCATCTCCCTTCATCCCCCCATACGTTCTTCTTCTGTTTCTATTTAGAGGAGGGCAGGCCTCCCATGGATATCAACCAAACATGCCACATCAAGTTGAAGGCTGGAAGAGTCAAACCAGTATGAGGAATAGGGTCCCAAAAGCAGACTGCAGAATTAGACTGCTCCCACTGTTAAGCAGACCAAGCTACACAACCATAACATATATGTAGAGGGCCTAGGTCAGTCCCATACAGGCCTCCCTGTTTGTTCATTCGGTCTCTGTGAGCTCCTATGAACCTAGGTTAGTTGATTCTGTAGGTTTTCTTGTGGTGTCCTTGGCCCCTCTGGCTCCAACAATCCTGTTTTTATGTCAATACTGTGCAATTATTACTATTGTTCTATAGTAGAGCTTGAAATCAGGGATGATGATACCTCCAAAGGTCTTTTATTGTACAGGATTATTTTAGCTGTCCTAGGTTTTTAAGTTTTGCACCAATGTTCATGAGGGATATTGGTCTGTAATACTATTTCTTTATTGAGTCTTTGTGTGGTTTGAGTATCAGGGTGAATGTGACCTCATAAAATGAACTTGGCAATGTTCCTTCAGTTTCTATTTTGTGGAATAATTTGGGAGTATTGGAATTAACTCTTCTTTGGAAGTCTAGTAGAATTCTGTGCTAAAACTGTCTGGTCCTGGGCTTTTATTGTTTGGGAGACTTTTATGACTATTATTTCCTTAGGGATTGTAGGTCTATTTAAATGTTTATCTGATCTTGATTTAACTTTGGTAAGTGGTATCTATCAAGAAAATTGTCCATTTCTTTTAAATTTTCCAATTTTGTGAAGTATAAATTTTAGAAGCATGACCTAATGATTCTTTGGATTTCCTCAGTGTCTGACGTTATGTCCCCCTTTTCATTTCTGATTTTATTTGGATATTCTCTCTCTGCCTTTTAGTTAGTTTGGATAAGGATTTGTCTAACTGGTTTTCTCAAAGAACCAATTCTTTGTTTCATTGATTTGTATTGTTCTTTGTTTCCATTTTATTGATCTCAATAAAATAGAGTTTGATTATTTTTTGCCGTCTACTCTTGGGTGTTTGCTTCTTTTTGTTTTAGAGCTTTCAGGTGTGCTATTAAGTTGCTAGTATGAAATCTCTCTATTTTCTTTATGAAGGCACTTAGTGCTATGAACTTTCCTTTTAGCACTGATTTCATAGTTCCCCATAAGTTTGGGTATGTTGCACATTCATTTTCATTGAATTCTAGGAAGTGTTCAGTTTCTTCCTTTATTTCTTCCTTGACCTAGTTTGCATTCAGTAGAGAGTTGTTCGGTTTCCATGAGTTTGTAGGCTTTCTGTTGTTGTTGAAATCCAGTTTTAATCTGTGGTAGTCTGATAAGATACAGGGGGTTATTTCAACTTCCTTCTCTCTGTTGAGACTTGATTTGTGACTGAGTTTGTGGCCAGTTTTGGAGAAAGTTCTGTGAGTTGCTGATAAGATGGTATATTCTTTTGAGTTTGGGTGAAATGTTCTATAGATGTCTGTTAGGTCCATTTGGTTTATAACATCTTGTTAACTTCAATATTTCTCTGTTAGGTTTTGGCTGGGTGAGCTATCCATTGGTGAGAGTGGGGTATTGAAGTCTCCCACTATTAATGTGTGATTTAAGCTTTAATGATGTTTCTTTTACAAATGTAGGTGCCCCTGTATGTAGGACATGGTTTTTCAGAATTGAAACATCATTTTGGTGAATTTTTCCTTTCATGAAATGTCTTTCTGCATCTCTATTGATTAATTTTGAAGTCTTTTTTTTTTTTTTTAGCTATTAGTTAGAATAGGTATACCACTTGCTTCTTGGGCCCATTTACTTGGAAAAATATTTTTTCCAACCCTTTAACCTGAGATAATGTCTGTCTTTCATGTTGAAGTATGTTTCTTGTATGCAGCAGAAGGATGGATCCTATTTTTGCAATCGTTCTGTTAGCCTGTGTCTTTTTATTGGGGGATTGATCCCTTTGATATTGAAAGATATTAATGACCAATGTTTGTTAATTTCTGTTAATTTGTTGTTGGCAGTGATGGTGATAGTGTGTTGTGGTGTGTGTGTGTGTGTGTGTGTGTGTGTGTGTGTGTGTGTGAGAGAGAGAGAGAGAGAGAGAGAGAGAGAGAGAGAGAGAGAGAGAAAGCTTTCCTTCTTTTGAATTTGCTGGTGTGAGGTTATTTATTTCCTGTCTTTTCATGGGTGTAGTTAACCTTCTTGGGTTGGAGTTTTCTTTTTAGCATCTTCTGTAGGGCTGGATTTATAGATAGATACTATTTAGATTTGACTTTGTCATGGAATATCTTGTTTTCTCCATCTATGGTGACTGAAAATTTTGCTGGGTATAGTAGTCTGGGCTGGCATCTGTGGTCTCTTACAGTCTTCAAGACATCCGTCCAGGCCTTTTTGGGTTTTAGAGTCTCCATTGAGAAGTCAGGTGTAATTCTAATAGGCCTGCCTTTATATGTTACTTGGTCTTTTTTCTTTGCAGCTTTTAATATTCTTTCTTTGTTCTCTATGTTTAGTGTTTTGATTATTATGCAGAAGGGGACTTTTTTCCTGGTCTAATCTACTTTGGTGTTCTATAAGCTTCTTGTACCTTTATAGGCATCTCCTTCTTTATGTTAGGAAATTTTTCTCCTATGATTTTGTTTAAGATATTTTCTGAGACTTTGAGCTGAGTATCTTCTCCTTCTTCTAGTCCTATCATTCTTAGGGTTTGGTCTTTTCATGGTGTACCAGATTTCCTGGATGGTTTGTGTGAGGAACTTTTTATATTTAACATTTTCTTTGACTGTTGTATCAATTTCTCCTATCATATCTTCTATGTCTGAGATTCTGTCTTCCATCTCTTGTATTCTGTTGGTGATACTTGCATCTGTGGTTCCTGTTCTCATACCTTGATTTTTCATTTTCAGAATTCCCTTAGTTTGTGTTTTCTTTATTGCTTCTATTTTCATTTTTAGGTCTTGAAAAGTTTTATTCATTTCCTTTAGCTGTTTGTTTGCTTTTTCTTAACTTTCTTTATTGGAGTTATTAATTTCCTCCAATTGTGTATATTTTCCTGAATTTCCTTAAGGCATTAAATCCCTCCTTAAGGAACTCAATCATCTTCATAATGTTGGTTTTAAGGTCTTTTTCTCATGCTTCTGTTGTGTTGGAATGTTCAGGGTTTGTTGAGGTAGGATAGCTGGGTTCTGGTGGTGATATATTAACTTGGCCGTTGTTTCTTGTGTTCTTAAACTGGCATCTGGAATCTGGATTTGGGATAATTAAAGGTCTAGGTACCAATTTCTGAGTTTGTCTTTGTTGGATAAGGGTTTTGTTCCTTGGTTTATGTTTCCTCTTTGGTCTTCTGGTCTGTGTAACCTGGGCTTATGCCAGTCTGCTTGGTCTTTATTAGAGCAGAGATTCTCCACCCAACTTGGAGGCTGGGCCAAGGCAACTCAGACAGCACAGGACTTGTGATGGGGGGGGGGGTGCCAAGATACTGAGAGAGTGGGGGAGTTTTGTGGGCAGACAGCCTACCTGGATTTCTCCCAGTCTGTGTGGTCTCTACCTCAGTTGGGGGCTGGGCTTTTGGTGGATGGGCTGGTCTCTGGTAGAGCAAGGGAGTCCCTGCCTCAGTTGGAGGCTCTGACTAGGAGGGTGGGGGACTAGGAGAGAGTGGGCAGAGGCAGAGAGAGTGGGTGAGTTATTGGTCAGGCAGCCTAACCTGGACTTTTTCCAGTTTTCTTGGTCTCTGATAGAGCAAGGAGTCTGCCCCTGTTGAAGGCTGGACCACAGCAAGTAGAAGGGCGTGGGACCAGAGATAGAGTGTGTTGGGGGTGCTGACATAGTGAGAGAGTGGGAAGGTTGGGGGACAGGAAGCCTACCTGGACTTCTCCCAGTCTTCGAGGTCTCCAGGAGAGTGGGAAGTCTGGGCTGGAGGCCCTTAAGGAAGAAAGTAGGAAGCACAGAGCAATGTACTCTGTAAGCCCTTCTTCTGGTATCTGTTGCTGCTACGGCCTCTCCCGCTGACACAGACTCCATTCCAGGGACTCTGTGTGAGTCCCTTCGGTGTGGGCTGATGAGGGGTCCAGATTCTCAGAATAAGCAGCTAAGCTGTTCTCTGCTTCCCCAGTGCGCACATGACCATTGCTGGACTCAGCCCCAGTGGTGTAAGCAATCTGCTAACCCCTGCCCCCCCTTTCTAATTATTCGCATAGGTGCCCCTGGTTCTGTTACTCAAGGGAAGCCCTGGTCACACAGCCAGTCACATGTTCAGGAATCTATCTTCCAGAACCACTAAGAGAAGATGTATAAGACAGTAGGATAATGTTGTTCCAGGCACCAGAGCCAGTTGAACCAATGGGGAGTGAAGACATGGGGTGCAGTGAGGGAATTCCTGCATCCACTGGGAGATGGACTTGGTGATGTCAATGGTTTCTCTAGACATAAGGTCTTCATTGGTTCAGCTACAGCAAGGGGAGGAAGATCTGGGTCTCTCCTCCTCACTTCCTGTTCCCGTTTTTCTTGCCCTTGCCCTCCATGGAGAAGATCAAGTTTATGTCAATGGCAGAAGCCTTCCTACCACAGCTGTGTCCCCTCTCTGCTTATATTGGAAGCTGTGAGTGATGGCACCATCTCTCACCTAATACAGCAACTGCAGGACCTGACCAAGGGTAACAGCTGTGTTGTGGCCCTGGAGTGAGCCTGTCTGACTATCAGAGCGGAATGATGGAAAACCTGTAGAGCCCCGAGGGACACCCCTCGCTTCAGCCTTGCTGAAGGAGACAAATGAATCTGGCATAAGCCTGAGAGTCTTCCAGCCTATGTGGAGGTCCCAGGAAGATGAGGGAGAAGGGGAGACCTCTAAGGATGAGATGATTCTGTCTTGGCAGGAGTGAGAAGTGCATCCTCATGCCCCATTAAACTGCAGGGAGACAGAGACACAGGTCACACAGTGCCCAGGAGGGAGGGCACTACCTCCAGAGGAAAGTGCCTCAGCCTGGCTGCAGGGGGGTATTGATAGACGCTGAATTTAAATAGGGCAGTCTGACCTGCTGGTTCTGTTTTATTGTTGTTTGTTTGTTTTTTGTTTTGTTTTTGTTTTGGCCAGCTTGGTCTGCAGAGAGAGTTCCAGGACAGCTAGAGCTGTTACAGAGAAACCCTGTCTCAAAAAACCAAACCAAAAAAGAAAATGTGTGTGTGTGTGTGTTTGTGTGTGTGTGTGTGTGTGTGTGTGTGTGTGTGTTTACAATTCTGACCTGTGCCAAGTCTCTGCTCTGCAGGTGGCAGGGAGGTGAGTACATCAAGGTGAATAGATGAATAGAGACTCACAATTTCCACAGAGAGAGAGGATGTACAAGGGTACTTAAGTACAGAACCAGCAGGATGCGAATCAGGCATGTGTATATAACGTGTTAGGCCATTATATTTGGACCCCTGGGGCAGTCACAATCCAAGGCTGGCTGAAGCATGGAACCCCTGGAGAAGCCGAGGTGGAGATGAGGGGATGAAGCTAGGTGAGTTTGGGTTTCCATGCTATCCAGTACACACCCTTTCTTCTTGCTTCGTTTATATAATGTTGCCTTTAAAAAAAAAAAAAATGTGCTGTTCAGACCTAGTTTAAAACCCTGGCTAGCGATGGTTCTGTTTCCTTCACCGAACCTCTGATTAAGTCCACACCCCAACCCCTGTCCTTATCTGGCTTTCCCACCCCTGACTACCTCACCAGCCTTAACTCCTCAGGGGCGGAGTAGCAGACATCGAATCACCACACCATGCACGATCCCCCAGAAGCCGGGCAAATCTGCTGTACACGCTGTCGGTAATGCATGTCTGATAGCCTCAGCCTCCCACTACCCCTACCCCGTCCTAAGGGTTTTCCTCCACCGATGGCCCTTCTCCGCTGCTGACCACGCCAGCGTCCTCACCCGGATCTGTTCTTTCCTTGTCCTGACGCAAGTGAGCGAGAGATCCCCTTAGGTTTGCAGGACCCTTTTCTTAGGCTTGTTGCCCTCTGCTGGCCATATCTAGAATCACAGCTGTGGAGTCCCAGCGCCCACCCAGCTGCAGGGCCTTTCCCTGGTCTTCAAACTACTCATTTTTAGTATTTCACACTTTATTCCACATTGAAATATGAAATAACGACACATGAACACACAGTTATTATATATAACAACAATAATAAAATAAAAACAATAATTCTAATAGTAAATACTACACATTATTGTCATTAGACACAGACTTGGGATTTATCTTTAAATCTTTTAGCAAATGCCTGTAGGCTTAATTCATGTATGATGTATATGTTCAGATTAAATCTTGTTTGCACCATGTAAAGTTTGCCCATAAAAATGATGTATTAAAATAGACAGAGAAGGAAGAATTACTTCCAGACGAACAGAAGTTAAGGGAACTCCCGAGAACCAAGCCAACACGACAGAATATTCTTACAAGAATACTGACCAGGAAGGAGCCAGGGAGACAGTTTCTCACAAATACATGGCACAATGCAACCCATGAAAGCAGCAGAAGGACGGAGGAGGATGGGGAAATAACCAGTCATATCTGGCACGGCAGACCGGAAAGCAGCCAAACATCAACTACCAGAGAAGGGAGAAAAGTAACAGCAACCAGTCGATCAGAGCAACAAACAACAACATCCCAGCAGAAGCAAACTCTTCTCAGTTCCAACCTTGAGTGCAAATAGCCTTAACTCACCAATCACCAGATACAGACTAATTAGATTAGAAAGCATGGTCAAGAAACATGTGCGCGCGCGCGGGTTTGAAGGGCATCTATAAACCGAGGTGCAAACAGCAGGGCACCACAGCAGAGTGGAAGGTCGGAACTCAAGCTAAGCAAGTGGAAGCTGCCCGCAAGCTGGGAGAGCCGTTCTTATAAATGATACCGAAGGTTTTGAAGCTAATCATGAGAATGAAAGGGAACTGTTACATATTCGTAAAGGGAATGGAGTGCGCACAGACACCTGCAGGACTTTCTGCCCAGGAGATGGGAACACACATTCTTCTCAATGGCACACAGAACCTTCTGTAAAATTGATGGCATTATAGGCCACAAAGCAAACTTTAATAAGTAAAAAAGGCACAATTTCCTGCATCCTAAAGGTTCCGTGACTTTTCAAAACAGCGCCACTGGCGGAGGATCAAGTGTGAGCCTGAGGGGACACTTCACAGTCAAATCATAAGAGCTACTATCTATTCACTAGAGATCACAGTAGATTCCTATCACAGTCACCAAATTCAACAGAATTGCAGGGTACAAAGTCAACACATGATAACTAGTAGGATTTGTAGACTCTATCAATGAACAATGGGAAAAAATAAGAAAACAATGCCATTTATAACAATTTTCACAATGAAGCAGAAGATTTCTGCACTGGTAACTAAAGGACTCATTTGATGCAAGTTAATGAGGATGGACAAATGCAGACATCCATATTCATGCCTGGAAGACTTGATGTTGTTTAAATCTTGACGCTCCTCAACATGTTGACACATGAAATGAAATTCCTGGTGAAAATCACAGTGGAGTTTACCAGAAGTAGAAAAATACATGCTAAATTACGTGGACATTGTGATGGCTGGTCTTATGTCAGGAGGGAACCTCAACTGAGAAAATGCCTCCATAAGATCTGGCTGTAAGGAATTTTCTTAATCCATGATTGATGGGGGGCCCAGTCCATTGTGAGTGGGGCTACCCCTGGGCTGGTGATCCTAGGTTCTTTAAGAAAGCAGACTGAGCAAGCCATGGGAGGCAAGCCAGTAAGCATCACCCCTCCATGGCCTCTGCATCAGCTCCTGCCTCCAACTTCCTGCTCTGCTTGAGTTCCTGTCGTGACTTCCTTCAGCAATAAACAGTGATATAGAAGTATAAGCTAAATAAAGCCTTTCCTCTCCAACTTGCATTTTTTGTCATGGTGTTTCATCATAGCAGTAGAAACCCTGACTAAGACAGATGTCTTAAGGGATCCTAGATAACTGTTGTGGAAACTTGAGGGGGTGGAGCCTTGCTGGAAGAAGTGGGTCATTGGGAACAGGCCTTGAAGTTTGGCCGTCCAGTTGTCCCAATTCCTGTCTATTTGCTGCTTCCTGATTTGAGATGCAGTATGAACAGCCCTCCCCCCCAGTGTTCCTGTGCCTGTACTCTGTCCCCCATGATGGACTGAATCACCCTGAACTTTAAAGTCTAAGTAAATTCTTCCTTCCTTAAGTGGATTTGTTGGATGTTTCTCACTTCAGATGAAAGCAACAAGAAAAACAGCTAATTCAGAATCCCATTTCAGTTGGCTGATAATAGAAATGTTCCCAGTTTCCATTTGGATTCTTCTCTTGCTTTTGATCACAATGGGAAAGGTTTCAGTCTTACACCACTGAGGGACACATTGGCTATGGATGTCCATACACAGTCATACTTCTAGTGTTCTATCTATTTTATCTTATTTCTAATTGTTTCATTGATTTTTACCCCTTGCTGTTTATCGTGTATTGAGATATGGTGCTTATATGTGTCATAGTAGATACATGAAGGTCAGTTCTCTCCTTCCACTTGTGGGTCCCAGGAATCAAACACATGGCATCAGGCTCAGCAAAGGTTCATTTGCCTGCTTAGCAATTCTGCTGTCCCCATATTAATACTGAAAGGATAGCTTGTTGTTGTTGTTGTTGTTGTTTACTCTTTGGTTTTTTTGGGGGCCTGCCACCTAGCTCCCAAATAAATACACAGAGTCTTATTATCACTTATAAATGTCTGGCCTTAGCTTGGCTTATTTCTAGCAGCTTTTCTTAAATTATCCCCTCTGGGCTTTTATCTTTCTGTATTCTATATACTTTTCTTTACTTCTTACTCTGTGGTTTGCTGTGTAGCTGGGTGGCTGGACCCAGGTGTCCTCTCCTTTTCTTTTCTTGCTCCTCCTTCTCTTTTTCTCCTTCTCTTTTCTCTCTCTGCCTGCCAGCCCCATTTTTTTTCTTTCTCCTGTCTAGCTATTGGCCATTCAGCTCTTTATTAGAACAATCATGTGTTTCAGGCAGGCAAAACAACACAGTTTCACAGAGTTAAACAAATACAATATAAAAGAATGCAACACATCTTTGCACCATTAAACAAATATTTCACAGCATAAAAGAATGTAACATACCTTTAATATTCCACAACAGCTTTTATGTTTTTTAATTTTTATTCTCTTTCTTACATTTATCTCACTATTTTATACACTTATTTTATTATTGAGGATTTTGTTGATTTTTATCTCTTGCTGTTTATTCTCTCCTTCCTTCAAAGTGTCCCTCTCTGTCCTTTACTTTGCTTCTTCTGTGCTTTCTCCACTCTTGCTATCTTAGTCAGGTACCTACTTCTACATTTACCCTAAACAACTTTCAACATCGCAGCACAATTTTCATTATTGTTTACCATTTGTGTTCTATAGTTATTGATAATATGTTACTATGATGTAATTAGTTGTGAGTGTATTTTTATATATTGTTCAACTTAATATTGTTACTGTTGTGGTAGTTTTCTTTCTTTTCTCTGGTTGATACTGGGAGTTGAGTCCTTAAGGGGAGACTCCTTGATAAGAAGATACTTAAAACCTGGAGATAACCAAGCCAAAAGATATGCAAATCATCACACAAGAAAACAAGAAACAAACAAACAAAAAAGCAAGACTTCTCAAAAAGATCTTAATTCCTCCGTTACTGAAGTGTGTAAAATGCCAGAAGAATTACAAAAGTTACATGAAAACTAAAAATTAACAAGTTATTCCAAAGAGGATATAAAGAAAAGAAGAATGAATGAAGTAAAGAAATCAATTCAGGATCTAGTTGAGAAAGTTAGAAACGCATGAAAAAGCCAGCAACATAGATGAAGAAGTCAGCACAAGGAACCAAGAATTTGCCACCATCGATGAAGATGTCAGAACCACAGATGAAGAAGTCAGCACTATGGATGAAGATGTCAGCATTATGGGTGAAGTCATCACCATCAATGATAAAGAAGTCAGCAGCATGGATGAAGTCAGCAGCATGGATAAAGAAGTCATCATCACAGATGATGAATCAGCACCATGGATGAAGCAGCATCAGGGATGACAAAGCCAGCACCATGGATAAAGAAGTCAGCACCATGGATGATGATGTCAGCACCATAGATAAAGAAGTCAGCACCATGGATGATGATGTCAGCACCATGGATGATGAGGTCAACACTGTGGATGAAGTCAGCACCATGACTAGAAATTCAGCAAGAAATGGAGATAAGGAAAAATTAAATAAATAGAAAAGTCAGAAGGCGCAATGAATTAAATAAAATAGAGAGAAGCATCACGAGTAGCTGAGATCAAGCAGAAAAAGGAATATCAAGGAGAGAGGGAAAGGTCAGGAGACAGAACATTCAAACATCAATAAAGGAAGAAGGCTGGAGAGAGGGTTCAGTTACTAAGACACTCGCTGCTCTTGCACATGATCTGGTTTGGTTTCCAGCACCCACATTAGGCAGCTCACAACCACCTGTAACTCCAGTTCCTGGGGATCTGATGCCTTCTTCTGTCTTCCACATACATGAGACACACACACACACACACACACACACACACACACACACACACACACACACACACACGAAACAAATCTGAAATACTGAAATAACCAAAAATTTAAAGAAAGGAAATAAGGAGCATGACTGCCACTCTCCAGCACTCTTGGGTATGAGAAGTGACAGACATAAGAATCCGTGAGGTAGAAGAAACTAGTGCAGCCACTGTAGTAAACAGTAAGGGGCGTCTCTAAACACTGAAAACAGCATTGCCATATGATCCAGCTGTGGGTCTCCTGGGGCATACCTGTGGGGATGAAGGCTCACATATCCATGTTTATTGTAGCACTACTCACAATAGATATTTAGAATCAGACTAGCTGCCTATCAACAGATGAATGGATAATGGCATGTGGTGTATACATTCTATGGAGCATTCAGCTGTAAAGAGTCAAATCTTATCATATGTAGAAACTTTGATGCAATGGAAATTGTCAACTTAAGTGAAATGAGCTAGACTTAGACAGAAAAGCATCACATCTCTTCTCATATGCAGGATCATTGGAAATAGAAGATAGACTGTTAAGTTAATGAAAGGGGACCAAAGGGACAAAGGGGAGGAGGGAGGAGAAAGAGGACAGGAGAGGACACATGTGTTCAGAGCACAGTGTGTGCATGCATGTCTGGGCTGATCACAGTGAAATCCACAGATTCCCTGCAAAACGTACAACTGAATAATTATAATAAAAACCAAAAATACAAAATAAGAAAAATAGGGTGTCAAGAACACAATGCTTTTAGTTGTCCACTTAAACTCCCAAGCTGAGATTTTTTTCTCAGAGAAGAAATGCAATTTCATTATGTCACCATGAGTGGGAAATTTTAAGTTGCATTAATGAATCATTTGCCACTGACAGTAAGTGGAAAATAATTAATTTGTTTTTTATTTTTCTTGCATGAAGTAACTGGTTCCCTTGGGGATCCACCTAAAACTTTTCTCTGTTAATGGGTTTTACAAAACTCAGTCATCTCCAGTCTGGATTTATGTCTAGATACCAACTTTATTTATTTTCATTTCAGGAAAATCCTGGTAAATATAAAGTTGAGATGAGTATGAAAGGAGATAAAGAGAATGTGGATAACTATTATGATAAAATCATGGGAGCTCGGGGAACAAGATCCATTTATTTGTGATTACAGCCGAGCAGCACATGGTACAGAGAGAAGAGAGACTCTGAGTGTGTTACACATGCCCTCTCATGCTGGCAGATGGTTGTGGTTCTGATGCTGCCTCCTTTATAGATAGAGCCAAGAAACTGGTCCTTTTCAGAAAATTTCATCTACACTTTGCCAACATTGAGCACAGACTGATGGATTTCCCAGCATCAGGGAGCTGAGCTGGTATGTCAACTGCCTTTCTCTGCCGAACTCATCCTCCTCATTCAAAGGGTATTCTCTCTCTCTCTCTCTCTCTCTCTCTCTCTCTCTCTCTCTCTCTCTCTCTCTCTCTCTCTCTCTCTTCAAAAAACATTGGGGGAGAGAGTAGTTTTTTAGAAAAATCTAGGAAAGCATTTTATGTGAAATTTCTTACAAGGAAGTAAGAAAACGGAGAACTCTGGCAGGACAAAGAGGAAACACAGCCAGTGCGAGTGAGTGGAGACAGGAGCCGTGTTGAGGTGGGAGGGACGTAACTGAGTGAAAATTGGGCTCTGTGTCTTATGACTGACAGACTTCTATGCAGAAAATATCCCCAGAATCATCATGTTTTATTGTTGTGTTGCTATGTCAACAAAAGCTAGCATTTTGCACCTGTGTTGTGTGATATTCTACACGTTACTGAGCCAGCTTAGACCTTTGAATTTCCGCACATTCAGAAACTTAATTCATATGTTCTTAAAGAGGTGTTTGCTTCTAAGTGTGCATTTGGGAAGAATGGCCCTGCAAAGACTATTTTACAATGTGCTTAATATAACAAACAAAATCTTAATATTGAGATTCTGAAAGATAAATAGTACAGGCTTTCTTTTATATGCAGACTTTTGATTTAAATTTGTATGTAATATATAGATGTACTTATGAAACTAGAAAGGGGACCATGGACCATGGCAGGGGAGAAGAGATCTTCAGGCAGTGAGAGCAAAAGAGAAGGTAATGGAATGCATAAGGGTAAGGAAATGGGCAGGAGGAGGACTATGTGGGGAAGAGGGAGAGCAGACAGATGGGAGTGAGGAGCAGACAGATGGGAGTGAGGGGGTGTGGAGTCAGCAAGGAAGATAAGAGCAAAGTGTGTAGGAAAATGCCTGATGAAACACAGTGTACTGCATGCCAACTCAAATATAATAAGAAAACTCTGTCTTTGAGACAACTATATTCTCTGAGACCATGACTAGAAATCTGAAAGCCAGAAGTCTGGGTGACTTAACTGTATTGTTTTTGCTAATCCTGACCTGGTTAACCAGTTTAAATACTACCTGTAGTATTCCATCTGTATAAACCTATTGTCTATATAGACTTGGAATGTTAAATTCCTTGTTTGGCTCAATGAACTTTGTAAATATCAATTACCAGCCTAATTGAAGGAGAATGGGATTATTTTCAACATTCCCATTTTTACTCATGATGTCCGACAAGTCACTTTATCTTACTGAAGTTCCTGCTGGCTTTTAAGAGGCAGCTCATTCAAAGGTGCAGTTAGTGAACCACAGAGGGGTGGTCTGTGTGATATGACGTAGCAATGGCGAAATTATCTCTGTGGAACTACGAGATCTTGTGTAATTTCCCCAAAATGGTCAGTCATAGTTAGGGGAGTGGTGGGCTCCATTTGTGTCTGAAAGGGTCTCACAGAGAGGCCATCATTTAAATTTAGGACAGGCATCACCTTCAGCACTAAAGCAACGTAAAGGGAGCCGACCTGACCTAAGAGTTTTCATGTGGGGTCCTTTGATTTCTTCTCATTCGAACAGGGATGGCTCAGTAGCAGGCATGGGACCCCAGAACTCCAGCACCATAGCTGAGCTGGTCCTTGTGGGGTTTTCTGATCACCCCCAGACTGAGATTCCCCTCTTCCTCTTCTTCTCCCTGGTCTACCTAGCGAACTGTCTGGGGAACATGGCTGTCATCACGTTAGTGGCTCTAGACTCCTCTCTGCAGACACCCATGTATTTCTTCCTCTGCCACCTGGCTTTCCTCAATGGATTCTTCAGCACAGTTGTGACTCCAAAGATGCTCTTCAATTTTCTTGCAAGCAGGAAGGTCATCTCTTACCCATTCTGCCTGGCTCAGACCTACCTCACTCTATTCTTGGAGTCAACTGAGTGCTTTCTCCTTGCAGTGATGGCCATAGATCGCTACGTGGCCATCTGCTATCCGCTGAGGTACCTTCTCATCATGAGCTGGGCGGTGTGTACAGCTCTGGCAGTGGCAGTCTGGGTCACAGGCTTTTGTGCCTCAGTTATACCTCTCTACATCGTAATCCTTCCACTCTGCGGTCCTTACGTTGTTGATTATCTTTTCTGTGAACTGCCTGTCCTTCTGCACATGTTCTGTGCAGACACATCTCTGCAGGAGGCCACGATGGCCATCGGAGGGGCTGGCACAGTGCTACTCCCTTTCCTCCTGATCGTCCTCTCCTACCTTCGCATCTTGGTGGCTGTGATAAGAATAGACTCAGTTGAGGGCAGAAAAAAGGCCTTTTCAACGTGTGCTTCACACTTGGCTGTGGTGACCATCTATTACGGAACAGGGCTGATCAGGTACTTAAGGCCCAAGTCCCTCTACTCCGCCGAGGGAGACAAGCTGATCTCTGTGTTCTATGCGGTCATTGGTCCAGCACTGAACCCGTTCATCTACAGTCTGCGGAACAAGGAAGTGCAGAGTGCCATGAGGAGAGTGATTGAGAGGTACAAAAAAGGCACAAGAATCACATTCTAGAACCCTCAGGAGAAGAGCATTGTATTCATTTGCCTAACAGGTTCACGCCCACATTCTGTGAGACTAAACCTCACCAGTGGCAATTTCCGCTTGCCAGAACTGCTGATGAAGAGACTCATATTTTGACAGATTCCCCCCCCCAAAACTTTTTGTTTCATATTTGTCACTTCTATGGGAAAATATTGATGTGCATTAATAAGGAGTCAACGTGTCATCTGTCAGCTCAATCAAATATGGATAAGAACTAAGAATATACATGAGCACATGAACTTCATGTCAACAATGTTGTCACTGACCACATTCTCTATTCTATAGTTCTCTCTCTCTCTCTCTCTCTCTCTCTCTCTCTCTCTCTCTCTGTGTGTGTGTGTGTGTGTGTGTGTGTGTGTGTGTGTGTGTTTGTGTTTCCCTCATTTTGGTTTTGTGAAACACTGGCTCACTCTATAGCTCAGGCTGGCCTTGGCTTCCTGAGGGCTGGCATTGTTGTGTACCACCACACTTGGGGTTGGCTCAACTTTCTTTCTATTCATAAAACCTCACATTGTGACAAGTGCTGGGCTCCTGGTCCCTAATCAGCTGCGCTTTGTTGAGGAACTCAATCTCAAAATAAATCCTAGCTCTTCCAGAATTAAAGGCAATGAAAATCACACAACATGTGTGTGATTCAATGTTACAAGATGAAACTATGTAAAAGTTACTAATGAAAGACATCTTGTGATGCTGAATATTGAATCCAAGATAGTTTGCGTGCCAGACTGCAACGATGAGCACATTTAAAGGAGCATAGACTTCCATCCTCATATTTATTTGTTTGTTTGTTTGTTTGTTTGTTTAAATGTCCTCTGCTTTGGATTATTTTAGAAAAAGTGTGTGCTTTCCTTAAATTTAAAATAGAAAGACACACTGCTTTTATGAAGCAGTATGATCCAAGTTAGGTTCCCAGCACCCACATCAGGTGGCTCACAGTGATCTGTCACTCTAGCTCCATAGGAACTGATGTTCCTTCCTGGCCTGTCTTGGTACAGCACTCACATGTGTACATCCACATCCAACAAACACACATGCACATGAATGTAGATAGATAGATATGTATATATATTAAACTTAAAAGATATTCTTTTTAATTTATTTCACATGGATGATAGCTCAAAACAAGTAAGGGTAAATGTTATTAACTTACTTATATGTACTTAAATAGATTGGTTATGATATATAAACAAGTACATATTTTAAAAGTCTATATATTGGTTGTTGTAATATTGCTAATTTTGGAGACAAAGTATACGTTTAATTCCAGATTCAGCCATTCTTTTTGCAAAGATTTCTATTTGAAAAATCAGGAAAGTTGATATACATGTAGATAAGCACGTTGTTTTAAAAGTAAACACTTGTTGTCATTATTCTGAAGACAAGATGTCCCCTTTCTACTGTCTTACTAATTGCTGTTGGCAGCTGATGCTTCCACACTAGTGAATATTCCTTTTTATAGGCAGGCAGTACATTCAGGATAGATTTTTTTAATTATTATTTATTTATTTTTACTTTATGTGCATTGGTGTTTTGCCTGCACATATATCTGTGTGAGGGTGTCAACTCTCTTAGAACTAGAGTTACAAACAACTGTGAGCTGCCATGCGGGTGCTGGGAATTGAACCCAGGTCCTCTGGAAGAGCAGCCAGTGTTCCTAACCACTGAGTCATCCCTCCAGCACCTCATAATAGATCTTACATCTACATTATCATTAAATATAGAGCCTAAGGAACCAGGTGTCTCCAGTTAGACACTGCCCGTCTGTACCAGGAGTTCACTGGCAGCACCTCCCTGATTTCCATGAAGGGATCAAGGGCTAAAATTTCCAAAACTCTTGGTTTGTTTCCATGTTAGAGTGTTTGTTACATTTCCATGTTCAATGGCAGAAGAGTAGAAACAGAAGGCAATAGTGGAGTGAGGCAGAGGCACCTCCCAGCACCTGGAGACAGAGGCAAGTGGACCTATGTGAGTTCAAGGGTAGCCTAGGCTACATAGGGAGTTCTAGGGCAACAGGGGCTGTGTGGTAAGACCCTGTCTCAAAAGAATATGTATGTATACATATATATTATATACATATGCATTATATGAATATGTCACATATGTGTATATTTTAATATATTGTTTTAGACATATTATTTATATATATTATATGTTATTTTACATAATACAATATATTATTTATAGTTTTTTGTTCATCCTTTTTATTGTTATTAATTTTTTGTTTTACATCCCGACCAGTTTCCTCTTCCTCATCTTCTCCCAGTCCCTCCCCCCTGCTGCCCCTCTCCCCCTCCCCCATCCACTCCTCCTCTTTTGTTTCTCTTCAGAAAAATGCAGGCCTTCAATGAATATCAACCAGCCATTGTTCATCCTTTTTAAAATTCCAATATTAATTACCAATATTAACTCTCGGATCACAAGCCCATAGCACACAATAAATATGTCTGCGTATCTGTAAGCATGTCTGTGGGTTATAGAATGAATACAACCTTAAGAGGCTGAGAGTTCAAGGGATTTCAGAAGTGGCAGAGAGTCTTTTTTGATATTGATAAGATAATGAACCAGACCAGTGCTGGGAGGGGCTGCTGGAGCTGCTGAGTCAGGTCCGAGGGAGAAGCTGCAGAGTTTGGCTTAAGGCCAACATCCAAACCTGTTCATGTTAGGAAACGTGTCAGGAGCCAGGAACGGGGGGAGGGGGGGTCAGGTCCAGGTCCAGGAGGGCAAACGGCAGAGAGGTAAGCAGGCCTCATCAAACGAATTGGAAATCAAACGAATTGGAAACTCCAGGGACAACTAGGGAGTTCCTGCCCCTGACTTGCACAGCAGGTATCAGGTCATAGGTTGGTGTGTGGCCATGCTCTCCCATTACCAGGTGTCTATCATTTTATGGGGTCCAGGTGAGAATGTGAAACTCTTTCCTTGTTCTGGTGTGTCTGATAAGTTCACGGGCCTAGTTTTCTGATATGATTGTAATATAGCCACGTGTCCTGACACTCCCAATTCTCTCCAACAAACTTACAGGGTGGCTCCCTTCCTAGTCTCAGGAATAAGTCAGTCACCAGTCTGTACTGAGTGGGTGGTACACGACAGATGGAGGAGTCTCTGGGTCCACCCAGGGGCTGTAGTCATCCTTCTCCCTCAAAATGGAATCAAAAGCTGCTTGTGCAGTGGAGTCTCCTAGCACAGTGCACAGCTGGAAAGACCACTGGTTTATACAATGTGAACCAGTTTCAGACACAGCCTGAGCTCACCATGCCAATGATTCTTTTATGGAGTTCTTCTAGGTCCCAGAGTTTCGTTTCAATTCCAGTGGGGCTAAACATTTGGCTGCTGCTACATAAAAGTCCCAAGAGCACAGATTCTTCTGCTTTCCAGTGGTTCTCATTGCCTGTTAGTTCCCTAACCTCACGTGAAGAACAAATATATAAAACTTATCTTCTTTTCTTTAGCTTATTTATCTTTATTTTATGTGTCTGGGTGTTTTACCAGCATGTATGTCAATGTACCACAGCATGCCTGATGCCCGTGGAGACCAGAAAAGGACATCAGATCTCCTGGGACCAGATGATTGTGAAACACCACGCGGGTACTGGGAATTGAACCCGGGTCCTCTGCAAGAGCAGCCAGTGCTCTTAACCACTGAGCCACGTCTCCAGCCCCTGAGTCAATTCAAATTCTTATACTGACTGTTAATACACTTGAGAAGCTACTGAAACTTGTACTTAATTCTGTAAAAAGTAACTCATTCTCCTGTTTGTTTAGCCCAAATAGTGTACTACATCAAAAATAAGTGTGGATTAGCTAGTGATGAAATGTGGATACAGAGTCTCAACCAGTTTAACAGATATGTGTGTAAGGGAAAACAAGGACCACAGTAGACACCGAGGAGAGGGTGACGGGAGGGGCGCAGAGCGAACTCCATCTCCTGAGGATTAATTAGGAGAAAGTTTCTGCTCAAGTAACGATTGCACAGTCTTCCCAGAAATCTTAATGGGATTATACAAGAAAAGAAGATGTTTTTAAGATTTATTTGTATTAGTGTGTGAAGAGCCCAGAAATATAAAAATTGTAAATATAAAAATGTGTAAGCCTGCACATATTCTAGGAAGATGGGAGCTGACAGCTACTGTGGACCAAGGTTAACCTCTAACTGTCGCCTCTATGTGATGACCTCCTTCCATGTATTCCTTTGACCTCTGACTGTTGCCTCTACGTGATGACCTCCTTCCATGTATTCCTTTGACCTCTAACTGTTGCCTCTACGTGACCCTCTGCCTTGCATTGTCTTGTATTTTTTCCAGATATGGGGGAAGCAGCTGTGTCAAGACAGCTTCAGGCTTTTGCAAATATCTTAAACTAAGACCCTGTAAACAAAAATTGTAACTCTTAAAATATAGGGTGACTCTAGACCTAAACTCAAGATTGTAAAAATCTCTTTGACCCACACCTGGCGCTTGTCTTTCACTATAAAAAGAGACTCAAAACCTATTCCCATTGTCATGGTGTCAGAAGCCTGAACTATGATTGTGGCCCCTGTGAGCTGGAAGTTTCTTTCTGCCCTGCAGTGTCTGGAATAACATTTGCTTCTGGTTAATAGACTTTGGTGGTCTGTTTCCCATTATTTGAATGTCGCTGGGACCCAACATGCACGAGAGAGAGAGAGAGAGAGAGAGAGAGAGAGAGAGAGAGAGAGAGAGAGAGAGAGTGTGTGCATGTGTGTGTTCAAGTGCTATGGCATGCATGTGGAGGTCAGAAAGCAACTTGCAGGTGTCAATTCTCCTTACACCACATGGGTCCTGGCGATCAAACTTAGGTTGTCAGGCTTGACAGCAAATGCTTTCACCTGCTGAGCCATCTGCCTGTCTGGGACAATCTCTTAGAGGACATCAGATCTTTAAATAGTTGGTCTAACTGCTTAACACAAGATGAACAATTAAATTTATTTAATATAAATATATTGACTAAATTAGAGTGCCTATTAACTTGTTTCTCTCTAATTTCAAAGAAAACAGATGAATGGTGGCTCTCTCTCTCTCTCTCTCTCTCTCTCTCTCTCTCTCTCTCTGTGTGTGTGTGTGTGTGTGTGTGTGTCTGTCTGTCTGTCTGTCTGTCTGTCTGTCTGTCTGTGTCTGTGTGTGAAAGATGTAAGCTGATCATCAGTTCTTTGAAACAGTCCAGTCAGACAGATTCAGTCAAGTAAAATTTACTATGTTACTTTTTGCTCTCTCAGCTTTGTGTTACAAATTACAAGTGTTCCCAGGAATCCTGATCCCCTCCTGGGCTCTTAGTCTCTTTAATCAAAGAATTTAAGAATGGACTCAAATGGACACTAGAGGAAGATTTTTATTAGAGTTTAAAGAAAAAACACCCAGGGCAGGAGGGCTGTAAAGCTCAGCTGCCCAGAGGAAGGAAATGGAGAAGGAAAAAGCCATGCCATTTGAGTTAAGCAACCATGGAAGTCCACTACATGCAAGACATGGCAGAAGGGACTTTAGGGAAAGAATAAGGAAGCCCAAAACATCGGAAAAGGGGTGTTTAGGTTCTGGACAGCATCTGAAAGAAAGATACAGAAAAAAGGAAAAGTCAGACCTTTCTGACTCTAAAAGGTTGACAGACACAAGGAATCTTCTGAGACTCAAAGCAACTTGTAGAGACTATGCTAGGAGGTGGGTGGGAAGGAAAAGTACAGAATCTCATTAAAGGAATAATTATTCCACCCATCTTCTTAGCATACATTGCACTGGGTTGCTCTGCTTTCCTGGGAGTGATCTCTCCCTCCTGGGGTGGTCCTTCTCCCTGGGGTGGTCCTTCTCCCTGGGGTGGTCCCTTCCTCCTGGGGTGGCCCTTCTCCCTGGGGTGGTCCCTTCTTCCTGGGGTGGTCCTTCCTCCTGGGGTGGTCCCTTCTTCCTGGGGTGATCCTTCTCCCTGGGGTGGTCCTTCTACCTGGGGTGGTCCCTTCTCCCTGGGGTGGTCCTTCTCCCTGGGGTGGTCCCTTCCTCCTGGGGTGGTCCCTTCTTCCTGGAATGGTCCTTTGGTCAGGTGATTGACCTATCGAACAGCAATGTTAGATCTCCACCCAAGAAAGATTATAGTCTCTTGACTAGAAGGAGTTTTCCTTTCATTATTACTCTAACAGAAGTAATCTTGTTACTGGACTCTGGCTGCCTTAACAAGTCAGGCTCAGCCTCAGTAACATAATTAAAAGAGTCACACTAATAGTGAAAAGGAGATTTATTCAATGTGGCCATATTGGAGAGAGGGAGAAAGAGATCCAGAGCTCCCCCTCCCCACCCGACCCCAAGTTAATTACAGCTTACAGCGTCTTGACTTGAGAGCGATTGTGTGTGGGGGCGGGGGAGTGAGTGCTCATGCCATGACATTGAGGTTAGAGCACATTTTTTGTTTGTTTGTTTGTTTGAGACAGGGTTTCTTTGTGTAGCTTTGGAGCCTATCTTAGAACTTGCTCTGTAGACCAGGCTGGCCTTAAACTCACAGAGATCTGCCTGCCTTTGCCTCCCGAGTGCTGGGATTAAAGGCATGTGCCACCACCACCCAGCTAAAGTACAACTTGTTGGAGTCATTTCTCTCCTTCCATCAAGAGGGTACCAACAATCAAATTCTAATTATCCAACTTGGTAGCAAGTACCTTTACCTACTGAGCCATCTCTGTGGCCCAGGAAGGGTAAAATTTCAGCAGAAGGCATAATTAGGCAATCCTGGTCAGTATATGGTCCCACCTATCACTGACTATCACTGTGTCTGTTCCTGTCTTTCCTGAAATGTGGCCAAAGGAGCTGTCAGAACTGCATGGAATCCCTTTTGGAGGGCAGAGGTGAGGCTTCCCCTCTGACTGGTGCCAGGCTTCAGCCTTTTTCTTCTCTCAATATGAAATTCCTGGGGGGAATTCTAATTCCCTGGGTGCCTTGTTTTAACAGTCCAGATAGCCAGAGTGAGAGAGACAATATTTCTTTAAGAATGTTCCCTGGGTGTTACACACCCTGAATCACAGCACTGAGGAGGCAGAGGCAGGCAGATTTCTGAGTTTGAACCTAGCTTGGTCTATACAGTGAGTTCTGGGCCACCCAGGGCTACATAGTGAAATCCTGTCTCAAAAGCACAAAGTAGCATGTGTGTGTGTGTGTGTGTGTGTGTGTGTGTGTGTGTGTGTGTGTAAGTGGTAGACAAAGGCAGCCAGAACTCATCGTTCAGTATGAGTTTTGATGCATACAAGAAGGAATATGATTCATAAAACAGCTCAAAGGGATGCTAATGCCAATAATGAGGCTTGTCTTGAACCCGAGGTCAGAGTTGAAAATACGTATTCCTGTGAACGGACGCTTCTTTCAGTGCAGTGCTGGCATTTCCTACCTACATATCCACAGTGTGCTGGGTGTGACCGCATTGAATATGAGCTGAACTTGTTAGATTAGTAAGAGCACCTGTAGAGGGAGGCAGAGGAGAGGAAGAAAGAGAGGCTTGCTCCTATCTTAGGGAGCATTTTGTTACCCACACTTGTGAATTGGTCAAAAAGCCTACAGGGGAAAGGTGGAATTCAGTCTCTTAAAGGGGCAGAAATGACTTTTGTGATCCGAAAGAGAAGCTGAGAAATGTAGTCTTTCAGGAGAAACTATCAGAACTCATGGATACCTGAAGCAAATTATTTGAAAAATTGGATACCGAAGATTTCTGGGCTGATAGCACAACTGGATTAAACATGAGTTCTTTGAGAAAAGGCTGTCTTTAGTAAAGGGTTTAAACTTCCCCACTTTTACAACAGAATTTAGGTTTCAGTTCTCTGAATGGGGCAAAACAGGTGTCTCTCCCAACAAAGGGCATTAATCAACACCACCCTCATTCAGGGACATGGGAAAGAGCACACACAAGGCCTCAGTCAGCCCCACACATGTCTCAGGGACAAATCCTGCAACCCCCCCCACCACCCCTTCTGAGTCATGCCCAGACTTGCCCAAACTTGCTCAAGTATGTCCAAGAATGATAAAACTGAACCTCAGCCAATTAAAAGTATACTAGTGTAACTGCTGCTTGCTTAACCAATTATGTCTGAGATGACCATTATTCCCAGCATCCTCCTAGCCGCTTCTGGAGTTCCACGGGTGCACATGCACTGTCAGCATTCAGGCAAAATGCCTAGTCACCCCAGGGTCTCGCCTCTTAAGTAATCTGTGTGCAGCATGGCCACGTAATCTAGGTGCATGTGTGGCAGGACTACATAAGCCCTTTAAGCATATGCGAGGTTATCCTTAAAAGCAGACTCCATCCATTTTCTGCCCCTTTCCACCATGTTTCTCTGGTAGGCCTTCTCACTCTCCCTCCTTTCCTATTCCCTTAACAAAACTCTTAAAGTAGGTTTCATTGTATCTCATGGCCCTTTCTCATGCTCAGTAAATAACACCCAGCTGTGTTTAAAAGGAGCTTGCTCGCTCCCCTCAGGGTCGCCACTGTTTTGTACAGACCTACATGCTGGTAAATGAACACTCTTTGTTCTTACATACTGTTTGAGTCCAGGGTCTTCCTTCAGCATTTTCTCAGACCCTCACATTTAGAAATCTTGAACTTCAGCCAGGTGTGGTGGTGTTTGCCTTTAATCCCAGCTCTTGGAAGGCAGTAGCAGGTGTATCTCCGTGAGTTCCGAGGTCTGCCCAGACTACAGGATGAGTTCCAGAACAGCCAGGTCTATATAGAGAAACCTTGTTGTTAATCCCAAAAAATGGGAGGAGAAAGACTACCAACCCGAGTCATCATGGGCAAATTAACTAAAGCAAGCAACTAATTAAAGCAAGTTTGTTTTATTCCTGTACACCGGATGCCTCCCTTCGGGCAAGATTTAAGAGGTCAGCATCGGATGAAGAAGACAAGGCTTTTATAGCTCCGGGATTGGGGGGGGGGCAGTTCAAACTAGGAGATTTGGTGGACAAAATAGGTGAGGATACAGGAGTAGAAAATAACAAAGTAGTCATAACAAAGTGGTCAAAACAAGGTAGTTGTAACAACCTTTTAAAACACGGATAGGTTGTAAGATGATCATTACAGCTTTTTGAAACAAAAACATGATTGCAATGTGATCTTAAGGTAAACATAACAGGTGACCATAATAACCTTTTGAAACAAAGGCTTTGGTTGCCATTTCCTGGAACAGGCAGTACAGGACCATTTGTAGCTAAGGTTCCCCATGGGGCATAGCCCAATCCTTGAGAAACAGAGTGAAAGAGTTAAATTCCTTACCTGGATCTGGCCTGGCACCCATGTTTGTTAAAGGATTAAAATGTATCTCCTAGGTAATACAGGAGATAAACATTTGCTTAAGGGATTGTAAAACAGGGAAATGTAAAGCCTGTCACAGTGCAGTTATAACTTAGAGATAGTAAAACATGAGGTAATAAACCCTGTCAGAAATGGGTCCTAATCCTAAGATTGTAGCTGCCTGTTCTAACTGGCCGACCCTTAGTTAAACTCCTTAGTAAAAGTGCAGTTCTGCTTTTGTGACCTTTGTGAACATTTTGTCCGTCCTGATTGGTTGACCATTGGTTGAACCCAACACCTTTGTATTCCCTATATATTGCCAATGTGTTTCAATATGGAGGCTGCTCTCTTCTCCTATTCCTTAATAAAGATCTTTTTTTTTTGTTTTGTTTTGTTTTGTTTTTGTTTTTCGAGACAGGGTTTCTCTGTGTAGCTTTGCGCCTTTCCTGGAACTCACTTGGTAGCCCAGGCTGGCCTCGAACTCACAGAGATCCGCCTGCCTCTGCCTCCCGAGTGCTGAAAGATCTTTTTTTTTTAACTTTTTGCAACACTATTGCCTCTAAGAGTTCTTTGATCTAAAATTGGGGATATAACACAGAGGTTTAATCTAAACAAGAATGAACCTAGTTTGTCTTTCCTGTAAGATGGCTTTAAGCCTAAGATGGAGGCAGACTAGATCATCACCTGTCTTAAGGAAGAAAGGAAGGAAGGAAGAAAGAAAGAAAGAAAGAAAGAAAGAAAGAAAGAAAGAAAGAAAGAAAGAAAGAAAGAAAGCTTGAACTTCAGTGACCTCACTAGTGAAATCACTTGTGAAATCTCTTAAATAAAACTATATTGACTTTACAATAAAAAAAAAAAAAGTGTCCCTGCTTCTCGCAGACATGTTACATACAACCTCAACCAAAGCGAAGAACCAGCCTGCCTCTATTTTAGGCTTAAAAGCCATCTTATAGTAAAGACAAAGGTTCATTCCTGTTTATGATTAAATCTGTTTCTCAAAGATTGGGCGATGCCCCACCTTAATTACAAATGGTTCTGTACCGCCTGTTCCAGGAAATGGCAACCATGCCTTTGTTTCAGGAGGTTGTGATCCCATTTATTTGACATATGCCCTTATCTTTCTCTTTCATTTTCACTTCATTTCTCTATATTCTCTTCCATTTCATTTCTTTCACAATCTTTAACAGCCAATCCTCTCACCCCTGTAGATACACTTATAGCTGATAGTTTGTAATGTCTCCACAATAAAAGGTGACAGGACTGCTATCTGCTCAGGACACCCCAAGACCAAGTTCTTAGTGAAAGACCCTAACCCTTCAGGCTTACACCCCCAAGCCTCAGGAAAAGAGAAACTTCAAGCCCCAGGAAATGAGAAACTAAAAATCTAGTTCCAAGGGCAACCTGACTTTGCCATTGTTCAATCTCCCCTGCAACCATATAACAATGTAAAGAGATTTCTGTTAAGAGATGTGCTCAACTGTGACTGGGATAGTTGCAGGTGTTCCAGGAAGGACCACTGTGACCTTTGTGTAAACTCCACTCCCACCCTGGTATCCCCCCTTGAGGTTTCAGGAAGAATGTACCTGTTGACGTAACTGTACCCCCTCTGTGATCACTCTGTAACCCGACCATGATCTTGTGAAACGAAACTGTATGGGAATTGTAATCTTGTGGGGTTTGTGGGTTTTTCCTTTATAAGCCCTTATGGGGCTGCAGTAAGATGTGGCTCTTGCTCTTAGGAGCAGAGTTTGCCCTTCTATATAGAAGCTTAAATAAAAACCTCTTGCTATTGCATCAACTGGACTGGAGTCTGGGTTCTTGGGGCACTCACTCAAGACCCTAAACTTTGGGGTCCAACATTAGCACAAAGGAGATTTATTTGCCCCAGAGAGACAAAGGGCAGAGAATAACAGACAAAGACAGGAGATAGATGATGAGGGAGAAGGGGAAGAGAGCAAGGGAGAGGGGGCAGGGGTATTTGTCCCAGAGGACAAAAAACTGCCTCTGGATAGAAAAGAGACAAACATGACCCATAAGCAAATGACAGTTTATAAAGGTAAAAGAGGAAACCCTGTGTTAGGGTGAGGTGTTTAATTTTGATTGGGCATGTTAATTAGGGCAGCCAAAAGGGGATTTTTGATTGCTGGACTTCAATACTTGGATAGCTGGACCTTGGTGGTCAGCCTCAGGAGGAGGAAGTGGCCAAATAAGGGAACAGATCTTGGGGGCTAAGTCTCCAGGAATGTAATCTAAGAGTTTTAGCAAGGCAGAGGGAACCAGGAAGAAGGATAAGACCTGTCAAAAGGCCAGTGAGGGCTGTTCTCTAAAACCCTAATGTAAGGAGAGACAGCCAGCTGGCCAGTCCTGGGTCACCTCTAAAATAAAGCTCGCTTCAATTAGTCATGGATTTGGTCTTTCTCCTTGCAGGTTTCAGGTAAAACATTAATGTTCAGTCACACACATTTTTTTTTATATTTCTTCTTCCTTTCATCTTAAAAAATATTTATGATTCATATTTTCCCATTTTAAGAAGTTAGACTTGACAGGTAAAAACTACATATATACTGAAGGGTCCAGGAATATAGGAATACGGTAGGAGTGTGGAAGTAAAAAGTTGTAGCTTAAGAGATGGAAGCTGACAGCCATTGGCTTTGCCAGCAAATAGGGATTAACCTTTAACTAGGCCTATCTTTGCTTTATGATGGGCTTTTACGATGGCTTTCTGCAGTTTGGGGTTAGCTAGTCTCCATAACCCCCTACCACTTACAACTACCATACATTGAAGTTAACCTCTCAGGAGTTCTATGTGACAACCTGCTTTGCATTGACCCTGCTGTGGGAAACCGGGTACGTCAAGAAAGCTATAAGTTTTGCTGGGCGGTGGTGGTGCACCCTTTAATCCCAGCACTCTCAGTGAGTTCGAGGCCAGCCTGGTCTACAGAATGAGTTCCAATATGGGCTCCAAAGCTACACAGAAAAAACCCATCTTCAAGAAAAGAAAGCTGTAAGTCTTAACACAATACTATTAATTATGTGAGAAAGGACTGCAGGGGTTATACAAACACCAATTAGCTGGAATCCTCTAAAACCTTATTAGCAGGAAATTGTAAATCCTAAAATACAATATGTCTCTAAAAGTTTTAACTTCAAAATTATAAAAATCCCTTTGTCTATGCCTGATGCTTGCCTCTTACTATAAAAGGGGCTCATGACCCACCCCTGACACCACAGCTTCAGAATCCTGAGCTCTTACTGTGGTCTCAGCTAGCTGATAAGCTTTTGTGCCCCACAGTGATTTTCTTCTCTTTCTTTTTTTTTTTTTTTCCTGTAATAAAATTTGCTTCTGGTTTAATAGACTTTGGTGGTCTGTCCCCCATTATTCTGTGACCCTGGACTCAACATTACTGTATCTAGTATGATGGTTTACTATATGGGTATATTACATAATGATTAAATATATGTAGTGAGTGTTAGACCCAAAAGAAACCCTGGACAAAAGGCTATCTGTGGTGCAAAATGCATGCTGGCCTCCAGGCTCTCTCAATATCACCAATGCCTCTTCTCCACTCTTTTCACCCCTCCCTCCACCTTAAACCTCTCCAACTCATGGGCTTCAATCCCCCCAGCTTCTCATTCCTATGTAACCCTCACAGTTAAGCCATGTGCTCTCTGGATCCTCTTTTTGTCTTCCCATCTTGATCCTCCTCTCTCTCCACCTTCACGGCCCAGTTTGTTCTGCTGACCATGCATACTCCATAGTCTACTAGTTTCTCTCCCCGCTCTGTACTCTTCTAGATGCTTCTGGCTGTTCTTTTCCTCTTAGCTACAAAAAAATAAAAAAATAAAAATAAAATAAAAAAAGCTTTCCCCCAGTTATACCTTGGAGTGGTCATATCCTCAGTTTTACAGTGAGAACATTTAAAATCCTTGTAGAAGTAGAAATGTTTAACTACAAAACAAACTGATAATAATCAGAAGCACTTCAATTCCTACAGAGCCTCTGAACCTTCTGCCCTTGCCAGCTGAGGTATGTGATGAACCAATCTTCTAGTCGTTTCCAGCCCCGGCAACACCCCTCACTCTTGATTCTCCACACCTGTTTAAAAAAGCACACTGAGTGCGGCCATGAGGCAAAACTAGGTTTATTTATAACACGATGTTCTCTGAGTTCATTCATATTGTTGTAAACAACAGGATTTACTTCCCTTTTGAAGACTGAATAGTACTATGTACACATGGTACACACTCAAAACTATAAGAATGAAATGCTGGAATTTAGACTAGACTTCTGCTCAGGCTCATGTCTGCGGCAGCCCTTCCCCTCCCACAGACAGGGGCAGACACCTGCTGAGTAACTGAGTCTTTATCTAACAGACTTACAGGTGCAGGGTTTCTCACCTGGGGGAAATGAGTTTACATCTGACAGGTGTTGGTGGCCACACTTCCTGCTCTCCATCTCTTGCTCTGCCTCCTACCTGGAAATCAGCCTGGCTGCAGGTTTCTGCTGTGAAAACACTCCCTTCCTCAGAAAGCTATAAAAATAAACTCTTCCTTCTGCCAAATGGGCCCGATTCTGCCCTTCAGAACCACCCTCATGCTGTCTTTCTCCATACCTGGGACGTGAACTATTCAGAGTCCTCATCATGCTGTCATCTGTCTGTTTGTCCATGGCATTAATAACTCTGCTGATAAACTTCTTATATTCCACAATCCTTCTCAGGGTCATCTTGAACTCTCATCTGAGACCTTAGTCACACACCTGCTTTTCTTCATTCACTCCCCTGCAGGACATTGAGACTGTGGTCTGTGTGATTAAAGCTAAAATAAATATGGGGTATCTCTGAGTTTAATGGAGGTCTTTTCTCTCTCATCTCAAATAGGCTTTAACTTGAGTTAGGATGCAGGAAGCTCGCAGCCACACAAAGCTTCCAAGAAGTCAGTGGCCTCCAGGTTCTTGACGTGCATAAATTCAAAGAATGAATTGATGGACAGCAGAGGAATCAGTTTTACTATAGATTCATAGGTAGGAGTTTCAAGAGAAAGCAAAACTCCAGTACAGCTGGAGAGCAGATCCCTGGGGAATGAGCACCACTGAGAGGCACAACCTTGCAGTTAGTAAGGCTTTATTGGATGAAGACCTAGAGGGGATGAAGAGTCAGTCCAGTTCCTACCCACAGTGTCTATATACATCTGAGTTTCAGTTATGTCTTTATGTATTGATCTTAGGAAAGGGTATTCATTTAGGGGAAGAGAAGGAAAAACTAGACACCCTACTTCCTGGCATCCCTGGTCTCTGCCTAGGGCAGAACCAAAGATAGTTTAGGTTAAATACTTCCCGCATCTCTGGTCTCTGGCAGGGATGAAGCTACTACCAGGGCCAAGGACATTTACAACTTCAGCCAAGGATGGGTACTGTTCATTTCCAGGGTCTTCTACCCTAAACTGCCTGTCAATTTCAATGTCCTATTCTCATCAGCAGGATTCTGTGGGGACTTCTTTTAAGAGTATCAGAGCCCTGGGGTTCAGGAGGGGTCCTGGGTTGGCTCGAACTTTTGAATAGGAGGTTTGTTAGGTGAGACACTGACACATGGACAGACAGGATGGACTCTGAAGGGAGTTCAGGCCCATGAGGCAAAGCAAGGGTCTATTGTCAGACTTTAGAGAGAAGGGGAAATCTCAGGACATATAGTTGCCAACACTATGCACCCGCAGTCAGGTTTTCCTCTGGCTCTTAAGTGGTGGTAGGAAGAACAAAGATTCAGCCTTTTATTAGTTATGTGTCGACCATAGTAGATGAACCACTTGAAGTTTCTGATCACTTAGGGAAAATCTCCTTTAGGGACATGAGAATTAGAGTTATAGGCAAACTGTATTCATAGGGTACCTGTCATTTCTCTATAAGCAGTGGGACAGAGGAGAAAAGTGACTGTGGCCTGGAGTAGCCCCAACCTAACACTTTACTTTTAAATGTTTGAGAACACCTCTTCTCCTGTTATTTTCACAATATCTGAATTATTTGCTTTCCCACCAACAGCATGCTTGAGTTCTCTTCTTTGAACGTTCTTGGTAACACTTACGTTTTCTCTTCATGATAATCATACTTGGAGGCCTGAGCTGGTATCTCACAGTGATTTTTATCTGGGATTTCCATTCACATTGGGGATCTTGGTGTGTCTGTACTTTGTGCCACGTGTCCATCTGCTGTTGTGAAGAGGTGTCCAGGCCTCTTGTTCATTTCTAAGGACTTTCTCCGAGGTATTTGAGCTCTTTGTATGTCGGGAGCACTGATCCCTTCACAGATTTGCACTTTGCAAGTGCTGGAATTCCCAGCCACTCCTCCAGCTGTATGACTGCCCATGTGCAGTTCAGTAGCTAAGTAAGGGGCCTTACAGCCTACCTAATCCATGCACTATGTGATCATACAATCTGTGAATGCATGACTTAGCTCAGTAAGACCATATGTGCATGTGCAGGGGAATCCATAAGAAGCAGGACACAGAACCCTCCTCGTCCTCTTTTTCCTTCTCTCTCTCTCTCTCTCTCTCTCTCTCTCTCTCTCTCTCTCTCTCCCTCCCTCCCTCCCTCCCTCTCCCTCCCTCTCTCTCTCTCTCTCTCTCTCTCTCTCTCTCTCTCTCTCTCTCTCTCTGTCTCTGTCTCTCTCTCTGTCTCTCTCTGTCTCTCTCTCTCTCTCTCTCTCTCTCTCTCTCTCTCTCTCTCCCCCACATGTCTTCCATAGGCCTGGTCACGCTATCTGTCCCTCCCCTCTCCCTTCCAATAAAACTCTACTCTGATAATGGGTTTTGTCATGCCTTGTGACCTAAAAGTGCCACATTAAAACCAGCAGTGAGGATTTTCTCTCATTGCATAGAGTGTCTCTTCAGTCTGTTGACTGCATTCTCTTCTGGGCAGGAATCATCTTACCTTCACAAAACTCCCCTTGTCTGCTTTTGCTTTTTGTTGTTGCCTCTGCTTTATTGAGTCAAAGTAAAAAAAAAAATAAATCAAAATTAAAAACTCTGCTCCCAGAGCTGACAGACTTGAACTGCTCTCAGCCATGGCCAGAGAAGCTTCATTTTACATTGGAAGGAAGTCAGTCTTCTCACCCCGAGGGAGTCCCTGCAACATCCCATTCCCACCCCACTCCCCATCACATCTTCCCCTGGGGCTCAAAGTCAGAGTCCAAGACTGTACATTTCACAGTTCTCTTATCAGCTCAGCTAACTAACACTTCTCTCTTTGTGCTATTAATTCTGGACTATGAACTCCAAAGCGGTTAATGAGTTGGCGATAAGAATGGTATCTGGCAAAGAAGGTGCAGAAGCCAAAAGGCCACACTTACAGCAGAGTCTGGGGCAGGATTACCTCAGTTGTTCTTCCCTCTGATGACACTGGCCTGGAGCCTGCAGAACAGGTCAAGAGGCACAGTGAACTGCCTCTGTCACTTCAGGAGGAAAACTCAGTTATTCAATGTCACTCATCAATGGAAAATAGAGCATGCCCTCCCCACACCCCAATGGATGGAAATCTCATCTCTGTGCGGACTTCCTGCTCCCGGGGCAAGGTCTCAGCACAATCTCCATGGTAACAGCTATTCAGATATGTGCTAACCTGTGCTCATTGTGGGGACGCTGGCAGATCCTGCTGCAGGGACACCCTTCTAGGGTCAAAGAAGAGTTATGATACATAACTCAAAGAAGGTCATGATACATAACCTTCAAAGAGCTTGGGGTGATGTCAGGGGTTCCCGCTCCTTGAAGGGTATCTCACACACATTTGTCATGAGATTGGTTCCACGAGCCCCCTTAAGAGGATTTCATTCTCTCCTCATTCTTGGAACAGAAACAATATTCTGTGGCATGTCCCAGTTAAAAACACTTCTGGGGTGGAGGGTGGGCAGAATGTCCCTTCTCCTGTCAGCCTTCCACCTGGAAACAGTCCTTGGAGGAGTCCACTGCCTGTTCTCCAGGCTACTGGCAAAGTACTCTCCTCTCTCACAGCTTGGGCTCCCCAGAGCTCTCTTCTCAGTGAGGACCTCACCACTGCTCCACTGTGTTTATTTGTACATTTCCCCATCTTGGGAAGAACCTGTCTCAGTCACTTCGCAGATGGACCTCACAGCTCTTCATGGTTGATGGGCTCTTCTTCCTTGACTGTGTCAGTTTGTTCAGCAAAAGTCCTGTTAAGTTGCACTTCCCTAATTCCTCACTTGCCTGCGCTGTGTCTGGAGCACGCCCTGACTCTCTAGGCCATGCAGGGAGCACATTACAGAGCCTCCTTTGAATGAAGTCATCTGCCATCTCCAGCAGAGCTGAATAATCCTTTTCCTTTAACACCTACCCACAGCCTACCTCTCAGCTCCCCAGCTGTAAAGTGCAGATAAGACCTGACCCTGCTCTTAGGTCAGTGTGAGGATCACACCTCCTGAGGACAGCTCACAGTTTTATCACTGGCTGCCTCCTTATCTCCTCTGAGAGACCAGAGGGTGTGCTTCATGTACAATATTTGCTTCCCAAAGGAGGTGCTGGAATGGTCCATGGGTCAGATGCAGGTTGTTCTCCAGATGAACGGTGGATGACAGGCTAGCTGCAGAGGCTCAGCTGTTCAGGGATGACAGTCCCCTCCAGACATGCTGTGGTGTCATCCTGTGACTTGAAAGCCTCTGCTGCCCGAAGTAGAGAAGGCTGTAGCCAGTGGGAGCCCCAAAGAGGCCTGTCCCGGGATAGGACCTTCTCCTGTGTTGTCCGTACTGTGAGTCTGGAGCAAACTCAACAGCAAGAGGAGACAGCTGAGCTCTGTCAGACTCACAGGTCTTCAGAGCCTGCTGAGAGCCAGAATAAAAACTGCAGATGTTAATGTTGCATATGGCTGCAACCTGGAGCTCTACCAGACGACCACCTGGAGGATAAGGTGAAAGCAGAGGAGAAAGCAGACTGAGAGAAGCCCATCACAGTCAGAGTGAACGGCAAAAACAGTATCACCCTGACCTGACCCCATCCTTTAGGCTCAGTAAGAGGACAGTAACCAGATCCTGAGGAAAATACCCACCGCATAGGGAACAGGCCCAATATAAAGGTGGGGCTTCCAGCAAGAGCAGGTACAGGCAGGTGAAGGGGGTCAGTGAAGACAGGTTTACACTGGAGTAATATCCCCACTCAACACCTGCCATCCAGACAGTCCCTGTACACCGCCAACCTGTGCTGGGTCCACAGATAAGGACTCGATGATACATAACCTTCTCAACTTCTTCCTTCTTGGTTGCATGTTGGTACTGGGTATTTCAGAGGGGCACTTGCACAGCTGGTCAGCTTCTTAGGGGAAGCACCCCTGGGTCCTGCCTGATCTCCTCCGTCCTGGCTATCATCAGTCATACACTGTGAAAGTAAGGGGCCATGGCAGGTTCTCCTACACTGGAGAGCTCATCTGCCCCATGCCCCATGGGACCTGCAGGTACATGGCACCAGACACAGCGTCACTCTCTGCCTGGGAGTCCGTGGCTGCCATCAAGCAGGATGAAACTCAGGCTCAGGCCCTAGGGCAGAGCCTCCCTACTCCTGTACTTTTCTGTAGCCCCCACCCTTGCTCTTTATTCCCTGGCTTCTGCTCTCTAATCATCTTCATCAAAGGTCCCTTCTGCTCCTTTGGTGAGAAAAGGCTGAGAAGCATTAGAGGCAGCAGAGAGGACCACCAGGCCTTTAGAGCACAGAGGAGCTCATGTGAACAGGCCCAGAGGATAGGCAGAGAACCAGAGATGGCCTCTTTGGGTCAGTTTGGCTTAGCCCTTCCTGGAATGATCTAGAATGCCTCTGAGGCATAGGGAGTTGTTTTTGGAAAGCTGCATGTCTAATTCCTGGCAGTAATGTTAGTCCTTCTTTCCTGAGAATGATGCTGAACCAGCTGGGAGGCTAGCCCCAGTGCATGGTGTTAAGAGTTCAGAGAACACCCGGTTCCTCAGGGACACACCCCATTGAGGGAAGTCAGAGCAAGATCTTAAGCAGGAACCTAGAGGCAGGAACTTAAGCAGAAGAAGATTACTTACTGACTTTCTCTCTGTGGCTTGCTCAGCTTGCTTCCTTATATCATCCATAACAAGCTGCCCAGAGGTGGTACTGTCCTCAGTTAACTGGGCCCTCCCACATCAATTATTACTCAAGAAAATGACTCCACAGACTCGCCTACAGGTCAATCTGATGGAGACAATTCTTTGTTGAAATTCTCTTTCTCCAGATATGTCTAGGTTTGTGTCAAGTTGACAAAATAACAAAAACAAAAAAACAACCAGCACATTTGGGTTAACTCTTTTTATTCGAATTATGAAAGAGCAATGAAGTGTGTGGTCTGAGTTATAAGCTGAAATAAACCCTATCCTACACAAGTTATTAGAAACCCTGACTTAGAACCAACACTTAGGCTAATGCCAAAAAGTGTTTTCCTTGGTCTAGAAATGTGTCTCAGCAGTGCCATACTTCCCTGAAAGCATGAAATCCAGGACTGTCTCCAGCATTACATACATACATGTATAGATGTGCACACATGTGCATATACATACACACAAATATTTTCTTCTAGTGGTTTTACAAATTTCTTTTCAATATGAATACCTTTTCTTCCCTTTCTTTCATTTTTTTGCCTTTCTTTATTCTTTCTTTCAGTTTTAAATTTATTTAATTACTTTTGATTTGATTTGCCTAATCACTTTGACTAGGACTTCTAGTACTATATATTAAGGAGAAGAGGGGAAATGTTAAATTAGTCATCTCTGTATATTTCCTGATAAGACAAAAGTGGATATAAGTTTTTACTTAAAGAACCAAGAAGTAATCACTAGTTTTTATTTGCTCTGTGTTTTCGAAATAGTCACCCAAACATGCCAATGGGTCCATATGCATAGGATTGTGAGATTGCCAGTTCCTGGATGATCAAAGCAAGGCTTTCAGCAGGAGCAGAATAATGGGAGCTGATGAAATGGATTTGAGGGCAGGGTTCCCATTGTTTGAAACAGTTGAAGTGGGAACAGTTGAAGTGGGAACAGGTGAGATGGAAACTTCTGGGATGCATGAGGCTTGGATTTGTACATCATTGAGGACTTTCATGTTCAGATTGCAGGCGTTTTCAGTTGCACAGCCTTTCCCATACAGCCTTAAGCTGGAAGTTTGTGCATCTAAAAGAAAGATCCAGGAATTAGCATTCTCGCTCCCCTCTTATTTCTCCTCATCACCCAAATCCCCTCCGGAAAGAAATGTGCCCAGAATGATCTTAAACAAGGAGCCTCTGTTCCGGTGATAAACATGAAGAAAGCTCCATGCACCATCAGCTGAGCCTCAGTTTGAGGCATGAGCAGCAACACTGGGGGTCAGAACGCTTTCGTGGCGAGAGATGAACTTAACATATTCAGGAAGCACCCCAGCCGAAGGACCTCACAGGTTTGGCTAAATTTTAAATTGTATCTGTGCTCCATCCCAACTTAGCTACGGAAAATAGAAATGCTGCAGATCCCCTCAAGCTAGAATCCTTCTCCCAAGGTCACTGAGTTCCATGGGAGGCTAATACTGTAGGTACGTATCTCTACGTTTCCCATGGAAAATTGAAGTAGAAGGCTGTCCTGCTATGGGTGGCTTCATCCCACCCCCGTATTCTGTGTGACATCCCAATATCTTCACTCATCTCAACTCATCTAGACAAAAGTCCTCTCCCCTACTCACCCTAGACCCTCCTTAAGAATGCTTCCAAATATAAGGTCTGGCTTGCCTTCAAGTTCTCAGTCCCACAGTTCCATAAAACATTTCACATGTTGATCAGAAAAGAGTTACCACTGTTTCCCTCTAGGTACACAGAGCAAACCCCACAGATGTTTTTCTAATTCTTACCTGAATGATGTGTGCACCCTACACAACAAACATATATCTCTTCTCATGCTGGAAAATTATAAAACTTTTACTAAACTCACAGTGACACTAGGAAAAACTCAAGAGCTTAACTATGTGACATCCAGAAAAGAAATCACCTTCTGTGTTGCCAGTGAGCCATGGTCCCATTACAAGACATCACAGCAAGGCAGGCGCAAACACTTGTTTGTCTTTCCATTACCCCCTCCAAACACACACACATCCTTTCTTCAACTGCCAAGAAATGCCTGCTCCAGACCTTGGAGAGATAACCAAACGCTTGGCCCCATGTTGCCCTTTGCTCTGTGTGGAAAACACCTTCTAAGATGATCCCCTCCCCCAACTCACTCCAGCTCCTGACAGATTGGCCTTCTGTAAGACCCACTCAGGTCATATCAGGATTGGTCTGTGGGGTCAACAAGATACAATGGATAAGAAGGACAAGATAAGACTCTTGAGAGGGGTCTATAGCATTAGGTGATAAGAAAGGATGAGATATAGGTAATGGACACACCAGCCATGACAGGATATGGAGCAAATTGCTTTTCTAGTTTTGATTTTGTCCTGGATTTTGTTGTTGTTTCCGTGCGTGTGTGTGTGTGTGTGTGTGTGTGTGTGTGTGTGTGTGTGTGTGTGTGCATATGGTGGATAAGTGCATACAGCTATAGTTGATAGTGAAAGTGTAAAAGTCAATCTAAATCTCCAGAGCTTCAGGATGGTTACTGTAACTATATAGAAGGTCATTGAACTGTGTAATCTTTGGAACTGGCTAATCTCACTACATGATGTGTCTTATTTGTAAGTTCCTTATAATAAAGTTTTAATATAAAAGATTTAGGAAGACAAATAGGAGCAGAAATGATATGTCACTTCAGAGATTAGATTATTAAAACCTACAGCTCCCCTTGTCAGTCTGTGCCTCTCTGTCTCATCATTAGCTTGGAGGGAAGTCAGCTGATATGTCATGAGGCCACCGCATGAAGAGGAATTGACACCACCAAAATTATAAGTGAACTAGAAAGCAGATCCTTCATCTGAAGGACCACAGCCCTGGCTGACAGCTGCACACAGTCCTGGCAGACACTCTGAGCTGGAATCAGTGGTAGTGCTGGGCTCAGATTCCAGATAGACCTGCAGAAACTGGGATGTAATAAATGTTTTGCTATTTTCAGCTGCTAAGCTTCAGATCCACAGAAGTAAATGGTGGGTGCACTATACCCTTGAAGAACACTCACACCTTAAATAAACAATAATAAGAAGAAAACAAGAGTATATACATAAAAATGTTTGAGGAAATACTCATACCCAAGCCGGTAACCTCGATACACTTTTTCTCGTTCCCTGTGCACTTCAGGGTAGTAACAGAGGAGCATGACTTCTCTTTCTCATTGTAGCAGGCAGTACATTCCACACCATTGGGTTCAGAAGACGAAGATGCTGAATGGAGAGAGAAAAGTTTTCATCTTGGGGAATAGGCAGAAGAATTAGTGAGAACGTGTCTATCCATTACTCATCAAAATGAGGGTTTTTTTTTTTTCATGATTCTACCAAAAAGCGTTGCAGCCAAGATGAGCTGGAAGGAGGCACAGGAGAAAGGCACTGGTGTGTGAGAGCAGGGAAGGATGGCATAGAAATCCGTGCTGTCCTCACCTTTGTCAGCTGCTCTGTTCCCTGCCCTGAAGAAAAAGGCCTAGATAATTAGAGAAGAGATAATCTGTTTTCTAAAAGGATGTTGTTCATAGAGTGAGGAATGAGCCAAGTATGGTCACATACATCTGTACTCCCAGTTACTCCAACTTTGGAGGCTGAGGCAGGAGGATTGCTTGATTCTAGTAATACAACTCAAGCCTGGATGCATGCAAGACATCCATCTCAACAACACAAAAATCCAAGATGAGGAATAAAATAGATGAGGAAATCTCTCAACAGGAGAGGCAGAGCAAAGCATTTAAACCTATAGATTCATTGAACCTACTTAGAGAATAGACCCAGGACCAATTACTGCTACCCAGCTGTCAGTCTGTATATGCAAGTGTGTACACACATACTCAAGAGAGGGGCTTGTATCCAACCCAGACCCTTACAAATGAAAACTTCAAGCAAAAAGGGAAGGCAAGTATCAGGGCTGCAGCCCATCAGCAGAGAGATGGGCTCCTGGAAAGGCAGAGGAGTCCTGAGCAGGTGGCAGGGCACAGACAGGAACTGTACTCACGAGTTATGTCCTCTAGGTTGCATTTGTCAGTTGTGCAGCACTTGTTCTCATAGATAAATCTCCGTTGATCCCCCAGTGTTGCTGAGAATGTCAGTGCACTGCATGTGTCTGGGTAACACCCTTTTTGCTTCAACACAAGGTCTGTAAGTGTAGCTGCAGAAAATTGAACCACCGGGTAAATTTTCCTCCTGAGCTAGCTGTAAAGAACCTGTCCCTTCATCCCCTCTGCCTTGAGCACTGCTCTTCTCCAAGAGTCCCTCTGCAATGGTCTCTTTCAGAGAAGGAACCAACAGAGGGACCATTTGCTACAAAGGTGGTGACCGTGGTAGAGTACTTGCTTAGCATGCATGATAGCCCGAGTTTGATCCCCGACACTGTGAAAGTAAGAATGGAGTCACACCCGAATGGTCCTCACCATGTAGAATCTAGGTCCTACAACAAGCGCATGCTCCATCTCCACCACCTCCCAGAAAGAACCCCAGGCTCCCAGTCTCATCCTGGAAAGGAAGGAAGATAACCTGGAGGATGTTCAAGGTGTGAGGGTTGACTTACATGGTGTATCAAATTTCTGGATTTGATTGAAGCAGCCTTTAGTGGCTGTACAAAAACTTGTGGCCGGAGAACATGACTCGCTTGCACAAGAAGATATTGTACACTGGTAGCTCTCTGCAAGGAGGAAATGTACATCATTTGAAAGGTAATCCCAGAGCCTTGTAGTTGATGTTTCCTAGGAGCCAAGAAGACATGAGGAGCTAGACAGACCACCAGAGTCTCATGTGGTTGGTGACCTCCCCAAGGCTCAACTGCTCACCTCCCCCTTCTTGAGGAGAAAGGAATACCACGTTTCCTCTTACCCACAGAGCCGACAGCGAAGATGGTGAAGACAAAGACTGTGAGGAGGCTCTTCAGGCTGCAGGACCAGGCCATGGTGACTTCTGTGAACACTGCATGAGGTGCAAGAGAGGACAGTGGGGTCAGAGCTATGGGGTTCAGATCTGTAATTCAGCAAGCCACACAGCAGACTGTGTTGTTTGTCCAAGTAGGCATTCATTCAATTATTCATTTGTTCATTCACTCATTCTTTCTGAAAGCCAAAATTTATCAAACACTGGCTTTATGCTAGATGTGGCCATTTGGAAGGATAAAAACTGGAAAAGATACCCACCCTCTATCAAGGCATGGGGGGTGGGGAGGGGGTCTTCCTTCCCGGGATTCTTCTTGAATGGGTTTGGAGAGCACTAGATCTCCTTCCACAACTGAAATGGCTGAGTGAAGAAATGACTCCTCTGGAGAGCAGGTGGAGGCTCTCTAAATGCTAGAAAGTTCTGGGCCATGATGCTCAAGAGCAATCTGCCCCTTAACTAAAGATACACCACATCCCAAGTCACCTTCCCCCTAACAACTGGCCTCCATCAGAGCCCACACTGGAAATGCTCACCAAGAAGTAGTACTGCTCTTCTGAAAGAATTGCCTTGAGATGGAGAGGATGGCCAGTGATCTCACCAGAGGAAGGAAGAAAGGAATACTTTCTCTGCCCTCACTATCTCTGACATTTATAGCCCAGCAGAGCGGTGCCTGGTAATTAAGGCACTGTAATAGTATCTTGACATGAAGCCAAGTGCACTAAACTTCCTGGTCTTCTAGAGAGAGAAAGAGAAACTATGAGAACAACACTTCTTGGGCTTCCAGTTGGTAGGGAAGGGGTGGGGCATGTTATAATGCCTCTGTGCCGAGGTGAGCTACAGAAAAGTTTGGAGCACTCAAAAGTTAAAAAGGATAGGAGACTGGCCCACAGCATGTAGCAATCATCCTCCACCTTTCCTTGGGGCAAGTTCCTAGTATTCCCTCTTTCAATCCTTCATTTTTTTCCCCTAGAGTCAGACCCTGGGATCTATTTATTTCTCTACCCAGAGGGAACTGGGTGTGTTCCTCTACAATTCACTTTCTCTGTCTATTTTTACACCAGCCTCTTGTTAGGGCATAGCTCATCAGCCTTCTTATTTGCAGTGGAGAAAAAGGTTAAGCTAGAGGGATCAGTCTCCTCTAGCCTCCTCTAATTATCCAGCCCTTGGGCATGTTCTCTCAAAACTCAGGTGCCAAGGGCAGAGGGACACTCCCTTGGGAAGCCAGTAGGCAGAGAGTTGAAGAAGGTATGGGTTACAGGGAAGGAATAGGGATGTGTCTATGCCTCAGAGGCTGGAGTGTAGAAGGGAGGAGAAAGGACAGGGACCATTGAAAAGATGAGGAAGGACAACTGGCAGTCACAGAGATGAAGGGATGAGAAAGGACACCCTGATGGTCACAGAAATTAGCAGAGACTTGCCTGGAATTTCTACACAGGCCTGAAATTGTGGCGAATGTGTTTCTATTGTTCAATGTAAGTTGACAAAACATTTCAGGAGACACAGAAACATGAGCTGGGAGAGACTTGTTACACTCTCAAGGCATGTTGAGTGAAGATATCATGGGTTCCTAGCAATGAAGCCCACCTCAGTTCCTGGTTAGAGAGTGAACCATTGTTCAAGATTTTAAGATGGCAGCCAAGATATGCAGTACACCCTCCAAAATTATAACCAAGGCCTTTTCAAAGAGTTAGTTTGAATCTTGCCTTCCTTAGAAGGAATCCAGTATCCATGCCTTGTGGCATTTCATAATGTGTCCCCAACTCCCACACCCCCCCCCCCAGGCTATCACACTTGTCCTTGCCTTCTCTCCCAGGGTTAAAGTCATGGTCAAAGACTTTACTTTATGGTTTCTTATTGATTCAGTTTAATAAACCCCACTTTATGTAACCAGTACTTTACTGTGAGTTCCCAATTAACTGAGGAGAATAGAGATAAGAATGGTTATTTAAAACAGGCTATGAGCCAAGAGACCAGACTTCCAAGTTACATGCTGAGTGACGTGCTGGCCTGGACACTGCTGAGCAGACAGCAGCAACCTGAAGCCACTGTCGCTCATCCATGGAGAATGGAGCATGGCCCCCACCTACCAAACACCACAACTCCGATAATTTTCTGTTCCCAAGCTAAGGTCTCAGAGAGTTTGCTCGCATATGACAGAGCTTCTGGGATAGATACTGTAGGGTAGGTAATAGGGTCAAGGAAAGAACACGCTGACTTGACCCCAAGACCAGGGCCAAGGAAAAGACCCCCACCAATCCCCAAGAGCAAAATCTCACCAATTCCTGAGTTTGCCCCAGGATCAGGCCACAGAATCCCACCAATCCCAGGCCACCCTGGAAAGCTCTGCCACCCCTCACAAGAAACCCTATAGAGAGCCTGCCTTCTGCTCAGTTCCCCCTGCTTCTCGCCCAGCAGAGGCAGCCACCTGTTTGTGTCTTTCCCAATAAATCTCTTGTGTGAGGTTTGTTGTGCAGTGTGTCTTTGTGGTAGTCCTTGGTTCTGGACTGCCAGGATATCTTTCCCCTTGGAGATATAACACTCATAGATACCCTCTTGGGCCCAAAGAAGAGTAGATATGATTCATAGAAAAAAAATAAGAGGCAGGGTCAGCCAGTGGTGGCGCTCACTTTCAGTCCCAGCACTCTGGAGGCAGAGGCAGGTGGATCTTTGTAAATTTGAGGCCAGCTTGGTCCAGAGAGTGAGTTCTAAGACAGGTTCCAAAGCTACACAGAGAAACCCTGTCTTGAAAAAAAGAAAAGGAAAAAACTAGAGGCTTCACTCTGTCTGTCGTGTATCACACACACACACACATTAAGCTTCATTTGGGTCCCACTTGCTCCATTAAGGGCTCTCAGTTTTGTGTCATTCTTGGGCCCAGAAATGACATTCTGCCTGATATCCCAGGTAAAGAGACTTCTCGGGAGAGAGTAGCTCTCCTCCTGTGGTCTGGCTCCTGGGCACAGTCCTGAGAGGGACCCAAGCAGCCTGCTCTCCGGGCGACTGTGCTGTTCTTGGTCGTTCAACTCCGGCTCCCGAGAGCTCTCTTCTCATTGAGGCTCTCATGGTTCATGCTGCCACGTTTGTTAGTATGGAGCCCAGTTGTGCTGGTTAGCTTTAATTACAATACAACACAACCTATATCTCCTGGGAAGAGAGTTGTCATGAAGAATTATCAATGTCAGATTGGCCTGTGGGCATGCCTGTGAGGGGCGCTGTTTGTGAGGGGTGCTGTTTGTGAGGGGCGCTGTCTGTGAGGGGTTCTATCTGTGAAGGATGTTCTGATGTAGGAAAACCCAGCCCAATGTGAGAGGTGCCATTTCCTAGCCATTGGGTTCTGAACAGTATAAACGTTGAGACACCCAGCTGAACAGAAGAAGCAAGCAGGTAAGGGTGAATTTATTCTTTATTTTTCATGGTTGGGGATGTGATGTGACTAGCTTGATTTCCCTCCATGGCTTCCCCGCAGAGATGGACTGTAACCTGAAATTATAAGGAAAACAAAACAAAAGCCCTTTCCTTTCCTATGCTGGTTTTTGTCAGGGTGTATTTGTCGCAGTGAAAGAAATTAAACAACCTATCCATTTCATCCATAATCTGGCTCAGACCCAGAGCTCTTCATTGCTGATGGACTCTTCATTCTCCACAGCCGAGATGAGGTTTTGAAGGATCAGGAACCAGACAGACCCCTGACAGACAGACAGGGAGAGAGAGGGACCACTTCAGATAATGAAGATGGCGAGCTTCTGGCCTTTTCCTCCCCTTCCTATCCAGAGACAACAGCCTAGCGGGCTTTTCTCTGTCAGGGCTCCCTTCCAGGCGACTGGTTCAAGGCTGGTCCTGAGCTGTGGATCTTTGAGACCTTCTTTCTTTGTTTATACTGACCAAAAGTAGGGGAAGGAGACCCATGCCAGGCCACTCAAAACACTTAAGATCCCCAACCTTCCCTATGGCAGTGTGGGTGGGTGGACATAGTCCCCAATGTACTTCTCAAGGGGTCTTTCTCTCCGCATGCCTTGCTGTGTGAACTTCTTCACTTTTAATAAAACTTGACACCTGTTGCTGCCTACTGTAGCCCAGACATTTCCCACCTTGTAATTCTTTAATTGGAGGAGAAAATAAACCCGATGAAGATACCTAGGTGATAAGTCTCATCACCCAGCCGGTTTCAGCAAGAGTCCTGTTGAGCTGGCAACCCAGAATTCCCCTTTAGCACAGGAGTTCCCATCCTTGGACCTGTGCATCTCCTCTAAAGTCCCCTTGGCTGTGCTGGACTTAGAATGCACTGACTCTCTTTCAGCTGCAGCAAGACACTTGACTCCACCTTGCCTCCCTTGCATGGAGTCTTACCATCTCCAGGCACACTGAAGAATCTTTTCCCTTTAACATCACCCACAACTTGGCCTTTCTCCACTCTCCCACCTGTAAAGTAGGGAGAAGACCTGAGCCCACTCTTAGTGAGGATCACAGTGGGTCCTGAGCTCAGGGGACTCACAGTTCTATCTCCAACTGACTCCATGTATGTTCTCTCCTCTGAAAGACCAGGCTGAACTTCCTGTAGAGTATCTGCTTTCTGATGAGACTGATCCTGGAATGCTCTAGGGCTCAGGTGCAGGCTGCCCACCAGGCTAACAGCACCCTACGGGGCACTTGCTTTAGAAGTTCAGCTGTGTAGAGATGACAATCCTTTTATTAGGGAATGTTGTGGTATCGTCTTTTGACCTGGGTGCTGTGGATATCACTCTATATAAATAAAACACTGGTGGCCAGTGACCAGACAGGAAGTATAGGCGGGACAAAGAGAGAGGAGAATTGGGGAAACAGGAAGAAGGAGGAGAGACACTGCAGCCACTGCCAGAATAAGCAGCATGTAAAGATGCCGGTAAGCAACCAGCCACGTGGCAAGGTATAGATTTATAAAAATGGGTTAATTTAAGATAAAAGAACAGTTAGCAAGAAGCCTGCCATGACCATACAGTTTATAAGTGATATAAGCGTCTGAGTAATTATTTTATACGTGGATTGTGGGACTATGGGGCTTGGTGGAACCTGGAGAGAAGCCCTCCAGCAACACCTGGGAGCTTTGAATTGTAGGTAGGACTCTGGCCAGTGCAGGTCCTCAGGAACAGCATGCTGGCATGGCCTCTTCTCATCTCCAGTGGTCCTCTCTGGTTAGAGTAATGTGGTGCCTGGGCCATGAGTCTGTAGCAGCTTGAGCAAGAAGAGGGGAGCTCAGGACACCACAGCCAAGCCTGCTGAAGACTGGAGTCCATTGAAGATATTCTCTGTGTGTCTGGAGTCTGTGACCCATCAGCACCCCTAGTAGACAGTGGGTCCTGAGGAATGGAGTGGGGAAGGAAAAAGGGAGCAGAATGTTGGTGACACAGCCCAGCTGGAATGAGCTGCAAAGACAGTAGAGTTCTCCATCTAGGATCCTCACCTGACTCCATCCTTTGACTTCAACAGGGGCCTAGCTCCTATCCCCAGAGGACATTTCCAGAGCAGGGAGAAAAAAAACAACAACAACAAACAGGTGTGGTTTCTAAAAACACCAAGTGCAGGCTGGTGAAGGGCGTCAGTGATGACAGATTGACATTGGTGTAAACATCTCCACCTTGTACTTGTTGTCCAAATGGTCACTGTGTGCTGCTCAGCCAGAGGGAGTCCCCAGCTGAGGGCTCTGTGACCTGGTTATCCTCTTACTTTCCTTCCTTCTTGGTGACATTTTTTGTCTGGTGTCTTGGAGAGGCACTGACCACAGTAGGTAGACTTAGGGCAAAGCACCCCTGGGCCCTGCCTGATCACCTCTATGCCTGGCTATCATTGGTTGCACACAAGGGGAGTGAGGGGCTCTGGAAGGTTCCTCTGACCTTGGGAACTTATCCTCCAGTGCCCCATGGTACTAGACATGATGTTGCTCCATGGGTGGCCACGGTGCTCTCAAGTAAGACGAAATTCGTTAGGGCTTAGGCCCTGGGATGGAGCCTTCCTGCTCCTCTTCTTTGATTCAGTTCTCACTTTTCCCTTTATTTGCTGACTTCTGCTCTCTAGTCAACATCACTGGTGGGCCCCCTGCTCCCTTGGTGAGGACAGGCTCCAAAGAAGCATTAGGGGAAGCAGAGAGGACCCAGCAGTGTGGAGCAAGAGGCCCTGCCAGGTCCTCAGCATGGAAGTCCAAACAGGCTGGGGACATGTGTGATAAGACAAGAAGAGGGCTGGAACAGCTGAGGTGGCTCCTTCAGGTTAGTTTCCTGGAATCACCTGGGATGCCTTGGAGGCACAGAGGTTTGTTCTAGAAGCTCTGTGTCTGCTTCCAGCTGATGGGAAGAAAGCCTGAGTGAGAGTCTTGCTGACAACCCTCCGAGCACACAGTGTTAAGGGTCCAGAGAACACTTGGCTCCCAAGCATGAGGATCTCTTGACTCAGACAATCAGGGTTTACTTGCTAGTTCTGTGGTGGGACCTTCACACAGTGATTCAGGTTCTCTGTGAATCGATCTCCTCAAAAGCTTCAAGTCCTTCATGGGTGGTTGTGAGGCTTGCACAAGTTATAGGGAAACACTTACAGCAAGTGATGCCTGGCTTGCTGAAGTTCTCAGAGTGATGGCTGTCCTAACTAAGATCATTTATTTAGCACCTACTATGTGCCTTCCCTGCTAGGCAGCAATGAATGGGAACACACCTTCTTCTCAAAGAACGGAAATGAGAGGACGAAGATGGGAAGCTGAGTAGGAAGTCTCCTGCTGAAGAATCATGCCAGGAGGCATGAGGGAGGATCCTTTCTCACCCTGGGCAGACAGACATCCACCGACAGGAGAGAGAACCCAGGGGTCCCTGCCACTGCCCATCATTGACTAAGCTCATAATTAAGAAGAATCCTACTGCACCAGATGATACAAGCCCTTGGAGGCCAGGTGGGGAGCCTGGAATGTTCCAGGGAAAGGACTGCTAGAAAGTACAAAGAAGGCTGAGACACAGGGCCTCTGTACTAAAACCTCTCCGTGGGGGGATCCAGTAGAGGACTCCAAAGTGCAGGAGACACAGCACAGTCCTTCCCAAGAAGGACATCATGTCCACCTCCCCACCCCCCAAGAAGTCCCTGAGCCAGGCAGAGTGAGGGCAGCCATGTAACAAGTGTTTGTAAGTATCTCTGAGCCACCAGAGATAAACAAAAGGAAAGGGAGGACGGCCTTCACCACCACAGGTGAAGTAAGTGGCTTCTGTACCTGGGCATGATGTGGGTAGGTACACTGTGAGAGGAGGCCATGGGGGCAGATCCAGAGCTGTCCAGCTGTGCTGTCACAGGAGATCAGGCCAAGTGCGAGTTCTGGGATAAAGGCCACTTGCCCCAGTCACCTACCTCTTCGTCTTCCAGCCTCCTTCACATCAACATTGACACAGACATGGGACACTTATCTGCAGATTTGTGCTGAACCACCCTTTGCTCTCAGAAACTGAAAGACATGCAAGGCGGGGACCAATTATACTCTAGAAGGTGTTGCTTTTGCTCACTAACAGCAGATCCTCTGTGAAAACTTGAGTTCAAGGATAAAGAAAAACACCACCCTTGTCCACATAATGTTTTCAGCCATAAAGACCAAATGAGTAGTGCTGTACTCAGCAAATTAATTCGATATCAGACAGGTCTCACTTTTTCTTTCATTTGTTGTTCCTAATCTTTATAGGTACATAAAATGATATACATGCAAATGACAGGAAAGTAGAACTGAAAACTTTGAGGAGCAAAGGGTACTGATGGGAGCGGCAGGGCAGAGACAGGGGAGGAGGTGGGGGTGGAAAGTAGATACTCAGAGTACAGAACATGCTGGTGCGCTGAATGCCTTAAGAAACTCTGTAAAAGAAATAGAATAATAAAACATCGGCTTAAGCTTTTTGATCACTTGCAGATGGACAGTTTGGCATTTTTGCTAACAATTTATGCCAACCGTGCATCTGAATAACAGATATGAACTCTGTTTGTAAGGCTATGGAAACATCTATTTCTTCAGTATGAAGGCATCAGGCATTTACCCTATTCATTATGTGGTTTGCAGAAAGTCTTTTCTGGATAAAAATCTCTCTAACAGGCATGCAACAAACCCTGCCGGTTCTCCATTCTGTCCAATGCCTGGAGGAGCCTCTCCCAGGCACTCACTTTTCACCTTGAGAAGTACAAAGGATCACACGAGACAGACTTCCATTCATAAGTGTGTGTGCAAGTGCACACAGACACACACAAGCACACACATGCACGCACACATACACCACATCATAGCCTATCTTCGTTCCTAAGCTGGAGAATGTTTAGTAGACTTCTAATTTATTATTTGATCAGTCAACTCATCCCAGCCATTCAAACTGATTGTGTTTAAATCTTTATAAAAAGTCTTAATTTATATATAAGAACAGGGAGCCCAAAATAAAGAAACTTCTTTCCATGCCATGCTCTCACTGAGATTTCTGAGAGGATCACGTAATTGCTACTTGATCAGAATGTTCCTCAGGAATACACCTCAGACATTGGCTCGCCTCCACCTCTTCCATAATTGCAGTGTAATTTTTTTACAGGTATATTTTTGATGTTTCCAGTAACAGATGTTTTTAAATTATCACATTTTCTGTATCTGTGTGTTGCCAGTGGTCAGTACAAAATGTGCCCTTGATGTAAAGCTGGATTTCTTTTTAAGAGTAAGTATAATTTTAATCAAAATCAGGCTGCTGACTGATTTTGCTAACCCCAAAGATTTCAACAGAGGTTATTGTAGAGGATTTTTTTTCTCATGTGGGGCCAGAAGAATAACAAACCACAGAGATGACTGCAAGATCCACGAAGTTATGTGGACAGGAAATGTCCATTAGAGGTAGTAAGACATTGACATGAAGCAAAAGTGGAATGCTGGGGGCCTACGAACACTATGGGGAAAGGGAACAGTAAAAACTTTCCTTTGGAAAGAGCTGACCCCCTGAGAGGGTTGACATCCTCATAGGAGTGGTCAGAATTTAAGGCCAGCCTGGGATACATAGTAAGTTCCAGACCTTGAAATACAACATGAGATCTTGTCTATATATATACATATAATCAATCAGCCAATCCACGGGGAAGTGATGTTGGTGTTTTCTGTGGTTTTCATGAGAGTAGAAAGGTTGATTGATTGGCAGTTCAAAGCCAGTTTCCCCATTTATCATTTAATGTTGGTAAGATAGAATATTGACCAAAAATCACAGTCATATATTAATAAATTAACTGTGTTTTATTTTATAACACAATGGATAGTTTACATGGTTGAGTTTAGACAGTAGATTCATTCATGTTGATGTACATAGAAGTCCTTCATGGTAGTAGATGGGCTTTGTGCAAGGTTCTGAACTAGTCTCCCCAACATTTCTATGACCAGAAAAATGACCAGATTTCTGAAACTGTTCCTTTAAAAAGACAACACAGGCAGGGCACACCTTTAATCCCAGCACTCAGAGACAGAGGAAGGCAGATCTCTTTGAGTTCAAGGCCAGCCTGGTCTACAAAGCAAGTTCAAGGCCAGCCAAGGCTGCATAGTGAGACACTGTCTCAAAAAACAAAGCATAAAAAAGACAATATATGCACAATGAAAAGAAATTTTTTTTAATGTGATAATGGAGTGCTGGAGAGATGGTTCTATATTTAAGAAAATCTGTCGTTCTTACAAAGGGCCCATGTTTGGTTCCCAGCATTCACATGGTGTCTCACAACCATCCATAACTCCAGTTCTAGGGAATCTGATGCCTTCTTCTAACCTCCATGGCTACCAGGCACACACATGGCACACCTACATACATACAGGTGAAATATTCACACACATAAAATAAAATAATCTAAAAAAAAAAATTAAAGTGTGATATTGGCTGCTTCAACCCTGCAACACAGTTGATGAAGGGAACTGAGGATTGGGCTAAATGTCAATCCCCTTAAGCACACCTCTGTACAATCTGGGGACACTGCTGTTTTCCTTGGTGCAGTCCCCTGTCAGAGAAGAAAGGCAGCCTCATCAGAGTGCTTGTGTTGGAAGAGTCCAATAGTCTGCTGCAGCTCAGGCTTCCTGCTCAGGGGGCCTGTCTTCAGAATCACACACCCAACCACTTTGCCTAGTGAAAGCTGAGTATAAACGGTGCCCTGTGAAATCATTAACACCTGCGTCCTCTAGGTCACTTCACATTATAGCCCATGCTGTTTAATGCTTCATTTAGGATACTCTGCTCACTGATTCCAGTCCCTTGGAAAACAGTTTCTTTAACTTGATTTTGTCTTAGCACATAGCTCACTCTCCCTCGGGAGGGATAATTGCCCATCTACTGGCCCTCTTCCTCTTACATGCTGTCTCCACGTTCTTCAAATTCAGATCCCCTGCTTTTTACTGATCTCTTTCCAGAAAAATAAGCAAATCCCCTCTCCATTTCCATAAAATAGTGTTGAAATGACCTCTCACCCCCACCACACATCCTACAGTAAATAAAACATTTCCCGTTGTGTGTTGGCATGTCCACATTTGCCCACAGTCCACATTTGCTGTATCTTGGGCTCTGGTTAGCACTTCCAGTAATCATTTATATTTTTATGTACTAACTGACCTACCCCACAAGTGTTTGGATGTACCCAGATGCTTAAAACCTTACGATTTACAAAAATACAACTGTCCCTCCAGCAAGACACACTTTTCTCGCCTTTCTAAAACACATTTCTCAGGACAGCTGTTCACTGATGTCCCTGCCTGGGGTTCCTACCACTCAGTCCCTCCTCCACAGTCACCCTGCCTACGACAAGGCCACCACCCCGCAGAGAAACAGCAGCAGTGTCTGTTCTGAGGTGCTTAATGAAAACTCCACCCTTCTGCCAGCCCACAGCCACTCCCACCCCCACCAGGAGTCTGTGCAGGAATTGCAGGATTCGCTCCCCCCCCCCCCCCCCCCCCCCCCCCCCCGCCATGGATGCTTCACTTCTGCCTCCAGGCTAGGTTTCCTTTTTCTTCATGATTCATGTTCTGAAGCTCCTTTCTGGCTTTTTCTCCACTTGGATCTCTTGTGTCCATTCTCCACCAGCATACTTCCTTTGGTGGGCCCTATTGTGAAACCTAAAATCAAGCCAGTTTCCTCCCTGTCTTGAGCTGCTGCAGTGGCCCTAACAGTTCTGTGGGTTCTCTTTTGCTAAACATCACTGAGAATTTTAAATGTAAAGCTTATCATTCAGTTGCATATATGCTACCCTTCAGTGATCGTTTAGACAGAATTTTAAAAATTCTGCTCGACTTTGAACCTGTACAGTCGAGTCCTGCCCCCTCTCCAAATGCTTATCTGGACTTGTGGGTTCCTCCACGCCTTCTTCTGTCCTCAGTGCCTGTCCTCCGCCTGGCTGCTCCTCTCCGTCTTCTCATCCGGAAGTGGAGGTTGAAGCCCCGTGAATCTCGCTGTTCTAAGCCCATGTGCTGATCCCTTTTCCATCTCCAGTACCAGCTTGTTTGATTGTTTCCCAGTGGTCACCTCTAGCAAACTCAAGTCAAGAGTTTCTTTGTGCCGTTTTTTGTTTTTTTGTTTTTGAGTTTTTGCTTTGTTTTGTTTTTAATGCATTTCTCTTCTCTTCCAGAGCAGAGCATCCATTAAGGAAATGTCTTCCTTCCCTGAACTTTTGTGTATCGTGTCCAACTGTAACCCAGACCTGGTACAAGTCAAGGGATTAACAATATCTGCAGGGTTAATGAACGGATCACTGGCCAAGACTAACCCAGATCTCCTAAATTTCATCTGAATTAAAAAAACAGGAAAGTGAGTAAAGACGTGAACCCCAAGACATAAAGTTTTGTAAATCTTCTGCCCTGCCTTCTTTCTTTGTTTCTTTCTTTTCTAGATTGTCGTTTATCAAAACACCTTAAAATTCTGAGTCATATAAAAAAGAAATGCTTGGCACTGCAGAGTTCTTACTTATCCTTTCTTATCACAAGGACATTTCAAATCTTCATCTCTATTCGTTCATTCTTTGTACAGCTACCGAATAACACCAGACTTTGTGTCTGAAACTGCACCCGGGCTGCATGAATGAGAAACAAAGCCCCGTGCAGAGCCAGGTAGCACTGTGTGTGCAGGGGTCCCTAGTGAGTGAGGCCACTGCCTTTCACTTTTGCTCTGTAGACACCGCACTTCATTCTCATGACTTTTCTAACTGCCTCCTTGAAGTCTTTGTTCCTCAGGCTGTAGATAACTGGGTTCAGCAGTGGAGTGACCACGGTATAGAAGACCGAAATGACCTTGTTGATTTCTGGTGACAGGTGTGCATTTGGGCGCACGTACATGGAGATCATGGTCCCATAGTAGATGGTGACCACGGCCAGGTGGGAGCCGCATGTAGAAAACGTCTTCATCCTGCCAGAGGTGGAAGGGATTCTCAGAATGGAGGACACTATGAAAACGTAGGACAGGAGGGTTAGAAGGAAACAGATGCATAGCACAGCGATGGACAGGACAAAGATGGCCATCTCCGTCACATAGACACTAGAGCAGGACAGCTGCATTAATGGAGGGAGGTCGCAGAAGAAATGGTTGATGCGGTTGGGCCCACAGAAGTCCAACTTAGAAATCATCAGGGAAGGCAGGAAGCCGGTGCCCACCCCGGTCACCCAGGAGACTGTGACCAGAGCGGCACAGTTGTCCGGACTCATGAGCAGGGAGTAGTGGAGTGGACTGCAGATGGCCAGGTACCGGTCATAAGCCATCACGGCAAGGAGGAAACATTCGGTAGCACCAAAGAACACAAAGAAGTAGAGCTGGGCCATGCAGGCGGGGAAGGACAGCGTGTGGCCCCAGGAGGCCAGGTTGGCCAGCAGCAGGGGCACAGTGGTAGACGTGTACCAGATCTCCAGGAAGGACAGATGTTGGAGGAACGTGTACATGGGAGAGCGCAGGCGCAGGTCCTCACTCACCACTACGATGATCACCATGTTGCCTGTGATGGTGAGGAGATAGAAGCACAGGAAAATGGCAAAGAGGAGGGACTGCCACCCGAGAAGGCTCTGGAATCCTAAGAGCTGAAATTCAGTGACCTTGGACAGGTTTTGGGGTCCCATTTTCTGCGAAGGCAGAACACATTTTGAAAAACATGGTATATGCAAGGCATAAAGCATTTGCAACTTTGGTTGTCTGGAATAGTTTGAAACTATTGTATAGTGTGTTGGTTACTTGTCGGACAACATGCAACTTCTGGGAGGAAGGGTTTATGTCGGCTCACAGTTTGCAGATGGGGAGGGCATGGTGGGGAGGGCATGGTGGGGAGGGCATGGTGGGGAGGGCATGGCAGTAGGAGCATGAGGCAGCTGGTACCATTGTATCCACAATCAAGAAGGAGAGAGGGGGACGGGAGGCTGAGCTCCCTGCCAAGCTTCCTCCTTTTCATTTAATCCAAGACTCCCGATCACAGGCAATGCTGTCAGTCAGGGAGTCCTCTCACCTAGCTGACCTAATCTAGACACTCCCTCCCCGACATGCCCACAGGCTTGTCCGTTTGATCATCTAGATATCAAATTGACAATTAACATCAGATGCAGGTTTTCAGAGGGACGAATGTGTTAATTCCAGCTTTCAGCTATACAAACGTATTTTGTTTATTTGGGTTTCTCTTTTTAATTTGGGGGCACAGAGTCTCACTAGGTAGTCCAGGCTGGCCTGGAATTCATCATCTGCTTGCCTCAACCAGTCATGTGCTGAGATCACAGGTGCCCACTGCCACACCCAGCTTGTACCCACATTTAAAGGAACAAGCTGAAAGGATATGTCAAATCCTGGGAAGAGATCGAGTCCCATTTCTTTGGCGTTCATGAAATACTGAAAGTCTCAGCTCCAAAGACACAAGGAAAAAACACATAGGAAGTAGCACACACACTTAGGGACAGAAGGAGGCAAGCTGTCTGAATGATGAGGGAGGTAAACAGAATGAGAGTTCTGGTTCGTAACAACACATCGAGAATAAATTCTCCTACCTGAAATGTATACGTTTATGTTTGACATCGATAACACTGAACAATCTCAGAAACGGATAAAAACAACAAACCTTTATTAAAATCATGAATATGTGGAAGAAAATGTCTTTCTTGTCTGAAAAGGAAAGAGAACGCACTCTCTGAGATCCTGGGAAAGTTTATTCACTCTTAAATAATGTTTCACTGACAGTTTACTGTGTGTGTATGTGTGCGTATGTGTGAGCACGTGCGTGTGTGTGAGTGTGGATATGTGTGAGCATGTGTGAGTGTACATGTAGCTGAGTGATCAGTTAATTTATTTCCCACTCCCACAAAGTCTCTTCTTACCTATTAGGTGACACACTCCACCACAGAGAAGAAGGGTCTGGAAGTCAGTGTTTTCCAAACACGGCTTATGTTCCCTCATTTCCACAAACACCTTCCCGGAAGATGTAGTCTTATCCAGAGGGACTTAGTCCTCAGATTTCTTTTATCCACAGGGCTTTCCTCCCATCTCTGCTCCTCAAGGGCCTCTGCCATGTCCCTCCTGACCCCCCCCCCCATCTGTCCTCATTCCTAATCCTCTTCATCTGTCTTCAGCATCTCACAGCTAGCTGATTTCTCCCTCTTCCTGGCCCACTGGTCACTCAATGTCCAGAAGCGCATGCTCCCTGCCAGCCTCCACATCTGCATCTGCATAGCCACCTGGCTGCATGCCTCTCAGTCAGCTCATCTCTCTGCTTCTTGCATCCTTCTAACTAGTTACTTATTTGTGGTTCTGGGAATAGAAGCCGGAGGCCTCTTCCTCTTCACTCTAAATCCTGTCTTGGCTCTTCACTTCCAGGTCCATGCATGAAGCGAAATTCGGGGTTTGTGTTGACAAGCGCTGTACTTAGAACGCACGCTTACATGTCTGGTGAGAATTAGCATCTGAGTCTCCACATAAACGGACTCACCTTACTGCCTTTGGCAGCGCACACGTCTCCCTCAGTGCCCATGGTCTTCCACCTCACCGAGGAGTATCTCACCTCCCTCTGCCCACTTACTCCGGGCAGGATTTGTGATTTTGTGTCTCTCAGACTCAGTACTAGATTCTTTTGTTATATCAGCTAGCTCCAGACGTAAATATTCCCAATTCCTATCTACCCTCTGTTCTACACTGCTTGCCCTGTGAGGAAAGTGCCACTGTCTCTCTTGGACATCTCCACCATGCTTTCTTGGCAGCCCCTCATGTCCCATCCGCAGTAGCCAAAAAGGTAGCTGAGCTAAAATTTTACCCCACAGGGAGATCATATTGAGAGCATAGATAGGAAGTGGCCACCACTCAGCTTAGTCACCCCCTGGGCATGAGCTGTTCTCTGACTGGCCACATGGGTTCTTCCTTTCTGTTGTAGTTTATATTTGGTTACTTCTGCTTTCTCCTTATGTGTTTGAGTAAAATCCCTGGACATGTCATATTCATGTGGCCCTGCATTTCTAAGTCGTCTGAAGCTGACATGTTTAAATCTTCACACATGTTATCAGGAGTGTCCTCCCAGGTGTTGTGTGTGTATGAGCCAAGACCTTCCATCCACCTAGATGGGAGTGTCCTCAAGGGGATGGGGGTGAGGGAAGAACTGTTGAGGCATGGTTATGCTCACAAATTCTCTTGGCAAATCAACAACGATGTCTTTAAAAAAAAAAACAGTCCTTTCGTACCCCAGCTTTCTCTTGCTTTGCAGAAAGTATGTCACCACTAGACTCATTAAAATGAACAGAAACACGTTTTTAAAGAACAATTTCAACTTGAGGAGGAATGGTCAGACCATAGCGACTCCAAAGTGGCATGTACTAAAATATACTGATGGGAAGTCGGTTTGGGTCCCCACCCACCTGACGCCCTTCCACAATACACACCCCAGTGCACAGCATGCTTCAGAAATGATCTGCTTATCACCTCCTAAACTACAGGTCCCTTGAATGGTGCCTGCTTCCAAATGTCCATGTGACTTCACTCCTCCTGGGCTGGAGGAAAGCTTCTGCCTCCCGAATGCTGTGTTCTGAAGCCCTGGGGCGTATGTGTGACCTCAGCTCTTACAGTGTCACTCCCCTCTAAATTATATGAAGTCCATAGAATCAAGAATGTCGCTGATCTTTGCAGTCCTGCATATAGTAAAGTGAGTGACCTCCTGGAGTCACTTTTCTGCTATTACGGTTTTGTTTGCTGGCCAGTTGAGGCGCACTTACCTATTCTTTCATATAAATAGAGCATGAGTCCAGGCTGAAATGGCTGTGACCATTAGGTATAACACGCAGGGGTGAGTATAACTTTAAAATCTAACACTCAAAACCACAAACATAACAGAAAGTATGGGATGCTGGACCGACACTAGAGGACATACCGTGTTATTTCCTGAACACCATTTCACCTACATGTCCAGGCTGTCCCCCATACCTGCTCCTCTGAGTGGTGCCCGGAGGCCTGCGGGGCAAGGTTCCCCTTGCCCAGATGAGTGCTGTGCATGTATAGTAAGATCTGTGACCTGCCATCTCCTGTTGCTGCTGGAAGCTGAGGGAAGCAGACTTCTCCTTTCAATAGCCCTGGATTTCCTGGGGACATGGTCCTTTGGAGACCCTGGTTCCCTAGACAGTCTTGCATAATTTCCCAGTCAAGTGGGTAAATAATGAGAACCTCCTGCCGAGATCCAGCCTTGTCCAGGAGACTTCAATGACAAAACTCATGGGAAAGACACCACTGTCACATTCTCTGTGGAATGAACTTTTCCAAAATTTTAAATTAGGGTAGGTTCCAATAATTTTGACCTAAGACTTCAGTTAAACAAAAAGATGTTTCGTTTAAGCCCAGTGGTCACACAATTGTGATGAACTTCCTAAAGGCTATGTAATTTGTGTTTGTTGAGTGGAATCTCATTGCTCTACCATAATTACAGATGAGGTTAAATATTTATGTGCCTGCAAACGCATCAGTTCACCAGTTGCACAAACCCGTGCCAGAGATCTCTGTGTCTGTGAACACTCAGTTTATCTAGTCACCGATAAGATGATGTCATAGGACTTGGCCTGGGCTTTGACACTCACTGACGGTTTTAGAAGATGAATTGGAAAAGGAACGATCTTAAACTCGTCTGCAATCTGGCAGAACTTGAAATAAAACCCACTGGATGAAGAGCTGTATCACTTATTAATTTATTAATATTTCTAGTTAAAATAAATGTATACATTTTAATTTAAAGAAAATATTAAAAGGTTTTATGGAGACAAGGTCTTGGGCTGGTCCTGAACTCCTGCTCCTCTGGCCTCCACCTCCCTAGTGCTGAGATGACAGGCGTGTGCCACCAACCCCAGGAGATGACTGACAGGTGTGTGCCACCATCCCCAGGAGATGATTGACAGACATGTGCCACCAACCCCAGGACATGACAGGCATGTGCCACCATCCCCAGGAGATGACTGACAGGCATGTGCTACCAACCCCAGGACATGACAGGCATGTACCACCAACCCCAGGAGATGACTGACAGGCGTGTGCTACCAACCCCAGGACATGACAGGCATGTGCCACCAACCCCAGGAGATGATTGACAGGCGTGTGCTACCAACCCCAGGACATGACAGGCATGTGCCACCATCCCCAGGAGATGATTGACAGGCGTGTATCACCATCCCCAGGAGATGATTGACAGGTGTGTGCCACCATCCCCAGGAGATGATTGACAGGTGTGTACCACCATCCCCACGTACTCCTGAAGACTTTAAAATCACCCATTTATCCAACCAACAAGAGTGCATTGCTGAATGCCCGGGGTCCTTTCAGGCATCAGGTACATCAACACTGTGTGGTGATGTGGACTGCCTCATTTATTGATTAGTGCCTCATTTAACTAATATTTTCAAAATAATACGATCTGTGTGTATAGCTTTCATAAAAACTCAGAGGAGGAAATAAAACATTGACAATCTACATCTTTTGAAATACCCATGGTTCTGTGCTCCAGAGCCAACCACCTGTGTCCCTTGAGATGGCCTATGTGTCTCCACTTACGAGGTTGACAGTTGGATTCTGGTGTAACCTCCATCTTGGTTCTTTCTGTGACTACTTTCACAGTTAATGTTCATCCCAGGAGCCTTAAAAACTTTTTTTGAGGAAAACATGTTGAAATCTTGTAATTATCTATTGCCACGGTATTAGGGTGTTATTATGTCTGGCCTAGAAGCAGCTGTGGTTCGCGTAGTTGCTCACAGTTTGGGGTGAATACCATCTAGACCTAAGACCTGAGTGCTGGAAGAGAGGGAATAAATGGGGTCTGCACAGCGGGTCATGGACTCATTCTCCCTGTCAGCTGCAGAAACAAACCGACAGAACCTTTTGTTCAGGTCAACACCAGCTGGACACAGAGACAGGAGACAGGAGGGTCCTGGGGTTTACAAAATCAGCCATGAGCCAGAGCCAGCCAAAGGGACCTGGGACATGGCGGTGTGCAGTTAGACTCCTCAGGCATCAGGCCTCCCAGGTAAAGGTGTGACAGGGAGAGAGGGTGACAGGGAGCTGATGGCCAAGGTTCAGCCAGGTCACCACAGGGCAAGAAGGAGAGATTAGGTGGGCACATGTCACCTCTAAGAAGGAAGTAGGTGTATATATGAGTGGGAGGAAATAGCCATAAAGGCTTGTGATATGGCTCAGCAAATAAGGGGATTTACTAATGACCTAAGTGTGATCCCTGGGCCCCATATGATAGAAGGAGAGAACTCCCACAAATTGTCCTCTGACCTCCACATGCCCACCACAGCACATGTATATACACAGAAACACACACACACACACACACACACACACACACACACACACACACACACACACACACACAATTTAATATAAAATTAAAAAAAAAAAAACAACCAAAATCATAAGGTGTCAGTCAGGGAGTCAAGTCATCCTAGTCCCCACATCTTAAGCTCACGTGAAAAACTGATATACATTTAAAGGAGTAATTGCCACCATGAGTTCTCATTGACATTATTAGTAACTTAACATCTGACCTTGCTCTAACAACGCCTGACTCCTGTGAGGCTGCCAGCGTCCTCTAATCTGCTTTACCATCATGGATCCAAAGCAACTGTACCAATGGACATGGGCTGGAGCCTTTGAAATCATGAGCTAAAACAAACATTTCCTTACTAAATCAAACATCTCAGGCGTTTTATCACAAGGCTGGAAAGCTAATTTGTTCATAGACATCCTAACTCCCTACAGTACCAAAAGTTCCACCCAGAATATCTAGCTACAGAAGCCATATTTGTACATGTAACTTTTCCTCTCTAAATGCAGGGCATAGGAGAGTCCTTTCTGACCTGGTCAAAAAACACTGATGATGAAGACATTGAGCGTAGCTCAGAGAGTGTCAAGCACTAATAAGGTCAGGGGCACAGTGTCTCTCTTGCTGGTTTTCACTTCTCAAGGCTGTGCTCTAGAAGCTTCTAGATAATTAGAATGGTCTAGGGGTTTGGAACTAGTGAAAAGAAAAGGAAGAAGAGGTATTTAATTTGATGCTAAAAAAGAGAGAGAAGCATCACTTAGAAAAAAATGAATTGAGTTGAATGGGTTTACAAGAGCAATTAATTTACTAATTTCCTGCAAATTTATAATACTTTTTTCTTTTTCTTTTCTTCCCCCCCCCCCTCTCTCTCTCTCTCTCTCTCTCTCTTTCTTTTTCACCGAGTATAACTATGTATCCCAGACTGGACTGGAACTTGCAATATAGACCAGGCTGGCCTCACACCCACGAAGATCTGCCTGCTTCTGACTCCCAACTGTTGGGAATACAGTTGTGCGCCACCACACCCAGCTATATGTAAATTTATAAATGCTATCAGCAGGTGGTGACTTTAGGTAAATACATTTGGTTTTAAAGGGAAGGAGGTTCTAAAACTCTAGCTAGGCACTTACAAGGAATAATGATTTGACAGACGGAGGTACAGCTAAGTGTTTTCTAGAATTGTAATCCTATGATCTCATCAACAAATGGGTGTTTGTTTGCTTGTTTTACTAATTAGATGCATACCATTGACTAAATCTCAATACAGCTTTGCCAGTGTGAGGGCAGAGGAGGAGATTTTTCTAAAAGTCAGATTCATTTCCTAAAAGCCCTGACTGTCTCAGAATACCTATCAACACTGTTCTTATTTCTGACTTGGTCTGGGAAACCCAGAGTCTGGTTGTTGGGAGAATCATCTTCTGGCATAGTCACCTTGTTTTGTCTTTTCTATAAAGAATTCGGTGATGGCTGATCCTGTTGCTGCATTGTGGGTGTATTTCTGTAGCACGGAGATGCTGTCACAAACACTGCCTAGCAGCATCTTCCAGGAGAGGGGTAGATAACACTGCAATTTTATTAGTGTTCGTTGGCATTCCAAGGGCAGACTAGGACAAAATGTCTGCTATCAGTTTAGAACCGTTCTCAAGCAAATGAATCAAACCACTGATTAAATTAAAACAAAGACACATAGAAGAAGAATGCCTAACCTAGGACTCAACAGTTATTCCTTTCAAGACTGCCACATCTTGAAATTAGCAGATAATTTGTTATTGTCTTCACGAGCCACTTGGTGCATAATTAGAAAGTCTCGATTTTGAATACCCGGTGTTGAATTCACAATGGAGAAGAGAGAACTTCAGAACAATTAGACCCTGCAGACAATTGGATGTGTTCCCCAAAGGTCTGCACTTCCTTTTCTTCTCCCCTGTGGAGCCAGGTCTGGGGGAGCAGCTGCGTGTACAGTTTAGAATCCTTATCTCCATCCACTATACACACGCACGAGCCTTGTAAAAGACCCTGTTTACCACCAAAGGTGGAGGCGGACGGGCTTGCATAACTCACCAGGGTCCTTGACCGGGCTTAGCAGAGCACTGGGTGTGAACCCAGGTCCAGCTCAGCTTTGAAGCCGCTGCCTTTCACCATGTATCTCTGGGGAACATTATGGAAATCGCAGGTGCTGCAGCTGTGGAAACAAACTCGATCCTCCAAAGAAAGTGGATACATGTTAGCTATTCAAAAGATACCAGGACTGCCATGCAGCCCGGAGCTAGTAAAAAAAAAACACACATAGAGACCAGACATCAATCCCCAAATCAGAGTGGTGAACCCAGTGGGTATGGAGAGAGCATCCTCCACACGGAACTGGGGAGTTTGGGGGTATGGCTCCCTGGGCTGGTACTTCCTATCACCATATTCATCTGAGAAGATGTGCTTTTCAGACAAATTTCACAACCAAAAATTTTTGAAGAAATTTTATTTCTAAAAGCCAAAAAAAATAAACTTACGTTATACTCTGTGATCTTCTGTGGGGCTGAATTTTGTCTTGTTTCTTTTGAGAATGTCGTGTCTTGTTAGAGAAACCACCTTCAAAATCCTCTGAGGTTTCTCTCAATTTCATTTTCACTCTTAGCCCAAGTAGAGGAAGGTGTGTTAGATGGAAGGACTTTTTTCCTGGTCTCTGTGAAGGGCTCCTTATTTGGACAAGTTAGTAATAGGTCACTTTGTGAATGAGCACCGAGGGTGTGAGCTAAGTGAGATCATTCAGCCATAAAATGACAGATATCTCGGTCCCCTTATGCAAGGTAATCTAGAGTCAATCCTGAGCACAGGAAGAATGGTGAGGAGGGAGCAGAGTTTGTTTAGTGGGCGCTGAGCTTCGGTTGGGTAAGAGCTGTAGAGAAAACCAACACATTATAAATATCCTCAATGCCATTGAACTGCACACTTAGATTTTAAACTGTACACTTCAAATTCAAATTTTAAATATTAAAATGTAAGTACATTTAAAGTTGCAAATTTTGTAACGTACATCTATCACAACTTTTTAAAAATTAGGAGAAAAATGTAGGGTACAGTTGCTTAAATGCAAACAAACTGAAGTCCTAAAAACAATCAGGAAGGGACTTGACTGAGTCAGTGGCTGTTGCCTCTGAGTTGGTGGTGAGAGACGGGGTGGGGGTGGGGGAGGGTGGGGGGACTGGGGTGGGGAGGCTGGAAAAGAGAGGGAGAGGGAGAGGGTACGGGAGGGGGAAGCAGAGGGAGAGAAAGAGACATTCAGTGGCCCAGGAGCACACTGACCAGGGAGCTGGGCTGAGCACTGGGTGTGGCTCCCCCTAGTGGCACAAAGGTGGAACCAAAGAGTACTGGGGACACATTGAAAGGAACCCACTGATGTTCTGGAGCAGTGGAACACAGACCAAGGACCTAAAGGAGTGAGGATATCCGGGGTATGGATGCCAGTGAACTAATGCAAGGTCAGAGAAGACAGGACACGGATGGACAGGTGAAGAGAGAGGCAACTCAGAATAAGACCTGGACCCAGGCAGCCTGACCTTGAGGTGGCTTATGGGGCTGAGGAGGGAGCAGGGAGGGCAGAGTGGGTATCCAGGCGCAGCCAGGCTGCATGGGAGCAGGCACACCATCAGAGAGAAAAGATCCTGAGAAAGTGCAAATTCCAATTAGATCCTCTTCTCCCTAGAGAGCTAAAAAGTGCCAGGGAAGCGTTCTCACACATCACACTTACATTGCAATTCATCTCATTTCTGTCCACCACTTACCTAGATGGGTATCCATGAGGGAATTTTGTGTATTTTCGAGAACAGTGGGCACAACGAGGTGGCTCGGTGGGTAAAGGTACTTGCTGCCAAGCCTGATAACCTGGATTTGAGCCCCTAACACACATGGGGGGAAAGAGAACAGACTCTTACAAGTTGTTCTCTGACCTCTCTATGACACATGTGCCATGGTACACACATGCCTACACACACACACACACACACACACACACACACACACACACACACACTATATAAACTCCATTTTGTTTTTTGTTTTTTGGGGTTTTTTTTTTGTTGTTGTTTTTGTTTGTTTGTTTGGTTTTGGTTTTTCGAGACAGGGTTTCTCTGTGTAGCTTTGCGCCTTTCCTGGATCTTGCTCTGTAGACCAGGCTGGCTTCGAACTCACAGAGATCTGCCTGGCTCTGCCTCCCAAGTGCTGGGATTAAAGGCGTGTGCCACCACCGCCCAGCTCCATTTTGTTTTTAAAAGAATAATGCTACAGCTCTCAGTCCCAGCCTACAAATGTGCGAGGGAAAACAGCTTAAGTCCAGTAACTGTAAAACTAGCAGTGAGCTCACCTGCCCGATGCCCACCTGCCCACCCCCACCCCCACCCCCACCCCCACCCCCACCCCCACCCCCACCCCCACCCCCACCCCCACCCCCACCGGAAGCATGCTGTCTGCCACACTTCTCATTTAATCCCAGCACTCAGGAGGCAGAGGCAGGCAGATCTTTTTGAGTTCGAGGCCAGCCTGGTCTACAGAGCAAGATCCAGGAAAGTCGCAAAGCTACACAGAGAAACTCTGTCTCGAAAACAAAAACAAAAACAAAAATAAACAAAAACTAGCAGTGAGGTCACCTGCCCGATGCCCACCCCCACCCCCACCGGAAGCATGCTGTCTGCCACACTTCTCATTAGCCTCCTAGGTGCGGAAGTCTGGCTTCAGGTGAGGCCCGAGAACAGCAAGTCCAGACATTTGCCTGATATATTTCACTGTCTCCTATTTGGTCGGAGAGAACGATGCTACAGCGTGTGTCTGAGCGATGGAGATACAGAGCAAGAACATCTGTACCGTCCAGAACAGCACAGACGGTCACCCTTGAACTCTCCCCTAGACAGCGTCTTTGATAAACTGTGTTGATTATGCTTGTCCACTTCCTTATTTATCCTGCTGGTATTTGTTCAACAGCCATATGTCTCCATCATCCTGTAATGTTCTGGGGGTAAAAGAAGTTGATGCGAAACCTCCCAGGACTAACACGGCTAGACTCTAATTCATCCTTCTCTTCATTATTGCAATTTCTTTTATTTTTCTTCAATTACATGTAGTTGCTATATGGCAAACCTCTATTAAGCATGTGGTACCTATTTAACACTCTGAAGAACCTTAGAGAGACTTTAACACCATCATCCTTGGATGTGAGATGAAACACAGCACCAGGACACAGGCACAGTCTGCCCCAAACTATTCGGTTTGTAGCCAGGATCTACTTTGCTCCCCCTAAGCCTTCTGCTCCTGCTTTCTTCTCTGATGTCACATCTTGAATGTCTTTTGTATTTAGCTCTGAAGAATCTGCTTCAATTATCCACTTAACCCTGAGACAGATGGCCTCAAGAGCACTTTGACACTTTGCCCCACTAAAGCCCCAAGCCAAGATTTATCTCATAATAAAGCTCAGCTGCCAGGTCCTGAGTCACCAGCCTGCCCACTCCTTGCAAGCTTATCTGCTACCGTTTGCCAGGGTCAGCCTTCCCAGAGACTTCTTAGCCATCTGGACATGGCCAGCCCCTCTGCCCAGGACACTTTGGGGCCACACAGCCTGGAACAGGGGCTTTCTCTGTGCCAGCTTGTCCTCGCCTTTCCTGTCTTAGCTCGGAGGCCTTTGAGCTCCAGCCACCGGGGCTTCATGTTAGAGTGCTGTGCTATGCTCCCACAGACCCGGTAAGGGGCATTTCTCTTAGTCAGTACTTGCCCTTGTTACCCTGAGTCTGAGTTGGTCTCCACCAGCTGAGCACAAAGCTCCCGAAGGAATGAGGTCCAATTTTCAGCCTTCTCTTTGTGCCTTAGTACCCAGCTCGGCCTCTGAGACTCCCAACAAATACACCCATGCTGGGGACAGGATATATGGATGAACGTGGCAGAAGCATGCCAGCCACCAAACAAACAGACCCCCGGCAGAGTCAGGAGTGCTCAGAGGACAGACATTAAGCACCTCACCATGCTCACCCTGGCCCTGCCTCCTCTTGGGACTGAGTCACAACACACCCTCTACAAAATTACTTTATTCCAAGCCTCAGCCTTTCCCATTCAATGGGTGCAGTTTTCACGGGCTGGACTTGTTCATTCCAGAGGCTGAAGAGCTGGCTCCGTGGTCAAGAGGGCTTGCTGCTCTTGCAGAGGACATGAGTTCTGTTCCCGGCACCCATGTCAGGTGGCTCGCAAGCACCTGTAACTCTAGCTCCAGGGGATTCTATGCCCTCTTCTGGCCTCCTCGGGCGGGAGGGCACTTGTTATACTGTTCTCATCCGTGCTGGGCCACCCCCCAGTCATTACCATCCACATCATTCCACGCATCTTCCCTTGAAGTGGTAGTTTATTTCTGAAAGCAGAAAAATCTCAAGTTTAGAGAAAGAAAGACTAAGGGGGAAAATGAGTATTTTGTGTAAGTTTTTTTGTTGTTGTTGTTGTTTTGTTTTTTTAGTGATTACAGCAGGAAAAGTCCATGGTGCCATTCAGTAAGTTGTGGGAAGAAGGAGAGCAGGTGTTCTCCACACTGGCGTGAGGGACTCTTAAGAGACAGGCTCACTTCTGAATTTGCCCTATTATGAGGCCTAAGACCCCAACCAGCTTCACGTGTAATGTTATGAGCTGACAGACTTGAGAGCTAGGTGCTGAGTCCACATATTCAAGAAACTCTGTAATTTTAAATTTAAAGCTCCTGTTCATTTTAAATTTAGAGTTCATTTGTGTGTGTGTGTGTGGGGGGGGGTGCTTCAGCCCACCCATGGAGGCCAGAAGACAACTCTTATTAGTCAGTGGTCTTCTTTCATTGTGTGAGTCTGGGGGATCAAACTAAGGTCAGCAGATGAGCATCTTTGCCATCTTGTGAGCTTTAAATATTGTTTTGGGTGGAAGGGAAATGTTGTTGGTTGTTTTTTTACTCTTTGGGCTCTTTTGCTCTTTGAGGGTCTGCCAAAGATCCAAAAGAGTTAAAAAAAAGAACCAACAACATTTTGGCATACTAACATGAGACTCGAATTTCCATAGTGCCTGAGAAAGCTTAAAAAAAAAAAAAAAAAAAAAAAAAAAAGAGGATATGTCTCCTTTAAGAGTTTCTGCCTGCCGGTGAGCCCATATACAGCCAATATGTTAAGTAGGAACAAAAACTTGGCTTTTACTTAGTTTTTTGTTCTGTGGCAGTGCAAGCATTGGCATTCTAGAGCTCTAGGAAGGTTGAATGCAATTCCTGGGCATGTACCTCCAACCAGCCACAAGCTGTAGGCTTGGATTTCATGGCCTGAGAGCAGGCAGAGCCAGCGAGAGCCATTCAGAGGATCCAGATGTAGCTTAGCAGTTTGAAGTTTGCTCATACAGTTAGAAAAACTGGAGAAACACAGTAAAAGAGGCCCAGACAGAAAAAAACCTCTAAACAGGTTCCAGTGTGTTTTACAATGTGCATAGGCTTAAGAAAGAAAGAATATGGGTATAGACAGTCATAGAAAGAAATAAATGGTTTAAAATAATAATAAAGTCTTTAAAGAGAGAGTGAAAGTAATATAAAAGAAAAAAACACATAAGACGGGAAACACACAGGGAGTCTGGATCCTATATAGTACTGTGTTAATTTTGAATTTTTTGAATGCTGATATGCAAATAACAGCTGCTAAGAGACACCAGACTGAAAGAGAGACTGATGTGATAAGCCAGCCTAAATATTTTAAGAATGCATTAACTTTAAAATGGAACTCAAAAAATATATTTGTCAAGTGGAAATCAAAAATACTTTGGAGAAGAGTTTTTGCTTTTGTTCTCACAGGAAACAAGAGGTTGTAGATTCCTTCAGGAATGAGATGGATCAGGTTTGATCAGGGGGGACCTCCTGAATTTTGACAGGCAAAATATATATCAACAAAGGTTACTGCTGGTCTTCCCAGGACTTGGCCATTGTCTCAATTTTCCTGGGAACCCCCCAAAGATGCTTTGCCCACAAACAACAGGAAGCAGTTTGGAGAACATGGCACCCACGTTCCCAAGAGGGATGTGGGAGGCTTTGGGTTATTTGGTGGATTATGGGTGTTTGTTATCATTTAGGGGAATATAGTATATTGATACAAATTTAAAGTTATTTTTGTTATACTGTATGTATGTTTCTACTCTTATTTAAGGTATTATACCTATGTAGTTTATTTAAAAATGTAAGGTTAAAATACTAGTTTTTGAAAGCTATTATTATAAAATATTTAGAATAATCAAGAAACACAGGTGAGTAGTTAGTCATTTATAACAATCAAATGTGTAGATATGTTAGGCATGTTTTCAAGATCATACAGAGATATATTTTAGATAAATAAATAGTCTTCAAACATTTCAGAGACCTATAGAATATGACCTTTAAAATGTTTTGTTAACCTAGGACTCTTCATGACAATGAGTCACATCTGCTCCTGGGAGCACCAATTTACTTCATTGTGGTAAGATTAGCCATTTGGACAAGAAACTGCTTTTGCTTTGACTGCTTGACTATGTGCTGTGCAGGCTAGACACACAGGACCCACAGGATCCACAGGAAAGTGACTGTTGAACTTTGCCAAAACAAGGTGAGACAGTCCTTTAAATGTCCTGCTTCACTGAAAGTCTGCCAGATACTCTAGGCCTGTAGGCTGGAGATGGATGCCCCAACATTGCAGAGGAACTTTGGGTGACTGTCCAGGCAAGCAAATGTCTCTGTTGTTAGGCAATTTTAATTACTCCTGGGATCTTTGATGGAGTTAAAGATTAAATAATTAGAGTTTCAGTTTTTCTTATTATGATAGAAAGTAAGCTAGGTATAAAACTTTGGACTCACTACGATAAGATAGATACTGTGGTATTTTCTCTGAATGTGATAAATACAAATGGACTGAATATTGTAAATGTAATTCTTACTTGATAACCATTTTTGTTGTCTGTAGTTTTACTATGTTAAAGTTAAAACCTTTCATTTTTATTTAGACAAAAAGTGGGAGATGTAGACTATTATTTTAAGATGTGTTACATTTGTTGATGCTGTGGAACAGTTATTTAATGATGCAAAGATGTGTTGCATTCTTTTATGTTGCATTTGTTTAATTCTGTGAAGCTGTGTTACTTTGCCTGTCTAAAACACCTGATTGGTCTAATAAAGAACTGGACGGTCAATAGCAAAACAAGAGAAAGAATAGGCGGGGCTGGCAGGCAGAGAGAATACATAGAAGGAGAAAAAGAAGGATCAGGAAGCAAGAGAGATCGAGGAATGAGAAAAGAAGGGGCCAACCACCCAGCCAGACACAGAATAAGAAGGAAAGAAAAGGTATACAGAAATAGAGAAAGGTAAAAGCCCAGAGGCAAAAGGTAGATGGGATAATTTAAGAAAAGCTGGCTGGGAAAAAGCCGAGCTAAGACCAAGCACTCATATAATAATAAGATCTGTGTGGTTTATTTGGGAGCTGGGTGGCAGGCCCCCCAAAGAGCAAAAGAGTGAATAAAACAACCAACAACAGGGCAACTCAGCTGACCTTGATGTACTTCTATCGTCCTGACTATTGGGGGGGCTGAGCCAGGAAGACAGAGCGTTCAAAGTCAGACTGGATGGCAGAGTGAGTTCAAAACCAGCCTGGACTGCAGAGTGAATTCAAACCCAGCCTAGGCAAATTTAATAGAACCCTGTCCCAAAATAAAAGATAAAAAAGAGGACTGGGGCTGTTCCTCAGTGGTAGGGCTTGCCTGGCTTACGTGAGGCTCTGGGTTCGATCCACACTACAAAACAGTGCAAACTTCAATCACCTCTAATGTCAGTTAGGATGGTGTAAATGCTGCATTATATAAAATGTTAATATTTATCAAACAAAGCTGGTGGAAGAAGGAATAGAAAAGGAGCTGCTGGGTCTCTGAGGAAGTGACAGTCACTGGTCTTGTTGCTGTCACCAGGAGTGGTTCTTTTTGGCTGCTGGATCTGGGCCAGCCCAGGAGATAACACCCCCCCAGGGCCTGCTCCCCTGCTTATGGGTTTCCTTCCTTCTGTGCAGACCGCTAGGGCAATAGGAGCTGCTGCCACCGGCCAGGGCCATGGCCACCGCGCCAGGGGAGCGGCTGCGAGAAGAGGCTCGGTGCTCAGTGTGCCTGGACTTCCTGCAGGAGCCCATAAGTGTGGATTGCGGCCACAGCTTCTGCCTGCGGTGCATCTCCGAGTTTTGCGAGAAGTCGGACAGCGCTCAGGGCGGCGTCTACGCCTGTCCCCAGTGCAGGAGTCCCTTCAGGCCCGCCAGCTTCAGGCCCAATCGGCAGCTGGCCAGTCTGGTGGACAGCGTGAGGCAGCTGGGGTTGGGTGCAGGACACCCCGGGACGCGCCAGTGCGCGCGGCACGGCGAGGACCTGAGCCGCTTCTGCGAGGAGGACCAGACGATGATATGTTGGGTCTGTGACACTAGCCCCGAACACCGGAGCCACCACACTGAACCGCTGCAGGAGGCTGCCAGCCGCTACCAGGTGAGACGCTGCTCAGGTCCCCGTGTGGAAAATGGGAAGGCACTGGGGCAGGCTGAGCTGGGAATGTGAAGGGACATAGTCCAAGCAGATCCAAAAGATGCTACCGAGTCTCTTAAGTAACTCCCAAGCGCCTCCCTTCCCTGGTCTCCTCCCCATCCTTACTAGCCCACACTCCCCGAAGCTGCGGTGGCTTTTGCCCCTGGGAAGGGCCTTTGCTAAGCCCAGCCAGCCTCTGATCACAACAGGCCTCCTGCAGCGGGTGGCTCGCCCCCTGCCGAGAGCACACATGCCCTGTCTATAAAGAGGGGCTCCCTAGTGCTTCTAGCCTTAGTGTGTATTATGCCGGCAACCGCAACCGCAAAAGGCTGCTCTCTTATCTTCCTCCACATTTGCCCGACACGCTTTAAGTACATTTAACTTTCCAACTTTCTGAGCAACCGTTACCAGGGATGCCACAGTGTGGTCTTCCTTCCGTTGGCAAGCTTAACCACCCTGTTGTAAGGAGCACTCGCTTTCTTAAGGTGATTGCTAGTTTGTTTTCTCTAAAATTAAAAATCTGGGTATTTGCCTCAACTCGTTGGAAACATCCCTCATGATTTTACCGCTTGCTTCCTCTTGATTTTATAAAAATTCAGGCATGGGGTATTTTTTAAAATCAGATTTTAAAATTATGGTCCTACCTGCTTACGTCCTGAAAACGTCACACAGAGCTTGGCTAGTGAGATGTCTCTGATACTGTTTTCCATAAATATTATGTGGGGTGGGGTTGTTTTTTTTTCTTTAATTAAATGCCAAACAAATACCCTCTAGACCTCCCAGCCAATCAGCGGCAGCTGCCTAAGGCGTGCCGGCTCTTATCCTAACCAAACACAGATCCCGCAGAATCCGCCCTGTCACTGCTGTCCCCAGGCCTGCCCTGCTGTTTGTCGCCTCCGTGGTGTGGCTCGTGCTTTCTTTGGGCTGACAGAGCAAAATGTTCCAACAGCAAAGCCAATCCCACCGCAGCCTGGTCGGTCAGGAACCACCACGACTTCCAAGGCTGTTTTATATGCACGTTCTACACAGCGCTATCGTGACCCCCATTCAAGCGTGAACCATGTGTATGTAGGATTTACTGAGTAACTTTTATGGTGGGGCCCGTATGTTTTCCTTCCCAAAGCGTATTTGTGTATGTGTTCACTGTAATCAAGCACACACACGCGCCTCCCCGGGGTCCTCTTGCTGGAAGGAGGTAGTGTCTCTTGCACCCTCCTGGGCAGGGGCGCTTGCTGGCAACATGGCAATCTGAGTTTGATCCCTAAACCCACATGATGGAAGGATAGCTGGCTACTGTAAGTAGTCTCTGACCTCAATTTGTGTCTCTGGCACTCTTGTGGGGGCATACACACACACACACACTAAAAAATGTAAAAAGAAATAAACTCTTAAGTAATAAATAAGAAATATCATCATACCTCAGTCTGTCAGTTGTAGATGGCAATTCTACTACATCATAGGTTTTTTTTTTCCAAATTGGCTTTATATTTTATACGACTATGTATCATGTATATATTTATACAGCTATTTATTAAAATGCAACCATTTATCCTCATAATTGTATTTCTAACCTTTAAGTATACTACAACACCTTATTTGTATTCTATTGTTACTTTTCACCTCACATTTTAACATTTTGTTTTACTATTGGAAAGAGTGACATAATGAGAAACTTTCAGGCGCATCTTGGTGTCTGGCACCAGACAAGGTGTCGGCTGAATCTAGCGAGTACTGAGTTAGGTCAGTGAGGGACTCCCAGGCTGCCCTTTGTACTTTACATCTAAGAAAACTAAAGGCCCGAGAGGGTGCATCTACAGTGATCCCGCGTTGTCTTCCCAACAGAGGATGCTCCAAGCCGCTTTGGAACTTGTGAGGAAGGAAATGGAGGAGGCTCTGATGCAGGAGACCAACGTGGGGAAGAAGACTGTCATTTGGAAGGTAAGAACAGAACTGTGGCTTCAGGGAGCTTTCAGGCCAAAGGTGTGAGACATTCTTCCATCACACTCTCTCACACTCATGTTCTGACTCCCCATCTCCTCCAGAAAGCACCACACTGCCCTCCTGGGTCACTTTCTAATCCTGTTGATATGACCTGACTTATAAATAAGTTGCTTTGCCCTCTGAATCTTAATTGTCAAACTCACTGCTATAAGTCAGTCACCTCAATCCGTGATTCATAAACGGAACTGTGAGATGAATGAAAATCAGTGCTATACAACATGTATAACAGAGTACAGAGAACAGCAACCACCCTATACACAGAAGGACAATCAGTCGTCTGCAGTCTCGTATCCATGCATTCCTCTTCTGCACCTCACCCAGCCCTTTTTCTTTCTTGTGCATCTCATTTGCACACCTGTGGAGGCAGCCTTTCGGAACCTGGATTATCCCCAGTTGAGCCACAAATTGAAGCATGCTGCCACCACCTACTGGGCGGAGTCGGGAACGCTGCAGAACACTGTGGCAGGGGTGTCCAACCTTTTGACACTGAGACGTAACACTGTCATCTGCAAATGTGTTGGGCTGCATTCACAGCTGTCACCAACACACATGCAGTTGGCCCATGGGCTGTGGGCTGGACACACCTGCTACAGTGTACAACATTCTCCCCACACCTGTGACACAGCTGTCTGGTCAGACTCTCAATGGTGTCAGACTGTGAAACTTAGAAATCATGGGCATGTTACGTATGCAATGTGTTGTGTGATATCCAAGATATATTCTTATTTTTCTCCTTCTGCAAATAGCCTTCTCTATTCTTTTTTGTATTGTTCTAGATCTTTCCTTCTTGTTTTTGTTGAAAGTACAGTCATTTATAGACAGATTATTTCTCCCATAAGAACTGTTTGTTTTTTCCTACACTTTTCTTCTGGGATAAGTCTTATCCCATTCAAATCACAGTGTCCAATATGGGTGAAATTTAACATTGGTTCTCAAATTAATAATATCCAGGTTTATAATCCAAGTCACTTGCTCTTGATTTTGGCCTGCCCATGGACTTAGGCAATCAGAGTCCCATATACAAGACCTGGGGTCCTCACATCTAGACCCCCTAATGGCTACACTAACATAGATGTGATGCTAAGATTCCTGTTAAGACAAGTGCTCCTGCATGGTTTACAGTCAGTAGCGTGTCCACAGGAGACACAGGCAACAAGGGAAGTTTGATAAATATAATCATAGGTTCTAGATGATCCTTCTTCCTGCTGTAACTTTCACATGCAGAAGGGTGGGATGAAGGAAGATGGACTGGAAAAGTCTCTCCTCACCATTGCCTCTCATGCCCCTGGTTCGACCCACTGTAACCCCACAGCTACGTTCTCAGTCTGGCTCAACAGTAGCATCACCACCCACATCAGGGAGTGTTGTGGGTATTTAACAGGACTCACCTTTTGAAAATCAGGGCATGAAATTCCAATTTACTTGGTTTTAGGAAGTGGCCATGACCATGTGAATGTAGTGATTTATAAATGGTGAAAAGGAGGGGATGGAAACGGGAGGAAGCTGTTGTCTTAAGAGAGAGAACTGTTAATACAGCTGGTTCTAAAAAAAAAAAAAAGTATCCTGTCCTTCAGTGAAACCAGGAAATTATGAACATTAGAAACGGCAGAGAATGCAGGAGGTAGATGCTCTGGGGGATAATTTGCCGCTTACCCTTGCTTTACAGCTGGTTTCCTAAATACTAATTTTGTGAGAACCAAACTGAGATACAGTAACCCATAATGAAATCTATTCCTTGAACCTCTTTAGGAGTTGTAGACGTTAAAAGTGGAAACCAGGATAATAATCTGAATCTAATGTGCAAGCCAGTGCCTGAGGGACACTTAGCTCCTTCTTGACTGTACAGAAAATGTTAGCCACCATTACCTTGTAGAGAAGAACATTTAGAGGCTGGGGTTCAAGGGCTAAAGTGCTTGTTATACAGCCATGTGGACCCAAATTTGGATCCCCAGCACTCACATCAAAAGTTTGAGGTGGCAAAGCATTCCTGTGACCTCAGTGTTGGGGTTGGGGGAGCAAAGATGGGCAGATTCCTGGGGGTTGCTGGCCAGCCTAACCTAAACAATGAGCACAGGGTTCAGGGAGAAAGCCTGTCATTAAAAAGGAGGTGGAGGTGGAGAACAATGGAGGTAGATACCTAAAGCAAATCTCTGGCCTCTGCATATGCACCCACAGGTGAACACACCTCTACACACACACACACACACACACACACACACACACACACACACACACTAAAGAGAATATCTGTTTTTACTCTCAAGCTTTTCACAGTTACAAATCCAGGTTTCTATAATCTCTCTGTTGTTTTTAGTAGATACAGTGGCTGGTAGAATAAACAGTAACTAGTATTGTGTGATGGCTGGACACTGTTCACAGCTGGACCAAGGGTCATTGACCTCCCACCCCACCCCACATTTCTGTTCTGTTTTACATATGGTACTGAAGCTTGTGTCTAGAAATGCTTGCCTTCAAATTCATGTCTAATTGAGATCCCGAGTCCAGTGGCCTTTCTCAGATTGTTGCTGTTCCAGCCCCCCAGCCCCCATACCAATGTCTCGGGCCCATGCATGCTGTGAGAATACAGCCAAAAGTCAGTTCCAGGGAAAGCAGAGACAACTTTGGGCATGCGTCCACACTCTCGACTATCCACACTTGAAATCAGGAATCCCCAATTGACGCCTCAAAACATCCTCCATGACCCAGTTTGCCGTGTCTCCCCAGGAGAAAGTGGAGACGCAGAGACAGCGTTTCAGGCTGGAGTTTGAGAAACACAGGGGTTTTCTGGCCCAGGAGGAACAGCTGCAGCTGAGGCGGCTGGAAGAGGAGGAGCGAGCAACCCTGCAGAGGCTGCGTGACTGTCGGAACAGGCTGGTCCAACAGAACAAGGCCCTGAAGGAGCTGGCTGAAGAGCTACAGGAGAGGAGCCAGCGGCCAGCCCTGGGACTGCTGGAGGTGAGGCAAGCTCTGGAGAACCGGGTGGGGGGCGGGGCGGGGGGGGGGGAAAGCAGATGTGAGGCTAAGGGACAGAGGTGAGATCTTGTCATCTGGTTACCAGCACCCAGCCATGCTTGGCATGCTTGCTCTCAGTAGACCAACTTAGAACTGATGCAGAAGGCATGAGAATCCGAGTAGAACCTTAGAGAACCAGGTAGCTCACACTAACACCAAAACTTAATGATGCACACTAAACAATTGAGTGTTTACAAAAAGTTGTATGTTAACTAGATTTTAGGTGATTCATATGCATATATAAACACATACACACAAATATATACATATATATAATATATATTTCTTTTAAAAGAGAAAGTGCTGCCAGATATTAATGGCTTCCTTTCTTATCAGTGTAGATCAAATGATCAGCTTTGGTGTGATAGATAAGAATTAGACATTTGGTATTCCCTTGCAAAGGCATTAAGGGTGGCATTTGTGTGTGTTCACCTCAAATAAATTCTTCAGATATTTGATGTCTTCCCCCTAATTCCATCTTCATTAAGTACAGGGTGTAACTCTACCAAAAGAGCCAATTGACAGAATTGTCTATTCTGAAAACTAAACAGCTAAACTGATGGATTTGGGGGGAATGGATGTAAACTGTGTGCAGCATGATTCTGTTCTGATGGTGACTGATCTTGTCACCTAGACGTTTGATTGTTTAAAGTCTTTGTTTTCCTGTAAAGAGCAGGGGTTCATTTTCCCCTGAAGTTTCATCTTAGGCGTTAGCAACTTTCAAATATTTCTGCTGACATCTTTACTGTGCATCCAGCTTGACTTCAGAAAGAAGTCAGAGGCCTGACTCATCCCTGTGTGTCTTTCCTTTCCAGGGAGTAAGAGGAGTCTTGACCCGGTATGTTTCATTGCTGAATCAGTGTGGGGTGGCTGGTGTGGGGGAGATGGGCCCCTGCTGACCACACTGACACCTGTGGGCTCTGCATACTTCCAGAAGCAAAGCTGTCGCACGGCTGGAACCAGAGGCCATCCCCTTGGAGCTGAAGACGGTGTGCCGCATCCCCGGGATGAGGGAGATGCTGAAGAAATTCCAAGGTAGGCATCGGGTCCACCACGCTCCCCTTCACAACAAGAGGGAGAGGCAGAAACAGGTCTAAGGAAGTTAGTTTGGGCCAGAACTGGGGAAAGAAAAACCTCCCAATCTCTCTCCGTGTCACCTGTAAAAGTCTCACAATGTGTAGAAAACATAAACTAAGACTAAGGTGTGCGTGAGTGTGCACAGACTCGGCTGTTAGATGCATCTTCTCCTCTCTGGCTCCCAGGCTTCTGTCCTATTCTTATCTGAAGCATGGTTGCACTTGTAGACAGAACCTTGACGTCTGGGCCAGGCTCTCAGTGCAGCTGACTCTGTGGATGTCACGCAGTGGTAACAATCAGAGCCCCAAATCCTAGAGGTAAAAGTCAGCCAAGACTTATTTGAGAGCGTGCTATCATGAGTGGTCTGTGGGTCCCAGAGCTTCACCTCTGCCTTGGTGCTTCTCATCAGGGATAAGGACAAATAAAGCAAAAATTATCTTTTCTCCCCACCCCCCATTCTCTCACTGACTCCAGAGCCTTTGGTCACCGAAATGTGTTAGACTCTTCCCTCCAACACTTAACCAGTGCCCCAGTGGGTTCCCCAACTAGGAATCTAACCCAATTCCCTTTATGACAAGATCAGCCCAGAGATGGAATCAGGATGACAGTCCACCCCACAAGGCTGACAACCCCCTCCCATGTAGGTTGTGGCCTCCATTTGTAAGGGTTTTGTTTTGGTTTTGTTTTGTTTTGTTTTGTTTTGTTTTGTTTTGTTTTGTTTTGTTTTGTTTTGTTTTGGTAAGCATACAAAGCAATGACTTTGTTTCTTCTGAAAGTGATTTCTATTCTTATTTTCCATATGAGTTGTTTTGCCTGCGCCATGTGTGTTCAGTGCCCTTAGAGACCAGAAGAGGACATCAGATCTCCCGCACCTGGAGTTATAGATGGTCATGAGACACATCGTGGGTGCTGAGAACAAAACCCCAGATTCTCTACAAGAGCACCCTGTGCTCTTAACCACTGAGCCATCTTTCTGTCCCCAGGAGTGGGTTCCTTATGACATTTTCATATATGTGCATCATTGTACTTTGCTCATACTCAACCCCATCACCCTCTGTGGCCCCCTTACCTCCTGTCTGTCTCTGTCCCTCACTCAAATACCACTTTGTTTTTGCTTTTTGTCCTATATCTGGATAGATGATAGATATTTCCCATTACTACTTTCATAGCTCTAGGTCTTCTATTAAGGTTTATGATTTATTTTGAGTTAATCTTTGTGTTAGCTGAATGATAACCATCTAGCTTCATTCTTATGCATGGGAATATGATATCCAGTTTCCCAACACCACTTGCTGAAAAGACTCTTTATCCCCACAATGCACGATTCTGGCATTTTTGTTGAGATTCATTTGGTTGTAGCTGTATGGTTTTACACCTGGGTCCTCTCTTCTATTCCACTGCTCTACAAATCTGGTTTTGTATCAAAACTAGATTGATTTGTCACTATGGCTCTGTGGTAAAATTTGAGGCCAGGTATTATGACACTTACTCTTTCTGCTCAGGATTGCTTTGAGTTCTCTGGGTCCTATCTGCTTGCTTCCATATGAATTTTAGGATTGATTTTCCTCTTTCTAAGATTTCTATTGGAATTTTGATGGGGATCATTGTAATCTGCAGGCTGCCTTAAGTAGCATAACCATTTCATAATAATAATTCTGCCAGTCTGTGGACAGGGAAGTCTTTCCATCTTCTGGTGGTGTCTTTTGATTTCTTCCCTCGGTGTGTTAATGTTTTCTTTGTAGAAGCTCTCCCCCTCCCTAGGTAGGTCCATTCCTGGAGTTTTGGGGGGACTTTTATTGTTATTTTTTGTTTTATTTTGGCTTTTTAGAAGCTATCATGGATGGTATTTTTCTTTCTCCCTCATCAAGATCATTGTTTGTAGACAGAGAAGATTCTGATATTTGATGTATGTATTGTAGCCCACTGTTTTGCTGAAAGTGTTTATCATGTCTAAAGTTTTCTGGTGAAGTCCTGAGGGTCTTTTAAGTATATAATTATACTTATATCTGTAAGTAGGAAAAAATTTAATTTCTTTCTTCAACTTTGTTCTCTTATTTTTTTATCTTGCCTTATTGCTCTGGCTAAGACTTCAAGCACCACACAGTGAGGACTGTGTGTTTTCTTGTCTCATCCCTGACTTTAAAGGAAAGGCTATGTTTATCTTCTATAACCTTTATTATGTTGAGGTATCAAGAAGGGATGGATATTCAGCATCATTAAAGGTCTTTTCTGTATCTGTTGAGATGATCATGTGATTCCTGCCCTTTGGTTTATTTATGTGTTGGTGTCTTAGTTGAGGTTACTATCGCTGTGACCAAATTCATGGCCAAAAGCAAGTTGGGGAGGAAAGAGTTTATTCAGCTTATGCTTCCCCATCACAGTTCACCATCAAAAGAAATCAGGACAGAAACTCAGGCGGGACAGGAACCTGGAGACAGCAGCTGATGCAGAGGTCATGGAGGGGTGTTGCTTACTGACTTGCTCAGTCTGCTTTCTTATAGAACTCAGAACTACCAGCTCAGGGATGGCACCATCCACAATGGGCTGGACCCTCCCCCACCAACCACTAATTAAGAAAATGCCTTACAACCGGGTTACTCAGTACTGATTCGTGTACACTGAACCATGTTTTTCATAGCTAGAATGAAACCAACATGGCAATGGAATATGGCATTCTTCATGTGTTCTTAAATTTGGTTTGGAAGTATTTTCTGAAATTCTCTGCATCCATTTTTATCAGAGAGATTTGTTATTTTCCATTGTGCCCTTCTCTGGGTTTGGTATTAGGGTGATTCTGGCTCCATAGGATGAGTTTGGTAGCATCCTTTCCCTTTCTATTTGTAGAACTGTCTGGGGAGTATAGATGTTGACTCGTCTTTAAACAGCTGGTAGGATGGCAGTGCAGTGGGCGGGTCCTGGCCTGTTCTTCTGACTGATCAGCTGTCAGGAGGGTTTCTTCGGACTCCCCTTCTCTGGGTCAATTATTACAATTAATTTCAGAGGCCTGCTTACAGAACACAGGGGAACACCACTCGGCCATTTACTGTGAAGGAGTTTTGGATGGTACAGAGGGACAGGCAGACAGAAATGATGGATAGGGAGCAAGGAGAAGAGGTTCAGCTTCTGCCCCATCCCTACTGCTTCCCACACCAAACTCCTCCTTCCAGGAATCTCTATGTAGTTAGCCGCCTGGAGGCCACACATTCTGGTATCTTCCTTTTTATTTCGTTTTTCCTTTGCACACAAAGCAGTGGGTTTAAACCGTGTCATTGGGCAATAGAAGTCCCACTGTGTCCAGCAGAGTTCTGTGAGGCCCAAATCAAGGCTTTTGCCAGGCCCAGTTTTTCTGGGTGAGAGAAATGAGAAACTGTTTGAGGGTTCTTAGTGGTGCCTGAGTTTTCGTCAGCTGGAACGGAAGCTCAGTGGTAGTATGTCCATCCTCAGCACAGTAGAATAAATGAAGGAAGGGAGAAAAGGAGAGAGGGAGGGAGGGAGGGAGAAAAGGGGGAGAGAGAGATAAAGTTCTGCTAGATCTTTCTGCTCATTCTCACACTTGGCACACCTCCACAGTGGACGTGAAGCTGGATCCCGCCACTGCGCACCCCAGCCTGCTCCTGACGGCCGACCTACGCAGTGTGCAGGACGCTGAGGTCTGGAGGGACGTCCCAAGTAACCCTGAACGCTTTGATATCTGGCCCTGCATCCTGGGCCTGCAGGGCTTCTCCTCTGGAAGACACTACTGGGAAGTCATCGTGGGGGAAAAGGCAGAGTGGGGGCTAGGGGTATGCCAAGACTCGCTGCCCAGAAAGGGGGAAACCACACCATCTCCAGAGAACGGCGTCTGGGCCATGTGGCTGCTGAGGGGAAGCGAGTACATGGTCCTGGCCTCTCCCTCCGTGCCTGTGCTCCAAGATGAACGACCTCGCCGCATCGGGATCTTTCTGGACTACGAAGCAGGCGAAATCTCCTTCTACAACATCACAAACGGGTCTTACATCTACACATTCAGCCATCTCTTCTCCGGCATTCTCAGGCCCTACTTTTTTGTCTGTGACACGACCCCTCTTATCTTACCACCCATGGCAGAAGCAGGGCCTGGAAACTGGACCCCCAGGGGTCTCCTTGATCTCGCTGCTGCTGTTAGAAGTGAGGAACACTGAAACCATCCGGAAGTGCTGTGCTTCACAGTGGTCCTGGACGGATGGGGAGCATGGCTGTGCCCTGCTTCAACAAGCCACACCAATGCCAGCTCTGCAGGCCTGTTCTGTGGAAACTCTCCCATGGGGGCTAAGGAGTAGATCCCTGGTGGTTCACGTGCTGAGGAACCATGTGCAGTGAATGACTTCGAAAAGGCGGCAGGCTCATCAAACTCCGCTGCCAGATGTCTCGTCTTCCCTTGGTGCATTTTCACAGTAATAAGCTAGAATTACATGAGATTGTCCTTTCATCCTCAACATGCTGCATAATGGGATGTAGAAGTATCAATTCTACTTGTTTCTGTTTGTTTTGTTTTTGAGACACAGTCTTCCTGTCTAGCCAAGGTTCTCCCCCAACTCTTGCCTCAGTGTCCTGGGCGCAGGTATGTGCCACGATGCTTGGCTGAGAAATGAGATTGCTTCAAAATCAACTGATATTATTCCAGTGAGACCCATAATTCTGAATCTTTTCTGCTTTTCCTTTCTTGATTTCATTCTCTCTCTTTCGTTGGATGTGTCATCCTACTTAGTCTACAGTTCCTTCTAGATTAATAGGTTCAGAATCATTCCTTTCTATGTTTGCATTTCCTAGCACTACAGTCGATTACTTTCCATCTTTTCTGTTTTTTTAAGATTTTATTTTTATGTATATATGCATATATGCCTCTGTGTGTGTGTGTGTGTGTGTGTGTGTGTGTGTGTGTGTGTGTGTGTGTGCTACATCAGTGCAAGTGCCGGCAGAGCCCAGAAGAGGGCGTCAGATCCCTGCAGCTGGCATTACGGTCAGTTGTGAGCTGCCCAGCATGGGTGCTGGGAACGGAACTCCGGTCCTCCAGAGCAGCAAGAAGTTTTAACCACTGAGCCATCTTTCCAGCCCCCGAACTCTTTATTTTGGAAGCAGTTCTCAATTATTTTGAAGTTCATTACTCTAAATCCAACATCACTGATTCCTAGACCTCCCCTTTTGTCTTTGGATTCAGTGTTTATTTTAAAATATTTTAAATGTTTTTTTTTAAGATTTGCTTGTTTTATGTGTATGGGTGTTCCGATCCCATGTATGCTTGTGCACCACGTGTGTGCAGTGCCCAGGGAGGTCAGAAGAGGAATTCAGATCTCCTTGAGCTGGAGTTATGAATGGTGGTGAGCCACCATGTGGCTTCTGGGAACCAACCCTGGTCCTCTGTAAGAGTAGCAAGTGCTCTTAACTGCTGAGCAATTTCTCTGGCCCCTGGGTTAATTGTTTCTAAAGGAAACCTGTGCTCTGGCATTGGTGGTGGTGCATGCCTGTAATACTAGCACCGGGGAGGCAGAAGCAGAACTTTGAGGCTAGTGTGGGCTCCATAGCAAGGTTCAACCTCAAAAAAAGAGTCAGAGAATGTAGCTTAGTTATAAAGCACTCGGCTGTCTTGCTCTACACCCTGAACTCAACCCTCAGTACCTAAACAGGCAGGGATTTCTCAGAAGTTTGGGGTTTTTTTTCTTTTGGGAGCTAGTAATGAGTAGGTGGGAACTGGAGTGAAAGCTGACTGTCCATTCAAGCTCCATCCACTCACAGGGACAGATCTCTCCGGGAAGGAAACAGCATGTGCTTTCTTTCTACCTCTTCTCCTGACACTGGTTCTTAAGACTTCAATAAATAACATCCTTTCTCACCCAGACTCAGCTTCTGGGATGAATCTTAAAGCAGGGACACTGATGACACCCTCGAAGTTGATGGAGATTTGTGAGGTTATCACTGGAGAGTGGCCAGAATTTAAGTCTTATTTAAATACCGTGTAAGGAGGGTGATGAGATGATAATGATATTTAACTTATTTTTCACGTATATTCTCTGTCTTTCTAACAAAGCCCTTAAAGGTCAGTGGAGGCTCACTTGCTCTCACTCCTCTCTGTATCTGCGTCTGATAAATAAGTGTTAAATGTTAAAATGTCATGTTCTGAAATGACAGCCCTATAGGAATTATTGACAAATCCAGTTTTCTTTATCTGAATATTCCACCAAAAAATTTTATCTTCCTCTTCAACCTTACTTTAAAATTCAAGATATTTTGCCTTTTCTGTGGATATTTTTATGGCCCATAGTATTACTTTTAATCATGTTATTGATACAGCTTTCTTTCTAGATTTTTTTTTAATTGGTCATACGCAGATACTTCTCTGCTCTGTCTCTCATTTTCAGATAGGAAATGACAGGTCTTCACACATGTCTGTGTATAGTTCACACACCGTACAAGCCATCTTAGTGCATGATCTGGGAGGAACAGAGGGGCTTTAACCCATCAATAGAGCCTGGATCAATGATTGGCCCGAGATGACATTTCCCATGGGATCTCCAACCACTCACAGGGACATGGAAATCATCTTGTTGGGACTGAAACAATGGATACATCTGAGTCCCAGGACCACCCTTCCTGCCATGGAGACCCTAATTCCTGTCTCTGGTGTGTCCCAAAAACTCTGAGTTTTGGCATCTCACAGTGCCTGCTAGTAAGATGTCAGTCACTAACCTAACATGAGTTATTAAAGAATTCTTCCTCTGTATTCTGAGATATCAAATCTTGCATCTCCTACTTCGATTCTTCTCCTGCCTTTCCACCCCCTAAAATGTTCTCAACATCCTCTCTGGAACTCTAACCCACTGGCTGTAAAACCCTCTAAATGGACCCCTGTTTCCCCACTTTCCCTACCCTTTCTCCCAAACAACACCTTTTCATATTTAACCGTGGACTTGAACTCTACAGGCATTTAAAACCCAGCCCATCTAAAACTTAGCCCCAGACCCTGCCACAGTACAATCACCCTCTAACTAAGAGCAGAAGAAAAGTCTCATATCTTGTACATGGCAGCATCTTTCCTTCAGTTGTTCAGATGAGGCAACTCCTTTACCGAGTTCTTGATCCCGCTGTTCACCTCTAGTCCCTCAGCAGTGAGGGTGTGGCTCTGCTTCTAAGGGGCTGAGAGTCCAGCCAGTCTTGACCCCTAGCTGTGGCAATCTCAGCCTGCACTTTCACGCCCACCCTTCTGCATTATCGTACTCATCTCTCTGCGGTCTCCCAGCTGATCCTGCCCCACCTGCATTCTTCTTCAGCACATCCTCTCAGACCCCAGACAGGGCTGCCACTGCACTGACCCTCTCGGTAGAGTTAAAGTCCAGTGAAAACTTCACCCTTCAAGGTGAGCTCTTGGGCCTTCAAGACCTGAGCCTGGTCCTTCCTCTGATTCTGTCTTCCTCCCTCGTGAGCTCCCTTTTCATTCTGCTCCAGCTACCTTGCCTCCATGGTGGATCTATAGCCAACCAAGTACTTCCCACCACAGGGCCTCTCCTACATCCAACCAAGTACTTCCCACCACAGGGCTTCTCCTTACATCCAACCAAGTACTTCCCAGACAGGACTTCTCCTATGTCCAACCAAGTACTTCCCACACAGGACTTCTCCTATGTCCAACCAAGTACTTCCCACACAGGACTTCTCCTATGTCCAACCAAGTACTTCCCATCACAGGACTTCTCCTTACATCCAACCAAGTACTTCCCACACAGGGCCTCTTCTACATCCAACCAAGTACTTCCCACACAGGGCTTCTCCCCAGCTGTAATTGCTGCTTGCAACTCTCCTTTCCCAGGACCTCTTTATCTGTGTCCTCCTCTCTGATAAACCCCCTCTAAGTCTTCTCACTGAAGACCTCCTCTCTCCACACCCCCACAGCACACCTTCCCAGTTCCCCTTCACCAGGCTCATGAGGCTTGCTTACCCCACATAGTACATATCAGTATATATCAGCTCTCAGTACACCATACTAAACTCTTATTTATGAAATTTTATTTAATTACTAACTTATTTGTTCTTTTGTGGTGTGACGTAAGCATCATGAAGAGAACAGGATATTTATTGACAATGTGTTCCTAAGCATATTCCAGGATTTGAAACACTGGTTGCATGTGGTTATGGCTGAATGCATATTTGTTGAATGAGTGGATGAATAACCTGGAAAGAGAATTAAAAGATGCAACTAGAAATGTTTTACAAAATGCAATATATAGATACTTTCTGTAACCAGTCAGCCACCATCCAATAAAGGTTAATGCCAAGTGCTAAACGTGTCAAGTGTAGTATTGTGTTCCCTCAAATATTGTGCATGCTAATAAACTTATCTGGGGTCAGAGACAGAACAGCCACAATATTAAACATAAAGGATAGGCAGTGGTAGCACACGCCTTTAATCCTAGCATTCCAGAGGCAGAAATCCATATGTTCAAGGATACAGACAGGCATGGTGACTCATCACTCCTTTAATCCCAGAAAGTGAGCCTTTAATCCCAGGGAGTGATAGTAGAAAGCAGAAAGGCATATGAGGCGTGAGGACCAGAAACTAGAAGCTTTTAGCCTGGTTAAGCATTTGGCTGGTTAAGCTTTCAGGCTTTTGAGCAGCACAGTTCAGTTGAGAGCCATTGGAATGAGGACTCAGAATCATCCAGTCTGAGGAAATAAGACCAGCTGAGAAGTTGGCCAGGTGAGGTTAGCTGTGGCTTGTTCTGTCTCTCTGACCATCCAACATTTCACCCCAATAACTGGCCTCGGGGTTGATTTTATTAATAAGAACTTTTAAGATTCATGCTACAGTCAAGTCTATTTTAGGTACAGGAAAAGAAATCTAAGTAGAGAGCCGGTTTTGGAGAAATACAGGATTCCAGCAATGGAATAGTGCTGCATTTTCAGGATTCCAGAAATGGGATTGTACTGCATTTTCAGGATGATTCCAGCGATGGGATAGTGCTGCATTTTCAGGATGATTCCAGAGGTGGGATAGTGCTGCATTTTCAGGATGATTCCAGCAATGGGATTGTGCTGCATTTTCAGGCATGATTTCATTGACCTCTGCTGGGGATTTGGGTCCCTGCACGTCACAATGACCCTATTAGATTGTGCATTCATTGCCTCAGGACCCAAAGGCCATGTGTCAGATGTTATACTGACTTGGAATGTGGAGAACCTCCTAGGAACTTAGATTAAAACATTTCTATAAAGAAATTGACACCTAGGGCAAGGAGATGGCTCTGTGATTAAGTGCCAGAGTTTAGGTCCCCAGAACCCATGTAGAGGCCTTCATGGTGTCTGGGTCTCTCTTAGCGGTACGGCAGTACATTCCCTCATGAGATGTCTGGTACCTGCTCTCTTCCCCATCATCTCTATCTTATTGCGCATCCCTCTTAGTACAGACTGGACTTTCTTCTAATCTGCAATATTACCATTTGCCACTTTCTCTTCCTTCCTTCACATCACTCGGACAATTAGGAAACTCTCTTCTCTGTAAAGAATAATTACAAAGTCAACCCTCAACATTAGATTCGCTTGTCCTAAGCTATGACTCTCAAGCTGTGTCTACGTATATTGATATCTATATTTCCAGAAGACTAAGCGAGTTCTTTACAGAACTAATTTCATGAATATTTTCTTCTCCAGTCTCACTCTCCTGAATCAAGTCACTAACTTAATATTTTCTCAGCATACTGAAAAGACCCAGAATCAGGAGTGCTAGGGAAAGACAGAATTCAGCATTGGCCCTACCCATTAGCCCAACTTGGAGTGGCAGCTCCTACTCCCAGCATCCCACGGGGCAGAGAAAGTGTAGGGAGCAGAAAATTTGTTAAACTTGTCCTCTCTCCCATCAGTTTGTGGCTGGTGTTTGTTTCTGGGGCCCTCTGTCACTCGATTCTGCTGTACATGGAGGAGGAAAGGGTGTAGACAGCCAGCATGTGTGCACATACTCAGCTAGGGACCCGCCACGTACACAGTTGCTGGCAGGGAATATTTTCTGTAGCTGTAACTACATTTAGTCAAACATGCCTGCGTGGTCATTTTGATAAATTCCTTAGTCAATGACTCTAACTCCATCTGCTGCTGGTCTCTGGGATTGCCTTGCTGGCTTCAGGAACTTGGCCTCTATTAATTTTTTCCATTTAGTTTTTTTCCTCTAAGTTTTTTATTGTGTGACATATTTTTCCCTCCACAGAAGCATTAGAAACAAGGACATGGGTCTGTGGAGGGCATTCAGTGGCCAACATGTACCTGACTATATGAAGTCCTGGACTCCGTTCACAGTACCACAGAGAAACAGTAAATATATGTGTATTCACAACTAAAGAAATCAGGGAGCTCAAGAAATTAGTTCAGTTTCTAAAACTAAAATACAAACATATCTATGCCAACATTTCCCCAAATTCAATAGTAAAAATAAATAAATGATACAAGATTACTTGCCAACTCATTAACTGAATCTTTCAGCTGTCTAGAAAAAGCAGGCTCTTTCTTGACATAAAATTATTGGTATATATAAAGAACAAACAAACAAACAAACAAAAACCGTTTGACTGGTTTTTAATGGATCTTAGGTTTTAAAAAGTGTGTGATCCTGTTCTGGGTAGAATTGACTAGTTGTGCCTCAACTATTTTTTTAAGCCACATAGTAATTCTTGTGAACAAGGGGAAGAAGAAAATCAGCCCCTGTGTATTCCTATCTTTTGAACAACAGACGGAGTGCCCGAATTTTGCTTGCATGTTATATTAAATTATTTTTCTATCAAGGGACAAATTCTCCTGGCCCTCATTTTCTGGTTGGACCTGTGGGGACTGGAATACTGAGGTGGCACAGGACTACAACTTGAATGTGCTAATGACCCTGGTGGGTTCAGAAGATTGCCCAGAGCATGGAGATGCTGAGAGGATGCTGTCCCTGCCTCCCTTGGGGATGCTGATGAACCCACACCCACTTAGAACTCTCTCTCTAGCCTCCTCTGGAGAGCTGCCTGTTTGCAACTTCAGCATCCCCCTCTGCAAACATCAGGACCCATCGGACAGAGGATGATGCCAAGCCAGGGGTAGGCATGTGGGTTTTCTCCACAGCGACTCCAACTGCAGCAGCTATGTGCATCTAATTGGGGAAGACGCTGCATGTTCTGGCCTAGATCATTTGTACATAGTCACACCTTCTGCATTGAGGTGCACAGTGGCACCAGCAGCATCCAAGTACCATGGTGAGTAGATTGGGAATCTGAGAGCTGATCTCAGAGATCCACACCTCTGGGCTGGTTTGCTAACAAAGTTAGTCTTAGCTCAGTGGAAGAGCACTCACCTAGCTTGTGCCGGTCCTGGGGGATGGGGGGAATGAGAATCACAGACTCACCCCGAGGACAGCAGCAGCCCAGGGACACACATTACATTGCTTAACTGTACAGGATTAGCTATAAAAGCACTGAGTGGACACAGAATACACGAGCTTTTTGCTGTGTCTTAGTATCGGAACTAGTTTGTTGGAAAAAGAAAACTGATTTTTGTCAGATAAAAATGAGATCTGAGATTTGAGTTTTACTTGGGTCCCCCAACCCCAAAACAGCAATAAAATGTATATTGGTTCCTCATTGGGAATTTATGATGACACAGACCCCTTGCTCTGAGAACATAATCCAGTACCCATCATACTGTTATTATATTCAAACTGAGAAATAGGGGGAGGCAAGATCTGTAGTCTTCTAAACGATAAAATAAATTTGTTTTCAAAGTTTTAATTAAGTTTCAAATAAACTAAAATAGTTTCTTCTGAATACTGCCAGCCCTCTAGGATGTGGCAAAGCCATGCAGTCTTGACTCCTATCAAGTGTAGTCGTTTCTGAGATGGACCGGTACACATGGGGGAAGCAGATCCCCACTGTCTGACCCATTGGCACCCATAGGTAACACCGGTGTGACACACTGTCTGCTTATGCTCCCAACCACACATTATAGAGACCCTCAGTGCAGGTGGACAGCCTTGCTGTCTTCAATGCCCTGTCACACGGTCTTTGAGCAGCCATCTTCAGCTTCCTCCTGGCCTTTCCACCTGTCCCCTCACCATCTAGGGAGAACCCAGGGCTCCACGTTAGTGTCTGCTCCTACCCGTGGGGTTTCCCTCTGAGTCAGGAAGAGAAAGAGAATGTATTCATCCAAGACAAGAAAACACACCCTGCTGCAGCACTGAGTTGACCCACGAGCACCTGCCTGCTCGGTGTCCAGATGTAAAAGACAGAAGGATGTGCCTGTCTCAGGCTACCCCAACATAGGAAACTCTGCTTGGTGCATGCAAAAGTATCTAATTAGTTTAACGTCACTGGGACACATAGGGTCCCTTTTGCAGATCGTTAGCCTTGTAGATAAAAAAAAGAATTTAAAAATGGACGCAGAAGAAAACTCAAGGACAATTTTACTTTATTAGAGTTTAAGAAACCAAAGGGCAGGAAAGCTGGAGATCTCAGCAGCTGCAGGGAAGAGACAGAAAGAAGGAAGGAGGGAGAGAAGGAAAGAGAGAAGAAAGAAAGGAAGGAAAGGAGGAAGGAAGGGAGGAAGGGAGGGAGGGAAGGAGGGAGGGAGAAAGGAAGAAAGGAAGGAAGAAAAGGAGGAAGGGAGGGAGGGAGGGAGGAAGGAAGGAAGGAAAGGAGGAAGGGAGATAGAAAAGAAGGGAAGGAGGGAGGAAGGGAGGGAGGAAGAAAGGAAGGAAGAAAGGAGGAAGGGAGAGAGAAAGGAAGGGAAGGAGGAAGGAAGGGAGGGAGGGAGGGAAGGAGGGAGGGAGAAAGGAAGGAAGGAAGGAAGGAAGGGAGGGAGGGAGGGAGGGAGGGAGGGAGGGAGGGAGGAAGGAAGGAAGGAAGGAAGGAAGGAAGGAAGGAAGGAAGGAAGGAAGAACAAGCATGCCCTTTGAATTACAAGTCAGGGAAGCAGCTGTCTCAGCAATGGAGTCTGAGCAGTTGCGTGAGCTGGGGTTGGGGGTGTGTTCAAAGGACAAGAATGGATTTTGACAAGTACCTGGAGAGAGGAAATAGAGAGAAAAGTAAAAAATGTACTCTTTCTGAGCAGACAGGCTTAGCAGTGAGGGCCTGTAAGCAGCTGTCCTGGGAGAGCCTTCCAGGGTCCAGGAGCAATCTCTCACTGAGGGAACAACTGCCCCCTCTTCTTATCATGTCCTCGGGAGTGTTGTGTGTCCTTTCTCCTTTGGCTTCAGGCTTGCTTCCCTGAGGGTGAAACAAGATTTTTCTCCTTGTCTTAGGAGGTCTCAGTTTTGCTGGGACAAGGGAAGCCCTGTTTTCTACATCAAAGGCATTAACTACCACTAACTAAGTCATTTGTAAAGTGGTTTACTGACTGAGCATGCTCCTTGTCTCAGAAGAGGTTACCACGTATGTCTCAGAGGGGTCTCCAGATGTTGGAGGCACCCATGTCAACATCAGAAAGGGTCTCGTCAGTCATGGGTTATAACATTTTCACCATGAAGCTGGCATAGACAAGTGTTAGACTTCCGATTGGTCTGGGAAGGGCTGGCCTTAAATAGAGTCCTATCAATAAGACAACAGTTACACTGGTTCTGGACAAGAGGTACTTGCACAGGGAACTGAAATCCTGGACCAAATGCTAATGTCCTGGGCCCAGAAAGAGTAAGGGGACGGACCCTTCCTAGAGCCTTTCAGACAACAAAGGTGCTATGCACCCCTTAGGAACCCCTTTCTCAGAGAGAGGTCAGTGCCAGTGGGAAGCTGCTGCAAGGAGATGGCACTCCTGTGTCCATTTCAGGTCTTATGTTTGTTTGTTTTGTTTTACGGGGAGAGACAAAATTCTCATATTAGAAAAATCAACAGCTCAGTAGAATCAAATTTGCAATAATGCTTTAGGCCAAATCTGGGGATTCTGGTAATGGTTTCTGGCCTTGCAGAGACAGAAACACCAAGTGAGCATGAGAGCCTCCTGAATTTTTTAAAGAGGGTGAGTGAGACAACATTTTAAGAGCTGATGCCACAGGAGTCACAAGTGTAAACATCCCCTCCAGACATGAACATAAAAAGACACCAAACCTTCCCAGGGTATGTAGCTGGAAGGTTTCTCCAGTATCACCTGGCCGTGTGGTCCCTCAGCCGCTTATAAAATAATCATTCAGATGCTTAATATTAATTACCAATTGCATGGCCCATGGCAGGCTTCTTGCTAGCTAGCTCTTGTATCTAAAGTTAACCCATTTCTCTTAATCTATGTTTTGCCTCGTGTTTCGTGGCTTACCAGTCTGCTGGCACGTTGTCCCTTCAGTGGTGGCTGGCTCTCTCCCCTCTCCTTTCTCTTCCTGTCTATCTGCTTGGATTTCCACCTGCCTCTAAGATGCCTTGCCATAGGCCAATGCAGCTTTATTTATCAACCAATCAGAGCAGCAAGTATTCACAGCCTACAGAAAGACATCCCACAGCAAGGGTAAAGTCACTCTTGACTGTTTCAGTCAAGAGAATGAATATTAGAAAGGACATTGGAACGCAGGTGGTCCTGAAAACCAGACCCAAGTCCTTCGTAGGCTGGGACTTGTTTCTCAGTTCCCAATGCCCCATTCTCTGACTTCTCCGGATTCCTGAGTCAAATACTATGAAATCCTTCAAAGCACTGGGTTGTTGTTATAGTGACTGGAGACCCATTTCAGCTGACTGTGCTTTCAGCCTCTTGTATCTTCCTTCTTAGTCTCTTTTCTCATTCTGTTAGTGTTTAGAAGAAAGCAAAAGACTGTTGAGGTCGTGATCTCTGAGAAGATAGTGCCAAAGATAAAAAGATGGGTGAACTTTTTATCACTCAAAGGGCGGGAGAGATGGCTAGGTGGTTAAGAGAAGTACTCTTGCAGCGAACCTGGGTTGGCTTCCCAGCACCCACATCAGGAGGCTCACAACCACCTATAGCGACTGCCCAGTGGATCTGGTGTCCCTTCCTGGCCTCTGCAGGCACCTAAACAGACAGACACACAGACACAGACACACAGACACACACACACAGACACACACACACACACACACACACACACACTTATATGTGTGCTTTTCTTAAACTAGAACAAACTGTATCTGGAATGATACAGTAGTAGGGTGAGGTATGAAATAAGAGTGATCCATTTTTTACATCCTTTCCCAAAAAACTGGTAAGAAAAACCTACAACAAAATGAAAAATGAAGGATGACTTATAGGAAAACAGATGGTTTACAAACAAATGACTTTTAAACACAAGAAACATTCTCATCAGACCAGAAATCTAAAACGTGAAGATGCTGATGTGTAATCACCAATAACCATGAGTTACATATTTAAGAGAAATGGGCAATGAAGTATGCAAATGGAATATGATACTTAGAAAATATGCCAATTAGTGATTTTAAAAAAAGATATTTATTGCCAGGCATGGTGGTACATACCTTTAATCCAGTACTCCAGAGGTAGAGGCAGGAAGATCTCTATGAGTTTGAGGCCAGCCCAGTCTCCATAGTGAGTTTTAGGCCAGCCAGGGCTACATAGTGAGACCCTGTTTCAAGAAAAAGAGTATTATCATTTAATTTATTATTTAGTTATGTGTGTGTTCTCATAGACATTTTGTGTTGTTGTGTAGCTGAGGATAGCCCTGAACTTGTGCGTAGCCAAAGATGGCCTTGAACTCCTAATCCTCCTCCCACCTCTGTTTCCCAAGGACTGGAACTGCAGGAATTCACCACCACACTCAGTTTCCACAGTTTCTACAGAGCCAGGGATAAAACTCTGGCTTTGTGCTTGCTAGGCAAGCACAGTAAAAAGTGAGTCCCAGCTCCACGTTCTAGCTGTAATCTCTACATATTTGAACTGACTGTATCTGATTGGACAAAATTTCAGTTGACCTCACATGCCTGTGCTTATTTAGTAATTGCTCACTCCTCATTCAAAACAGCATTGTCCGTGAAATAACTAATGTTACTAACTATAAACACACAGTTTCCAGGGATCATCTGTCTGTTGTGATGCTGTGGAGATGGTGTGGAGGGTGAGTGTCCTCTGACTGAGGGTCAGTAAATGCAGGATGGATTCCTACCCTTGAGATGAATGGGGCAAAGAGGAAACACTTAATTTAAACGCTGTAAAAGAAACATGTTTCTTCTATTAAAACAACATGTACAATATTGAGATGTATGTGCACAGAAGCAGCGATCTCTTCAAGACTATGATTTCAACTTAAACTCCCGTCAAGAATGCATGGATGGGCTCATGTCCCCATGCGACACTGGTGCAGGGCATGCAGGCCACCTCAGCTTTCCTGCATGCCAAATGGAAACTGGTAGAGAAATTGGGTTTATTTACACTTTTATGAACCTGGGAGAGAAAGAACCTTCCTTCCTCTCTGCCTTTCCTGCAATGTGTTACAGTTTTCACAGAAAAGATGAAACAGAGGCCAGGGAATACGCAATGTGCTACTTAACTGTGAGATGGGTCAGCTGGTCTTCTCCCAGCAGGATGGGAACTTGGGCACTGGGCCTGAGTCTCCATTTCTTGTTCTGGCAAGAAGACACAGTGGGTGAAGGAACCTGTCACCAAGCCTGATGACCTGAATCCGATCCCCTAAACTCACTTAATGGAAGGGGGGAGCTGATTGCTGAAAGTTATCCCTGGACCTCCAAAGGTGAGCGCTCTCTCTCTCTCTCTCTCTCTCTCTCTCTCTCTCTCTCTCTCTCTCTCTCTCACACACACACACACACACACACACACACACACACACACACACACAATGTAATTTTTTTTATAAAAGTCCTTAAATTGGGATTCAGTTTTTCTTTAAGCAACATTTCCCACATACTTCGGAGGAAAAACAAGCACATATTACTTGAGCAGCAGGCTCAGAAAGAGGTTTTATAAGCATGCACTTTCACTGATAACCTATTGTCTCCTACGCCATTTCTCTACTCAGATATCTAAAATTACCTAAAAAATAATAATCAGAAGGTCAAAATGTGTTTTTGGAATCAAAAGCATCCCAAATAAATAACTGGACCCAGCTAGGGTGTCCACCACCTTCACTGTTGAAAATATGGGTAAAACATTGGACTACACTCTGAAATGACTACTGGTAGCCTGCGGCTGTCCAGAGACGTGCAGATAACAGTGACAGTTGGCTAGAGAGTATTTCGAGTGTCTCTGTAGTGCAGAGTGGAAAAGGTATGAGGTAGCTGGGTCACTTCTTGATACCACACAACACTTGGAGAAGGTTAGCTATTGAATTCTAGATGGCTGGTGTTTGGGGTGGATTCTGGACCCTTCAGCCCACAGCAGTAGCCGCAAGAATGACTGAAGTATTGAAGCAGAGCCACAGACCCCAGTTCACTTGACCCAGAAATGGCCTCGGGCTTCGCCTCCATGTTTGTGTGAGTGCTTCTCTGCCGAGAGTAACACTCCAGATGGCCTTTGATCCTATCAGTTTGACAGACTTTGTTCATAATAGATTTCTTTATGTTTTGCAGTAAGTTATAAAATGCATAATGTCTACATATAGTTTATATATTTATAACATTGCAAACTTAAAATTTGTAAAGATATTGTTAGGTAACACCATTCTGTCCTTGAATTGCCAAATTATGGGAAATCTCCAGGAAAAAAAAAATCCAACATATTTATTTTTAAAAAACGACTGTGTGTCAGTGAACCCACATGGGTTCAGGTGGGTGATGTCCAAGTGTCCAGTCAGCTGTGCTGGGCATCTTCAAATCCCATTGGTTGGATATTTGGGACTATATTTTGTGCTCTGAGTATTTGGACAGGAGCTTGGGATCGTGGGTCTCGAGAGAATCAAAAGCTGGGTCACAGCACAATTCATGGAATTGGGGCAGGATAGAGTGAGTGGAGCAATTGCTGGGTTCAAAACCAACTCCATCCTGTTTCTACTCAGGACAACTGGCTTGCTACATGCGTGACTCAGTTTCCTTGTCTGTCAATATTGTCTACATCATCGTTGTAAACAAATGAGTAATAAATGACAGAAGCACTGTCCACTCTGATTATTGTCAATATCCATGTCTTCTTCCTCAGGTGCAGTAGAGATGGGCACAGCCAACGACAGCACCTTCAGCCATTTCATCCTTGTAGGCTTCTCTGACCAGCCCCAGCTGGAGAGGGTCCTCTTCGCGGTCATCCTGCCTGCCTACCTCCTGACCCTGCTGGGCAACAGCACCATCATCCTGGTGTCCAGGCTGGACCCGCACCTGCACACCCCCATGTACTTCTTCCTCACACACCTGTCCTTCCTGGACCTCAGCTTCACCAGCAGCTCCATCCCGCAGCTGCTCTACAACCTCAGTGGGCAGGACAAGACCATCAGCTATGTGGGCTGCGCCCTGCAGCTGGTCCTGTTCCTGGGCCTGGGGGGTGTGGAGTGCTTGCTGCTAGCTGTCATGGCCTATGACCGCTTTGTGGCCGTCTGCAAGCCCCTGCACTACATGGTCATCATGAGCCCCAAGCTCTGCGTGGGCCTGGTCTCAGTGGCCTGGAGCTGCGGGGTAGCCAATTCTTTGGCCATGTCTCCAGTGACCCTCAGCTTACCCCGCTGCGGGCGCCGCAGGGTGGACCACTTCCTCTGTGAAATGCCCGCCCTCATCAGGATGGCCTGCGTCAACACCGCTGCGGTAGAAGGCACAGTCTTCGTTCTGGCGATAGGCATCGTGCTGTCTCCCCTGGTGTTCATCTTGGTCTCCTACGGCTACATCGTGAGGGCCGTGCTGCAAATCCGCTCCGCGGCAGGGCGGCAAAAGGCCTTCAACACATGTGGCTCGCACCTCACCGTGGTCTCGCTGTTCTACGGAAATATCATCTACATGTACATGCAGCCGGGGAACAGCTCCTCCCAGGACCAGGGCAAGTTCCTCACCCTCTTCTACAACATCGTCACCCCTCTCCTCAACCCTCTGATCTACACCCTCAGGAACAAGGAGGTGAAGGGGGCGCTCCGGAGGCTGCTGCTGGGCAGCAGAGAGAGAAGGGAAGTAAGGGCTGGTTCCAGACAGACCAGAGGGAAGCTGTCTTGGTGAGATTGGCAATGAGAGCCGGGACTGAACGCAAGCTCTTAGGCAAACATTTTAATGAGAAAGAAAGGAGCTGAGAAAAACGTTCCACAGTGATTTGGGGGGAATTCAGGCTGCCCTGTGGCAGAGAGAAAGCAGGCGTGCTCTTGGATCCTTGAAGAGTTCTGGGATTTGGCAGGCATGAGGATGGCATGTGTTTTAAATTTCTTCTTTATGGTTGACCGTTTGTCCCTGCAATATCTTATAGGTGTTATATGTGGTGAAATGTGCTCTCAGGGTAAGGTAAGGGCACAGCAGGTGCCTTCGATGCATTGTTGACAGACAAGAGGGGAGAGTGACAGCGGGGAGCTGGCCTTATGGTTTAGGGCATAAGCATCTGTGCTGTCCTGTAAATGTAAATGGCTGAAGGTGCTGTCGTTGGCTGTGCCCATCTCTACTGCACCTGAGGAAGATGGGAATAGATAGATAGATTTTATATATATATGATAGATAGATGATTGATAGATAGATAATAGACAATAGATAGGTGATAGATAGATGATAGATTGATAGATGATAGTAGATAGATGATGATAGATAGATAGATGATAGTAGATAGATAGATAGATAGATAGATAGATAGATAGATAGATAGATAGATAGATAGATAGATAGTTAAATTCAGTATTACTAATGATACTTAGAACTTCTATGAAAACTTTCCATCCATGCATAGTTTACTGGGTTACTTATAATAGTGGATAAAATACTTATAATGGTGATCAAAAGTCCTGTCAGAACACAACAGAAAACCTGAAAATAATTTTTTTTTGAGACAGGGTTTCTTTGTGTAGCTTTGGCTGTCCTGGAACTCTCTCTGTAGATCAGGCTAACCTCATACTCACAGAGATCTGCCTATCTCTGTCTCCCAAGTACTGAGATTAAATCAGTTTCAGGGGTACGGGAGGGTCAGGCAGCTCTGGCCTGGACGTCACTCCATGAAAGGCCTTGGGTAGCGTTGGCAGTACCGGGTCTGATCAACTCTCGTCTGCGGCTCTCCATTGTTTACATCTTCTGGGCCTCTATAAGCCTGTGTAAGGTCACAAATCATCTGCTTTAGGAGTGAGCCGAACATTGCCGGTCACCCAGCCCTTCCATCCTGTCCTGTCACGATCTGTGAATAAGTGCAGCAGAGCGTGCTCCTTCACCTTCCTTGTCAGCGTGACTAGGTTTAGAATCACTCAGGAAACCAAGGGACACCTCAGAGTGGGTCCCTGAAGGTGTTTGCAGAGGCTTCACTGAGGGGGAAGACCCACCCTGAAAGTGAGTAGCATTGTCCCATGGGCTCCGGGCCCCAGGCAGATCAACACGACTAGGAAAGAGGAAACAAACAGGAGGCCACATCTCCCTGCTGTTGCCCAGATGTTAGTCGAGGGCAGCTCAGCCAAGCCTTCCTGACAGGATGGACAGAATCCTCTGAAACCCTGAGCCTCCGGGCATGCCTTCTTTATCAGCACTAAGGGACTTAGGCACAGCAATGGAAAGGTAAGTAATGCAACCAGGGAAACAGTAAAGAGAACTTCCCACCAACGTGTTCCTTAGGGCCAAGGAGGATGTGACTTTCCTTAGAATTTCATTTCATTTGTTTATTTTTTAATTTCTTCTTTATTACATTTTTATTCGTTTCTTTTTTTAGTGTGTGTGTGTGTGTGTGTGTGTGTGTGTGTGTGTGTGTGTGTGTTGGTCTGCATGTTTCCCAGTGGCTATGTGGAGGTTAGAGGACAGCTTGCAGGAATCATTTCTCTCTGTTAGCCATACAGGTCCAGGAGCTCCAAATCAAGTCAAGAGCCTTGGCAGTGAGCACCTTTACCCACTGAGCCATTTGCCAACCTGGGTTTTCTGAATGGCATCCTAGGTGTTTTATTCATAGGAACAAAGTGTCTCTCCATGTCCACCACTCAGCATCAACTTCAGCATAGTTTGATGTTTTATATTTCCAAAATTCCCAGCGAAAGCCCTTTGTGGAATGGAGTTGGTTTTTTGCTCTGGTTTGCCGTCCCCCAGCCCGTGTCTGTCATAAGATTCTGGATAAGCAGAAAAGGAGGTGACCTATGATAACAACAGGGGGGCATTAGATGAAAAGTGGCTTCGTTATTTCTCGGGTTTGTTTTCATTTGGTTTGTGAGAAAACCTCCCTGTGCCTGCCAGGCTCTCCTATGGTGTAAGCTCAGTGTTTGCTTGTGGCTAGTCTGACTGCTGTGACTCCCACAACAGACTCAGAACTGAGGGCAAACCCCAGCAGCATCTGCTCCCACCCCAAGGCGTGGAAAGGCTTGCCTTACTGCACACAGCTGTGACTCTACTGCAAAACTCCAGGAGAGAATCGGAGGAGAATCTTTGTTTTTTTCAATTATTTTATTTATGTATTTATTCTATGTGTTTTTCGCACCATGTATCTTGGTCCCATTTGTTCCCCATCCCTTCACATCCATACCCGAATAAAACAAAATTCAATAGAAAAAAATGGAAGAAAAAAAATGAGAAAATTTTTTTAAAAAGGGAAGGAATTAAAAATCTCATCACGGAAGCTGCAGTGCGACCCAACAAGGCACGCCGTATACCCCTTTGTCCATACATCTCTACTTGCCAGTGTTCATTGCAAAGAGTCATTGGTCTGGTTGGAGGCCCCTGGTCTCCACTACGTGTTTGATGCTGGGCCCCCACGAGGACTCTTCCTGGACGTCCTGCTGTGTTGTGGAGACCCTGCAGCCTTGGCTCTGCATGTTAGGTCCGTATATGTGCTCCAGCAGATCATAGATGGGATAGATGTTGGGGCCGGCCACGTCATAACCCTGAGTCTGGGCCTGGGCAGCTGTAGGGTTGATCCTCCAGCTGGGAAATAGAGGCAGCTGCAACACTCGGGAAAGCAGGCCCTGTACCCCACCGGGGCAGCACAACAGAGCCAACCCTGTTAGTGGAGGTATGGATGAACCAGCCCCAAAATCGTGAGCATGGGACAGCTGTTCCCATTATTCATCTGCCTTGTGGCAAAGTGGGCAGAAGAGAGCTGCCACCCCCCCATCAACCCCTGAGGCAGGTGGGAGAGCCGTCCCTGAGCCCCATCCGCTGCAACAGTCGGGAGAGCAGGCCCTGTACCTCACCAGGGCAGCACACTTGAGCCAACACTGTTAGCACAGGTGTGGGAGAGCCAGCCCCGAAACTGTGACTATGGGAGAGCTGACCCCATGACTCACCTATCCTGTGGTGACGGGAACAGGGGAGGAGAAATCCCTCCCTCCCTACATCCCTCTCCCCACCCATCAGTGCCAGAGGCAGGTGGGAGACAGGAGGGAGAGATGGCCCTGTGGTCATAAGAGTGGGAGAGCTGCTGGGCAGTGGTGGCGCACACCTTTAATCCCAGCCCTCGGGAGGCAGAGGCAGGCGGATCTCTGTGAGATCGAGGCCAGCCTGGTCTACAGAGCAAGTTCCAGGACAGCTGGGGCTACACAGAGAAACCCTGTCTGGAAAAACAAAACAGAGAAGGAGTGGAAAAGCCATCCCTGACCCCCAACAGCTGCAACACTCAGGAGAGCAGGTCCTGCACCTCTCCAGGGCCGCACAATAGAGCCAAGACTGTTGGCCCAGGGGTAGGTGAGCCAGCCCCGAAACTGTGACCATGGGAGAATCTTTTTTTTCCTCCAAGAAAATCATGCAGCTTTTCTTCCAAGGCAAAGCAGAGAAGTGTTGGGAAAGTATCCTTTGCATTGTCTATCCTGCCACGCCCCTCGTGGCTCCTCTCCATGAGCCCTTGCAGTGTGTCACACACTGTCCTCACAGGTCATGGCTGTGCCTCTAGGGAGCACAAGATGCATCTCTCAGCAGACCCTCTAATCGGAGACTTCTCAGGCTGCACTTGAGCAGAGGAAGTGTACAAAAGAAACATAAGCCCCTCTTCGTGGAGCGTTGCTTCGATCCATCTTCTCAGTAATAGGTTTGGCAACTTGAAATGGCCAAAGAAGATAATGAGAGCAAAGAAAGAGCAAGCTGCTCACTCCTGTGAACTTGATGGAGGAGACAGTGCCAGCTGGGGAATGCTTCGTTTACTCTTGACAGCAACGAAGGGTTTGAGAAACACATCTTGTCCTACTTAGCTTTAATTGTCAATTTGACACAGCCTAAAGTCATCCGAGAAGAGAGCCCTGACTGAGGAATTGGCTAGATCAGATTGGCCCGTGGGCATGTCTTGGGTTTTGATTGGTTCAGGAGGAACCAGCCTACTGTGGACTGCACCATTTCTTGGACAAGTGGATCTGAGCTAAATAAAGAAATAGCTGAGTGTGAGCTTGTGAGTAAGCCAGCAAGTGGCTGTCCTCCATGGTTCCTGCATCAGGTTCCTGCTTGAGTCCCTGCCTTGACTTCCCTCAGTGACTGTGACTTGTGAAAATAAGCCAAGTGAACCCTTTCCTCCTCGGGTTGCTTTTTGTCAGAGTGTTTTGGGACAGTAACATAAAACTAGAACATGTCTAGACTCAATGACAACAGAGGCCCTCCTGTTCAGATTCTGTTAATTTGTTGTTGGTGCAACTTAAAAATGGCCAGTTCTAAACTCCACCCTCCCATCTGTGTGAAGCTGACTTTCATTCCTCAGAGACTAAGTGTTGATCTGGGGATGTAGGTGGGTGATGTAGGTGGAGTGCTTGCCTAATGGGCTTGAAACCTGGAAGGGGTGGTGTGTATAAATCTATAATCCTAGCACTCGGGAGATGAAGTCAGGAGGATCAAAAGTTCAAGCTCACCCTCTGACTACATAGCAAGTGCAAAGTTACATCCACAAAAGGCCAGGCTTTCTCTGACTCAGCCTCATTCCCACTGTCTTAAAGAGGCAGGTGCCTTGAGTCTACAACAGACCCAGCAATGGCCACAGACAGGAAAGCCTCATATAGAGGGGTTCAACCCATGCAAGTTGTGATTTCTTTCACAAAAGTGGACAGTAACTACAGCTGCCTGTGAGCATCAGTGTCTCTCCATACTTTCTCCCAGGATGATCTTAAGGGCGGGAGACAGTCACCAGGCCCTCCATGATGGAGGAGTCTACTGACTACCAGGTTGTTTCTCTGGGGTAACAGTTCTGGCCAGGAACCTTACATGGTGAGTATTGTTACCACATCACCTTGATGAGGGGATACCTGCTGTGAAGCAGGTGTCTGATTCCTGTGTTGACACCTCAGCCATTTTGCCCATGGGCCCTAGGACGAAGATGCATTGAGAAAAGGCCAACCTCACAAAATTGGTTCTTCCATTTCCCACCCCTCTGCTCCACTAGCAGCAGCTGTAACACCTGTCACAGGTCTGGCATATTCTTATCCTCGACTTACAGAAAACATAGCTGAGGCATATGTGGGTAGAGCTGATAGCATATCTAGCAAGAAAAATCCCCACACCCTGTATTTAACCCAGAAACTTTACAAATTTGTTCTTCTGCTTCCTAATGATTCTGGGGAGGGGGCCAGTGATTGAAGATTATGGCATCCGAGTCTCAAGCTGAGATGTAAGGCAGAGAAGAAAGGTGTATTAGATGGACATAGTTCTCATTAGATGTCTCAACACATGATTCCACAGAAACCTTTTAGTATATAGTTAGATAATCCAGGCACAGCAATAATGAATGCCTGGAGCCATCTAAGATGTTCTTGTTCTCCATAAAAAACGGGAGGGATCTGGCTTGCACCAACTACAAGAACACCATAGTCTTTCACTCACCTGAATTTTCAAACTAGGTCAGCTGCTGGATACAGAGACTGAAGGCAGATGTGAGGACAGGTCAAGGACATTGTTCCTGAAGGTCAAGGGTTGCTATTTAAATGAGCATTACACAGAGTATAGGAGAGCAAGCTTTGATGGGATAGTAAATACAAGTGCCAATGAGTTTGTTACTAGCTACTTAATGGGATTTGGTGGGAAATAATTTAAAAATATTCTCTTTAGGTTTCTTTCTTTTATAGTATGTGTGTAAATGCCTCGCCTGCATGTATGTCTATGCACCACATTTGTGCAGTGCCCAGAGAGGCTAGAAGAGGATATTGGACCCCTGGAAATAGAGTTAGGAACAGTTGAGTCATGTGAGTGCTGGGAACTGAGCCCAGTCACTTCAACAAGTGCCCTTAACTGCGGAATCATCTCTCCATCCCCAAGTGGCAAAGAATGTTACTACAATTCGTCATACAGAAAAGAACTGGAATAGAAGTATTTGGATTCATAAACCCATGAGGGACTCTAACAGAAGAGTGTTGCGCACAAAATGTCAAGCAATACTGCCACCTGGAGGAAGCAGGAAGAGGTGACATGCTCTGTCCGTGGTTTAAAGAGGAGAGGATGAGGGCTGTGATGACTCCAAGAATTAAGTAGCTTGCCTCCAACGGACGTCTGAGCACTTGAGTTCAATGCCCAGCACCCACATGGCAGAAGAAGAGAACAGACTCCCACAAATTGTCCTCTGGTCTCTGTGTATGCCCCCCAAAATAAATAATATACTTTTAAAAATATGTGAGGACAGGAGTCATTGTCACCTTATCCAAAGGAAATTAGAGCTTAGGCACTGTGGTGACTTGTCATCAGTGGTGACAATCCTCATTGATGCTGCTGTCCTATGTGGAGTCCTGTGTTCCTCACAGTCTTCCTGCACAGCCTTTATTCCCTCATGTCCCGGAGTACACAGGCCACATAAATAGGGAGTGCCCGAAACTCAGCAGCTTTCGAAAGGGAGTCAACAGCTCCCCTGGCAGTGACAGGTTCTTTTCTGGGCCGCACTTTGGTCAACTTGTAAGCATAGGCAGGGACCAAGGCATGGATCCACAGTGACAGCAGCAGCCACTGTGTCTGAGGGGGTACCTTCAGCTTTTAGGAACCTCAACGCAGGTAAAACTAGATTGTTGGCTTTCACAAAGAAGAGAATTTCAGAATGAGTTACTAAGAGGCAGAGTTGGGCTTATCCAAATTTTTAGATTCTTGAGTGTGAGGGTTAAGAGACGTAAGGTGCCGGGGGAAGGCACATGGGTGTGGGCTTCTCTGAGAGTCACACTTTGTTGTGTTTACACCATAGTCACACAGACTATCACCTTCAAAGGCTTATTCAGGAAACTGAGACCCCAGAGCGGTTCTGTTGATTTTCTATGCATACAAGTATTTATTTTCTTTTTGACATAATCATAATGTTCTAAATGACCTAGCTTTTGTTCCTTTTGTTATAGCATTACGTTTGTAGGGTCAAATCCTGAGCTCTGACAGTCCTGACAATCCAGGCTTGGCCATCTGTTCTCAGTTAGCCAGAGCAAGAGAGAAGTGAAAAAGCAAAGAGAGAAAATGTATTCAGTGTGGTCACATTGTGAAGAGAAACAAAGAGGCTCAGTGGTGCCCAAGTCCATCTTCAGTGTCCTGACACGGACGTTAGCTTTTAAGAGAGCAAAAGGCTTGCAGAGCTCAGCAGTCCTGGTCAAGGTGTGGGGAAATTCCAGTCCTTTGCATTTGTTGTCCCAGTGGTCTGACAGCTGAAGTGAGGGTCACAAGTGTCTCCCTTTAGAATGTATTCATTCCTACCGGGATGGTTTCAGTAGCCTCAGGGGAAATGAGGATAAACCACAGTGTCCCTAAACTCTGTGAGCATGTCTATAGAGAGGAGGATAACATGTCTTATGCAAGTGAAAAGTGCAGAAATAAGTTCACTGCTGGGCTTGGGAAGACGGCTCAGAGGATAATAAAAGCACTTGCTGTCCAAGTCTGGGAAACCGAGTTCAATCTCCAGATGTGCAGTAGCACACATTTGTAATTCTGGCAGTCCTATGGTGAGAAGGGAGGCAGAGACAGAATAGCCATGCAGAAACTCACAGGTGGGCAAACACAAAATACACAATGTGACAGATGTGACAAAAGACTCTGCCTTAACAAAGCAGAAGGAGATCCAGCCCCTGGAAATTGTCCTCTGACCTCCACATAGGCACTGTGGTGTGTACTCACTCACATTCTATCTCTCTCTCTTACACACACACACACACACACACACACACACACACACACACAAACAAACAAATAAAATAATGCCTTGTCTATTGTCTCAATTACATAAGTCACTCATTAATTGTGTTTCAGTGCACAAAGCCCAGTATGCAGAGACCTGACTAGGTGTGGTAGGGTAATGTGTTGATGATGATGGTGAGGGTGGTGATGGTAATGGTAGTGGTGATAATGGTGCTGCTGGTGGTGGTGGTAATAGTAGTGGTGATGAGGTGGTGGTGGTGGTGGTGGTGGTGGTGGTGGTGGTGGTGGTGGTGGTGGTGAGATGATGGTGGTGGTGGTGGTGGTGGTGGTGGTGGTGGTGGTGGTGGTGGTGGTGGTAGTGGTGATGGTGGTAGTGATGGTGGTGGTGGTGATGGTGGTGGTAATGGTGGTGATGGTGGTGGTAATGGGGGTGGGGGTGGGGTGGTGATGGTGGTGGTGATGGTGATGGTGGTGGTGGGGGTGGGGTGATGGTGGTGGTAAAGATGTTGATGGTGGTGGTTGTAGAATGCTGTGGACCTGTAAGGAGGTGAGATCACCCTTCAGAGAGAGAATGAGCACAGCAAAGTTTGAGCTCTGAGTTTACTTCAGTCTCCAGGGGAACAACTGTTAGCCCCAAGACTCATTACACTGTTTTCTCCCCTGGCTCCATCATCAGGTAATTAGTGTGTTTTGTTTCCTGTGTGCCTCACTTCTGTCTGTCATACTGGGAGGAAATAACAAGTATCTCAGTTCACAAGCACAGGACCAGTAAATCGAAGGTTTAACTAATCTTTCTGTCCAGTTTAAGACTATTTTCATGAAGTTATTAGGTTGGTCAATGCAGTCAAGCTATTAAATTATTTCTTTGGGATCACAAACTCTGTTAAGGTTAAGCTATGTTTGCATAAACAAGTTACTAAACAATAGTTTGCTCATTTAAATGTATCCAGAGAACTTTCAAAGCTAAGATACAAACACACCAAAGTGTTAATGTATGCACCACATTTCCAGGTACAAAAGAAACCACCCGCTACAGTTCCCATTGCTCTTCCATAAGATGCTTAGTGGATGTCTCGGGGAGTAGAAAAATTGGGACGAAGTGCAAAGGAGCTCCAGTATGGGATGGTGACCTTTCAGTGACTGGAGATGACAAAATGCTGCTTAGAAAAAAGGATTCTGTATTTGCAGGAATCACCGACAATCTTGTGTCTTTGAGTAAGGAACTCATAAGTTCATTTCCTATCAAGAAGGAAGAAGTCTGCCTTCCTCATGCTCTGCCACAGGCAGGGAGAGAGACAGGGCCATACAAAGAAGAGAGGAGACTAATTGTCTTCTGCCTCTCCACCTCCCAAAGGGCACACAAATGATCCATGGGGGATTTGAACCCCCACCCCACCTCTGCACTGTCTCCTCCATCTCACTGGGGAGACCATGGTTCTGGCATTTTCTCCTCACAACCCTTTGCAGGAAGGTTGTAGATCCCCGGATATAAACAGGGAGAAGCGAACTCTAGGGATCTCCTCCCTTCTCCCTTGAGTGTCTTCCTGTGTTATGACATTGAAGAGAACCACTCACAGTCTATCAGCTTCAGGCTGGACGGAAGAGCAAGAGGACATCAGGCAGAACGCCCAGAGCAAGCGGCTTGCTGAGGTGACAGTCTCCTCTCCTGTTCAGACACTTCAGTCTACTTGGCAACATGCTGCCGAAAACAGTGAGTAGGGTTGGGGCTCTACTCAGAATTTCCTCTGAAACTTAATTTCTCTCCTTTGTTTGTGCATCAGGATGCTGAATGAACAGCCTCCTTCTGGTCTTTGAGGATGAGCCCATGATACAAAGCAGAGGCAAACATTGTTTCTGCCCTTACAGAATTCTGTTTTCAGAGCTGAGGACTGAACCCAGGGCTTTGTGCATGCCTGGCCCTACACTGAGCTAAATCCCCAGCCCCTCTTACCAGATTTGACAGTAACACCTGATGCCGGGTCATACTCACAGGTGAATATATACGCTAATTAACCAATTCAAAGGCTAGGTAATAAAACCATATACAGTCAGACTTAGATTTATTTGAACTAGTCAGCCAAAAAACATACCCCAGAAGAAGTAGATTTTAAATTATGTGTTAAGTAAAGTGATAAACAAGAACTTGTACATCCATCCATACTAAATAGAAGCGTAAAATATATTTGTTATCAAGGACTCATGAAGGATACTCTGAAAACAATGAGTTAATTGGAGGAAAACACCACACAGAAAATATTTGAATCAAATTAGGGAAAAAACCTAACACTTGGGGATAGGGAGATGAACAAAGACATTCCAAGGATGCTGAAAGATAAGGAAAAAAACAGTACATATAGATAGGTTACAGAAAACCACCCAGACATCCATGGTAACCACAACAAAAAGACTGTGACTCAGTAGTCGTGGCTGAGTGGTGGGTACTAAATGCAAAATCAACAGTGCTTGTTTGCAATGGGGGCAGTCAGGTACCCCTGACCGAATTTACTGAACGCAGCATCTTAGACCACTGGGCCACCCTGACCTCCTGCAGGTGCCCATTTCTGTAGCTGCCACTAAGCTGTTTCCAAAAACAGAAGTGAATCACAGCCTGATTTTGTGTGTACAAAGAACACTGTGGTCCTCACAATTTAGTCCAAATAAACAGGTGAACACAGCGTCTGGAACCAATTACCTTTGTTCCAAATTAGATGTGTTGGAAACTATCTATCGTTCATTTGTCATGTGTGTCCTTAAGACCAAAGAAAGAAAGGAGTAGTAAGTCCATCTTTTTCTTCTACTCAAAGGTTATATGGGATAAAATGATTAACCAAACTTAGAGACAGTGCATATATTTGAGTAGAGAGGATGGATGTGTGTGGATGTCCCGGGAGACTCCAGAGCTCTTTTGCAGGTTTTTGATCTTATAGAGAAATTTGAAAAATAAGTCAAGGAAACTCAAGGACCATTTTATCAGAGTTTGGGAGATTAAAAAAACAAGCTGGAGAGCTAGGTAACTGCCCAGAGGAAGGAGATGGATAAAAGGAAGAGAGAGACTCAGGCTTTCTGAATTAGCTGTCTAAAAAAGCAGACAGTCTCCTCAACTGAAATCTAGAGCATCTATATGGGGGAGGAAGGTATGCTTTCAGAGGGGGGAAAGAGAGATGGGGAGAGAGAGAGAGAATGACAGTCAGGTTTAAGATTTTGATGATGTTTAGGAAAAGAAGCTAGAAAGAGAAGAAAGAAAAAGCAGGCTTCATAGTGAGTGTCTGCAGGCAGCTGGACCCGAGGTGATGCTCCTGGGTCGGCCAGTGCTTATCTCATGACGGCAAGGGAGCAAAGCTCATTCTTCCCACTTTCTTATTGTGTCTTCTGGGATAGCATATCTCTTTCAGGCTGGTCTTCTTTAGGTTGAAAATCAGGATTTTTTTCCTTATTGGAGGGGTTCTCCTGCTTAGTCTAGACCAGTGCTATTGGTCTAGAACCTGTGGGTAGTGACCCCTTTGGGAGTCATAAGATAGATATCCTGTATACCAGATATTTATATTATAATTCATAACAGTAGCAACATTGCCATTATGAAGTAGAAATAAAGTAATTCTATGGCTGGGGGTCACCACAACATGAGGAAGTGTATTAAAGGGTTGCAGCATTGGGAAGGGTGAGAACCACTGGAAGCACCCTCTGTCTAAGTCCCAAGGGTGTTATCCACCACCGAGCAAGGCATTTGTAAAGGGAGGGGGTACCCACAGTCAGCCATGCTGTTTGTCTCAGAGGAAACCTACAAGGTTGATTATCATGTCTCAAAGGATGCTGGGAAATGGAGTTGCAGAGAGTCCTTTCATTCTTTCTCCATGCCTTACACACACACACACACACACACACACACACACACACACACACACACACCGGGAAAAGACTGAGTCTATAGGGACACTGGTAACACAGGACACTGTCATCCTCTATGGCTGGCTTCTCTGTAAACAGGACAATTTTTTTTGTTTTTTAGGCCTTTTTGTTTAATATTAGTCATATGAAGTTTATCTAAAACCTTGGATTAGATTAAGTTTTACATTTCAGAGAACATTGACTCCTTAGTTAATTGGGAAAAAATCAGTTCAGCTCCTTAAGCTCCATGAGAGGTCAGTGTGTTTTGTTGACTGGAGTTACGTTGACTACTACCTGGGAAAGAGTGGCTGATGGGTAAGGATTGTTTCTGAAATGGAAAGCAGGAGAAAGCCAAGTTCCCATATGGGGGGGGGACCTGGCAGCAGTAAGAAAGAAATGAAGCATAAAAGGGCATTTCTCCCTCTTTTGCCAAGAGCTCACTCCTTCATCCCACTACCAGACAGAGAAACAGAAGGGTATACGGCCGAATGCTTGCTTTATACTCAAAGACTGCCATTAGTTTACATATCAATATTTTACCTAACTTGTACCAAGTTTCAGTACTCTTTCTCAGGTGGAGACAATTACACGGTTCTCCAGTTCAGCTGGCATGCACAGCTGCTCACAGGGGGCAGACAGTTGCTGATGTCGGTAGTCATGGCTCTGCTCCAAGGCTGGAGGAGGGGACTCTGGTGGGAAGATTTGGGCTGACATATTTATGGAATAAACAGATTTCATTCAAATCTGTGATTTCTCCAAGAAGGATTAAAATGTTTTTTTAATTAAATACAGGAGGTCCGTTAGGGGCTAGTCATCATCTTGGTAATTAGTTAATTAAAATCATCTTCATTAATACAGAATGAAGGTTTCCTCTTGAACACACATCAAGTGCCAGTCATTAAGGCCAGGGGATGATCCTAACTATGATCTAATTTGAGAAAAGACAGGTTCACAAGACATTGCATTACCACAAGCAAAACCTCAGGTATGGGATAAAACATTAGAAGCAAATTCATCAAAGACCAAGTGTGGAGGGTGGCTGAAGATCCATACAACCTGAGGTGGAATCGAACAGGTAGAGGAGTTCTGTAATTTGGTGTGGATTACAGATCGCTGATAAAATGGACATGGTGGCTCATGCCTGTAATCCCAACTCTCAGGAGATGGAGGCAAGAGGATCGGAAGTTCAAGGTCATCCTGGACTACATAACAAGGTGGAAGCCAGCCTTGGGGACATGAGACCATGTCTCAGAAGGGGATGGTGGTGCCAGAGAGACAATTCAGTGGTTGCAAGCACTGGCTGCTCTTCCAGAGGATCTGGGTTCGATTCCCAGTTTTCACATAGTAGCCCACAGCTGTCTGTAACTCCAGTCCCAGGGGATTTGATGCCTTCTTTGGCCTCGTAGGGCACTGTACCCACACAGTGCATAGATATACATGCAGGAAAAAAAAACACCCAAAATATAGAAATTAAAAATAAAGAAAAATTATTTTAAAGATTATGGAGATGCAGAGACTCTAATGTGTGCTTTCTTAAGTCTAAGGGCAGACAAGGGAGAAGCTAATCTTTCCAAAACTTCAGTTACTGTCCAAAGTTGCCAATCATTTTGAGCCAGTTTCACTTACAAGTAAATGTGGACCCAGGACAAATGGTCCAATTTCTTTCCAGAATGAGGCAGAGCAAACCAGTTTTAGCTTGTTTCCATGGAGCCTGGTTCAGGGGATGTAGGAGTTTCAGGAAACATGTAGGATTTTCTTTTTTCTGTTTTTAAGTGCTCTTGAAACTAGCTGGAGTGACACATGCTTACAATCCCAGTGCTCAGGAGGCTGAAGCGGGAATCATGACTTTTAGGCCAAACTAGGCTAGATAGTGTTATGGAGTTTATGAGCCCTGGAAAAAGAACATAGACTCAATCCAGTTGTAACTAAAAGATGTATTGATTAGCTGCTAGCAGGCTAAACTATCTCTGAGCCAAATTTGAGATTGCTGTGAGAAGTAGAGTGAGGGAAGGATTTTTAAACAGGAAAAACTTCAAGACCTCCAGTATCTACACAAGCAAGCAAAAACTGGTTTGTTCTACCAAGGTACGTGACCCTAAACAATCTTTGGGTATCTGTCTAAGCAAGTTACAGAAGCCAAAAAGGCAGTTAGTCATACCGCAGTTGAGTGGGGTTCACCGAGTCAGGGTTACTGGGAATTTATCTTCCAGGGATGGGAGTCAGAGACAAATGGCTGGTGGGTACCAAGATGGATGCCTGGCAAAAAATGGAGCTTCTTTAGTCATTACAATAGCAATGCCTTGTTCCAAAGAATTAAAAGTAAAATTATTTCCTCAAAGTTTGAAATGTATTTTCATATTCAAAAGATATGGCTGGAACAGGTAGTTCACCATGAGTTTGAAGCCAACCTCGTCTACAAGCTGTATCCCTGAACAACTTGGGCTATGGAATGAGACTCTGTCTCAAAAATATATGCACAATCTTTATTTCAGAAGATGGACCAAGTATATTGTTTGCCAATTTAGTCTGTTCTCTTGATCTTTAAAATGTTTTTATTTTTAATTTTGACCAAAAATTTTGTTCATGTAAAGTGCCAGGCAGTGGTGGCACACAGTTTTAATCTCAGTACTTGGGAGACAGAGATAGGCAGATCTCTGTGAGTATGAGGTTAGCCTGATCTACAGAGAGAGTTCCAGGACAGCCAAAGCTACACAAAGAAACCCTGTCTCAAAAAAAAATTATTTTCAGGTTTTCTGTTGTGTTCTGACAGGACTTTTGATCACCATTATAAGTATTTTATCCACTATTATAAGTAACCCAGTAAACTATGCATGAATGGAAAGTTTTCATAGAAGTTCTAAGTATCATTAGTAATACTGAATTTAACTATCTATCTATCTATCTATCTATCTATCTATCTATCTATCTATCTATCTATCATCATCTATCTACCATCATCTATCAATCTATCATCTATCTATCACCTATCTATTGTCTATTATCTATCTATCAATCATCTATCTATCATATATATATATATATATATATATATATATATATATATATATATATATATATATATATATATATATATAATCTATCTATCTATTCCCATCTTCCTCAGGTGCAGTAGAGATGGGCACAGCCAACGACAGCACCTTCAGCCATTTCATCCTTGTAGGCTTCTCTGACCGGCCCCAGCTGGAGAGGGTCCTCTTCGCGGTCATCCTGCCTGCCTACCTCCTGACCCTGCTGGGCAACAGCACCATCATCCTGGTGTCCAGGCTGGACCCGCACCTGCACACCCCCATGTACTTCTTCCTCACACACCTGTCCTTCCTGGACCTCAGCTTCACCAGCAGCTCCATCCCGCAGCTGCTCTACAACCTCAGTGGGCAGGACAAGACCATCAGCTATGTGGGCTGCGCCCTGCAGCTGGTCCTGTTCCTGGGCCTGGGGGGTGTGGAGTGCTTGCTGCTAGCTGTCATGGCCTATGACCGCTTTGTGGCCGTCTGCAAGCCCCTGCACTACATGGTCATCATGAGCCCCAGACTCTGCCTGATTTTAGTGTCTCTTGCTTGGGGCTGTGGTGTGGCCAACTCTTTGATTATGTCCCCAATGACCCTGTGGTTACCTCGCTGTGGGTACCGAAGGGTGGATCACTTCCTCTGTGAAATGCCCGCCCTCATCAGGATGGCCTGCGTCAACACGGCTGTCATTGAAGGCATTGCCTTCATCCTGGCAATAGGTATTGTGTTGTCCCCTCTGGTGTTCATCTTGGTTTCTTATGTCTACATCGTGAGGGCCGTGTTAAGTATGCAGTCATCCTCAGGAAGGCACAAGGTCTTTAACACCTGTGGCTCGCACCTCACCGTGGTCTCGCTTTTCTATGGAAATATCATCTACATGTACATGCAGCCAGGAACCAGTTCCTCGAAAGACCAGGGCAAGTTCCTCACCCTCTTCTACAACATGGTCACCCCTCTCCTCAACCCTCTGATCTACACCCTCAGGAACAAGGAGGTGAAGGGGGCGCTCAGGAGGCTGATTTGGAGGAATGTAAGTCTAAAGGAAAAATTATAATCGAAGAACTTGGAAACTCCCAAGATGTTAAAACCTTACAAAGTTTGGGACCTTTAGCCATCTTCAATACCACTCGCATCTGTCTGAATTGAAGCAGAATTCACTACAGGCTTTTGGCCCATTTTGTTTTCCAACATGAGAACTGTGAAGGAGTCTGTGAGTTCTAATATTCTAAAAGAGTATGTGTCGATGCCAGGTCTGCTGATCAGCCCTGAAGCTCAAATGCCAACGTGTACCGCTGAGGAGGGCTAGGAATGAGGACCCATGCCATGCTCTTAAGTCAGTCTGGGAGGGAAAGTGAGCAACCAACTCAAAGGGAATTTCCTTAACATAGACTTTCTGAGGATTTCTTCTTCACTTCCCACCATATCTCATTCTGAGATGCATAAATCCTGGCAAGAGACTTTCAACATGGACAAGAACCTTCCCCCACCTTTATTGTGCTCTACCACAAGACCTTTCCTCATCATGATGTGTCTATGATACTTTCATAACCACTTCCACATCCAACGGCATTATGGAAGGAGCTTTATTTCTTTTTAATTATAGTCAATTGTTTATTTATTGGGGAGGTACATGCCATGGCTCATGTGTGGAGGTCAGAAGACAACTTGAGTGGGAGCTGGCTCTTTCCTTCAACCAGGTGGGTCCTGGTGACTGAACTTAGGTCATCACAAATGGCCCCAAGCACGTTACTTGCCAAGCCCTCTCACTGGCCCATGGAGGGACCTTTCTATTCTGGGAAGCTTCCCATGCAGAATCAAACATCCGGTCAAACCTGTAGTTACTGAATCTGTGAAATGGACCTGCTGCTTGTGTGTGGTGATGACTATGAGTGTCAAGGATAAGGCTGCCATTCAACAATACGTGGCAAACAAAGAGACATGCACAGTGAAGGAGATAAGCACAAGATACGGGAGGCCTGACAGGGACATCGGGGGACAGCTTTGAGGTGCATTTTATCTGTGTGATAAAAAGAAGGATCCTAGACATCTCTCCTGCACTAGGGAAGTTCAGGTTTCTTCCTGTCAGAGTGAGCTTGGATGCTTTAAAAGATAGGAAAAATAGGAGCACCATGAGAGAGAGAGCAATTGCCAGTCAGGAGGGTCCCGTGTGCAGGGCTAGTGAATAGGATCTCCTATGGTGGTATTCTATTTGTACTGAAATGTGATTTTAATTGTATGTTAATAAATAAAGTTGCCCAGGGGTCAGAGCTATTAGAGCCATACAAAGAGCATGGCAGTGGTGGTGCACGCCTTTAATCCCAGCACTTGGTAGAAGTGCTAGGTAGATCTCTGTGTGTTCAGGGATACAGCCAGCATTGGAGACATACACCTTTAAGACCTAGAGGGCTGTACTTACAGGCAGTGATGAGGCAGTCATGTGTTTGGGTTTACAACCAATGAGAAGGCAGAACAGAAAGACTATTTAAAGACATACACACAGGAAATAGGTCCCTTTCAGAGAGCTAGGACCACCGCAGGAGGAAGGATGAGATTTTTAGCTCTGAGCTCTGACCTCTTGGCTTTCTCTTTTACATTGGTTCTGTGTTTCTTATTTAATAAGATGGTTGATTACATCTACATCTGGCACCCATCGTGACAAGAATCCATTAAAAACCATTTGGCTTGACGGCAGGTCCGGTTTCCCGCAAGGGCGGTTGGCTCCCTAGCCTGGGCCCAGATCTGCTTGGCCTCAGGCCGGGCTAACCGTGAACTGCTTGCTTAAAGCCGGTGCTACAAACAACTCAGACCTGCCCTGCCAAATAGGGCCCCTGCCTGTAAAGCCAAGGCACGTGGTCAGAGCTTAAGGAAGCCAGAGTCAAGCCTTGACTCGGCTCAAGAGGGAACACGTGGCTGGATTTAAGCTTTAGCTGGCTACGCTTTCTTTCTCTCTCTCTCTCTCTCTCTCTCTCTCTCTCTCTCTCTCTCTCTCAATTCACACCTTGGACACTAGGTAGCTGTTTTGAAATTTCCTCGGACTTCTACTGTTCTACGCAGATTTGGTAAGTCATAACATATCAGATATTTTAAAGGAAACTATTTAAAAGAGAATTTTTTCCACATTAAAAAAATGGGTTTTATGTGTACATTGGAAGAAAATTGGGCTTTGTTTGAAATTTTAGGCAGTCTGACAATGGAACAACTATATGAGAAGATTAGTATTGTTGGATTTATGCAGTTTATCACTATGCTTATCCTCATTTTACTATTTAAAAAGATAGTCGATTTAAGTGCCAGGATGACAGCTTTAAAAAAAACTTGTTAAACCTGTAAAAATTCAGACAGAAGAAATTAACAGTGAAGTTGTTTCAAGAAAGCCTGTTTTCACACAGTCACCCTTAATTTAGCCTGTAACCGTACAGCAGTTGCCTGATCAAATGACTACACAAAATATTTGGGCTCCAATTGAAATGTTGGATTTAAAGAGGTTTAAGGAGGCAATAGTATCTAATGGCATGCATTCCCCATATGAAAAGAAAATGTTAAACTCTTGGTCAACATATAATAGGATTGTACCACAGGACTGGTGGAAGCTGGCACAAGTTGTTCTTGAACTCAGCCAGAGGCTTCAATTTTTAACTTGGTTCGAGGATGAAGCTAAAAACATAGAAAAACAATGGAGGGATAAAGGAATACAAATTTGCCAGGATCAGTTTATTGGAGAAGGCCAATATGCTTTCAGTACAAACACAATGTTTATATGATGTCCAAACCCTAATTTTATGTCGAACGGTAGCCTTGAATACATGGGACAGAGTTGAGGAACCAGGAAAAAAACTGAGTCATTTACAAAGGTTATGCAAGGCCCAAAAGAATCTTTCACAGATTTTTTACAAAGACTGGCTTCAGCAGTAAAGAGAATGGTCTCGGATTCAGAAGCTAGTAAGATAATAATTGAATCTTTGGCCTTTGAGAATGTGAGTGCAGTATGCAAAAGAATAATCAGGCAGTTAAAGGCAAGATCTGCACCTTTGGAAGATTGGATTATAGATACAGTTAATGTTGAGGCTCATGAGCATGATGATATGTGGGTAGGAGAAGCAATTTCAAAAGGTTTGAGGAATGTTAGAAGTTTTGGATGTGGAAAGCAAGGGCATTTGAAAAGGGACTGTAAACAGGTCATTCCTAGAAACAATGTTTCTTCAAGGAACAATGGCAACAGAATGCCCCTTCCTTCTGGAGTGTGCAGAAGGTGTGGTAAGGGAAAACACTGGACCAACGAATGTAGATCAACAAAGGACAGACAGGGTAATCCTTTGCCTCAGTCTTCGGGAAACTCCCAGAGGGGCCTCATGCAGGCCCCCATAGCAAATCCAGTTCAAACCTTTCCTGCAGCTGTAGAGGAAACCCCTGCTCAGAGCGATTAAATAACCAAATGCCTATTGGAATAAATCATGCTGGTCAGGATGATAAAACAGAAAGAATAGAAAATTCAGGAGAAAACATAAAGAAAATTTTTTGGCAAACTTCTATTAATGAACAGAGACCAAAATTAACGATAAAAATAAATGGTGTTTTGTTGTCTGGTCTGGTAGACACAGGTGTGGAAGTTACCATAATTGCACCAGAATTTTGGCATCCAACTTGGCCTCTTCAGAAGGTAAACGTTCAACCGGTAATTCTCAACCAGTTAGGAATTGAGACATTATCTCAGGTGAAACAGAGTGCAAGATGGCTGGAATGTATAGGTCCAGAAGGACAGAGAGGAAACTTAAAACCATATGTGGCTAACATAGCTATGAACCTGTGGGGTCGAGACTTGTTGCAACAATGGAATACTCAGATTAACATCCCTCCAATCTCAGAAACAAATCTTAAACTAGCACATGTTTCTGAGAGAAATATTAGAAGATATTGTTCTAATGAGTGGTCACCAGCCATCCATATTATACAAGAACAGGGCACAACAACTGATGATCTTCCAAAGACACCGACAGCTCTACCTTTAAAATGGTTAACAGACAAGCCTGTATGGGTCCAACAATGGCCTTTAACAACAGAGAAACTCCAGGCTTTAGAAGAGCTGATAGAAGAACAGTTAAATGCTCAGCATATTGAAGAATCAACCAGCCCTTGGAATTCTCCTGTATTTGTTATTAAAAAGAAATCTGGTAAATGGAGAATGGTAACAGACCTTAGAGCAATTAACAAAGTAATTCAGCCAATGGGCTCTCTCCAATCTGGAATTCCTTTGCCTACTCTGTTACCAAAAGGATGGTCTCTCATAGTTATTGATTTAAAAGACTGTTTCTTTTCAATACCCTTACAAGAAAAAGAGAAAGATTTGCTTTCACAGTGCCTACTTATAATAATTCTCAACCGGTTAAAAGATTTCAATGGAGGGTCCTCCCACAGGGAATATTGAATAGCCCAACTCTGTGCCAACATTTTGTACAACAGCCATTGGAAATGATACATAAAAAATTTCCTAAATCTATAATTTATCATTATATGGATGATATTTTACTAGGTGAGTCAAATGCAGATACTTTAGAAAGAATGTTTGAAGAAGTAAAGAAAATTTTGCCTTGCTGGGGATTATAAATTGCTCCTAAAAAGATACAAAGAGGAGATTCTATTAATTATTTAGGATATAAAATAGAGCTACAAAAAATTAGACCCCAAAAGGTGCAAATTAGGAGGGATAGACTACAGACTCTTAATGACTTTCAAAGATTATTTGGAGATATTTCTCATCTACGAACTATTGTTGGGGTAAAAAATGATGAACTGACTAATTTGTTCAAAACCTTAGGAGGTGACAAGGACTTAAATAGTCCAAGAGAATTATCACCTGAAGCTGAGAAAGAATTGGCCTTGGTAGAAAAGAAAGTACATGAAGGGCACGTGGATCATATTGATCCAAAGCTGGATTGCATTTTGGTTATTTTACCTTCTAGTCATTCTCCTACTGGAATATTAATGCAGAGGGAAGATATTATATTGGAATGGATATTTTACCAAATAAACCAAATAAAAAATTAAAAACTTATGTGGAAAAAAATCTCTGACTTGATTTGGAAAGGAAAATTGAGACTTCGTCAATTAGCAGGAATAGACCCAGCAGAAATTGTCGTACCTTTAACTAAGGAGGACATTGAAAAATTATGGACAGAAAGTGAACCTTGGCAAAGAGCTTGCAGTAATTTTTTAGAGAAATTAACAGCAAATATCCCAAAAGCAATAGAATTGATCTTATAAAGAGAGCTGATTGGATCATGACTCGAATTATACAGCAAAAACCCGTATCTAGAGTTCGTACATTTTATACAGATGCCAACAAACAAGGAAAGGCAGGTTACAAATCAGAAAATTTAAGTAAAGTGTTGCAAAGTCCTTATAATTCAGTTCAAAAATCAGAATTGTATGCTATTCTGTTGGTATTAATGGATTTTTCAGAACCTCTCAACATAGTAACTGACTCTCAGTATGCTGAAAGAGTGGTATTACATATTGAGACTGCAGAATTTATCCCTGATGCTTCAGAATTAACTTCACTATTTATTCAATCACAAGATACAATCAGGAAAAGGAGTCATCCTTTATATATAACTCACATTCGATCCCTTACTGGTCTGCCAGGCCCTCTAGCACAAGGCAATGATGAGACTGATAAATTATTGATAGGAAATGTGCTGGAGGCCTCAGAATTTAATAAAAAAAATTATGTCAATAGTAAAGGTTTAAAGAAGGATTTTTCCATAACCTGGCAACAAGCCAAAGAAATAGTAAATAAATGTCCTACTTGTTCCCTCTACAATCAAACGCCATTACCAGCAGGATGTAACCCAAAGAGTACTCAGAGGAATGAAATCTGGCAGATGGATGTGTTTCACTTTGCAGAATTTGGAAAATTGAAATATGTACACCACACCATCGATACTTATTCAGGATTTCAATGGGCAACTGCTTTGAGTTCTGAAAAAGCTGATTCTGTAATCACTCATTTGCTAGAAGTTATGGCAGTCATGGGCATACTGCCACAAATCAAAACTGACAATGCTCCATCATATGTCTCTGTTAAAATGAAACAGTTTTTTGCTTATTATAATATAAAGCATATCACAGGTATACCACATAATCCTACAGGTCAAGCAGTTATAGAAAGATCAAACAGAACTCTAAAGGATATGCTAAATAAACAGAAAGGGGTAACAAAAACCCCCAGAAATAGACTGCATACTGCTCTATTAACTTTGAATTTTCTCAATGCCAATGAGAAAGGAACAACAGCTGCAAAGAGACATTGGATAATAGAAAAAACTACAGAATTACATCAGCCTATATACTTTAAGGATGTGCTGACCTCAGAATGGAAACCAGGGTATGTATTACGTTGGGGACGAGGTTTTGCTTTTGTTTCTACAGGAGAAGATAAGCTGTGGGTACCATCAAAATTGATAAAGGTTCGATTTGAACAAGAAAGACCTCTTAATTAGAGGAGGTGATAGTTCATCAACCAGCATAAACATCCAATTTAAACTTACTTGTACCAGTAACACATGCCTTTTCATTTAATCAGATAATAACTTGCCAAAAAGGAACATCCCCAAAATTAGTCTTGGGGAAAGGTTTTTTTTTTTTGTCTTCTAAGAGAATGAAGGTTAAGGAATCTGAAGAACACTAGACAAATGAGACAACAAGAAAAGGGACAAATCATCTATCCCAGGAAACAGTAACAGCGTATGGATATATATTATGTAAAAAATTTTATGTCTTCCTAAATGTTTGTTTCTGCTCTTCTTCAATTAAAATTTAAAGCTGACTTTGGAGTTGGAGAATGGCTCTCTCCTTCTTTAAACTCAAGCATGTTGTTAAAAGGAAAATGCAAACTCCCTGTATCATGCTGGAATAAAAGAGCCATCTTCTGCTATGGGACAGGACAAAAGCCAAATTAATTAAGGGACTATTCTATTACTAATCTCAACTCTTTGATTCTATTCTGATTCTTTAAACTTTTCTTAAAGTATGAATTTTATATCAAAATTTACAAGATTAATATATATAGATATAGATATATTTTTACATTTTAAACTTTGTCAAGATATGAATGGTCATATAGAGTACTAACTAATTCTAGAAAAAAGGCTTCAATCAGCTGCATATAGATGTCTTTGTGTTCGAGTCTCTTATCAGTTTTCTGCAGGAAATCACGGCCAGGCCTAACATCAACTGAAGTCTCCAGAAAGAAGATGGAGCCCCACAACAACAACAGTTCCATGTGGACAATAATAATATCACTAAGCTGACAAACATCATCTACAGATCAACTTTGAACTACAAGGTGCTCAGAGCAATTTTGAGATGACTATCTGAGATGATCCAGTCTCAAAGACTACTTGAATAAGGACTTGAGATAAACCCTGAACTTTGGCATTATACACAGACTGGATAATGAAGGATATAGTTACCTTTCCTAGAATTTGACAATTAACCTAAATTTTTTCTTTCAGGATAAAGATAATTTCACCCATACCCAGCAGGAAGCAATTTTAAGAATACGACGTCCACATTCCCAAAGAGATGGTATGAGGCGGGTGGTTTTTTGGTCTTTTTAATGGGTTTTGGGTCTGGGATAATTTTCATTGTTTAGGGGGGTTGGTTACAAGTTGTTGTCAAGGGTTAGGAAAAAGGCTAAGCAAAGAAGATTAGATTTAAGGTTCTTGTTTAAAAAAAGAGAAAGAAAAGAAAAAGACAATTACTCGTTTTAAATACTTCACATTGGATTGGATTGTTTTATATTGTATACAAATTTGAAATTGATATTGTTAGAAAATGCTATATGTATATTTCTAATTGTATTTATACCATTCATTTAACAATGTAATGCAAATTTCTGATCCTTGAATGTTATTATTACCAACTATTAGGATATAAAGGAATGAAAGTTAGTAGTTAGACATTACAATAGAACTTGTAGTCATATTAGATATGTTTTAAAAATTGAGCAGAGATGTTTTAGATAGGTCATCTTCAAACCCTTCAGAGATCTACAGAATATGGCATTTAAAATGTTTTAATAACTTAGAAATTTTCCTTTTTTTGAGACATGTCAGCTCCTGGCAATACCAATTTACTTCAGAGAAAATATGGGCATTGAAGAAACTGCATATGGAGTTAACTTTCATTGTGGCAAAAGTTAGCCACTGGACAACAAAGTATCCTCGAATCAACAGGACAAAATGGACAGACAGAACACGAAACAAAGGACTACTGATTCTTGCCAAAACAAGTGTGAATATGGCTTTATCAAAAGGCATCTTCTGAGGCCAGGACAATATGGCACCATCCCTGAAGTGGCCTTCGCAATCTGGAAAAGGTACAGTGCCCTTTTCTTCGAAGGCAGCTGAACAGGCAGAGGGCTGATGGCTTCTGTTGTGCAGTGGAACATCAGCTGAAAGCTCACACCTCTCGATAGTAGACTGGCATTTAATAGAGGGATGTGGAGAAGAAGAGGATGCTGAGATGAAGCCATATATATATATATATATATATATATATATATATATACACAGCCAAGAAGAATGGACAGCTGAATTCAAAAACCATCAACAATTTCCAGAATTTAAAATCCTGAATCATGACAGGACACTAGTGGAATTCAGGTGTTTCTGGTACGTGGACTGCTCTCACCCAATGTGAGGTTGAACTGTTGACCTTGTGTACATCCTACTTCACAAATGAGTCTGTAAGATACACTAAGCCTATAGGCTGAAGATGATGCCCCAACACTGCGGAGAAACCTCAGGTGACTGCCCAGGCAGCTGGCTGTTTCTGTCAACTCACAAATTTTTTGGAAGTTGCTTGCATGCACTTCCTGTTTTTATTTTTATTAGCTAATATTATTCCCTTCTTGGGTCTCTGAGGGAGTTGAAGATTAGTTAGTTGTAGTTGAAGGTTAGTTAGTTATAGTTGAAGATTAACTTGGATAGAAAGTGAATTAGATACATTTTGGACTTACCAAAATAGGATAGATAATGGAATTATTTTCTCTGATTTGTCAAATACAAATGGACTAGACATTGTTTAGGTATTTATTACTTGTATATATTGTATATAGTTATTGTACTTTTGTATATAGTTTTTCTTTTGTTAGTTATAACCTTTTGCTTTTTTTTCTTTTTATTAAAATAGAAAAGGGGAAATATGGTGGTATTCTATTTGTACTGAAATGTAATTTTAATTGTATGTTAATAAATAAAGTTGCCCAGGGGTCAGAGCTATTAGAGCCATACAAAGAGCATGGCAGTGGTGGTGCACGCCTTTAATCCCAGCACTTGGTAGAAGTGCTAGGTAGATCTCTGTGTGTTCAGGGATACAGCCAGCGTTGGAGACATACGCCTTTAAGACCTGGAGGGCTGTACTTACAGGCAGTGACGAGGCAGTCACGTGTTTGGGTTTACAACCAATGAGAAGGCAGAACAGAAAGACTATTTAAAGACATACACACAGGAAGTAGGTCTCTTTCGAAGAGCTAGGAACACTGCGGGAGGAAGGGTGAGATATTAGCTCTGAGCTCTGACCTCTTGGCTTTCTCTTTTACACTGGTTCTGTGTTTCTTATTTAATAAGATGGTTGGTTACATCTACAATCTCCGAGTACAGACAAAAGAAAAATAAATTCAGTAACGTGCATCACAGTTTTCCAGAACCGTTCCTTCTGCTTGAGTGGATGCAATGGATGCTACAGGTCAAAGGTGAAAGGACAGGTGTTACTTAGGAAGGGGAGAGAAAAGGGAGAGTCCTGGCCTATGAATGTGCTCAATATGCAGTATATACCCGTACAACACTTAAGGTATAAAGAAAATGACATAAGAGATGTGAGTGAGCATTTGCATTCGTGGAGATTGTTCCTGGCTCTCTTGGCTGCTTCCTTTTCTTTTCTACTGTAGGAACTGGTCACTAGCTGAAGTGTGGGGAGATGCAGAATCATGGCATGGGGTAGATTGTATTCTTTACTGAGAGTGAAAACGTCTGTTTTTTGTTTATGGTTTTTATTTCTCTTTTGCTACTATCTCTGTCCTTTCAGCATTTGGTGAGAAACACTCATATGAAACTTTTCCACATACTTTGTGTAGTTGATTTTTTTTACTCTGCTCTTTGGGGGCCCACCACTCAGCTCCCAAATAAATACATGGAGACTTATTCTTACTTATAAATGCCTCGTCTTACCTTGGCTTGTTCCTAGCCAGCTTTGCAAACTTAAATTACCCCATCTACCTTTTGCCTCTGGGCTTTTACCTTTCTTTATTCTGTATCTCTTCTTTCCGTCTTACTCCATGGCTGGCTGTGTGGCAGGTGGCTACTCCCTGGTGTCCTTCTCCTTTTCCCACTCCCCCCTCTTCTCTTCCCTTCCTATTTATTCTCTCTGCCTGGCAGGCCTGCCTATTTCTCTCTCCTGCCTTGTTATTGGCCATTCAGCTCTTTATTAGACTAATCAGGTGTTTTAGACAGGCAAAATAACACAGCTTCACAGAGCTAAACAAATGCAGCATAAAAGAATGCAACATATCTTTGCATCATTAAGCAAATACTCCACAGCATAAACAATTGCAATACACCTTCAATTAATATTCCACAACACTTTGCAAATTTCTCTCTGGAGGTATGAACAATAAAGTTCATCTGGGCCTGAGATTTACAAATGCATATGGCTGAACATAAAATATATCTATTTATCATCTATAAAAAATGAGATTGCATTAGGAGTTTGCAAATAATGGAGCAGGGGACTCATATTCCTAGAGTAGTCAAATGTTTGTGATGAAGGTATATGCAGAAGCCAGTGCATGGCTCAGTTACTAGAGTGCTTCCCTAGAATGCCCAGACCTAGTGTGGTAGCAAATGCCTGTCATTCTATCACCAGAGAGGTGGAGGCAGGGGGTCAATATTAGCTACATAATGAGTTTAAGACCAGCACAGGATGCATGAGACTCTGTCTCAAATGTAAAAAGAAGGAAGAAGATCTATCTCAGCAGTAAAGAGCACTTACTGCTCTTGCAGAGGACCTGGGTTCGATTCCCAGCACCCATATAGTGGCTCACAATGATCTATAAAAGGCAGAGTCAGGAGATCTGATGTCCTTTTCTGGCTTCTGCAGGTATGAAGCACGAAAGTGATACAGATACAATTTCTGGCAAAACATATACACTTAAAAAAATATTGTTTAAAGGTACACACATGTATAACTTCTGACACCATAATGGAGAAACTGACCAGAAGTATATCAGCTGATGACAGTCCATGCTGCAAGGCAGCAAATTATACTTATATCTGGCTTAAAATAACCAAACCCATAAATATTTTATTTTGTTTGGTTTGGTGTTTATTTACTTATATGTTCATTTGTTTTGAGTCAAGGTTTCATGTAGCCCAGGCTTCAAACCCATTATGTAGTGGAGAATGGCCCTGAATTTCTACTCTTCCCACTCTCACCTCCCAAGTGCTGAGATTACAGGTATATGTCACCATGTCTGGATAAAACTACAGTATCTTTTAGTATTGCAAATAATAGTTGTGAACTTTTAGAAAAGAAAGAGAAGCCTCAGCTCTTACGATGACTATTATAGTTCAGGAGGTGATATCATCTGGTGGTTCTGTACTCTGTTCTCACCTCCTCAGGAAAAAATTTATTTCTGTAAGTAACATTTATTTGCACTATATTAATTCTCATGATGTCTGGGCACTGGTGGTGCATGCCTTTAATCTCAGCATTAAATCTTGGGAGGCAGAGGCAGGTGGATCTCTAAATCTGAGGCCAGCCTGGTCTACAGACTGAGTTCCAGGACAGCCAGGGCTATGCAGAAAATCACTTTCTTGAAAAAAAATTTTTTTCATGAGATTATAAAACTAGCAGGAGTGTTTAAAGTAGAAGTGGAAGTGTTCAGCAGTTAAGGGCTCTGGCTGCTCTTCCTGAGGACCCAGGTTCAATTCCCAGCACCCACATGGCAGTTCATAACCATCTGTAGAATCCAGGGTATCTGTCCTCTTCAAGCACCAAACATGTACATGTTACATGAAAATACATGTAAACAAAATACCCATACACATACAATAAAATAACAAGCAAATAAAATATAACCAGGAAAAGTGATATAACCTACTAGAACATACCATATATCTACAAAAACGGATGAAGTTGGTATTTAAGACAAACAGGGTGTTACAATTATTTTTATTGCCCCTGTAAACCAGCTACATGTGGGAACTTCGTGTGTAACTAACGGTTTTCCTGGATGAGACCATTCATGGCTTGGTACAGAAATGATGACACAGATGATACACATAAATAATACACCTTAGTTATTGGCTGAACTTGGAATTTTAATTTAAACACACAAGGAAAAGAAGTAGTAGTAAAATTAAGAGAGAATATAAAATGAGCAAAGGGAGTGAAAAGACTTTCTAAGGCTAAACTTGCACAGTGAAATTTGCATAAATCCAAACATCAAAAGCATGGTGGTGGTAGCACTATGATTATAAGGTAGTAGATCAAGGGATCGTTTGTTAATAAGCCTCGGGGGTGGCCTTGATCTGGAGGTGGTGGGAATGGGGGGTGGGCTGGGGGGAATGGGAGGGGGCAGGAAGGGGGAGAACAAGGGAATCTGTGGCTGTTATGTAGAACTGAATAGTATTGTAAAATAAAATAAAGAAAAGAAAAAAATAAAAATAAAATAAACTGCAAGAAAAATTAGGGCGAGACTATCAAAAAAAAAAAAAAAACTTCAATGAATGTGGAAGAAGCCATAAGATCAGGCCTAACAGGTAAGAGATACCATAAGTGACACTCCATATAAGAATGTTTAAGCCACAGAAAGATACAAGAAAAGGCTTGACTGTTAAGGTGTACAAAATATTCATTTCAATGTTAATGAAGCACACTTTTCACTTATTAATCTACAAATAAATAGAAATAAGGAATGTACAGGAATAATAATAATAATTTTTTATCTACTATTGTACACCTAAAAATTGTCATGAAAAAAGTTTCATAGAAAAAAGTATGAATATTAAAAAATGGTTGAGTGTAACATGTAAAGAGAGAAATAAAATTGATTGGGTCAAATATTTACAATTAACCCAGTAAATATTATCAAGGACTATATTTGTACTGAAGCTTTTTCTTAGAAGTATACTATTGTCTCCAGGTAAAAGGGTAACATTTGTATTAATAGATTAAAAATTAAGCATGTTACCTATGCAAACTGGGAATGACTTTGGGATAATTTATTTCAAACATCCAGTTTTTACAATGCTGTTATGATGTTGCATGTTATTGAAAAGTAGTTTGAAATTCAATGTGCAGTCAACATTAAGCAGATTCATTTTTTCTCTTCTAATGAAAAACTATAACTCCTTTAGATTTAGCAGGACTGTTATGGCAGCAGGAAAAGATAGCCCTTTGCCGTGATCTGATGTCCTCTCCAAGCTAGGGCACAGTGAACTGTTTTTGATTCCAACATCCAATGCACCTGTGACTTTCATAAATCCTACATGATTCTCCTACATCTGTGATCATGCTGACATTTGAAGATGGTCTTCAGGCATATGCAACACAAGCCAAATCCTAGGTTGTATAATTCCTTGAAATACCATAGTTATGATGTTTCTAATATCTCTATAGTGCAGCTTATTTCTTACACCTCTGTTGCAGACAAACATGTTAACAGTATAACAGAATGAGACTTTTTTCAACTTATCAGCTTCAGTTGTGACTTGAAAATATGCTTTGGACATTTGTTCTTAGCTCTTAAATTCTGCTGTGCAGTGCAAACAGGAGTTCTAATAAAATGGCATCTCTTTTGCACATGATGTGCTTATTTAATTGTGGACAAGAGACCAGGTTTTCCCAGAAGGATTCTGAAAGAATGCCTAGGAGGTCCAATCTTCCACAGGCAGCCAGAGGATTTCAGACCTTAAAAGTCTTCCACTGATGCTAGAAATTGTATCTCTTTCCCACTTAAGTCATTAATGTGAAGTGAGGTTTATTTTCTGGGGGAAAAAGCAACTCTCTTACAAAATTCACAGTGGGCTAACAATTTCCAAAATGTGCTTGGAATTAGAGATTTTAGAAGCCAGGGTTTCTTCTTTGATACACAGATTAAACAGCTTGATTCACTGGCTATTAACATTGTGTTTAAAAGTTAGCCATGGAGGCATAGTTGAGACTTTCTACCTATTATCTCTGGGTGTCTTATCTTTCTATATATTTTTGTACAGGTTTACTTTTCATTCTTATCTAGTATTCCATTTTTAAGAAGAAATCCTAGGCGAGGGAGATACGTATCTCTAATATACAGTTGCTTATGCCGTAGTTAAAATTATGTTACACTTAAATTTACGAAAGGACAGGAAGTCTTCACATTTGGTCATCTGGAGGAAAAGGTCACCACAGTCCTCACGTTCAAAAGCTCAGCTTGGTGGAGGACAGAATTCTGGCTTGGTCCCAGCACACTCCCTCACCTGACAAAGGAGCCTTGCAGATAATGAACTACTGAAGTAAAGCAGAATTCCCTGATGACTTTGTTATCGATCTTGTTGAGGAGACCTTGTGGCAGTGATGCCCTTGCTGGCGAAGGTATGTCTTGGCATTATTGTGTAAAGTTCTACTTGTACATCCATACTCCTGAATTGAAGCAACTCCTGGCTAGCTGCATATTCCACTTTTAAATTGTCTGTAATGTCAAGGTACATGAGTGCTGTCCTTTGATATTCTCGATCACGTAACCTTTCTCACAAGGAGAAAGGGACAGACTGGAGTTCTCCCACTTTGGGAGGACAAGTTTGTCCACAAAATATGCCGTTTCTCAGAATATTTAGAATATTTTCTAATTTCAAAATTAATTATCTTACACCCAGAGTGATTTAGGAGCAAAATAAAACTGTGGGAGGTGTGAGTTAACCGAAGTCTTTCTATAAAAAGTAACAACCATTTTCTACATTACTCTATTAATTTCTGCTTAATTTGTTAATTACTGGGGTGAACGTGGTAATTTGATGCATGAGTTCAGTGTGTCGGGATAAACATCAGGCCAGCTGACATCTTTTACTTTGATTCCAAATGACCCTGACACAGAGTCTCATCTAGTAAAGGAGGTGGTTGTGCCAGGGATCCAATGGGAGTGAGGAGCTCGGGTGTGTCCACTGCTCCGGACTCTCTCAGCACACTTTGTCCTCCAAAGGGAAATTACCGTATCTGCAGCACACTGTGTTTGGGATGACCTAAAGTTCCCTATCAGTAACCTGAGGGGAGATTCAGTAACTAGGGCTGCTAGTTGAGTTTTGTCTGTAGACGTGGAGAAACCTGACTAGGTAACTTCCAGCACATTGAACAAATGCGAAATTCTGCTCTTAATGTAATGAAGAGAAAGGAAAATGTATTTTTTCCAGTTTCCCAGCGCTCAAAAATAACTTTAGCACATGCAAGGATTCAGCGGACAATGACTAATGCTCTAATGATGAGAAGCCAGAACAGGGCTGGTCTTGGTAGCCCAGTATCCCAGCACTCAGGAGGTACGGGAAAGGATTGAAAGTTAAGAACACACCTGGGCGACTGAGCATGATGAAGTCCGTAGCCTGACTGCATAGTGAGACCTACCCTGAAAAACCAATAACTAAGGGTGTAACTTAGGGGCACAGTACTCGCCTGGGCCAGGTGTTTACACACACACACACACACACACACACACACACACACACACACACACACGGTGGAAATCAGCCTAGAACTCCAGATTTTTGGCAGTGACTGGTGCCAGGGTCTGGATAACATCTGAAACCCAAGGCAATTTAGGAGCAAAATGAAACTGTGGGCAGTTTAGTATTTTTACTGGCTTGGGAATACTGGGGAGATATGCGTTAACTGAAGTCTTTATATAAAAAGTAACAATGATTTTCTACATTGATCTATTAATTTCTGCTTAAATTTCTTTCATAACTCGTATTTTGAGAATTTGAAAAATATTGCCCAGTTTTTCTGTTACTTTAAAGCAGTCTCTTTGCTTTATGCAATAGATGAAATGTATAACATAATAAAATGCTTAATGTGGTATCACATGATGTTTTCTTGCATTATGTAGTCTTCTTGCAGCCATACTACACTCTCTTAATTTTTACATTGCACAATGATCTCAGTGTTTCATTCATTTCCCGTGTAAATTCTGTGTTTCTATTTCCTAAGACTCTCCTGTCAATACCATTGTTTACACAGATAATAGAACCAAGTGAGCTAATGCCATCATGGATAGAGACCCTTGCTCTAGTCTCTGACCAGGAAGAATTTGCAAAGAGGATTAGAAATTTTGCTGAGAACCATGAAACTGCTTATTTTATGATCATTTGAATTTCATTCTGTAATCTCAGAAGCTTTTTTCTGATTTCCTCAGTTATAACTTTAAAAAATCTTGAATCAAGAGGGGGACTGAAGACTCCATCCATGTAGAAATTATAAGGACAGAGAATCGAGAATCCTTATTGAAAAAGAGTGTGTCTACAGGCATGCATTGAAACAGCAAAGTCTTACACTAATATGTATGATTGCAACTAATATGTAAATTTGCAGGTTAAGCAAAGTTAAAAACATTAAAAATAACTAAAAAAGACTTTTCCCTCCAATAGCCTGAAACACAAGGGAGAAGAGAGATTGCCCTAGAGCTATTCCAGAATAATTTATCCCATGATTGTCGTGGATTTCTTCCCAACAGGAGTCCTTACCAGTACATGCAGATTGTATCTGTTTTGATGGTTCAGTCTCAGCCATGGAGATAGGAAATCACAGCTGGAGGACAGACTTCATCTTGCTTGGCCTTTTCCAGTATGGCCAGATGGACACTCTCCTCTTCACAGTCATTGCCATCCTCTTTGCAGTAGCTCTCATAGGCAACACCACACTGGTCCACCTCATCAGGTTGGACCAAAGACTCCACACTCCCATGTACTTCCTCCTCAGCCAGCTCTCCATTATCGATATGATGTACATCTCCACCACAGTGCCCAAGATGGCAGCTAACTTCCTGTCAGGCACCAAGACCATTTCCTTCCTGGGCTGTGAGATCCAGGCCTTTGTGTTTTCGAGCCTGGGTGGGTCTGAAGCCCTCCTGCTGGGCTTCATGTCCTATGACAGGTATATAGCCATCTGCTGGCCCCTGCACTACCCTGTGCTCATGAGCAGGAAGATCTGCTGCTCCATGGTGGCCTGTGCCTGGAGCAGTTCTGTCAACGCTTTGGTGCACACGCTGTATGCATTTCAGCTCCCGTTCTGTGAATCTCGGATTGTTAACCACTTTTTCTGTGAGATTCCATCTCTCCTGCCATTGGTGTGTGAAGACACATCCCAATACGAGCACACAATCCTCATGAGTGGCCTCGTCATTCTGCTGCTACCCTTCCTGGCCATTCTGGCTTCCTATGCTCGGGTGTTGGTTGTTGTATTCCAGATGCGCTCAGGGAAAGGGCAGAGTAGAGCCGTGTCCACCTGCTCCTCCCACCTGACTGTGGCCAGCCTGTTCTACGCCACCACTCTCTCCACCTACACCCAGCCACACTCCCTGCATTCTCCTGCAAGGGACAAGGTGGTGGCTGTGCTTTACTCAATTGTCACGCCTGTTCTGAACCCATTTATCTACAGCCTGCGCAACAAGGAAGTCACGGGGGCCCTGAGGAGACAGATGGGTTGATGGATACTGGGACAGAAACTATGGCTTTGGGTTACCTTGTGGACTGATCTCGAAGCTGGTCTTGAACACTACCTGGGAAGATGGCATGATTGACCTTCCCGTGGAAGTTCATCAAGCTTGTCTAACTCACTGAAGAAGAGCATGAAACTGTCCACTCAGTTTCACATTGAATTGATGGTTTGAATCTGAATGTTGGTTCTGAGGGAGATCAAGGGCTTTGTCCTCAGCTCTAGGACCTTTGGCTGCCTGTCAGCCTGGGTTGGCTTTCTGTGGAACTTTATCACCCTCTACCCTGATGCAAGGCACTGTGGCTTCTCAGACTGTGTGAGTCGGTACAGTCATCCTCTGCGCACTCACCTACCTCTTGCTCTGGAAGCTCTTACTGCAGTTTTTGAGTATAGCTGTATGTGTGCAGATACTTTACATAAACATGGAATGTCTTATTGGTTTTCCTTTGCAGGTACAACTATTATATAAGAGCACGTGTCTGTTTTTATACTATGGCATATTTTAAGGACAATTCTGAAAGAAGTAGGGAAGAAGATAAGTCTGTTTCCTTTGATGCTTACGTGACTATTACCACACAAGTAAGATTTCTAGGCTCCCCTAAGCTGTTTGATGATGTCTCACCAACTCCCCTTTATTAATACCTTTCTCCAAAATTTACTAATGGCTTTGTAATGAGCATCATCAATGGATCTGTCTGTCAGCACACACTCTGTCTGCCTCCACAAACACCTTATGCTGATTTCTCAGCATCATGCTAGTTCATGAGAAGGACATTAGGACACACAGAGCCAGAGTGCATCTGCTTTAGAAGTCATAGATGATTTCTGTATTTTGTCCATGGTTAATATGCAATCAATGCTGAGATCATTAATGTTATTTCGAGGAAATTTCCTGAATATCATTTTAAGAATACGATTTTTTTATACAAGGTTTCTCTATGTAGTCCTGCTATCCTGCTGCTCCCTTGGTGGACCAGAATGGCCTCAAATTCACAGAAACACTCCTACCTCTGCCTCACAAGTGCTGGGGTTAAAGGTATGAACCAGCGTGCAGTTTTCTTTCTCTCTCTCTTTCTCTCTCTCTCTTTCTCTCTTTCTCTCTCTCTCTCTCTCTCTCTCTGCCTCTCTCTCTTTCTTTCTTTCTTTCTTTCTTTCTTCTTCCTTCCTTCCTTCTTTTCTTCCTTCCTTCCTTCCTTCCTTCCTTCCTTCCATTTTTCCTTCTTTTTCTGCAATCACTAGCTTTTGTTTTTGTTTTAATTTGAAGTTACACATGCATATGGATGCTGGGAATTGAACCCAGGTCCTCTGGAAGAGCAGTCAATGCTCTTAACTGCTGATCCATCTCTCCAGTGCCCCCTTTTTTCAAATGTTTAAATCATTGCCATGTAGTTCAAGAATCGATAAATGGAAATGTCTATGCACCTATGCAGTGGTATAAGTAACATGACAAGTAAGTCTCAGTGTTAGAACATGCATGTTGTGGGACTAGAGAGGTGGTACAGCCATTAACAGCACTGGCTGCTCTTCTAGAGGACCTGAGTTCAGTTCCCAGCACCCATGTGAGGTAGCTCACCACTGTCTGTAATTTGAATTCCAGGGTGTTCGAGGCCTGTAGCCTCCAGGGGCACCACACTTACATACACATATCCACATCCACACCCACCCTTATACATAATTAAAATAATAATTATAGATACATGATGTGAAATATCTTAGAGATTCATTATTGCTTCTTTGTAATGGATGCCAATAAAATTATCAAAATGCGATAATTTTAATGACACTTAGAAACACCTGTTCTCGGTTCTAATAAAAATGAATTGCATCCATGCATGTTCTCGCTTTTGTTATTTTATTTTCTTGTAGTTTAATGGAACCCATAGACTCACTCAAAATCGAGAGACTGAAGTCGCTGAGTATCTCCAGGACTCTCCCCTCATGTACCCCCCCCCCATCGTTTGTGATCTGAGGGTCTGTATAGATTCTATAGATTCCTGCATCTGAATACTCGGTCCCCAGATGGTAATGGTGTTTGGGACAATTTGGAGCCTTTACAATATGGAACCTCAATGAAGTGGGTCACTGAGGGTGGGCCCTGATGTTGTATGCCCTGACAATATGTCCTGTTCTGTGCTCCAATTCCTGAGTACAGATGCGGTGTAACCAGCCAGCCTCCTGGCCAAACCACCGTGCCCTCCCTTGCTACATCTTCCTCATCTTGATGGCTGATTTTGTGTGTGGGGGCGTTGTTTTTGTTTTTTTCAAGACAGGGTTTCTCTGTGTAGTTTTGATGCCTGTCCTGGATCTTGCTCTGTAGACCAGGCTGGCCTTGAATCACAGAGATCTGCCTGGCTCTGCCTCTTGAGTGCTGGGATTAAAGGTGTGTGCCACCATCGCCTGGCCTTGATGGCTTATTTTACTGGAACTGCACACCAAAGCACGTTTCTCCCTGCAGTTACTTTCTTTGGGATGTTTTACCACAGCACCAGGAAAAGAAACTAAGACAGAAATTGGTACCAAGTGGCAGAGTCATTGCTGGGAGAAACCTGAGCATGTGACTCTTAGGACTTTGAAACTGTCTTGTGATTAAAATGGCGAGCTTAGTTCTTTGGAATAGAAAAGCACTAGTGTGCTGGAAGCAGAACTTAGTGGGCCATTCTGGTGGAAGCTTGGAGACAAGAATGCCGAGAGACATGTGGGCAATACACTTCTAGCTTATGAGATTTCAGAAGAGAACAAGGACTCTACCAGGAACTAGGCCCCCAGCCATTCATGTGACATTTTGGCCAAGAATCTGGCTTCACTCAGCCCGTGTCCTGAGAACCTGAGAGAGGTTAAATTTCTTTAAATTTATTCTTCACTCATAAAATACATCTTGACCACAGTCTCCCCTCCCTCCACTCCTCCAAGCTGCACCCTGTGGTGATATATTGTGTACCCCAATAAAGCTTTCCAGGGGATCAGAGGACAGAGCCAGCCACTAAATTAGACATAGAGGTCAGGCAGTGGTGGCACACACCTTTAATTCTATCACTCGGGAGGCAGATCCATCTGCATTTCTGTGAGTTCCAGAACATATTGGGCTACATGAGAGAAACAGAACCAGGCAGTGGTAACACATGCTTTTAACCCCAGGAAGTAATATGGGATTAGAAAGGTATATAAGGCATGAGGAAACAGGAACTCGCTATCTTGAGGCTAAGGATTTCATTGAGGCAAGCTAGTGGCTGGCTCTGTCCTCTGAACCTCTGGCAAGCTTTATTGGGGTACACAATATATCACCACACAACCCCCAATTTCTCACCTTGCCCAGATCCACTCCTCCTCTGCATGCCTTCAGAAAAGAACAGGCCTGCAAGGGATATCAACCAAACATGACATAACAAGATACAATAAGACTAGGCACAAGCCCTCATATCAAGGCCAGGCAAGGCAATGAAGTAGGAAGAAAAGGGTCCCAAGGGCAGACAAAAGAGTCAGAGACACCCCTACTCCCACTGTTAGGAATTCTACAAAAACACCAAGCTAACAATCATAACATATACACAGAAGACATAGCGCAGACCCATACAGGCTCCATGAATGCTACTTCGGTCTCTGTGAGCCCCTATAAGTTCTGCTTGGTTGATTCTGTGGGTCATATTCTCCTGGTGTCTTTGACCCCTCTGGCTCCTAAAATTCTTTCTCTTCCTCTTCGGTGGGGTTCTCTGAGCTCCAAGGGGAGGGACCGAATGGAGATCTCCAATTTGGGTTCTCTCTCTGCTTTATTTGGCTGTGGGGTCTCTGCCTCTGCTCCCATCAGCTGCCAGAGGAAACCTCTCTGGTGACAATTGGGCTAGGCACTGATCTATGAGTATAGCAGGATATCATTCGGGATCATTTTATTGGGTTTTTTTTTTCTATCCTAGGTCTCTGGGCTGTCCAGCCTCCAGTTCCTGGCCATCCGGGCAGTTTGGGGCATGGGTTTCCTCTCATGGCATGGGGCTAAAATTAAACCAGTGATTGGTTGGCCACTCCCACAAGCTCTGTGCTTCCATTGCTCAGCGCAACTTGCAGGCAGGACAGACTGTAGGTCGAAGGTTTTGTGACTGGGTTAGTGTCCCAGTCCCACCAGTGGAAGTTACCTGGTTGCAGAAGATGGCCAGTTCAGGTTCTGTATGCTCCATTACTAGGAGTCCTCGCTAAGGGTCACCCTCAGAATCCTGGGGGTTTCTATGCACTGTTTCCACACTGCCCCTCAAATGTCCCCCAATTCTAATTGTCTCTCCCTGTGCTCTCTCCCTCCATTACTTCTTCCCTAATCTGATCCCACCTGTTCCCATTCCCACCTGCTCCAAGTTCACCCACTAAATTTATTCTGTTTGACCTTCCCAGGGAGATCCATGCATTTCCCCTTAGAGCCCTCCTTGTTACTTAGCCTTTCTGGGTCTGTGAGTTGTAGCATGATTGCCATCTTTTACTTAACAAATCATATCCACTTATCAGTGAGTACATACCATATTTTCTGGTCTGGGTTAGAGTGACGATAAATTTAAGGATAGTGGACTAACTGGTTTGGCAGAGGAAAGGAGTGAGAGCAAGCTTAAAGTTTAGACAGCGTACACAAAGGGACGCTGCGGTAACTATTAAAGAGGTTAGAGCCATTGAAGAGCAGCTTGGTGCTTGACACGGGGACAATGGAATAAGTATCTTGATGGCAAAACCATACCCATCAAAGGGTCCAACTTGTAAAGAAGCAAATTTCCATGAAAAGAGAGAGCCTGAACTGAGTTCTTGCTCCTTGAAAGCAACTGCTTAGGAGATGTTTCTCCAGGGTCAGCACTGATGCAGCTGTGGTCAGGTGGGAGATGCCGCAGACAGGCTCCATGTTAAGCTAGCAGCAGAACTTTGCAGAATTCTCCACATGGAAATGGATTTGAAAACATGAAAAATGAGAAATTGGAGTAGGGTATGGAAAGCGGCTGAGGTCAGGCAAGTGTGTGGCATGGCCAAAGTCCCTGCAGGAGGCTGTGAAGGTGAAACCTAGACTGAATGGAGCCCCTAGAACTGTGGGACATCTGCCAAGAATACTGTGGACATAATGAGGAGCAGGCCCAAGAGAGAGGCTATGTGTGCTACAGGCAGCCAAGCTAAAGCCGTAGGGACTACCTAAGTCCTTGGAACTGAGAGGATTCCAAGTCCTTGATGCCGGACATGGAAGTGCAGGGCTAGGTGTTTGCCTTGCTGGGTTTTGATCTTGCTGTGGTCTGATCTTTCTCCTTTAGATGGGGCGTATGTATTATATACCATTATACATTGAAGGTATTGGTTTGGCTTTTTATTATTTTTATTTTATAGGGAGCTATAATTAAGAAATTGCCTTACGTCTCAGAAGAGCATTCAGACTTTGGACTTTTTGACAGTTTTGGGACAGTTAAAGACAATGGGGACTTTTGAAGCTGAACAAAACACACCTTGCATCAAGAGATGGCATTGGGAACCAAGCATGGAACATGGAGGTTTGGAATGAGGAATGTCCCCCAAAGGCTCACGTGTTTGAACACTTGGTCCCCAGCGGCTGGTGCTGTTTCCAAAGGTGCAGTCTTCACAAGGAAGAGCCTCATTGGATGATGTGGGTCCCTGGGCATGGACTTCGGGGTTTTGTAGCCTGGCCCCACTTCCTGTTCTCTGCTTGGCCACACTTCCTGTGCTCCGCTTTGCTTCCTGAGCACAGCCTTCCGCCGGTACCACCATGCCTTCCCTTCCTGCTGCCCTGTCTTTCCCACCATGATGGTCTACACCCTTTTGGAGCTGTGAGCCAAAATATACCCTTCACCCCTTAGGTTGCTTTGTTGGGGTGTGTTACCACAGCAACAGGAGAAGACATGAGCACACGTGTGATTCTGAATTTGGGGTCTTACTATATTTATCTTATCACCAAATGTATTTGGATGGAGAATTTCAGAACGTTTGCTTTCAGGTATTCCCAACAAAGCAAGTTATTCATGCTGTCTGCCATTCCCTTGGAAATAGCTTTTTCCCCCAAGTGATTTTATTTTACTATAGTGATGTTGTTTATTGTCACAATAACATCGTTTTGGTGGAGGTATAATTTCTTTATTCATGTATGTATGTGTCTATGTGGGTGAATGTGAGCATGATGGGGAGGAGGGGTATGGGACTGTGCACAAACACACACACACACACACACACACACACACACACACACACACACACACGATAGAGGAAGGAATCCTACCTCCTCTTCTATCACTCTCCACTTATTCCTTCGAGGCAGAGGCTCTCCCTGAACCTGGGACTCATGTTTTCTCAGCTAGACTGGAGACCAGTAAACCCCAGTAATCCCCCTGTCTCTGACCTACTAGGAGCTGGGGTTACAAGTGTGAGGGGGAGGCCTGGGTGCTGAGATGCCAACTTTGATCCTTATGCCTGCCTTGAACTCTGCTTGGCCACCTCGCCAGTTTCGAGGTTTTGTTACTGAATACTTTCTTCTGTAGCATTGTGAAACCTCTTCTACAATCCCGAGGACTTTCCACATGGTGAGTTGTGGGAATCCTCCAGACCATGCTCAATGTTTTCTGTTTCTATTTTTAATTTTATCTATTCTATGTGTCTTTTACATCATGTGTCTTGACCTCATTCATTTCCTTCAAATCTTCCCTCCACCCCTGCACTCCTCCCCCAAATAATACAAAATTTAGAGAAAAAAGGAAAAAGAAAAAAAGATTAATTAATCACTTTTTTTAAGGGAAAAACTTAAAAAATCTCATCATGGAAATTGCAGTGTGACACCGTGAGTCATGCCATGAACTCCTTTGTCCACATATCTTTACTTGCAAGTGTTCATTGCAAAGAGTCATTGGTCTGGTTCGAGGTCTCTGGTTTCTGTTGCCCTATCGATCCTGGGCACCTACTTGGGCTCCTTCCAGATATCCCGTTTTTGCCCTGTGTTATGGAGATCCTTCATCTTTGGGTCTGCAGGTGAGGTCCCTTCTGGTGCTCCAGCAGATCATAGATGGGGTGGGTGATGGGATGAGCCACGTCATATTCTTGGGTCTGGACCTGGGCAGCTGTGTTCTCATCAACAGAGTGAGTGACCAGACAAAGTGCAGGGCAAGCTTTCTCATGTGTTGTTGCTGGTCATGGGTTCGGCTCCCTCACCATCTCAGCCTGCTCCCTTCTCTCTTCAGACATGCCTCTGTCCACAGGACCTGAACCGTTCTGACTCTCATCTCTCCCATGAACCACCATACCATATCCCTGCTCACACCAATAGTGTCCCTCTGGCCCATACTGCAAGGTACCAGATGGGCCTGTGCTCTCCCCTGCCCCATCCCCAGAACCCAGAGTGGAAAGCCCCAGATCCGTCCCTCTCAGGTCGTCCTGGTGGTATGCTGGGCCATGCTATCCCCACAAAGAGATCACCACAGTGCCCAACGACCTGGCACCAAAGGCTCCTGGTTGGTGAGTTTGGTTGCATGGGGCAGGGTGGGAGGTTCTCTGGACTCCGGTCAGGGGCTGGGGGTTAGCCAATCCTGTGGCTGGCTGGGTCCTGCCCAGCCTGGCCTCATGGCAAATGTCCATTTTCTGTTTCTTAAGATGAGATCCAATCTATGTATTTGTCTTTTCACATTCTAGAAACTCCTCAGCATAGAAACCCTACCCAAACTCTGGGTTAGCATTCACTGAAAACTGGACGATTCCTGCCATGGACACCTTTATAAAGTATTGTATAGAAGATGGAGAGAAAAATGGTCCAAACTAATCAATAGTATATGTTATAGTGAAGGACAGGAGATTAAAATCATGTATATTGGCTAGGCCCATAGGAGCCAGCTGCCTATGAGGCAGGCTGAACCCATATCAGCTTCCTCTGGATCTGAGCTCCAGTCCCCACTCTGCCCAAGCCTCTGCCCCTTTCACCTTTTCCACCTGAGCAGAAGGGTCCCTGATGTCATTTCAGTGTACAAGGAGGTCCGTTCTATTCAATCTCACTGCAATTCCCCTGAATGAACTTTGTCGCAACAGGAAGAGATTAAGTGGGTACTTGGCCACAATCTAATTTCTTCCCCATGGGGTCCAATGATGTATTAGCACATTTGAATGTACCTGGGAGTTTCAGAAGTGTGAGTCTCCTTCAGTCACCGAGATGGTTTTTAGGAGCCAATGTTATAATATCTGAAACATACCAGAGCCTGGATTATTCAGCCCCTTGGAATAACTTATTGTTACTTTATGTTGTCTTCCAAAGATCTACATATTTCAGTTTCTTACTTATGAGCAGTTGTGTGTATCTCACACAGACATGAAAACCAGAAAGGGTTTTTACACTTTCAATTGTGACTGTTCCTAAGTGGAACAAATATTTTGAGCATTAACTATGAATGCTATTTTAAAGGCTTTTCTGAAATGAAATGCAGACACCAGCTCTAATGAAGCACATCTTTCGTACACAGTGTGTTTAACTGTGGACGAGAGACTAGTTTTCCCAGAAGGGCTGAGACAGAAGCCCTGTGAGTTCCAACCTTCATTAGGTAGCCAGACCATTAAAGACACTCAAAGCACTTGAGAGGATGAGAAAAATGACAGTGTTTTGTTTAAGTTCCACTTTCCACTGAAGTTTTTAGTGCTCAGGGAAGGTTCATTTAGTTATGGCAAACACAGTTTTCCAATTTCATAGAGTGGTCATAGTTCCTAAATTATGGTTGAGATTAGAGGCTGTAGGACATTAACCTTTCCTCTTCCGAAGACTCAACTCTGGTGGATTCATCTCTCAGAGCACATCACTTTCCTTTCCTGTGTCTCTTTGGTAAAAATGACCATATATATCAGAATTTCATTTAAAAGCTCATTTAGGAAGACACAGCTGTGCTCTCTAGAGCCCATCTCGCAGGCACACTGTCAGGAAACTCTTCTGTGTCTGCCTTTGCAGGTCTGATTCCCTGTAACTGTCCGAGAGAAAAGGTTTATGTGCAACAAGGTGGCTATATATGGCATAGCTGAGTTATTATTGAATTAGTTATTCTAGGAAATGACAGACAACTCATACACCTAGACATCTGGAAGGAAGAGCCCATCATCATTTCCCATGTTCTAGGCTCAGGTGGGTGGAGTCCAGAAGGTTGATTCACAGCAGGTTTCTTCAGCTGTCAATGAGCTGGACAGCCAGTGAAGTACTGAAGTGAACAGAACTGATTGGGAAACCAGCCCCGCCCTGCTGGTTCAGGTATGTCCCACAGGCATTGCCCTGTGCAGAGTGCTGCATCCTTTTCTCATAGGCTCATGTTCTAATTTAGATTTATTCCAGGCTAGAAGCCTTTCCAGGTATTGCTTTAAAAATATCTGCGTTATTGAGGTGTGTGCATGGAGTTAGTGTTCTGAAGAGTGTAACCATCTCACAGTTTTAAGGATGAGGGCTGTGGCTCAGTGTCCCAGCATAGGAGCACAGGTATGGTAGTCCAGTGAATTCTCACCTGAGAGAACAGGACCTGGCAGAGTCCCGTTCTTTCTCAGGGCAGGAAGCACATCTCTTCCTCGTTTTGACCTTGGGTTTTAAAACCACTGTCTTCATAAAATTACATTCCAAAATATTTCTGATATGCAGGAGATTCCATTATGTTTTTAAAATATTTTTAAAATGGAAAGATTTTCACTTACTTCATAGAGTAAATATTTGTATTTATTTGTATGTTGCATGGTACATTTCATTCTTCTCTTGATTTGGTTCTATTTCCATGCATTTGTCCAGGTCCTGGAGCAGTAAAGTTACTGGACACAGTTAAGCCATTCCGTGGTACAATGCCTGACTAATCAGTATTCAGAACTCAGTGAACTCACTCATCAGTGTGAACTGTGAGGCTGGGAGGAGACACTTCCAACCTACTGCTCATTTTGTTGATAGTAAACTCCTTGCTGAGTCTATGGTGGTCAGGAAAAATACCAAATCACCTCCTCTCTCTCCGTTAGAAGTTCTGGGATTGGCTGCCAGTGCAGTTTAAGTGGGCAGGACTGTATGTAGCTGGACACATGCTGCAGGGCTTGGCTGGGTCCTCACAGATGGAAGGGCATCACCACCATTGACAGGGGGTGGGGATGCAATGTGTTTAACATGGTGGTGGATGTGGTGTCAGATGCTACTTCTCCGTGTTTTCTGGAATGAATTGTGATTTTAATTTACTGAGATACAGTGTGTTAGCTTGCTACATGTTAGATTGCAGGTGGCTAACTTATTCTGTGTTGATTTCAAATAGCCCATGTAGGACTAGGGATTTAGTTCAGGAACAATGTACATCTAGCCTGCAGCAAACCTTGGGTTTGATCTACAGGATTTCACATTGTGGGTGTGATGGTACACACTTGTAAAATCCTAGCACTCGGGAGGCAGAGGCAGGAGGATAACAAGTTTGCAGTCTTATGTTTGGATACACAGTGTTCCAAAACCAACATGAGTTACACAAAATTGTGTCAAAAAGTTCAAATGACCCTTTATTCAACTTCTTACCTGGTGATTGTGACACAAATCCATCAAGAGTGAAGAGCTTAGGGTATGTCTGGTACCCTGGGCTTCTCGGGACACTCTGTCCTACACAAGAGAAATAGCCACTTCTGAAACATGCCAGATTGGGGATGGCCTGAAGTTCAAGCCATCAGCATCTGGAGGAGAGGTTAAGGATCTATGCTGCTGCTGCTGCTGCTGCTGCTGCTGCTGCTGCTGCTGCTGTTGCTGCTGCTGCTGCTGCTGCTACGGCTTACAGTGACGATGTTTGTTTTCAGAGGTGGAAAAACCTGACTAGGTGATTTCCAACACACTGAAAAAAATTCTGCACTCATTTGTGGTCAAAGGAAGAAAATGGCAATTGGGACTTTTCCAGCTCCACAGACTTTAGAACAGCAGTTCTCAACCTGTGGATTGTGACCCCAAAGACCTTCGGATAACACAGATATTTACATTAAGATTCATAACAGTAGCAACATTACAGTTATGAAGTAGCAACAAGATAATTCCATGGTTGGGGTCACCACAACATGAGGAACTGGATAAAAGGATTGAAGCATTAGGAAGGTTGAGAAGCCCTGCTTTAGAACACATAAGGTCTCGTGGGCTCTGAGTGTGACTAACACTTCTGGTGATACAAGGTCAGAGCATACTTGGGCATGGTGGTGCAGGCCTCTGATCTCAGAACTCAGAAAGTGGAAGCAAGAGGATTATTGGTTCGAGGTAAGTGCGGCCTCAAGATCCAGATCCAATCCAGCCTAGTTTAAGGGCAAAGCTCTATGTCAGGAAAACAAGGTCTGATGCTGCAAAGTGGTTCAGCACTTGGTTAGCCTGTCCAGCGCTCTGAGTTAGAGCCCCAATGACAGAGAGAGACAGACAGACACAGAGGAGACAGAGAGACAGAGAGAAAAACCAACACTCTTAGCAGTGACAGACATCATGATCTTGACAACACCTGATACCCAGGATTGACTCTCAGACATTGAGAGCAGTGAGAGAATTTTATCACTATAAATATAGGAGCAATGTGAAAGCCATGGGTAGTTCAGCATTTCTTCTCAGTGAGGGGGAGTGGATGCATGGGACAATTCCACAGTCAACGAAGACACACAAACACAGACCAGAGAGTGTCTCTGAGCTTCTCTAGGGATTGCTATTATTATTTCACATTTGCATTCATGTAGCATATTTTACTGCACCGTGAGCAACAGGCATTATAGTTGTGCGCGCGAGTGTGTCTAGGTTTTACAAAGAAAATCTGTCACCAGTGCTCAGAGCTGAGCTGTGAGCAGGTAACATCAGCTCATGAACTATGAAGCTTCTTTTTAATGTCATGTGCAGTGTTCCAGATTATTCTCAGAAAGCAACCTCATTTGACCCCTTTGTATCACAGAGTCATTTTGTTCTTAGAATTACAGACTCAGGAAATTTTAGAATTTCACGTGCTTATTAGAAATGTGAAACTGTTTAATACCTAAGGTATTAAATAATAAAAGCTAAGCTAAGTAACCCACATGCACTAAGAAAAAGTATCCCAGTGCACAACTGACTATATTCTCAACATAATTTTATCTTGATAATTTCGTGAGATGGCGATGATGATGATTTTTAGACAGAGTCTCACTGTGTAGAGCAGGCTGGCCTGGAATTCATGGAGATCTGCCTGTCTCTACCTTCTGAGTGCTGGGATTAAAGAGATTATTTTATTTAACTAACAGTTATGAATATTTGTGCAAACCATTACATAGACTTCTATTTTCTGTTTCCTGCATCACTTATTTACAACTTATGTTCCAGTTACTCGGGTATTTAATTTTCCTGCTGCTGAAGATATATATATATATGTTATATATTATATATTATTTAATTTAATTTTTTAATTTTTAATATTAAGGAGATTTACTATTAAGGAGATTAATTTTTACTTCTTTAGAACTTTTGTCAGCGCATGTCTTTTTCAAGAACAAATACTAATACATTAAGGTAGCCATGGAAGAGAGAATCATTTCAAATATTTGAAAAATGTTTTCCATTTTCTTATCATCATTTTAAGAGCATTTTTCTTTTTGTATTTTTTTTATTGTTTGAAATTTCATGCACTATTTTCATAATTTTCTTTCACCCTCCCTAACCCCTCAGCTCCACCTAACCCCTCAGCTCCACCTCCCTACCCACTTCCACTGCCCCTACCCATGCAATTTCATGTTCTATTAAAAAAAAATCAAACCCAAACAAAACGCAAAAAAAGGCCGAGTCCAGCTTATGTTGGCCAACTAGCCCTAGGCACTGGGTAGTTCTCTGTGCTTTCTATAACAGCTTGGCACTATACTGTGACATCACAATGCACATGGTCTACTTTGCATAGTGTGTATATTTCAAGACGAAATTCTCACACAGCTGGATTCCTCTTTTTTATCTCTTCCACAAAATCTCACACCAAATTCTCTGTGTTACCCTCTTTCCAGCACTTTTCACATCCTTCTGGCTTGCTTTTTCTTTCTCAGTTTTCATGAGTTTTTACATCATGCTTTGAAATGTGTAACCTTGAAGGTTGAGGGTCCATTATCACAAAACCATCTGCTGTCATAGAGTCTATGTGAGTGCCAAGAAGTACTGTCTAGTGAGTGTAACACATAAGCTGTTCTTATTATAACCATATTAAAATAGAGCCTGCATGTCATTAGGAGTGTTAATAATGTGAGGTGTCTGAGGCTACGGCAAATGGTGAAAAACGTGATAAAACTCTGCTACTGTGATAATCCTAACTCATGCAGTCAGCCTGTTTAATGTTTGCAAGGTTTTCTTTTTCACTTTTCTATTTTCAAAACAGTAAAATGGTTCAGTCTCATTGTAATAATTCCATCACGTTTGTGTTTCAGGAATGATTGTTCTCTGTGCTCAGATAGTCAAGGTCAAATAAAAGCCAAGAATTACGAAGCTATTTCAGACCATGTCACCAGGTGTTCAGAACCAGCATTTACCAGGGCGTCAGCCCTCCTGCTGCAAACATGGAGAAGCCAGGCTTTGCGTCAGCCCAAAGCAAAGCTTTCAGTCCTACAGTTTTGATTTAACAATCTGTGCACAGTACCTCAAAGAATAAAAAGTACCAAGTCAAATTCCATCAAATCATTTTTATTTTACTTTGTTATTTTCTGTGCATGGATGCATGGCTTGTATGCATGTCTGTGTGCCGCTTCTGTACCTAGTACTCATGGAGGCCAGAAGAGAGTATTAGATTGCTCTGGAACAAGAGTTGCAGACAGTTGTGGGCTGTCATGTGTGTTCTGGGTCTTGAACTTGTGTCTTCTGAAGGAGTAGTCAGTGCTCTTATCTGCTGAGCCATCTCTCCGGCTCTGACTCATTGACTTCTTAATTCATTGTCCCTTTTTCTCCAGGTTCAGTTTACATGTATAAATTCTAATTCATAAGGATTGCAAACCTCTCTGCAGATGCTACAAAAACCTTAATTCCTACTTACAATCAAAACTAAAATGTGGAATAAAGAATCAATAATTTATACTGTATTTGATCAATTCTGCCATACTAAATTTGTCACAAATGTAAGAGAATGTTTTCACTGCCAAAAACCCAAATTCTAGCCCCTCGTAATGAATCGACTGAGAGGAATACAGGTTTTGAAAACAAAATAGATAAACAAATTAATTTGTTGTTTGCATTTCACTTTTGCAATCCTGAAAAACCCTTTGTTTCCGTTTCCTCTTTGTGTTTACAAAGACCTTGTGAGGGAAGAGTTTGCAGACTTCAAACATGAGACGTGACCAGGAGCAGAGAAGGTGACGCCCTGACTCAGTGCCTGCATTCTGCATTTTTCAACATATGAAAGCTTGATACAAAGGATGGAAGAGAGCTTGCCCTAGAGCTGTTCCAGAAAAGCCTGCCTCATATAATAATTGCCATTTACTTTCTCCCCAAAGGTCCTCATCAGACCATGCCTTTTCCAGATTCTATCTGTTTTGATGGTTCAGTCTCAGCCATGGAGATAGGAAATCACAGCTGGAGGACAGACTTCATCTTGCTTGGCCTTTTCCAGTATGGCCAGATGGACACTCTCCTCTTCACAGTCATTGCCATCCTCTTTGCAGTAGCTCTCATAGGCAACACCACACTGGTCCACCTCATCAGGTTGGACCAAAGACTCCACACTCCCATGTACTTCCTCCTCAGCCAGCTCTCCATTATCGATATGATGTACATCTCCACCACAGTGCCCAAGATGGCAGCTAACTTCCTGTCAGGCACCAAGACCATTTCCTTCCTGGGCTGTGAGATCCAGGCCTTTGTATTTCTGAGCCTGGGTGGGTCTGAAGCCCTCCTTCTGGGCTTCATGTCCTATGACAGGTATATAGCCATCTGCCGGCCCCTGCACTATCCTGTGCTCATGAGCAGGAAGATCTGCTGCTCCATGGTGGCCTGTGCCTGGAGCAGCAGTTCTGTCAATGCTTTGGTGCACACGCTGTATGCATTTCAGCTTCCATTCTGTGGATCTCGGATTGTTAACCACTTTTTCTGTGAGGTTCCATCTCTCCTGCCATTGGTGTGTGAAGACACATCCCAATACGAGCACACAATCCTCATGAGTGGCCTCGTCATTCTGCTGCTACCCTTCCTGGCCATTCTGGCTTCCTATGCTCGGGTGTTGGTTGTTGTATTCCAGATGCGCTCAGGGAAAGGGCAGAGTAGAGCCGTGTCCACCTGCTCCTCCCACCTGACTGTGGCCAGCCTGTTCTATGCCACCACTCTCTCCACCTACACCCAGCCACACTCCCTGCATTCTCCTGCAAGGGACAAGGTGGTGGCTGTGCTTTACTCAATTGTCACGCCTGTGCTGAACCCATTTATCTACAGCCTGCGCAACAAGGAAGTCACGGGGGCCCTGAGGAGACAGATGGGTTGATGGATACTGGGACAGAAGATGTGGTTTTGCAATGCCTGGTGGACTGAAGATTCCATTTAAAACTGGTCATGAAAACAATCGGGGCGATTGCAAAGACTGGTCTTCTGTAAAAGCACCAAAGAGACTGTGTTCTCATCAAGCTTGTATAACTAATGAAGCCACAGCACAGAATTTTGTCCTCTCAGTGGGACCGTGGTACTGATGTTTCAAATGGTCCTTTCCAATATCCTGAAATACAGTCCATAGGAAATAGACTCTACCTAAACATTCAACACAGCAGTAATTTATACAGTGTCTAAGGTTGACAAAGAGAAAATCCTAGCACCTGCTCACACTCCCCTACTCTCTCCATCAGAGGACTTTTTATGTAAATATTTCACCTAGGGCCTCCAGCAAAGAATCAGACCAAGAATATGTGGGTAGAAATAAAAAAAATAGAGGCTAATTTTGTTTTTAAGAAGGAATTAGTTCAAAAGCACTAAGCCATGAGGAATGTGGCCCTACCTAGGACAGCTACGTAGCAGAGCCTCTCCAATACTTGTAAATACAGCAGTTTTGGTGATAGAGGAGTTAGAGGCTTCCTTTTTCTCCACCATGATGGCCATTCTGTTCATATTTTCAGCCTTGTGTGGTGTGGAAAGAAGAGACAAGATTTACAAGGTATACTGAAGAGAAGATGGCATCAGACAAAAAAAAAAAAAAAAAAAAAAAAAAAAAAAAAAAAACTCCTGAAGATATAAGGATATACTGGTAAGATCCTTAGCCAGGGCAGCAATGAAGCCAGTAGTGGCCAGCTCACAGAACTTGGTGGCTACTCCTTTCCAGGCAGAGGAGATGTGAATCACTGAGAATGCTCAGTTGCAGAAACCTCTGAAGACTCTGGGGCCTCAGCCCTCTACTGGATTTTCAGCAGAACCTGTGTCCTCATATTTAGTTCAGCTCCCAGAGCCCATGTTGGGTGGCTCCCATCTGCGTCTAACTTGTAACTCCAGGGGAATCTTACACCCTCTTCTGGCCTCCTGGGGTACTGCATTCCGTGCGCGTTTTACACTATTATTTTACCTAATTCTGACCATAATGAATCTGATATTTAAAGGGATTTAGAGGGTCAGTTTTTATCTGGGGATTAATCAGAGGTGTGTCTATTCAAGCTGGAGAATCCAAGTTCTGACTCTTCACATTATATTCCTGTGACTGAAGAAAAAAAAATCCTACTGTATTAAAGACCAGAAAAATTAGACTATTAATCCTCAGCTTTCAAAAAGATGCATTGGTAGGTGACTTATGTTACTTTGGGGACTTAAGATTCCCCATTATTAAGTCTGGAATTCACAGAGATTTTAAGACAGGCCATAGGAATTAGAAATTGGGAAAGGAATTCCAACTGGGAGTAGCAATGGGCTGCTTCAGGGGTCTTGAGGCAGGAGAAGAACTCATCTTCCAGGAAGGAGACTATATCCATATAAATCGGTCTTGGCTCAATTTTTTAAATTTATTATTATTGTTGTGTGTATAATGTGTATGTGTGAACACGGGTATGCACATGCCACAGAGCACCAGTGGATACTGAAGACAGCTTTAGATGTCAGTTCTGGGTTCTGGGAAACGGGGCTCAGGTTCCTACAGCAAGCTCCCCTGCTGAGTGGTCACTCTGGCCCTGGCCTGGCTAGTGTTCCATTCCTTTCCTGTAAGAGGCTCTGTTCTGGGAGCAAGGCTGAAATAGATCGAAAATGCCCTTCTCTCAACCTTTGTACAGAACTACAAATAAAGACTTTTCTATTTTCTCTATATTGTCTGTCACTTCCTCTTTTTGCCAGTCAGCATTTGAACCTGGTGCCAGGCCTGGTGACCAGAGCAATTGATCACAGGCCTGCCCCTTTAAGATACTGGTCATTTTGGTGTCCAGATCCCACAGTCTAAAGAAATCGGGCCACACCCTCCTGAGGGCTCCTTCTGGAAGCTAGAGTTAAGAAGCTGTTCTGTGTTGTGGTTTTACACCTCTAATGTATGGGGTCTCCCAGAGCCTGGCTCCTCCATTCTCTGTCACATATGCTCTCCCAGACTGTCATGTGATGTAAAACTCCCATTAGCTCCTGAAAAATGATGAAGTCGGATATTTCCTCTGTTCGGTCAATGTGTCTGAAGGCTCGCTTCTCTGTCCCTTCCCCACTCTCACGGCGGCCTTATCTCTCTGTCTCACTCTTATTTCAAGCTGTCCATCTAAATGAAGCTCCTCTCTGGAAGAGAAGCCCCTCTTTCCTTTTTGGGCCCTGTTAGGCTGTTTCTGATCAAATTATACTGTTCTTTTTTCAATACTGTCCCACCGCAAGGCCTCACCACAGTCACCGGGCCCTTTCTTCTAATGACTTCATTCTTGAAGAGTCATCGTGTGTCAGCTCCTTTCCCAAACTAACTGTGCTGCCTGGTTCTTTCATTTGACACAGAATTCTGGTTATAAATTCAAGCAACGTTTTGTTTGCAGGTAAGCGCGGCAACTGTTTTTCCCCCCTATGGGAGAAATGTCTATTATCACAATGCTAATATAAAATGCTGTCAGTGGCCGGGCGTTGGTGGCATACACCTTTAATCCCAGCACTCAGAAGGCAGAGCCAGGAAGATCTCTGTGAGTTTGAGGCCAGCCTGATCTACAGAGATCCAGGACAGGCACCAAAACTACACAGAGAAACTCTGTCTCAAAAAAAAAAATGCTGTCAGTATAGGACAATTTAGTCTTCAATTTTAAAATTCACAGAGAACTGCCAGAACTATATTAAATATATCTTATTGCTAGGGTAGGCAATGATTCAGGAAACTGGGAAGGGAGGCAGCTTCCCAAAGAGACAGCTTAAGTTTCAAACATCAGCCTTGGCACACAGTCTTCAAATTGCTTGTCACTGGTTCGTTGGAAATAAACAGGGGTCAGGAAGATGGCTCAGCATGTAAACACACCTGCTGTGAAGCCCAGCGACCCGAGTTCAATAGCCAGGACCCCCACGGTAGAAGAGAACTGACTCCGATACCCCATCCTCTGACTTCCACCTGCGAGCTTTGGAATGCACATTCTGTTCCTGGTTATGTTGGTTCTGGGCCCGTGGAAAGGCAGACTTCACTGTAGCAGGAATGTGCAGCAGAAACAGCTCACCTCTCAAAGGGTGGGAAACAGAGACAAGGTACAACCATCAAGGACACTCCCCCCCCCCCCCCCGCCACCCCTGCCACTGATGCACTTCCTCTAACCAAGCTCTACCCTCCACAATTTCTAACAATTCCAAGAAGGTTTCATCTTCCATATGTCCACCAGTTCTTAAGAATCTACTCACAAATGACTCCATTCTTGGATTAAAGCATCAATCAGTCAGAGCCTTTGCATGAGACTCACCAGAGATTTGCTTCACTCATCTCAGCATCTTTCAGAACAACCAAGTTGGTAAGACTGACCATCATGCTGCCACAGTTGCTCTTATAGCGACCTGTTCTATCTGGGTCGATATAGCAAAAGTTCCCCATAATACCACCCACCATTAAAACTGCTTGACTACAGAGAAGAAAACATTCTTCTATATATTCCCTTTATAGAGACAGCCAGGTGACTTTTAAAACAGTCTTAACATCTTCTTTAATTAACCAATTAATTTTACATCCTGGCCATAGTTTCCTGTGGTGATATTGTGTTCTCCAAAATATTATGCACCCTAATAAATGTATCTGGGGTCAGAGAACAGAACAGCCATTAGATACAGAAGCCAGAAAATGGTGGCACACACACCTTTAATCCTAGCATACCGAAGGCAGAGATCCATCTGGATCTCTGTGAGTTCAAGGCCACACTGGAAACAGCCAGGCATGGTGACTCACACCTTTAATCCCAAAAGTGATGGCAGGAAGCAGAAAGGTATATAAGGCAGGCGTGAAAACCAGGAACTAGAGCCTGGTTAAGCTTTTAGGCTTTTGAGCAGCAGTTCAGCTGAGATCCATTTGGATGAGGACACAGAGGCCTCCAGTTTGAGCAAATGGGATCAGCTGAGGAATTGGCGAGGTAAGGAAGCTGTGGCTTCTTCTGCTTCTCTGATCTTTCAGTGTTCACCCCAATACCTGGCTCTGGGTTTGTTTTTATTAATAAGACCTTTTAAGATTAGTTCAACATCTGGCGCCCAACGTTTGTGGTACGAATTTGCAAAAAAAGCTACTTACTTGCCTGTGGCCTTGCTGGCCCCTGCTCAGGCCCGAGCTACAGTTACCAGTTGTGGTGGTGCACACTGGTAGGATTTGCTGAAGGAGGCAGAGGCAGGAGGATCCCAAGTTTGAGGCCAGCCTAGGAGGCTTGCTGAGGAGAAGCTGTGGCCAGGGCCAGACCTGGCCACAAATGGTGGGACCATGGAGGCAGCGGCTACTGCTCCAAGTTGCTGGCTCCTTATCATGTTGGTGACTGCAGTGATACTGCTACCTGGGATGAAGGGTTTACTGCTGCTTGTTCAGAGAAGAATTGCCGGGACCATCGAGTTACAAATAAACATCGGCAAAGGTCAGTTTGGAAAACTTTGGCAAGACAAATGGTGGGGAGAAATTGCTGTGAAGATTTTCTCTTCTAGGGAAGAATGTTCATGGTTCTGAAAGACATTTATCAGACTGTGATTACTCCAAACCATAGAGGAGGCACACACACACACACACACACACACACACACAAACAAACAAATAGGGAACCATGACCACGCCTAACAGCAACTTTGAAATCTTCAAAATGAGGGACCCCACAATGATGATTCCACATGGACTGTGGTAAAGCCATTAAGCTGATTAACACTACCACGGAAAGATCAACTTTGAACTACAAACTACTCAGGACAATTTTGAGATGGCTAGCTGAGATGATCCAGCCTGACAGACTACTTGAACAAGGATTTATGTCAAGCCCTGCACTTTCCCATTATGCAGAGACTGAAAAAATGATACAGGACTTGACAATTAACCCAAAAATTTTCTTTTCAGGATCCCCTAAAGATGCCTTCGCCCCCAGAAAGCAGGAAGTAATTTTAAGAAAATGAGGCCCATATTCCCAACAGGTGGAGTGGGTGGTTTTTTTGGTCATTCAATGGCTTATGAATAATTTTTATTGTTTACGATGGTTAGTTACAAGTTGTTAATTGTTAATGGTAAAAAAAAAAAAGCTAAACAAAGGAGATTAGATACAGGGATACAGTGTTCTTGTTTAAAGAAAAAAGAAGATACAGAAAAGGATAGATCATTGAATCTACTCTGAAAAAGGGAAAATATAGAAATGATAAGATAAAAGGTAGATTTTTGGATCTACTCAAAAAAAGAGAGAATATGGACATAAGATTTAAATGGGATAAGTAATGAAATTTTTTATCTCAATTTGTCAAATGTTAATGGACTGGATGGACATTGTTAATATATTATAATGGAGTTTTTTGTCTGAATGTCAAATGTTAATGGACTAGATATTGTTAATGTAATTCTTGACTGTATACATAATATATACTTATTGGATATAGTTTTTCTTGTATTAGTTATCAGCTTTTTTAAATTTTAGACAAAAAAGGGGAAATGTAGTGATATTGTGTTCCCCAAAATATTGTGCACCCTAATAAACTTATCTGGGGTCAGAGAACAGAACAGCCACTAGACAGACATAGAGGCCAGAAAATGGTGGCACTCACAACTTTAATCCTAGCACCCTCCTCTCCTCCCAGTTCCTCCCCCCACAGCCCCCTTCTGTCCCTACCCGCAATGAACTTCTCTGCTTCTGTTCAGGAAAGGGTAGGCCGCCTATGGATATCAACAAAACATGACATATCAAGTCACAATAAGACTAAGCAGCTCCCCATGCAAGGCAACCAGTATGAGGAGTAGAGTCCTGGAAGTGAGCAAAAGAGTCAGAGACAGCCTCTGCTCCGCTGTCAGGCATCCCACAAGAAGAACAAGCTACACAGCTGTCACATATGTGCAGAGAGCCTAGGTCAGTCCCATGCAGGCTCCCTGGTTGTTAATTCGATCTCTGTGAGGCCCTATGAGCCCAGGTTAGTTGATTCTGTGGGTTTTCTTGTGGTGTCCTTGACCTCTCTGGCTCCTACAATCCTTTCTCCCCCTTGTCTGCAGGATTCCCCAAGGTCAGCCTAATATTTGGTTGTGGGTCTGCATCTGTTTCCATCAGTTGCTGGATGAAGCCTCTCTGATGACACTTGGGCTAGGAACCAATCTATGAGTGTAGCAGAATATCATTAGGCATCACTATATTGACATTTTTACTTCCTGAACAGGACACCAATAGTGCTAAGATCAACAATCAATAAATGGGACCTCATGAAACTGAAAAGCTTCCGTAAGGCAAAGGACACCATCAACTGGACAAAACAGCAGTCTACAGAATGGGAAAGGACCTTCACCAACCCCAAATCTGACAGAGGGCTGATTTCCAAAGTTTATAAATAAACTAAACATCAAAAAAACAAATAATCCAATTTAAAAATGGGATATAGATCTAAACAGAGAATTCTCAACAGAAGGATCTTCGATGGCTAAGAAACACTTAAAGAAATGTTCAACTTCCTTGGCCATCATGGAAATGCAAATTAAAATGACTCTGAGATTCCATCTCATATCTGTCAGAATGGCTAAGCTCAAAAACACAAGTGACAGCTCGTGCTGGAGAGGATGTGGAGCAAGGGGAACACGTCTCCATTGCTGGTAGGAGTGCAAGCTTTTACACCCACTTTGGAAACCTACACAGGCAGTTTCTCAGAAAACTGGGAAATCAATCTACCAGTCTACCACAAGACCCAGCTACACCACTCACAGGTGTATACCCAAAGGATACTCAATCATAGCCAAGGACACTTGTGCAACTATGTCCATAGCAACTTTATTTGTAATAGCTAGAACCTGGAAACAACCTAGACGTCCCTCAACTGAGGAATGATAAAGAAAATGTGGTACGTTTACACAATAGAGTATTACTTAGCTATTAAAAATAATGACATCAGGAAATTTGCAGACAAATGAGTGAGGTAACCCTGATCCAGAAAGACAAACAAGGCATGTACTCATGGCATAAGTAGATATTAGCTGTAAAATAAAGGATAACTATGCTGCAATCCACAGACCCAGAGAGACTAGGTAACAAGGAAGGTTCAAGGAGGGATGCCCAAATCTCCCTGAGAAGGGGAAATAGAAGTGATTTCGTGAGTGTACTGTAGGCAGGTGGGGATGGAAACATGAGTGATCAGGTTGGAGTGGAGAGAGTACTGAAAGGGACTGGTGGAAAGTGGGGCCATTTTAGGGTCAGGTAGAGAACTGGCACAAAGAAATCTCCCAGGAATCTACAAGGATGACCCCACCTAAAACTCCTAGCAATAGGAAATATGTATCCTGAACTGGTCATCTCCTGTGATCAGGCAAATCTTAATGTCTTATATTCCAACAAATATGAGAACTTCTTCCTGCCTAAGTGTCAGGGACAAGGACAGAACCTCTAGCTAATGGAAAAATACAGACCCTTAGAAGAGCTTAATGGAAAAATACAGCCCCCCCCAATAAGACAGGGAATTAGAACATCTTGAGGTCAGGTTGCCTAGTGACAAGGCATTGAGTCAGAACTCTTGGCCTTTTCACCCTGCCAAAATCCTGCACAAACATCCTGCAGCTGCGTTAACTCACTTCACACAGATAACAGCTTCCTGCTCCCCCGACCCTGCAAGAGCTATATAAACACTCTTGGAGAAAAATAAAGTTGCACTTGATCAGAATCCTGTCTTGGTGTCTTCCTTTGTGTCTCCTGTCCTTATCATTCCATCCTTAGGGTGGTCAAGTTCCTGTTGAAGCCCTGCTGGCCGGGGCACCTACGTGTCAATCATAAGTGAGTCAGATATTGCTAAAGTTTTCTGATATTGCTAAACTAAGACTAGATGTTGAATATAATATAATCAATGAACTAATGATACTGAAGGATCTCAAGGGATAGCAAAAGATTCTGGATTCTGGATTATAAAATATGGATTCATTTTAGAGATGCATAAACAGTATTTTAACATCTATTGTTAATAGTAAGAGTGTGCCTGGGGTTTAAGAGATGACTCAAGCCCTTCTGGACAAGAGGTGAGTGTCTGGGCTCAGCCTAGATCCCATCCCTGGGCACCAGCCACTCCAGGGAAGACCTGCCCAACTTGGCCCCAGGTTCTGGCCATCAGGCAGGATCCCTTCTACCCCCACCCCCACCCTCACCGGGAAGGCTCCCCTTCTCCAAGACCCCCAGCAGACCCTGCAATCTCTAAGCCCTGCCCCCATGCCCATCATTGCCCAAGACCCCAGCTACTTCCTGAGACTTAGAGACTGGCCCCCAGCTCCCATCCTGCTCCAGACTTCCCTTCTAGACAGGTGAGTGCCTGGGCTCAGCCTAGATACCATCCCTGGGCACCAGCCACTCCAGGGAAGACCTGCCCAACTTGGCCCCATGTTCTGGCCATTGGGCAGGATCCCTTCTACCCCCACCCCCACCGGGAAGGCTCCCCTTCTCCAAGACCCCTGGCAGACCCTGCAATCTCCACGCCCTGCCCCCACACCCATCATTGCCCAAGACCCCAGCCACTCCCTGAGACTTAGAGACTGGCCCCCAGCTCCCATTCTGCCCCAGACTTCCCATCTGGACAAGAGTTCCCATCCTTCCCCGGACTTCGCATCTGGACAAGAGAGCTCTCATCTGGACAAGAGAGAGAGACTTCCTGAATCTGTCAGCTCTGTCTGGACCAAGTGTGCTGATAAGACCAAGAACAAACCACAAGGAGATGGGCAGACGTCAAGGCAGAAGTACATACAACAAAATGAAGAGTAATACAGCATCACCAGAACCTAGCCCTCCTCCAACATCTAGACTTGAACATCAAAAATTGGAAGAAACAGAAGAAAACAGCCTTATGAATAATATCATGAAGAAGGTAGAGGCTTATATAGAGGGAAAGACAAACAAAAATGGGAAGAACGCTATAAAAAAAAAAACTAAAGGAAAGGACAAATAAAGCAGAAGAAAACAATAAAGCCCTGAAAGAAAATCATGAAAAAGCAATGAAACAGATGAAGATGAAGGAAATAGTCCAAGACCTGAAAAGGGAAATAGAAAAAAATGAAGAAACACAAACAGAGGGAATGCTGGAAATAGAAAATCTGAGTAAACGAACGGGAACTTCAGATGCAAGTATAACCAACAGAATGCAAGAGATGGAAGAGAGGATCTCTGGCATTGAAGATACAGTAGAAAAAAATAGATTCATCAGTCAAAGAAAACACTAAAGCCAACAGAGTCATGACCCAAAATGTCCAAGAAATTTGGGACACCATGAAAAGACCAAACCTAAAAATAATAGGGATAGAGGAAGGAGAAGAATACCAACTCAAAGGCAAAGAAAATATATTCAACAAGATCATAGAAGAAAACTCTCCCAACTTAAAGAAGGAAATGCCTATGAAGATACAAGAAGCCTATAGAACACCATACAGACTAGACCCCCCAAAAAAGTCCCCTTGCCACATAATAATTAACAACTACAGAATAAAGAAAGAATATTAAGAGCAGCAAAGGAAAAATGCCAAGTGACTTATAAAGGCAAATCCATCAGAATAACACCCGATTTCTCAATGGAGACTTTGAAAGCCAGAAGGACCTGGAGAGATGTAATGCAGACAGTAAGAGACCATGGATGCCAGCCTAGACTAATATACTCAGCAAAACTTTCAATCATCATAGACAGAGTGAACAAGACATTCCAAGACAAAGCCAGACTTAAACAATACTTATCCACAAACCCAGCTCTACATAAAGCACTAGAAGGAAAATTCCAACCTAAGGAAGTCAGATACACCCTCAAAAACACAGGCAATAGATAAAGCCACAGCAGTAAACTCCAAAGAAGAGAAGTACACACACACTACCATCAAAAAATAACAGGAATGAACAATCACTGGTCATTACTATCCCTTAATATCAATGGACTTAATTCACCTATAAAAAGACACAGGCTTACAGAATGGATATGAAAGCAGGACTCATCTTTCTGCTGCATACAAGAAACACACCCCAAATTCAAAGATAGACACTACCTAAGAATAAAAGGCTGGGAAAAGATTTTCCAATCAAATGGTCTTAAGAAACAAGCGGTTGTAGCCATCCTGATATCCAGCAAAACAGACTTCAAACTAAAATCAATCAAAAGAAATCAAGAAGGGTATTACATACTCATCACAGGAAAGATCCACTAAGATGAAATTTCAATTCTGAACATTTATGCCCCAAACACAAGTGTACCCACATATGTAAAAGAAACATTACTAAAGCTTAAACCACATATAAAACCACACACATTAATAGTGGGAGACTTCAACACCCCACTTTCACCACTGGACACATCTACCAAATTGAAACTTAACAGAGAAATAAAGGACTTAACTAATGTTATGACTCAAATGGACTTAATTGATATCTACAGAACATTCCATCCTAACAAAAATGAATATACCTTCTTCTCAGCACCCCATGGAACCTTCTCTAAAATCGACCACATACTTGGCCACAAAACAAATCTCAACAGATGCAAAACAATTGGAATAACCTCCTGTGTTCTATCAGACCACCATGGTTTAAAGTTAGATTTCAACAACAACAAAAACTACAGAAAACCTACAATCACATGGAAACTGAATAATGCTCAACTGAATCACCAATGGGTTAAGGAAGAAAGAAAGAAAGAAAAATAAAGACTTCCTAGAGATCAAAGAAAATGAAGACACCACATACCCAAACTTATGGGACACTATGAAAGCAGTGCTAAGAGGGAAATTCATAGCACTAAGTGCCCACATAAAGAATTTGGAGAAATCTCACACTAGTGACTTAACAGCATACCTGAAAGCTCTAGAACAAGAAGAAGCAAAGTCTCCCAGGAAGAATAGATGCCAGGAAATTATCAAAGTGAGAGCTGAAATCAATAAAATAGAAACAAAGAGAACAATACAAAATATTAATGAAACAAAGAATTGGTTCTTTGAGAAAATCAACAAGATAGACAAGCCCTTATCCAAACTAACCAAAAGACAGAGAGAGAGAGAGAGCATCCAAATTAACAAAATCAGAAATGAAAAGGGGGACATAATAACAGACATTGAGGAAACCCAGAGAATCATCAGGTCATACTTCAAAAACCTCTACTCCACAAAACTGGAAAATCTAAAAGAAATGGACAATTTTCTGGATAGGTACCACATACCTAAATTAAATCAAGACCAGATAAACTATTTAAATAGTCCAATAAACCCTAAGTAAATAGAAACAGTCATTAAAAGTCTCCCAACTAAAAAAAGCCCAGGACCAGATGGTTTCAGCACAGAATTCCACCAGATCTTCAAAGAAGAGTTAATACCAATACTCTTTAAATTGTTCCATACAATAGAAACAGAAGGAACATTACCAAACTCCTTCTATGAGGCTACAATTACCCTGATACCTAATCCAAACAAGAATACAACAAAAAAAGAGAACTACAGACCGATCTCCCTCATGAACATTGATGCAAAAATACTCAATAAACAGAATCCAAGAACACATCAAAACAATTATCCACCATGATCAAGTAGGCTTCATCCCAGGGATGCAAGGGTGGTTCAACATACGAAAGTCCATCAATGTAATACACCACATAAACAAACTCAAAGAAAAAAACCACATGATCATCTCATTAGATGCAGAGAAGGAATTTGGCAAAATCCAACACCTCTTCATGATAAAGGTCTTGGAGCGATCAGGAATACAGGGAACACACCTAAACATAAAAAGGCAATTTACAGCAAGCCAACAACCAACATGAAATTAAATGGAGAGAAACTCAAAGCGATTCCACTAAATTCAGGAATGAGGCAAGGCTGTCTGCTCTCCCCATACCTGTTCAATATAGTACTTGAAGTTCTAGCCAGAGCAATAAGACAACATAAGGAGATTAAGGGGTTACAAATTGGAAAGGAAGAAGTCAAGCTTTCCCTATTTGCAGATGACATGATAGTATACTTGAGTGACCCCAAAGATTCAACCAAGGAACTGATACAGCTTATAAACACCTTCAGCAACATAGAAAGATACAAGATCAACTCAAAAAAATCATTAGCCCTCCTATATACAATTGACAAACAGGCTGAGAAGGAAATCAGAGATATATCACCCTTTATAATAGCCACAAATGATATAAAATACCTTGGGGTAATGCTCAATAAGCAAGTGAAGGACCTATATGACAAGAATTTTAAGTCCCTGAAAAAAGAAATTGAAGATGTCAGAAAATCAAAGATCTCCCATGCTCATGGATAGGCAGGATTAACATAGTAACAATGGCAATCTTACCAAAAACAATCTACAGATTCAATGCAATCCCCATCAAAATACCAACACAATTCTTCACAGACCTGGAAAGAATAATACTCAACTTCATATGGAAAAACAAAAAACCAGGATAACCAAAAGAATCCTGTACAATAAAACAACCTCTGGAGGCATCACAATCCCTGACTTCAAGCTCTACTATAGAGCTACAGTAATAAAAACAGCTTGGTACTGGCATAAAAACCGACATGTGGACCAATGGAATCAAATTGAAGACCCTGACATTAATCCGTACACCTATGAACATATAATTTTTGACAAAGAAGCCAAAAGTGTACAATGGAAAAAAGAAAGCATCTTTAACAATTGGTGCTGGCATAACTGGATATCAGCGTGTAGAAGGCTGCAAATAGATCCATATCTGTCACCGTGCACAAAACTTAAGTCCAAGTGGATCAAAGACCTCAACATAAATCCAGTTACTCTGAACCTGATAGAAGAGAAAGTAGGAAGTAGTCTTGAACGCATTGGCATGTGAGATCACTTCCTAAATATAACACCAGTAGCACAGACACTGAGAGAAACAATCAATCAATGGGACCTTTTGAAACTGAGAAGCTTTTGTGGAGCAAAGGATATGGTCAACAAGGCAAAGCAACATCCTACAGAATGGGAAAAGGTCTTCACCAACCCCACATCTGACAGAGGACTGATATCCAGAATATATTAGGAACTCAAGAAATTAGACATCAAAATGCCCAACAGTCCAATTAAGAAATGGGCTATAGAACTAAACAGAGAATTCTCAACAAAGGAAACTCAAATGGCTGAAAGACATTTAAGGAATTGCTCAACATCCCTAATTATGAGGGAAATGCAAATCAAAACAACTCTGAGATACCACCTGTCAGAATGGCTAAGACCAAAAACACTGAAGACACCTTATGCTGGAGAGGATGTGGAGCTAGGGGAACTCTCCTTCACTGCTGGTGGGAATGCAAGCTTCTACAACCACTTTGGAAATCAATATGGCGCTTTCTTAGAAAATTGGGAATCAATCTCCCCCAAGATCCAGCTATACCACTCTTGGGCATATACCCAAGGAATGCTCAATCATACCACAAGGGCACTTGCTCAGCTATGTTCATATCAGCATTGTTTGTAATAGCCAGAACCTGGAAACAACCTAGATGCCC